>NC_080192.1:93836980-94436980 GCF_030028045.1 Hippopotamus amphibius kiboko
CTGGGTTTAGTAATTCTGCAAACACAATGTCACTGTCATTTAATGATTGTAGTCTTTACTTTGGGCTAGAAAAGAAGTGGTTTTCATTGTGTGAGGTAAATAATATTGCCCCCCAAACACATTCCCTGATATTGAAAAAGTAGTGAAACGGATAATAACAATTAACGGAAACTTTACAGACCCTAGCTTCTCCCAGGTTGTAATTCCACTTGAAAATATATAAAACAGATTCCTGATCATGGAATCTAAACAGAATTAAAAAGGTATTTACAAATCTTTTTATACTATGGCTTCCTTACTCCCTAGTCCTTTACTCTTCAACTGGCTGGAGTAAAACTTTAATTTTTCAAGCTATTTACAACTTGCCATATTGCAGAATTTTTAATATTGTTTTCACAAATTTTAATTCTTGGATTGAAATGTTCCCTCTTAATCTTGAGAATCATGGGCTGCCATTGTCCTCTGGCCTTCCGTTCTGTAGGGAGAACTCTTGAGACCAGCCTGATTCTTAATTCTTGGTAGATTGTTTTTGAACCTGGACGCATAAGACCTTTTCTTTAGCCTTATAATTCCAAAGGCCTGGGAGGAGTCTAGGAGTAAGCCTCTTCATGAATCTTATCAAGACCACTGTGAGTTCTTTCACTCTTCATTCAAGTCTTCCTTTGCCTCAGGAAGTTTTTTCTTCCTATGATATCTTTGATCAACACTTCTGTACAATTCAGAGGGTAGTCTCTTCCTCAAGAACAACGGTCATCTTTGCTGATCCCTTTTCTCTGGCCCCTATATCTATCCTTTCCCTCATCATTTGCATCTTTGTCTTCTCTTTTCCACATTCAGAGAAAAGTTTTACTTTCCACAATATGTGTTCTACACAGCATAGCTCCATTACAATTCTAATCTCCAATTTATGTCTGACTTTCTCACAATCCTCCATTATTTTATCCATTTTTTTCATTCTCCCGTTATGTTTTTAGCTCAAACTTATTGCCTTTTGGGGTAGTGCTAATGTAAATATCTAACTTAAAAGATGTCTTACTTTCCAAAATATTTCCTTTATTTAAAAAAAAAAAAAAGATTGTAAGTAGAAAGATACAAATAATAGCAAATATCCATGCTTCTTTTTCCACATATAATAAATGTTAGTAGCTTATGTTTGCTTCAGATTTTTTTCTACAAATGAAATATCACAGATGAAGTACAAACCTCTACAGCCCCCTAGATGTAGTCACTTTTGAACTTGTGTATCTAGTCCATATTTTTATACTTTTACTACCTGTATATGTATCCATAAGTAATCTATAGTGGACTGTATTAAATTTCTGCATACTGTATCATACTAAAAATGGTATTACGTTACAACTTTGTTCTCTCTGAATGTTATGTTCTATGCAGAGGCTGTGTTTAGGTGTCCAGCTGAGATGCCACCTGATGCCAGAATCTACAGCCAGACACAGGAGTACGCATACCTTTACATAGTCCCAACCCTGGTCTTTGAGCCACTCTAGCTGATGCCAGATAGAGCAGAGCTGAGTTGTCCACACTGAACCCTGCCCAAGTTGTAGATTTGTGAGCAAAATAAATGGTGCCGTAGTTTTAAGCCACTAGGTCTGGGGGTCATTTGTTTGGCAGCCACAGTAACTTGAACAGCTTCTTCCCATTCCCTGTTCTGGTTCCCCCACTTCCTTACCTGGTCTCCTAGGAGCACTGACTTAATAAATCAGCTGCATATAAATCCAAGAGACCAGGACAGAGTTATAGGATAACCTACACCAAAGGAGAAATGTACAACTTTTTAAAGGAAAAGCTTGCTCTCTTTAAACTCAGTAAGATGTTGTTTCTGTGGTACCTACCAGTCATCGGGTAAAGAAAGCAACTGAACTAAAACTAAAAGGAAGGGAGAAGGAATAAATTTACTGTCTGAGTTCTTTTCTGCATAACAACATTAATGAGAGAGAGAATCAATAAGCAACTAGATTCAGTGCTGTTGCAAAGAGAATTATTTTGTAGAGTCCTATCTTATAACAATAAAAGCTGTGTTTTCAACTTTTACCTTAAGGAATCTCCTCCATTAGCAGATAAATGGATAAAATGCTATATGTGTGTGTGTGTATATATATATGGCAATAGACTACTACTTAGCCATAAAAAAGAGCAAAATTTTACCATTTGCAGCAGCATGGAGAGACTTGAAGGGCATCATGTTTAGTGAAATAAGTCAGACAGAGAAAGAAAAATACTGTATTATACCACTTATATGCAGAATTTAAAAAATACAATAAACTAGTGAACATAACCAAGAAAAGCAGACATACAGATATAGAAAACAAACTAGTGATTACCAATGTGGGGAGAGTTGCAAAACAGAGGTGGGGGAGTGGGAGGTATATAACATCCCAATGGAAAAACCCGAACAGACTATTTGGCCAACCCAATGCAAACTATTGTGTGTAAACTAGGCTATAAGGATACGTTGTACAACACGGGGAATGCAGCCAAAATTTTGTAATAACTGTAAATGGAGTGGAACCAATAATAATAATTTTTAAAAATAAAAATAAAAAATGGAATGAGATAGGTTTTGAAAAAGGGAGAGAGAAATGGGGTGGGGGGGGGGCAGAATCTACAGATTAAAGGAGACTTTAAAATAAAAAAATAAATTTGAAGAATCCCCAGGAAACATTCTCCCTCTCAGGTGGAGAAAAAGGAGCAAATTTCATGGCCCTCCTAATGCTGGCTCTCTGGGGAAATTGCTAGAGTCCCTGTGAACTGGTACCCTGCCAAACAACTGGCTGGCAAGGGCTGGGAGGAGAGTAAGCAACAGTCCTGAGCCTTTGGTCCAGCCACTGTAGGAAGTGCTTCTGCCAGCAAGTTACACGTACATACAAAATCCTGGAACCTTCTATAGATCGTCTATGGAGCAGTGGAATTCCATCAGCTGGTGAGAGCCTGCTAGCGTGGATTTTCAATTTCTCAAAGGTTTGGCCTCATAGACACACGACCTGCTGCTCCCACTTTAGAGTAAGTGAGCCAGCCCACCTCCCTGCATGTCTCTTTTACTGCCAGGGCTTGACTCCAGCCCAGTACCCTGAACACAGTCACAAAGAACCGTGTGCTTCATGGCAGGGATTTCATATACTGGCTGCCTCCTTCTCCAGTCTAGTCTGCAGCCACTCTACCACGGATCACGTTCCCAAGTGATTTCAAGCTTGGCTAGTCCCAATGTCAGAGCTCCTCCAATGCCATCACTGTCAAAGACTGCAAGTTCATAGACTGAAAGCCACATCCTGTAGCAATAGCCACATAGTCACAGGCTTCTCTTGGGGATACTTCAAAATAATGAGCATCCCTTGGAGCCCTCTGAAATGAGCCCTGAAGGACATTCTAGGGTGGGATGGATTTAAATTATTCTTCATCTTTACTTTTCTTACAAGATTCCCCCCTACTCCCACCCCAGTGGACAACTTGTCTGTTCCCGGCCTTAAGTTACCCAAACTAGCTGAAGCATAAAGCTGACTAGAGACACTGGAGGCGCTCACAAAGAACTGATCTAATTCCCTCCTGAACTCGACCTGGCCACCATCTCAAGACCAGGGAGAGAGCCTTACCCCAACAGTCTGTTAAGAGGCTGAGCCATCCTGATGTACTGCCAACAACAATGTAACAGGACCTGAGGAAAACAAGCTCTCCAGTCATTACCAGGATTTCCAAATCCTCAAGTCAAGAAAGTCCATCTCATCCCTGCCTTCAGGGGCCAAGAATGAGAAGAAAATGTACCACGTGCGGCTGTGAGGTGGTCTGAGGACACCAGAAGACTTCAAGGAAGGTCACTCCCACCACGGCAACCACCTCATATGGCCCAGCCTCTTAAGCCTTTGAATTCTAGCAAACCTAAAGATGTTTTTGGAGCTTTGACATTTGATTTTTATTCCTTTTGTTTTGTTTTAACCTTTTTCTTCTTCTTTTTTTTTGTCTTCCTAAATATACATATTTCAAAGAGCCTAAATTTAGTTTAATGTGCAATAAACTGAATTACCACAGAACTTGGAGTTCATGGTAGAGTTTGGACTTGGAGTCAAGCAGCCTAGGTTTCAAATCCTGGTTGGTTCCATACCTTAATTACCAGTACTGTAACCTTGGAGAAGTTGTGTAAACTCTCCAAGCTTTCATCTTCTCATATCAAAAAAATGGTATAGTGATTATACCTTATCACAGAATAACTATGAGGATTTCAGGAAATACTGCATGTAAAATACTTGGCTTAGCACCTGACACCAAGCAGATTCAACTGTGTGGAGAGAAATCCTACCAAACTTCATTTTATCTATTTGCTCTTTGTCTGGAATATTCAGGATCATGAGTGACCTCTAAAAAGTTGGGGCAGTCTAACGGCACGGGATGGAATTCCATTTCAAAGGCCCTAAAGTAAGTGCACGCGCGCACACGCACACATACACACACACACACACACACACACACACACACAGAATAATCTGTATGAGCCCTTGCAAGCAGTCAGCCTCAAAGAGAGCAGGCTTCAGGCCAATGTGCATTTTATGGCAAATTGAAAATCCACCCCACAATATGTGCTATGTTTTTCAGACCCAGAAGCTTCCTTACGTTCAAGGTCTCAGTTTGATGATATTATGCAAAATGGAATGGATAGAGTGAATTTTATTAACTGGGAGTTGTTTGGTACTCTTTCTACCAAGTTGCCCAAAGACACAGAGATTTTTTCTTTTTATTATGGAAAACTTCAAACACATGCAAAAATAGACCAAAAATATACGAAATCCCCATGTTCTCTTCACCTAGATTTTATAACTATCAATTCACAGTCTTATACGATCTAGATTTCTACCCATCTCCTCCCAGCATATTATTTCAAAGCTCATCATGAAAATTATTTCATTTCATCCACAAATTTTTCCATGTGTCTCCAAAAGATCTTTTTTTTTTTTTTTTTGTGGCTCACGGGCTCAGTTGCTCCATGGCATGTGGTATCTTCCTAGCACAGGGATCTAACCCATGTCCCTTGCATTGGCAGGTGGATTCTTAACCACTGCGCCACCTAGGAAGCCCAAGATCTCTTTTTAATACAGCTATAATGCCACCATAACACCTGAAATCTTATTCTTTAATATCAAATATCCAGCCAGTGTTCAAATTTCTAATTGTCTCATAAATGTCATACTTCTTTAATAGTATATTTGTTTTAATAGTGATCCAAATAATGTCTACACATTTAAATCAATTGTCTCAAGTCTTTTTTCAATCTATAGATTTCCCCTCAAATCTTTTTCCTTAAAATTTATTTGTTAAGAAAACCTAAATTGTTTGTTTTGTGAGTTTCCCAGAAGCTGGGTTTTGCCAAACAGCTTGTCAAAGTATACTTAGCTTTTCAAACAATTATTCTCTAAGTAAGAGCAGGAACAGAGAAGCTGAAGACAGTATTGATTTGCTAGTGAGGACATTTTTATATTTTTCATAAAAGCTGCTGATGCAATTCACAAAATCATTGCCATGTCAGTTGTAGGCTAGAGTAAGAGACCCCAGACTTGTTGTTCTCCCAGGTCTTCCCCTGTTTCTGCTAATAAAAACATTCCAGGCACCACCACTCTGTGTACCGCATCATCACACACACAGTTATTCCTAAGAACGTGCTCCCTCTCTCTGCCCTGACGAGCATGGGTCTGTGCAACAGGAATTCGGGGATGAAGATGTGGGCTTCAAGGTAAAAGAGAAACAGAGGTAGGAGAATGAAAGGGTGTGCAAATGATAGGCAAATGCAGCCAAAAGCAGGTGAATTGGGGATTATGAGTGAAAAGGACAGCAGGCAACAGATTACAGAGATGTTACAGTGAAAGTGGACAGAAAAGGTTGTGGCCTCTGCCATGATCACTGGGTCTCATGCCCTCTGTTTGGGATGGGGCCACTTGAGTTGGAAAGATAAGTCTACTACCCTTTGCTCTGCCATGAACACAACTCTGCTCCCCCAAACCAGCAACATTTAAACGACTTAATGGTTGTAGGAGATTCATTCCAGGCTGAGTCATTATGGTGGCTCAGATATGACTCCAGCCATGGCTATGCAGCCGTGGCAATCAGCACTGGGCAAACTGTGAGCCTGATAGCTACTTTGTTTCCCCACAGAAGAGCCCTGCAGTGAGGACTGGTCCCCTTTCACACACACTTCTAGAGTTCTCCCACGTACCAAAAAGGCTTACATGAACATAACCATAGCTTGTTTTCAGAGGAACAATAGAAAGCAGCTGAAGATCCTAATAAAATAAAACTTGACTCCATTTGTGTACATTTAAGGTATACTGTGTCTTTTGATTCTCTTTGACTGTCACAACCAGCCTTGACATTTAGCAAATTTTTTCTCACGTAAAAAAAATGCTCCAAGTTGCTACTAAACCTTGAGGTATTCTGAGCCCTTGGTGAGAAAAAAACAAGAATTTCCAGATCTGGCAATGGTGGCGATGCTTGTTGAAGACTTACCTTCCCACTGAGAACAATGAGAACACCTGGGCAAAAAATTGTTTTGTTTTTTTAATTTATTTATTCATTTATTTCTTGGCTGCATTGGATGTTCATTGCTGTGTGCAGGCTTTCTCTAGTTGTGGTGAGCAGGGGCTAGTCTTTGTTGTGGAGCACAGGCTTCTCATTGCAGTGATTTCTCTTGTTGCAGAGCACGGGTGCTAGGCTCGTGGGCTTCAGCAGTTGTGGCACATGGGCTCAGTAGTTGTAGCTTGCAGGATCTAGAGCACAGGCTCAGTAGTGGTGGCACACAGGCTTGGTTGCTCTGCAGCATGTGGGATCTTTCCAGACCAGGGATCGAACCCATGTCCCCTGCATTGGCAGGTGGATTCTTAACCACTGCGCCACCAGGGAAGTCCCAAAAAATTGTTTAGACCTGTTTGAAGCCTTCAGCGAACTACCAAGCCAGGGAGCCAAGCAATACTGAAAGAGCTAATGGCTAGGCCGTCTCCAAAACTGATCAAAGGAACTGAGCCACAAACTCAGGAAGCACTATAAATCCCAAGCTGATATACTACCAAAAGAGGGAGGAATGGGGAACCCCACATCTTGACAAACACAGTGAAACTTTTGAAAATCAAAGACAAAGAGAAAATCCTAAATGCAAGGGGTTGGGGGAAGACCCATTATCTTCAATAGAACAGTAAGACTGACAGCTGAATCCCCAACAGAATTAATAGAAGCCAGGAAACAATGAAATGATATTTTCAAAGTGCTGGGAGAAAATAACGGAGCTTCCATTTCCAATATTGTGAAATAACTCCTACTATACCCAAATTTCACACAGATCACAACCATAAATTCTAGGCAGAATTCAGAAAAGTAAACAATATCTCAAAGGCACTACAGGGTTAAAAAGGCATGTAGACTGTGAAGTGGAGTAGACACCTGGGAAAAAGGAACAGCACACAGTGATTTACTTACTTTTATGGCATTTGGCCTAAGTGTAGGCCAAAGTCAGTGCTGCATAGGATGGATCCAGTAGAACTTCAATGGAAAACCCACATCACTATTGGCTTGGGGAAAAAAAAAAAAAAAAAAACAGAACAGAGAGTTTTGGGTAACCACAGGCACTGCAAGTGAGAGGGAGATTCCAGGAAGGAAAGAGCCAGAAAGGGTAACCACAATTTCTGGGTTTAAACTCAGCCCAAACCTCTGGCTAACACCTCAATCACACGCACAGGGAAAACTCCAGCTAAGAGCATGAGCCTCGAATACACGTGGGATAAAATCAAAAGGCCCAACATATGTAAAACTAGAATTCCAGCAGAAGAGAGAGAGATTGGGGCATAAACAATATTTAAAGAAATAATTGCTGAAATTTCCCCGAGTTTAGCTGGAAGTCATAATTTACAGACTCAGGAAACTCAGTGATCCACAAGAAGGATACATACAAAGAAAACTAAAAAATATATGCTACTATATATAAAATAGATAACTAACAAGGATCTACTCTATAGTCCAGGGAACTATACTAGGAAAGAATCTAGTGTGTACACGTACACACACACACGCGCGCACACACACACACACACACACACACTAGGGTGAGTCAAAAATTATCCGCACCCCAATTATATTAAAACTTCTTTAAATTCTACAACCAGAGTGCAGATAATTTTTGACTCACCCGTGTGTGTGTGTGTGTGTGTGTGTGTGTGTGTGTGTGTTTGTGTCTGAATCACTTTGCTGTACACTTGAAACTAACACAACATTGTAAATCAACTATATTTCAAAAAAAATTGGGGAAAAGCGACAAAGAAAACCTCACCAATTACACCAGACTCAATGTGCTGAACACCGAAGATAAAGAGAAAATCGTGAAAGCACTCAGAGAAAAATACATACAATGTACAATGGAACAATGATTAGAAATACTGATTTCCCATCAGAAACTAGGAGGCAAGAGACAGTGAGTGGCAAAACAGTTAAAGGGCTGAAACAAAAAGCTGTCAACCAAGAATTCTATATCCAATGGAAATGTACTTCAAGAATTAAGGCAAAATAACAACATTTTCAGATGAAAGAAAATAATTGCCAACTTGTAAGCATATAACAGTAAAAATATTCCTCAAAAATTAGTTACATAAAGGTGTTTCAGGACAAAGATCACTTATTACCAGCAGACCTGTACAATAGGACATTCTAAGAGAATTCTTTAAGTAGAGGGAAAAGATCCCAAAGGGAAGCTCAAAAATGCAAAAAGGAATAAAGAACCACAAAAAGGTGACTCTAAATGAATGTATAATGTAAGAACAATAATAATATAGGATTTAAACTATATATGGAACAAACAAATGACAAAAATAGCTCAAAATCAGAGGAGTCAAGTGAACTTAAAGTATTCTAATGTCCTTACATTGTCTGGTAAAGAATAAAAGTATTAATTTAGATGCAGTGTAATCTAATATGTATCACTCCCTCACTTCAAGACTTAAGGACATATTCCTTCAGCTGTCACCTCTCTTTGAGAATTGTCATAAGCTTAATAAGACCACCAGGGCAGCCTGCACCCAAGGACTAGTCAACGTGTGGATATAAAAGCCTGACCTACTCACCCAACTCTGAACAGCCATCCAGCTTCAGAGGCCCCCTTTGGGTGGCTTATAGGCCTTTGTTGTAATTGCATTGCAACCTAACTTCTCCTCCCGCCAAACTTGCTTCCTTTCCTTATTTTCCACTGGTGATAAGTCCAAAAGCATCCCCTCAATAGACTTCCTGAACACTAATCTCCATCTCAGACTTTGTCCCCTGGGGAACCAACCTCACTTGCAACATTATATTAGATTTTCATAAGTCAAGGGAGGTTTAAATTCTGAGGTATCTCTAAAAGGGTAATAAAAATAAAAATTAACAAAGAGAGAAATGCAATAATAAAAAGTAATTTATCCAGGACTTCCCTGGTGGTTAAGAATCCGCCTGCCAATGCAGGGGACACAGGTTCAATCCCTGGTCCGGGAAGATCCCACATGCTGCAAAGCAACTAAGCCCATGCATCACCACTACTGAGCCTGCACTCTAGAACCCACAAGCCAAAACTACTGAGCCCATGTGCCACAACTACTGAAGCCCGAGCACCTAGAGCCCGTGCTCCACAAGTGAAGCCACCGCAATGAGAAGCCCACACACCACAACAAAGAGTAGTCCCCACTCACAACTAGAGAAAGCCCACGCACAGCAACAAAGACCCAACACAGCCAAATAAACAAATTAATATTTTTAAAAAAGTAATTCATCCAAAATAAGGCAAGAAAACAGATGGAAAGAAAAACAAATAGAAAATACAGTAAGTCCCCTACATATGAATGTATTCCATTTTGAGAGCACGTTCATAAGTCCAATTTGTTCGTAAGTCCAACAAAATTAGCCTAGGTACCCAACTAACACAACTGGCTACACAGTACAGTACTGTAATAGGTTTATAATACTTTTCACACAAATAATACATAAAATAACAAACACAAAAAAATAAAGAAAACTTTTTAATCTTACCAAGGTATAGTACCTTGAAAAGTACAGTAGTACAACAGCTGGCGTACAGGGTCTGGCGTCCAGTGAACAGGCAAGAAGAGTTACTGACCGGAGGCGGGAGAGGAGGTGGGAGATGGTGGAGCTGAAGGATGGTCAGCAATAGGAGACGGAGGGCCAGCTGCGATTTCACCCACGCCTGACGGTGATGGCACAGGTTCTGGTTCCTTGCTGGACCCAATTCTATATAGTCTCTTGAAAAAACAATCCAGCGATGTCTGGGTAGTAGCTCTTTTTTTCTCATCATAGACGACAGAGTAGCACTGACTGCATTCTGCACGGTCGCTGCCACCTTCATGGACTGTTCTAGGTTCAGGTCCTGTGCCTCAAAAACTAACAGTGCCTCCTCAAATAAAGAAAATCTCCTTGCCATTTCCTGTGTCATGAATCTCTTTGGTTCTTCAGTTACTTCTTCTTTCTCGTCTTTCTTCGTCCTTTCTCTGGGCCTCCAATTCCATCAGGTCTTCATTAGTAAGCTCCTCGTGTTGCACAAGAAGGAGTTCAGTGAAGTTGTCCTCTTGCAGATGTAGCTTGAAATAAAGATATTGTACTACTGTACCCTATACAGTACTGTACAGTAAAGTACACAAAAGCTCAACCACTTGCAGAGGATGCACACACGTGACAATGTGAGCCAGACACGAGAACTAACTTACATGACTGGACATGTGAATGCACGTTCACATCTTTGAAAGTTGGCAACTTGAAGGCTGGTACGTAGGGGACTTACTGTAGTAAAATTTTAAAAGACAATTAAAACAAACTGGCCAGGTGACTGTTACACGTATGAAGAGATACTCAACCATGTCTATTCAGGGAATTGCAAATTAAAGCAATACTATTATTCATCCATCCAATTTGGAAAAATAAAAAGAATGGCGCCATTCAGGACTGGCAAAGTTTAGGGTTATGGCCACTCTTGGATACTGCTAGTGGGAATGTGAATTGTTACCACCATTTGCAAAAGTAATCTCATGGTACAAATTTAAATTAGAAATATATTCATATTTGCCCTTTGTGGCAGAAACTGGTTAGCTATTCACAGAACCTGTCTCCTCTTCTTCCTGGGCACATCTTAACTTCATTTGCCACACTCCTTTGCAGCAGGTGATTGAATCCTAGCTCAGGTATGACACTTGAGTCACTTGTTGACGGTAACAGAATTCCCACAATCTGGGCTCCTGAATGGCTATGTGGAATAGAGATACCTTAGAACCTGGAACTAACTTGAACTTTTATTTTATCTGAAATATTATATATTCAAGAATCTATTTGTTACATCACTTAGCTTATTCTAACCTATACATCTTTTTACTCACCAGTATCACTTCTTGGCATCTGTCATTAGAGGTGAACATAACAACAGACTCTTTGTATAAGGAAACACCTAACTGGAAAAACTAGAAACAACTTAAGTATCCATCAATAAGAAATAGTTGAATACATTGTAATGCATCCATACAAAGGAATATTATGCATTTATTTTCCATAATGAGTTATCTCTATGCCTACTGATCTACAGAGACCTCCATGGTATATAGTTAAGAAAAAACTAAGTAATACAACTCTGTTTTATGGGAAGAAAAAAAGTGATATGTACATGTTTGTATATATTTGAATAAGGATCGAGGTAGGTTTTCAAAGATTCTTTCTTTCCATCTTTCTGTTCTGCTCTCCCAGACATGTTAGCTTTTGTCCCCAGGCCTTCCCTTCATGGTGGCAGATGACTGTGGATGTTTGTTTGTTTTTATTGAGGTATAGTTGCTTTACAACGTTGTGTTAATTTCTGCTGTACAACATAGTGAATCAGCTATATGCATACATATACCCCCTCCTTCTTGGACCTCCCTTCCACCACCATCCTCAGCCCATCCATCTAGGTCACCACAGAGCACCAGAGCAGAGCTCCCCACACTATACAACAGATTCCCACTAGCTATCTGTTTTACACGTAGCAGTCCCCAATATTTTAAGCATTTGAGCTCACACAACATGTAAGAGAGAACAGGAATCTGGCAAATGTAGCATCCTTGTATCACTTTTTAATATCAAAGAAAACTTCCCAGAAGCACCCCACACCCTAGCAGTTGTCTCCTTGCAACTCAGCCAGAATTGCGCTACATGCCAAGTTCCCATAGCAACCACTAAAAACTGTAACAGAGTCTCTTGCTTGGCTTAGAGTAATCAAGATGCCCCCTCTGCACTGGAGCAGGACCTGATTTCCCCCAAAGTAACCACTGGCCTGACAACCCAACCAAAACCATGGTCTGTTGGCAGGCGGCAGGGGGAATGATGGTGGCAAAAGACAACCGGCGTCTACTATACCTGAAAAAAAGCCATAAATAGATGGTACTTTGAGGGCTATTATTTTTCATCAATTACTCTGGTAGGCGTTCAAGTCACCCTAATGCGATTCATATATCAACTCTCAAAGAAAAGGGAAAAGAAAAACCAAGGAGATAGAGATCAAGTTTCACCCAGAATTATAAAACTTCAAAGAAAACACCCCACATGGACTGTGTATTCTTACTTCAGTGCTTTCACTTCTGCAGTATGAACTGCCTCACTCCTACACACACACACACACACACACACACACACACACACACACACACAAACACCCCTATATGGCTCACCCTCTTGTGTTCCAATCCAGACCTTCACTTTGAGTCTTCCACAACTTGGAAGCTTGTCTAACTAGTCTAAACTACAATAATTTCTCCATCCTTTGTACTCTGAGAATTTATAGACTATATCATAAAATCTGTCATTAAATTATACTATACATTCTCTGGAATTACTCATTTATATACACGCTTATAACAGGATATTAAAATGGGACTCTTTCTGTCTCAGTTTTACCAGGGATACCTAGAAAATAGGTACTGGCTATCCCTACCTTCTAAAGCAAGATGTTAAACCACCTGTGCAAGAATTATAAACAAAAGTTCTTATCAGTTCTGTTACCCTTGTCCTCAATGATACAAAATGTTGAAATTGAAGAAGTTAGGAACTGGAGAAGTTTTCATTCCCCTATTAGTGTGTGTTTTGTCTCAATATCTTCTGTAACAGGGGTCCCCAACCGGGCCACACAGCAGGATGTGGGCAGCAGGAGATCCAGAGAAGCTTCATCTGTATTTACAGCCTCTCCCCATCACTTGCATTACCGCTTGAGCTCCACCTCCTGTCAGCAACATGGTGAGTTGTATACTTATTTCATTATATATTACAGTGTAATAATAGAAATAAAGTGCATAATAAATGTAATGCGCTTGAATCATCCCAAAACCATCTCCCCCTCCCCTGGTCCACGGAAAATTTGCCTTCCACAAAACTGGTCCCTGGTGCCAAAAAGGTTGGGGACCTCTGGTCTAAGCAACATTGCCACGGAGGGAGGGAAGAACAAAGATAGCAAGAAATCTAGCTCTTTCTTCCACAGTCCACCCCTTCCCCCCTAAAAATATCTTGTGCACCCTTTACAGAAGACAGGGAACACACCCATACTCTGCTTAAAAGAAAACGACAGTCCGAGCAGTAACTGCATTCAGCTTAAATCCAGGACATGTGAGTAAATGCTCAGTCTTCTCCACCAGGCCCAGACTGAGCTATTAATTGTCAGGCGATCTATTACTAACAGGAAGTTATCGTCCCTAAAATAAAACTGGTAGAAGAGAAACAAAATAATAGCAATAAAAAAATCCCATTTGGAAATGGGGAAAATGGGAAATGTCCAGAAGTTACTGGCCCATAACTACTGTCATAGGCCACTGGTCAGGAACAGCAAAGATTCCTTTCCTTAATAGTGGAGTCAATTCCCTGGTTAGACCGTCTGGCAGCCTCTCATTCTCCTTCCTGAGAAGAGTTCCCTTGTCCATTAGCTCTGGCTTTGCCCTCTGGAAGTTTCTTTCTTATCCATCACCCTCTTGGCCACATGTAAAAGGGGCCTTGGAGAGCACACATGACCCTCTCTTACTCCCTCCTTCTTCTGATGCAGGTTCAGGAACCCAGGCATTACTATAGAGGCTGATGCTCACTTTTTTTTTTTTTTTTTTCCAATAGAATTCCTTGAAATCTTAGACTTCCAGTCAGTTTCTTTCTATGTGTGAAAAACCTCACTGAAAGATCTCATCTAAGCCTAAAGTCTCAGGCCTTTCACTGACCAGCCACATTCTTCTCTCTCAACATAGTAGCAACTGAAACAAAAGGCTTGGATGAGTCCTGATTTATACAGCCAGCTAAGCCAGATTCCCACCAAAGGGCAGAACTCTTAAAGGAAGTTACTTGAAGAAGGCTTGGGGCTACAGTGTTACATCTTAACAAGCCTGCCATTGGTAGCCACCTTTTAAAACTGCTTCAATTTGTGGTGCAGACACAGCTTTCTCAACACTTCAAATACCCCAATTACTAGGCTTTCAGTCAAATTAGAATGCAGGCAGCAGCCAAAGTGCCTCCCTTAGCAAAGAGATAGTGCCTTCCAACCCTGCTTGCAGCCTCACCAGTTCTCCACTGGACTGAGCACTCTCTTGCAGGACTTGGGTAAAAACAGCAAGAAATATCCACCACCACCAACATTCTGACCTTTTTTCTACCATTTCCACTAATATGTGGCCTGCCTTCCAAGGAAAGGCAGATGACAATTGGACCAAATGCTTTGCCACCACCTAAGAGGGGGCACCATCTTTCTAGCCTGCGGTATCTGCGTCCTTGTGGTCCACCACCTGCCTACGCGCACGCTTAGCAGTCTGTTTCAGGACAAAATTCTGAATTATTTAGGATTAGGTTCAAGTGCATCAGGAAACCCATAATAGCAGTGGGACGGAAGTGCACTTCTCTCTCACGTGAAAGTTTCAGTAGGCCGCCTGTGTGTGCTGGCTCCACACGTCAGGGGCCCAGGCCCCGTCAAGCTTGTTGTTCCTCCTCCACCTCTGGGACCAAGATGGCCCTTCCAGCCCCACCAGCTGCACTCCATGCAGTAAGAAAGGGGGATGAGGAGAAGGGTATGTCTTCTCCCTTTAAAGACATTTCCTGAAAATTGCCGACACTGCTTCTACTTAATGTGCCACTGATCAGGATTCAGTCACATGGCCATGTCTAGCTGCAAGAGAAACTGAGACAGGTAGTCTTTATTCTGGGAAGCTATGTTTACACTGTGGAAAGAAGTGGAATAAATATTGGGGGGTAACTTGTGTCTTCTGCCGAAATGGCGCTTCTCTTTACCTCAAGCCTGGGGGGAGCCTCAGGGAGACCAGTGAGAGCTTGTCCAGTCTCCTGAAGTCTGTGGAGCACTAGAGGCTGGTGTCAGGCCCCTTCGTGGACAAGCCTGAGAGGTTGTCTAGGGTGACTGCCTGGTCTGAAAGCAGAGAGAGGAGGGGGTGACCCACATGACTGAGAGAGAGAGCGCCAGCCTGGTGCCATCCTAAAGGGACTCTGTCTAAGATAACCTTCTAGGGAGGCAATGGGACACCAGCAGAGTCTCTCTATGTGAATCAGATTGATGGAAAACCAAGGCAACTGCAGAGAAGAGATTCCCAGAGATGGAAGGCAGTCTCTGAAGAATACACAAATGCTCATCCCTGCCCCCCAAATGAATCGGCTTGGACTTCCCTGGTAGCGCAGTGGTTAAGAATCTTCCTGCCAATGCAGGGGACATGGGTTCGATCCCTGGTCCGGGAAGAGTCCATATGCCGTGGAGCAACTAAGCCTGTGTGCCAGAACTACTGAGCCCACGCGCCTAGAGCCTGTGCGTCACAAGAGAAGCCACTACACTGAGAATCCCACACACCGCAATAAAGAGTAGCCCCTGCTCACCACAACTAGAGAAAGCCCGTGTGCAGCAACGAAGAAGACCCAGTGCGGTGAAAAATAAAATAATAATAATAATAATAATTTTTAAAAAATGAATTGGCTTGAAACATCTGCCACAGCCTGAGGAAGCCATGTCAGATAGCACCGAGGCTGGTCACATTAGATCCCCCAGCATTTACCTCTCCTCCCCACATAGGCACCCCAACTGCAGGACAGTCGGCAACTTTGGTGAACAAGTTGGCAGAGGGGAAAAGATGTGTAAAGTGAGAAGTAGAAGCTTCCTTCTCCCAGGCCAGAAGAAGAAAAGGGAAGAAGCTTTAAGCTGAAAAAAACTTTGAAGTTTCCATCATTTCTCTGAAATTGCACATTTCCTTTTCAATGGCTCTCCATCCTGGCTGCCCATTGGCACCACCTGGGGAGCTTTTAAAGTTCCTGATGCCTGGACCCCATTCCCAGAGATAATGGTTTTGTTGGTCTGGGGAGCAGCCTGGACATTGATTTTTTTTTTTTAATGCCCAGGAAATTCTGATGGGCAGCCCGGGGTTGAAAACCACTGTGATAGTACTGAATTAAGAACATTTTTGCAAACAAAAGATGGCGGAGTGACCAGAAAATTGATCGAACTTGCCCAAGGTCTCCCCTGTAGGAGGGAGAACAAGCCCCACAGCCCAGGCATGGAACGAAAGAACAATGATGTTTTATGATTGCACTCTCTAGCTGTTCTCACCTTCAAACTGGCAGTACCATAAATCCTACCTCCTTCCAGGAGATTAGAAGCCTCTTCAGGGCAGGGGCCCTAACTTGAGATTCTTTGGGCTCCCCACACTGCCCCGTACTTGCTAGAGCCATGAGAGAGAGTTTAATATAATACTTGTTGCCCTATTGTTAACCTCTGATCTCCGTGCTGGGAAAAAGTGAAGTGCCCTTGGTTATGCCCAGAGGAAACTAAGGTGACTCCAAGACAGCCTTGAACTATATCTTGGAGTCAATGAAGAGATAGAAAGTGCATGAGATATAGTCATTATAAAGTGGTTGGAAATTTTTATCTATCTATTACCAATTTCTATGGTCCAGATGGTGACTTCTATACTGTCCCACATTTAAGTAAGTTTTTGTCTTCCTAATGCAAGGGAAGGTCTGGCTTCCCCACTTCTCCTAACCAGATCCTGGCAGAATACCCTTGCTCCTCACACACCATCACCATGACCACCACCCTCAGTCATGGGGAGCCTTGGGAGCCCTGGCCCATGAATAAAGACAGCTCACTGACAGGAGGCAGGAAAAGAGCCAAGAACTTGCAAAACTATCAGCTAAATCCAAGAGCAGCTTTAGTCTGTCAACGCAGAGATGTCATGTCCCAAAGTAGCCGACAGTACTAGGATCCCACAGAAGATGGTTCTCAAAGTGTTCCTTATTCCCCCAAGCCCACGTTTATGGTACAACTCCATCAAACAGACAGGGGCCGATTGCCAGGTGCATCGTGCCCAGGGGTTTGACACTCGAGAAATCGCATTTTCCTGTGCATGGATCCTGAAGCTCGGTATCAAGAGAGCACCCTTTTCATAATCCATAAAGGAAAATCAAATAATCTTAAGCCCACCCTAGTATCGAAATTGGCCTTCTCCATCACCAGCTGCTGTCTTTCGTTTGATTCAAAGACATTTTTTAACTAGCAATAGAATGTACTCTACCATGAGCCCAAGCTCAGATAGACGTCTGCTCAAACTGCATTTGGTGAAAAGAGCTTTCCAATCCCAATAAACTTTTCTAGACTTTTCCCAGCAGAGGGAATCCTCCACATGAAAGGTAAGTTCACCCAAAGATGAGATCCCTTGTTCATTCAGACATATAAAGCTTTATCCCACTGTCCCCTATAGCGTGTCATCACCAGGAAGGTTGGCTACCTTCTAGAGGAATCAATAAAAAGATCTCCTGATACTTGCAATGCAGCTTACAGTGTCCATGTTACTGTTTAGAAGCACTCACCGAGCCTGCCATCCTGGGTGGTTCCAACTGCACCAAGCCATGAGCCCCAGTCTTTGGTTTTAATCATGATGATAATGAGTGGCCCATTAAAGGTAATTTTTTTTAAGTTAATGAGCTCTCCCCTAAAAAACGGCCTCATACTGTACTGAAAAATGTCCGCAGGAATCACTGCTCTTTTGCGCTGTTTATTTAACTTTATGTGGATGCCATAAAACTTCTTTATTTGCTTTCAGTTAGCCCATAGGTTTTGACAAGATAAATTTTTATTTAGGTCTTTGCCCTGCTACAATCAGAAACAGGAGACTCACTTTCCCATGCTGGGCTGATAGATGGATTAATCAAAGCACTCCCCACCCTGCTTTCCTTCCAGCAACCACAGGGATCAACACACGGAGT
Organism: Hippopotamus amphibius kiboko; assembly: GCF_030028045.1. Classification (NCBI taxonomy): domain Eukaryota; kingdom Metazoa; phylum Chordata; class Mammalia; order Artiodactyla; family Hippopotamidae; genus Hippopotamus; species Hippopotamus amphibius. Next base: position 93,855,236 of record NC_080192.1, read on the forward strand.
TTTTCCTTAATTAAAGAAACTCAGCAACAAGGTGATTTATCGATGATGAATCTTGCAGGCCTTTTCATTGTGCGGTCACTGTTGGCCACTGTTTGAAATTTACCAACATAAATAAAGCCTCTCCATGACTAAACAAAGTTAAAGTAGCAATAAATTGAGCCTGCCATGTACTCTGGGCTAGATCTGAAGCCAACATAAATACCAGAATGCCTTGGCCGTGACACACTTGACACAATGACATCATCCACTCCCAAAGAGAACAGCCCGGCCCAAGCCAGAGCCTCAAACCGAATACAATTCTCCCAAATGAATCAAACTGCAATGGTCTAGACTCGGCTGCACTAAGTGTTCAACTTCTGGCTCCCTTGCCCTCCTCTGTCGAGCGATCACATTAAAAAATAATCTATACGCTGATCTAAATTTCGCTTTTTCTGCATGATTAAATTTTGGCAGGAGTAAATCTCTGTTATTCTCACTCCCTGGGAATGTTTGGAAAGTTACTAAAAACTCAGGATTTATCAGCTTAAGGTCCAATGGCTGGGGTGCTAACCCCAGGCCTGCGTGCAGCTACCCTCAGCAGGAGACAGGCCCACGGGCTGCAGGGGACTCTGAGTGTTAATATGGGGGTGAAACTCTGCTCACTTGAAAACACCTCAGCCCTGCCCTCTCTCCTGAAGAACTTGCTTGGCCCAAATCTAGCAACAGGCTGTAGTGAAACACCTTCACAAAACTGGAAAGTCAGCTCAATGGGGACTCAACGCCCCCCAGCCCTATTACTGCCAGGAGATGAAAGGGGCGAAGAAACCTTTCAGAATGCACACGCAGGACATCAAATTAAAAATGGAGAAAATCTAATAACTAATTGGTGAAACCATAAAAGCTGCCATAAAAGACATTTTCCTTAAACTACTTTACACAGGGCTGTATAATTTTATGTCACTTTTTATTTATGTTGCTGTAATGAAAGCTGTGCTGGGAGCTGAGGTGCTTAGGAAGAAGGAATTGAACTATTTTTAAAGGGGGGAGGGAGGGGAAGTCCATCTACAGGGCTTCAAACAAGATTAGTTTTGAAATATAGAGAGGTTGGGGAGGAGAACCTATTTACTCCTAAAAGCCTCTGAGCAAAAATGTTTGCAATGAGCATCTTTCTTGCACCTCTATCCTCTCCACCCCCAAGGCCATAATCGCTTAACATTTATAAAGTGGGTTCAGTAGCATTTCACAAAGCTGGGGTGTGAATTAGATAGATAAACCCATGCCGTTTAGACTGATCTTGTGAAACGGGGGTTTTGATTGTGTGAAATAGGTAAAGGAGCACGATTTGAGCTTCTGGGGGATCCACATAGAAATGAGCCCCATTTTAACAAGGTACTGATGAATTTGCAAAGCTCCATAGAACCTCCCAATGTCAGATTCAAGGATTCTAGAAAGATACTGTTTATTACTATTCAGAAGATCAGACAGGCTCCTTTCCCCTCCTGATTTGTCATGTGACAACTCAGAGAATGTTGCAGCATTGGGAAAAGAGGAATAAGTTGCAAGATAGAAAACCATGAGTAAATTATAACCAAAAGAAACTTAGAATTGCATATGCTCAAAGTGGAGGGTCACAAAGGGGGCTCTTGATGGAGTGATGTCCTGCTTCTGGATCTGGAGGCCAGTTGCTAGGGTGTGCTGGCTTTGTGAAAATTTACTGTGCTCTTAGCATGTGTACTGCTTTCTCTGTGTATGTTAAACTTCAACTAAAAAGTTTGAAAAAAAAGCATATGTTCAAACGAGTCTTAAAAGAGAGGCTCAGAATGGCTAATATACATACAGAAACACAGAAGTGTTGTGCCATTTTCCCAGGGAAAGTGTAGATCGCCCCTTAAATCGCAGGGGCCCTCTGCACTCTGGCTAATTTTCAAAGTGAGATGAGATTGTTTTTAGAAACAATTTGCCTTCTATTAACAATGAAACCCAATTCGGCTTTGAATATTAGAAAGTGAAACATATATACAACTTAGAGGGACTGGTGGAGTATCACACAGATAGGGCATTATTTAGGTAGGCTTGACAGTCAAGGCCACTTTACACCATTACGGACCAGACTAAACAAACCTGACCCCCAGGGTGACCCTCCAAGGATCCCAAAAGATTGGAAACTCCGAAAAGGCAACCCGGACCAGACTTTACAGCCTGGTAATGGCATGCAAACGACACACTGTCTCTGTCACGCAGCCAAAGGTTGGCGTTGTATATGAGAGCAATTTCCTCAAGAATTCGGAGGAAAATGTGATACTCTGCCTTTTCTGTATGGAGTTCACAACAGCAAGTGCATTTACTAGTTGGGGACGTCCAAGCCTCCTGACGACTGCCCCATCCAATAATCTGCACCCCCCCACCCCAGCCTCCACGGCAGCGCCTGCGTTTCCCGACTTCTGCCTAATCCGTTGGCAGCGGCGAGGATGTCAGATGCAGGAGGAATGGAGGGCCCACTCCCCAGAATGGGAAAGGCCTCGTTTGCAGGAGACTTGAAAAGCTGAAACTACGCCTAGGGAAACATCACTGAGATTCAGAATCACCCTTTACTGGAAAGCAGGTTTCACTCACGTCCTTGCTATCCTCAACACACGCAATGCTTGTTGCGTCACCAAGGTCAGACTCACCGAGAAGATGTCTGCAGTGGGTGGCCCTCAGTCCAGCTTCTTCCAGGGCCTGTTTTCACATGTTCCTGCTCCATGGATATACACCCTACACGGGATGATTCAGATGTGTCCTGAGGGGAATACATTGCTCCAAATAGCCCTTAACAAGAAGTTGGTTGGGGAAAAAAATGTTTGCTGGTGGGTAGGGAGAGGAGGGAATTGAAGTGGCAGGGGTTGGATAAGAGGGAAGGGGAGGCAGGGAAGGGAACAGGAAGAAAAGGAAATACAAAGAGAACAGAAACGATGACTACATATATTCTCTGCTGAGAACATAAGATTTTGGGATGACTTCAAATTTAAATACCACCGTGATTCACCTAGAACCTTTTACATTCTCTATTTTTCTCTCTCACAAAACTGATCAGGGGCTGATTCTTTATTATATGCCTGTGGTGCTACTTCTTGGACCCTGAGGAAGGGAGTTGTGTCTCTGCCCCCAGACTTCCACAACCTCTTCTCCCTGACCCCCAAAACATCAGGCCTTCTGAGGACCACCAAGAACATAGACCCACAGTCCTCTTCAAGAGCAAACTGTATTTGTGGACTCTAAGAAAACGACATAAACCCCATACTGAAGGATTAAAGGCCACACACAGCCTCTTTTAAAACCTCTCTTTACCTCTATTTAGAAACCAGAATTTAAGTTTGATCTGTCATCTTTTTCAGATAATCCCCAGCCCCACATAAGTTCTAACATTCCTTTCAGCCTGTAAGACAGCTCGTTCCTATCATCCGGTTCAAGGGGCCCTAATTTCCAGGTGGACCGTGAGCTTTGCGTCGGAGGGAGGTGGCAGACATGCAGCATTTGCTTTGCGTTGCAGGGAGGTGGCAGACATGCAGCATTTGCGTTCAGGATCCTGTGCATCTTGGTTTTTTCTTCCTTGAAACAACTCTCCTGCTTTGGACAGACTGAAAAAAAGCTAACATGGCTCCCAGGTGCAATGGAGACCAGGCTGTTGATAAAGAGAAAGCAGCCAGCAGTCTCCACAGAAACAAAGCATCCCTCTGGCCCTGGAGAGAGGAGAGCGCTAGCTCAATTCAGCCCAGGCATTGAATAAACAGTCTAGCCTTCCACCAGCAGAAGCCACCGGGGCTCTGGGGATTCCTTCACCTCCCAGAAGGGGAGGAAATTACTTCTTCCTAAGCACGAAGAGGCCTGCACAGCGGCCTGCTCCGGCTCCTGTACAGGTTCTGCTACGAACCAGAACCGAGGTGGAGAGGCCCAGCCGGCAGCCCCGCAGCCCGGCATCCTGCTGCAGCAGCAACCCCTTCACCTCTGAGGGTCACTTCCCAAATAACCCCTGGCCCCACCGCAGTTTAAACCAGGCGTTGCCCTCAGCCTGTACTCACAGTGCGCTTCTGTACTTAGATTCAAGGGGCCTCTATGTCACCCCTCCCCCTCCTCCCTCTGCCCTTTAATCCCCTCCAGGGAAATTCAATTATGCACATTGCTTGAAATGAGGACCGCAGGCCGGGCCTCTACAAGCTGCTAATTGAAAACCAAGTCAGAAGTGGAAGGAAGAGGCAGAGGGGGAAAAACAACAATCCCTGGCAGGACCCCCTCATTACTGTGAACAGCAATGCACCCCCCAGAAGGCTGGGCCTCACTCCATCTCAGCCACACAAGGAGACTTTCCTCCCAGCTGAGAGGACCTGGGGACTGAAGCTCTGGGAGACAGTGCCTGACAAAAAATGCTGCAAGGATGCAGCTAATGGGCTTCCAGACCCCTGCTCAACTGTGGGGCTTACTTGCTCTGTGAGCATGGGGTGCCTGCTACTCTGGAGACTCCGCTGTGTGATCCTAGGCAAGTGACTCAGCATCTCTGGGCCTCAGTTTCCTCCTCTGGAAAATGAGGATAAGAATTACAGCTACTTGACAGGATCATTGTGAGGATTAAATGTGATAATATATGTAAGTGTTTCACATAATGCCTGATACAGTAAGTGATAGATCTTCATATTTTGCTCCTATTTATAACAACGAGAATTTTCCCCGTACTAGATTGGAGAAAAATAGAGGAAGAAAAAATAGAGGAGAAAGAGCTGAGACTGCTGTTCTACCCCCACTTCATAGGTACATCTGGTACCAGTTCTATGGAAGTCGTCAAATGGCAAAGGGAACAAGAATGCATGCATGTGTTGAGGCAGAGGGGAGGAAGGTGGCAAGAATTCAGTGCAGCCCAACTAAGACCAAGAAGCGATTATTTTTAATCATCTATTATACAGCAGGCACATTCCAGGTGTTTTCATGGTGTCTGAACAGAGCTATAAGGAGGTTATCATCACCCCCCACTTTCCACTAAGAATCTGAGGCTCAGAACAGTTCAATAAGCTCCCCGAAGTCACAAGGCTCCTAAATGTGGCATCAAGAGTCCCAAATTCCCACTCCTGCTACCACCTCCCACACGCTCTGCACTGGGAACTGCTTCTTGCCTTTGAGAAAGAGAAGGAAACCCCTGGACAATGGGACGAATCCTATTCTCAGGATTTAGACAGGTTGTTCTAATACATTTAGAGAAGGGTCCGATTTAGATACGGCACCTTTAGTGGGAAAGGTCTTGGACTCCCTCCTTTGTTCAGAACAGAAGTTTCCAGCCCGTGTTTCCTCGCCAAAGGTAGGTGGGAATGTGTGTGAAGCAATAAATAGATGGCTTTTAATGCTTCCTGTGAAGCACTCTGGCTGAGGTGTTAACATCCTGGTTAAGCATGTGAAAAGTGAGTAAATAAAAACACCATGATTACAATGGTGGTGACTTTATTGGAGGACTTCCAAAATTGCTAGCAATTATGTGGTATGAAACGCCTTCCATTATGAAAACTGCGATGATTTTGTGTCTCCTGATGAGGATAATGTCCAATATATTCTGTCAACAGACATGACAGCTGTCTGTCTATATTTGGAGGCTTATATTTTTAGATGCCGTTACTGTACCTCCAGCTATTTTAACTACTAAATTTTGTTGACATGATGCAATCCAGTAACACGGAAGCTTATGGGAAAAGGTTAAAATTCCTATTTCCAGCTGTTTCTCTTCCTTACCTCATTTTTGTCTCATTATTCACTAGGATCCATAAATCTGCCACTCAGATCCCAGGCTAAGTGAAGTGCTACAGGGAAATTGCTAATGTCACTAGGAAGTAAAATAAAATTGAACACCAGGTTCACAGCATCCAGCATTCAGAAGTGTCACGCCCTGCCTGATCGTCACTCTGACACACTCTTTGCGAGCTGACCAGAAGAGCTTCTGTCTGTTAAGTGATATGTGCTTCACTTCCTCTGTCCCAGCTCCCCATTTTCCAAATTGGGGGGTGGGAGAGGAAAGGAGGGAGAAAGATTTGCAAGATGGGCTCTAATTTTAAGACAAAAGCCATCCCATTAAATCTTAACAGATGTTTCTCAAGTTTAGAAGATTAAGAAAGATTTCAGCATCAAGAATCAAAGAAAATACTCCATGACCTTAAAAAAGGATAAAACACAAAGCTCTAACAAACCCAAAGTCCACTTTGACAGCTGTCTCTGACAGAATTGACGAGGTGCTATTGATGTTTGGATTAAACCATGCCTCTATGATCAAGTACTCAAACATGGGATAAAAGACGAATATATTCTTTAATCCTACCCACTAATTTTGTCTAGGCCCTGAAAAGCAATGGGCACGGAACAAATGTTGAAAGTGGCTTCTCTTCTGGTTATTGACAAAGCTATTTTTATTTCATTAATTTGCCACGTATCTTAGCGTTTAAACTAACACAGGGAAATCCATACAAGATACTAAACTCTCCAGAAACAGATCGCTGCAACTTCCAAGGACACTACAGGTAAAAATCAATAGACAATGATTCTAGAAAGTGAGGACGACATTACAGGAAAATGTAAGAGAAAAACTGGGTTCCGGTTTCTTTTTCTTTTTTTCTTTTTGTGCTAAGCTGTAAAATAGCATTGGGAATTCCAATTTTCAGCCTAGTGAGTTTTGAAAGAAAAGAAGAAAAACTTTTCTTAAAAAGGAAAGGGTGAAGAGGCAATTAAGTCATTAATTACTCTCTTTGTCTAATGCTGTCCAACCCATCAAACTTGGCCTCTTCTGTCTTCATCAAAGGTGCAGCTCACTCTACTTTACAATAAGTACCTCTTAATAAGACAATCTCATGTTTCAAAAGCTGCTCTATGAGGAATTTAGATGAAGAGAAATTAAAATAACACTTGGCAGCAGACCCCAGAGTTTGACAGTGGCACAGCGCCCACTATCACCAAGGGCCTCAAGTGAGCAGAGAGAGGTTCCAGGGACAGGGACGCCACTGAGAAACGGCAGGCTGTGTGCCAAGGGCAAGGAGTCTTGGGATTTAGTAGAGGAGGAAACATGGAACTGACATTAATGCTAAGAACTGGGACGGATCCATACCTTCCTTTAGAGGAGACCAGAAAGGAAATAGGTTTTTTGCAGAAGGACCCATCACAAACATCAGAATGCCCTGAGTAAATAACTGCAGAGATGGTGTCCAAGGAGAATAGAGAGCTCCAAGACCTTTCTTGTGGGCCAGAACAACTTCAGGGAGATTTGCTAGGCACGGGTCTCCACCTCCAGCCCTCCCGCAAATCTTCAACCCCCTGCAGACCTCTTCTCCCAAATTCACCTTCCAGGGAGTTCACTGGCACCCCATAAAAAGACCGCTCTGGGTATATGAGATTAAGTACAGTTGATTCTTGAACAACACAGGTTGGAACTGCTTTGGGTCCACTTATATTTAGATTGTTTTCAATATTACACTACTACGTTTACAATCTATGGTTGGTTGAATCCCTGGAGGTGGAAACCATGGATACACAGCGCCAACTGTAGGACTTGAGCACAGGCAGATTTTGGTATCTGGGTGGATCCTAGAACCAATCTCCTGTGGATACTGAAGGCCAACCGTATACTCCTTTAGGGAGCTTAATGAGCCTCTTTGGAGAAAAAAAAAAACTTAAAAAAAAAATTGAGAAACTGTGATACTCTGCCCAAGGTTTGCTTTCTCATGTCAAGTTTCCTTGATGATCTGGCTGGAAGCCTTCATATCACAAGATTGTGAACCAATTCTCCCCAGTGGCAAGGAGAGAAAGCCACAACACATAAGAGGGTTTCACGTGCAAGCAAGGAATGAGCAGGAAGATGCATTTTAAAGCAATTTTGGAAAACTGGGCCACGTTTATAAAAGATTCTCTCTTTTCCTATCAATTTCCGAAGATCTGACCAGGCTCAACTCTATGAACCAAGGGCAGAAGATTCAGCTAAGAATTTGTTGACTTCATACTCGAATACTCTGCATACAGGACACTGGAATTACATAAGTACTAGTGTAATAGCAACCGCTTTATTTTTGTGTGTTGCTATGGAATTTTGAAAACAAAACAAAGAAAACCACTGATCAGTAACTGTGACAAAACTTCTTAGCCACAGCATTGAGAATAGGGCCTAATTATTCCATAAACACACTCTGATTTGTTTACTCCAACGTCAAATTAACTTCAAATATGTAACAGCCGATGCTGATTTGAGATGTACACAACGCCGCTGCAGTGTGTGCTCAGTGTACCTTGCGTAAATCTATCTCTTTTTAAAATAGATTCATTTGTAAAAGTCTCTCCATAGTACACCCCACATACAAAAGGAGGAACCACAAATGCATTTTATTTAAAAGAAAATTGTTTCCAAAATGGGGTGTGTGTGTGTTTGCCATCCCATGTTTTGGCTAACTCTCATTTACCTCTCTACACAAATAGAAACAGGAACATTTTTAAGGAAAATTAGCAGCTCATGACTACAGAGATACGTAGAGATATAATGTGAGCTTAGGAAAATTAAGAACTACAAAGAAAAGAAACTTTCCAAATCATTGGAGAAAATTACTATGTGCTGAATGAAACGTGGGAAAGACAAGAAAGGGAGAGATGGCCAAACCCAGAGTAAGTCCTGCCCCAGTCATTCGGTCAACAAGTATTAATTGAGCACTTATTTTATTCCTGTTCCTTTATTTAGAGGACACAATCTATATAATAATCTTATATAGAGCTTACTGCTGTAAGCAATCCACCAATATTAACCCATGTATTACTCCTAATAACTCTATGTGGTAGGTACTATTAATATTCTCCTTTTATAGAAGAGGAAACTGAGGGACAGAGAGGTTAGTAATTTGCCCAAGAGCACACAGCTAGTAAGTAGCAGAGTTTGCGATTCAAGTCCAGGCACTTTGTCTCCCCTGTACACACTGTGCTAAGCTTCTGCCAACCATATTCTCAACACTGGCCCTGGAGTAAGAAAATATGTTCCTCACCCTCAAGAAGCTTCTAGCCTAGAGAACAGTTACAATGCAGTGAGAAATTAAGGAAACAATCCCATTCACCATTGCAACAAAAAGAATAAAATACCTAGGAATAAACCTACCTAAGAAGGTAAAAGACCAATACTCAGAGAACTATGACACTGATGAAAGAAATCAAAGATGACACAAACAGATGGAGAGATATACCATGTTCTTGGATAGGAAGAATCAATATTGTGAAAATGACTATACTACCCAAAGCAATCAACAGATTCAATGCAATCCCTATCAGATTATCAATGGCATTTTTTACAGAACTAGAACAAAAAATCCTAAAATTTGCTTGGAGACACAAAAGACCCCGAATAGCCAAAGCAATCTTGAGGGGAAAAAATGGAGCTGGAGGAATCAGGCTCCCTGACTTCAGACTATACTACTAAGCTACAGTAATCAAGATGGTGTGATACTGGCACAAAAACAGAAATATAGATCAATGGAACAGGGTAGAAAGCCCAGAGATAAACCCATACACCTGTGGTCAACCAGTCTACGATGAGGCAAAGATATACAATGGAGAAGACAGTCTCTTCAATAAGTGGTGCTGGGAAAACTGGACAGCTATATGTAAAAGATGGAAATTAGAACACTCCCTAACACCATACACAAAAATAAATTCAAAATGGAGTAAAGACCTAAATGTAAGGCCAGACACTATAAAACTCTTAGAGGAAAACATAGGAAGAACACTCTTTGACATAAATCACAGCAAAATCTTTTTTGACCCACCTCCTAGAGTAATGCAAATAAAAACAAAAATAAACAAGTGGGACCTAATGAAACTTAAAAGCTTTTGCACAGCAAAGGAAACTATAAACAAGATGAAAAGACAACCCTCAGAATGGGAGAAAATATTTGCAAACGAATCAACAAAGGATTAATCTCCAAAATATATAAACAGTTCACCCAGTTCAATATCAAAAAACAAACAACCCAATCAAAAAATGAGGGGAAGACCTAAATAGGCATTTTGCCAAAGAAGACACACAGATGGCCAAGAGGCACATGAAAAGCTGCTCAACATCACTAATTATTAGGGAAATGCAAATCAAAACTACAATGAGGTATCACCTCACACCGGTTAGAATGTCTACCTCAGAAAATTATAAACAATACATGCTGGAGAGGATGTGGAGAAAAGGCAACCCTCTTGCCCTGTTGGTGGGAATGTAAATTGATACAACCACTATGGAAAACAGTATGGAGATTCCTTAAAAAACTAAAAATAGAATTACCATACAATCCAGCAATCCCACTCCTGGGCATATACCCAAAGAAAACCATAATTCAAAAAGACACATGCACCCCAATGTTCACTGCAGCACTATTTACAATAGCCAGGTCATGGAAGCAACCTAAATGTCCATCAACAGATGAATGGATAAAGAAGATGTGGTACATATATACCATGGAATATTACTCAGCCATAAAAAGGAACGAAATTGGGTCATTTGTAGAGACATGGATGGACTTAGAGACTGTCATACAGAGTGAAGTAAGTCAGATAGAGGAAAACAGATGTCTAGAAAAATGGTACAGATCAACCAGTTTGCAAGGCAAAAATAGAGACACGTGTAGAGAACAAACAAATGGAGATCAAGGGGGGAAAGTGGCGGGGGGGGGGGAGGTTGGTGTGGGATGAATTGGGAGATTGGGATTGCCATATATACATTAATATGTATAAAATAGATGACTGATAAGAAAAAAAATCACATTGTACACTTTAAATATATATAGTTTATTGTATGCCAATTATATCTCAATAAAATTCTCTTTAAAAGGAAAAAAAAAACACAATGTAGTAGGTCCATGAACATGGTAAGCACAGGGTGATATCCTGGGAGGCCTTGGGTTCAGGAAGTCCCAGTCTTAGAGTGGGCAGAGAGTCGTTGGGAAGATTGGTAAAGGCTTTTTAGGTCTAGAACAGGGGTTCTCAATCTCACTACTACTGACATTTCAGGCCAGATAATTCTCTGTTGTGGAGGGCTGTCCTGTGCATTGTAGAATATTTAGCAACATCCCTGTCCTCCACCCACTAGATGTCCCTAACATACCTCTCCCCCAGTATAATGACCAAAAATGTCTCCAGACATTGCCAAATGTCCCCTGAGGACAAATCATCCCTGGTGAGGATCACTGATCTAAAGGAAGTGGTGTCCAAGTCAGACCTGAATGGTGAGTGGTGGTTATCAGAAAGAGAATTGGAAGAGAGGTCCAGGCAGAGGATATAGCACAAAGCCCCAGAAGAGAGAGAGAGGTTGGCACTTCTTGGGAGCTGAAGATAATGCAATATGAATGGTTCTTAGAATTAGATATAGGGGGTTACAAAAGGTGAGTCTGGAAGGGCAAGCAGGATCATCATAAAAGGCCTGCTACTCTACGTTTGGGAGTTGGACTGTATCCTAATACAATCGGAAGCTATTAAAAGGAGAATGACGGGATGAGACTCGCATTTTAGAGCCCTCACACTAATCTGCACAGAGACGATGAATTAGAGAAGAACAAGACTGTGAGCTAGCTAAGACAATATGTTTGTGCTTTCTTTGCATATTGATCACTTTTCCTTTTAACTAGAATCTTAACACAAAGTTAAATGTGTTCTTCATATGTAAAAAGCTCTTGTGTATCAATATGAAAAAGATGATCACACCAATACCAAAAAGAATGAACAAGCAAATCACAAAGAGGAAGTGCAAACAATAGATAATTTGAAAAATGTGCTACTTTCCCCACTGATCAAGGAAATGCAAATTAAATCATGAAATCCCATATTTTCCATCTATCATACTGGCAACAATTTTTAAAATTCTTATTGCATGTCTTGTTGACATGAAGAGAAATTGCATTCACCCTACATTGCAGTGGGAGTCCATATTGGTGCTGCTTCACTAGAAAGCAATTGAGAAAATAATAATAAAACTGAGTTTTGTGAAGAATTAAATAACTACTGAAATGATCTAAACAGCCAATAGAAAGAAGGTTAACCAAGTTATAGCAGTTCTGGGTAATAGAATACCATGTTTCCATTAAGAATTACTTTATGGAAGTCTGCTTGTTGGGAAAAATATTTGACACAAGGCAGAAATAAAAAACACTGACAGCATTCAGTGTTAGTAGAAGACTAGAGAAGTGGACATGTGGTGCTGGCTACAACCCTGCGGTCACACTGTCACTGGACCCAGGTCTTGAGGTTGAGTTGACTTACCTAAAAGTTGAAAGTGGAGAAAGGTGCCTAAGCTTAGTCATCAACGTCTGGAGTACCAATTACTAGTACTCACTGGGCTGGCAGCACTCACCTCAGGGGCAAACTTCACGAGCAGCTCTTAAAGCCATACTGCAGGAGCCATCCCCAAGCACCATCCCCTAAAGGCCAGGCCATGCAGGGGCTTGTAGGGTCCGTTTTGCTGTTCACTGACACGCCCATTGGGAGCTTACGAGTAACCAGACTGTGTATATCAGTTAATCTTTTTTTAAAAACTGTTTGGTATATATGTTCTCAATTACTTGGAGAGAAAATCATTTTATCCTGGATTTGGGAAAATTTTTGATACGACTGATATACCCCATAGCCACTAGTACCTAACACATGGTTAAGTGCCAGGGAATACCAGTTACATGAATGAGTGAGGTGAAGTAACTAGGACAGTCTGTGCCACATTCTAAACTTGACTTCTGTGGAATTCAGGGGAGGGTGTAAACTTATGCTTGGTATGATTTAGGGACTCCAGAATGGCCCAATAAAATATTATCTTTCTCTAAAATTCACAGCTACCTAAAAGCATCTCACGTTCCGGTATGCATTTTAGATTTAAATCCAAGACAAGGCATTTCTTTTCCCCAAAAAAAATTATCTTTCAGAAAAGAGGGTCAGAAGTTAAGTAACATCCAAAGTCACATAGCAAATAAATTTCAGTACCTGTGTTTGAACTGAGCTCTATCTGAAACCAAAGATCCGGTGAGTTTAGTAGACTTGTATAAATAATGTTTGGATTCCTACTTCACCTAAATTTATGGCACTAACTGTGCAACTTATTTGTCACTCATTACTGTAGGGTCTCATCCTGTATCATTTCATTATTTTACTTGTGTCCCTGACCCTACTTGCAACAAAATTTGAAGTTCTGTGGGTAAGCAGAAAATTTGAAGGGCAGGCAGCCTGCATGAATACTAATTAGTATTATCAGAAACAAACCAAAAAAAGCTTTATGCACAATCATATTCATCATAATATATGATGAAAATGCAAGGATCTAAATTTCCAACTGTAGAGTTATCGTTAACTGAACAATAATCTAGCCATTCAATGACACAGGATGTAATTCTTAATTTAGTGAGTGTGTTCGGATGGTGGGACTCCAAAACATATATATATATATATATTTATGTAAGGTATGTGGTAAAATGGAGAAATGTTTCTGTACTCAACACAACCTGTTTTAGAAACTTGGGATATAAAATAAGGTCACTTCTCTTCTAATATTGCAATTAGGGGCTTCCCTGGTGGCACAGTGGTTAAGAATCCGACTGCTAATGCAGGGGACGTGGGTTTGAGCCCTGATCCAAGAAGATCCCACATGCCACAGAGCAACTAAGCCTGCGAGCCACAATTATTAAGCCAGTGTGCCTTGGGCCCACGCTCCACAAGAGAAGCAACCGCAGTGAGAAGCCCGTGCACTGCAAGCAAGAGTAGCCTCCGCTCACTGCAACTAGAGAAAAGCCCATGTGCAGCAATGAAGACCCAATGCAGCCAATCAATCAATTAAAAAAAAAGAAATTAAGACGATCTGAGCCCCCATCTATTTTTTTAACCATACAATTTTAATTGTGTAGTTACAGTCAATAACTACTCCTAATAAGAACATTTCTGCATAAAGAAAATTGTGATACGCTTATAAAAACAGCCATCTGTAACAAAATAGCTGGTGTTTTCATAGCCATAAACTCATAAAAAAGAAGTAACACCTTTATACAGAAATTTTATACAGTCCATCTCTCTACTGAAAGAGACTCTCTTCCCTCTCTGGGTTCTTTCCTCCTACAATAAGCCTAGCAATGCCCAAGGGGTCAGCCTGGGTTGCTCTCACCCCGTAGCCCAGTCAGAGCTTGGGCACTGCACCCCCAAATCACTCAGAGGTAGAAGACTCAATACTGGGTGCCTCAAAACCATATCATCTTTGGGCATATGCCCAGGAGTGGGATTACTGGATCATATGGTAGTTCTATTTGTAGTTTTTTAAGGAACCTCCTGGGCATATACCCAAAGAAAACCATAATCCCAAAAGAAACTTGTACCATAATGTTTATTGCAGCACTATTTACAATAGCCAGGACATGGAAGCAACCGAAATGCCCATCAACAAATGAATGGATACAGAAGATGTGGCATATATATACAATGGAATATTACTCAGCTATAAAAAGGGATGAGATGGAGCTATATGTAATGAGGTGGATAGAACTACAATCTGTCATACAGAGTGAAGTAAGAAAGAGAAGGACAAATATTGTATGCTAACTCACATATACGGAATCTAAAAATGGTACTGATGAACTCAGTGACAAGAACAAGGACGCAGATACAGAGAATGGACTGGAGAACTCGAGGTATGGGAGGGGGCGGGGGTGAAGGGGAAACTGAGACGAAGCAAGAGAGTAGCACAGACATATATATACTACCAACTGTAAAATAGTCAGTGGGAAGTTGTTGTATAACAAAGGGAGTCCAACTCGAGGATGGAAGATGCCTTAGAGGACTGGGGCAGGGAGGGTGGGGGGGACTCGAGGGGGGGGCGTCAAGGAAGGGAGGGAATATGGGGATATGTGTATAAAAACAGATGATTGAACTTGGTGTACCCCCCAAAAAATAATAAAAAAATAAAAAATAAAAAATAAAAAAATAAATAAAATAAAATAGATAACCAACAACAAAAAAAAATAAAAGAGGGTAAATAAAAAAAATAAAAAAATAAAAAAATAAAATAAAATAGATAACCAACAACAAAAAAAAAAATAAAAAAATAAAAATAAAAGAGGGTAAATGAAAAAAAAAAACCATATCATCTGGCACCAAAATGTTTTGGTAAAAAACAAAAATTGAATGAAAAATACTACCCGTGTTTCCACCATCCAAAGACAATCATAATTAACAGTTGGTGTATTTTATCCCAGGATTCTCTTCTACATACAGACTCTTTTTGCCAAGGTATTATTGTAGTGTATTTTTTTTAAAAAATACTATAGCCTCCAACCCTAGAAATGAGAGATAACTCCATCCTAATAAGGCAGGATTGGCCCAACCATATATACCATGCTGAGCTGTTGTGGATTCCCAAAAAATCTACAGCAGTCTTCTCCCCTCAATCCTAACAGGCCCCACATGGCAAAACGTGCTAAAGAAACTGAAGAGTCTTTCCCCAGCAGCCCTGGATTGATAGCAGTGCTGCCAGCATTACTGCCCTCAGTACACTGTCAAGCAATCCTGTCTCTCTGGAAGGATGATACTCACCACACAGGCATCTGTCTCATCCTTGGCCTCACTGTATTTTGAAAAGTAAATTTTGGAACTATGATAAGATGAAGCTAATAAATCATTAACAGTGTTGTGTTCTTGTTGTTTGCTTGGAGGATACTTTATTAGCCTCCCTTGCAAAACTGAGAAGGCTGATTGAGTGAATATCCTAAGAACGGAAATAAATCTAATGCGCCAAAGACCACTCTAAGAGATGAACTCAGTTTTTCCATTATATTCTGCTGTGATTTCACCTACACCAGCTTGGTTGTTCACAATTATTAGGTTCTTTCTAGCAAACATGGGCAGCATCCAATCGTTAGAGGTGGGTAGAGTCTATAGATCTCTCCCCTCATCATTTGATTACAATAAAATTAAGTCTCAGGCCAATTTCTACCACATATTCATTCATTCATTCATCCAGCAAGCAGGCCCCAAAACACTCATACAAGCAAGTCTGCGAGCTTGAAGAAGCCCCAGTTCTCTGCCCCTGCAGAAAGTTTTAGGTTCACCACAAGCGAATGTGACAATAGGCTAGCAGCAAGTTTCAGCTGATTTCATAATTAGCTTCAAGGGACCAGAATTCTCTGATCTGTGGCTGGTACAGGACCATTTCCAAATGAAACATCTGGCACCATTTGGAAAGGTATAGACCACTGGACTAAGTTTCTGTGTCCCGTTATGCAACGGGAGAGGGCTGCTGTGATATTTCTAACAAATCCACAGCTCTTGAACACCATTTTTTTCATCTGTGAAAATAAAACCTCCAGTGTTGGTTAGTTATAAAGATAATTGAAGTCCACTTCTGGAGTGTGGACTTCTGATTAGAAGCTTTCAAAACACTAACTACTTGCCCAGAAATGTATACTCCCTCTTAGGGTAACAGACTGTCCCTAAGATACACAAAATATATGCAAAATAAATACACATACAAATACACACATATGACATATACCAATGTGAGTGTGCATTTGTGATGTGCACACAGAGAAGTAAATAGATAGATAGAGATACAGATATGGCCATATGTATATCTGTATACATATATATGTACATACATAATATATATATAAAATCAAGCTGTCTGTATCAAAGTATTTTAAAGTAAATTACAGGCAGCACAACATCACTCTCATTAAAGATGAAAAGGCTTTAAAATTCAGATAGAAGGAGGTAAAGAGAAAAAACTTAAAGACTTCATTTCATTTTTAGGGATGAGTTTTAAACTCATTTCATTTGAAAGAAGCCTGAATACATTAGACACATAGGGAAATAATCCCACTGTTCGTATAATCATTTGCATCTGTCAAATGTGACCTGATATATAATATGCTTTCTTTTACTCCAGAGGACACCAAAGAAACAAAACTTCAGGCAAAATTGCAAAGGAAGGATAAAGAGTATTATTACCCAGGGTTGAATCCTGTCAAAAAAAAAATGATACCCTCAAACCACTCGTAGGCCAAATGATTACCATCCCACAGAATGGATGCTATAAAGGAGAGATCAACAAGTGCAAGAGTAGAGTGAGGAGGAGTACCCACAGCTCCTGGGAAATCAGGAAAGAACCTGAGGGGTCACAATGGAGCTGGGTCTTGCAGGAGACAACTGCCTGGTCAAGACGGGATGTCCACCTTGACCCCCTAGTCTGGCGAATGAGGAAAACAGAGCTCCTATCTCTCAGAGGAGTGAGAATTGAAAGAGATGGCATATTTAAATCCTGGCAGATGGCATCCATATGCAGGAATCCATCTTATAAAATCAGGAAGCAGGCTGCAAAGAGCTCTGCACTACGAGTCAGAAGCCCTGGGTCCCAAACTCAGCTCAGCCCACTAGCCACATGATCTGGGGTTGGTCTCTTCCTCTCTCTGCACCTTAGTCACACACGTCTAAAATGAAGTCCGTGATACTGTTCTGCTGCCTCCCGTGAGGACCAAGTGACATCCAAGATTGGAAAGTGCATTGAAGAGTTAAGCACTTTGCAAATACAAGGTATTCTTTTCATCACAAATAGAAGACATGCTCCTGATTCCAGATATGCTAGGGAAAATTCAGGGTGGGAAGAAGAAGAATTAAAAATCTGTTCTGTGGCCTTCCAAGGCTAAGCCTTGGTCTTCAAGTTACCCTGCCCTCCTTGGCAATGCTCTAGGCTTTATAACTGGGCCATGAAAGACTGAGGCAGGTCTAACCTGTGTCCCTTGGACTGCAACATTGACTGGAGGCTCTCCTGCCACTGAAGTTCTGGCATGAGGGTCTCCCATCTCCTTCTCCCAGATAGAGAGAAAAGCCAGTTCTGGGGCTAGGATGACTTCCCTATTCTTTGCACAGAACTAAGAGTCCTGATGAGGGCTCCCCACTAAGGGTAAGGAGTCAAAAGTGGTGCCCCATGTCACTTAGTCCCATAATCCTCACTTTAAGCCCAATTAAAGAATTTTCAAAGTGGATCCTTGATTTGAAGGAAAATGTTGTATAATTGAAAAGGCTGCTTTTCAGGAACCTTGCTTGGTGTTTCCCCAAGGGGCAGCCATTTATTTTAAAGCAGTCCTACTAATGGGAGAGTCTCTTGGACTTAAATGTCAGCATCACAAATGCTGGCTCTGGGCTCTGGGAGGTATCAGGCGTCTGGCTGATAACGTCAACAGGTACCCTTTCTCCACAGCTTCAAATAAGCCTTCTCCAAATTTACTTTAGTCAATGGCTCTTCAGTGTCCTCAACATAATTTTGAAACTCTTCCGTCTGGCTTTCAAAACATGCTACCAGTTTCACCTATCTCTCCACTGGACCCCCACTACATCTCAGCACAAACACCCATCTGCTGCCCTCCCGCTGACCTGTAGGTCTGATGTTCAGACCTTCCAGCTCAGCCCCACTTAGCTCTCACTGTTCACATCAGCCAGAGGGTCCCGGCAGCTCCTCTCCATCTGCCCATACTCCACTGTGCTTCCAGGCCAGGCAGCAGCCGACCTCACTGGCAAAGCTTCCCCCACTGCTCCAGCTCCACTGGTCTGAGTAACGTACAGCCTGCTTCATTCTATCTGTGCTCAGTCCCAGAGGGCCCTATGATTTTAATGCCTCCTTTTATTTCCTTTTGCTTTTAATAAAATTGTTCATCTTTCAGAAGTGTCCCTATAGCCTGTATGTATGGATTAAATAAGAATAATAAAGGGAAACCTGTGCACCCTCCTTTTGGGTTCAGAAACAGACATCACCAAGATATCTGGAGCTCCTGTATGCTCCTTCTTGGTAACCTTGTGTGTTTTTTTGTTTGTCTGTTTTGTTTTGTTTTGTTTTTACTGTGGCCACTGCTAACACAACATAACCCAAAATAAGACCTGAGGAGCAAGAGCAGTCTTCTCCATCCTTCATTTCTTCCACAGCAATTGTCACAATACTTTCTATACTAAAACTCTGAGCATGCAACCAGCCAGCATGAGTGTACCTGTGGTAAAATGAAAGTATTTTAAATCAGGTCTGCTGGGAATAATTCCAGGCATAGAGTCACTAACCCCTTAGCATTTAGCAGACTATCCAGCATGAGACAGGCCCTCAGTGAATATTTACTTAATTGAATTCTGGTTTTACTTCATCTAGTGGATGTATCATAGATTCTGGTCAGTGTCAGACATAAAACTACTGCACTTAAGCAAGTGATCCCGAAGTGAGGCTCAACCCCTCCCACCACAAGGTGTGCATTTACACCCACTGGGGTATAGGAAGAAATATTAGAACTTCCGTTTGCGCTTAGGTTTTACTTAACCTTTTAAATGTTTTAATCTGGGGCCTATGTCTTACAGATATAATGCACACAGTATGTATGTGTATATGTAGAATTTACTACACAGTACAACATACCACATAGTATAGCAGGTGTGGTATGTAGCACAGGAGTGCATGGCACTAAGGCACTGTATTCACACCTAACTACAACAGGGAGCAGGAAAATAAAGTGAGAGACCCAAAGTGGGGTCTCCCCACGAGCTTCTAGGATGCACCCATTCAATCATTCAACCAATCATCTAAAAAAATGTTTTACAGATCTCCTCGAAGATCTAGCGTGCTGCAACTAAGACTTGGCGCAGCCAAATAATTTTTTTTTAAAAAAGCATTCGGTAAATAAATAAATAAATAAATAAAGTCCCCCCTCCCTTCACCTAAGAGGTTGAAGATAAAAGAGGTCAACCAAACCTGGGCTTTTAATCCCGGTCACAAATGTATCCTGTTCATTATAAGCTCACAGCAATCACTTAATATGGCTCTTTCATTCACACTTGGCTTTCTCCACCTGCAAAGAAGGGGGTTACCTTCCTGGCAGATGCATAAGAAGCTCTTGCCCCTCAAAGACGCTTCCCCACCACTCCTAGATGTCTGAAACTGCTCTCAGAAGGAGATAGTCCTACAGATAAGTTAAAGAATGTGATTTTGAATGTCTTTGCCGGGGGCAAGATAACCTATTGAGCTTGTACTAAGTTGTAAATGACAGATACTCAATACTCTCTAGAGAACCAGTTTTGCTGGATAGAGAGAAGAAAAAGACTATACTAGAGAACCAGGTCTATGGGTACCTACAGGTGAAATGAGAGGGGCTCATGGATGCAAAAGCAGCCTTGGAAGGAAGACAACACCAGGCCACTGGGCTGGGGAAGGAATGCTGAACTTGTCCATTTTGCCAAGGGCTGTTTCAGACCTAGCACTTGCCCACTGGCCTCAAAAACTTAATTACTATCAAGAATGTTAGTGGTGGAAGGAAGCAGGGAGAGGTAGGCTAGACCCCAGCCTCCTGACTGCTGGTCCAAATTCTCATCCAATGAGCCTTCAGCAAACCTGGTGACTGAGGCGAATAAACAAGATTAAAAATTCTCGACCACATTATTCATTTTGGAAAACTAGCTTGACTCTATGCACTAAAGGTCTTGAACCACTTAGCTCATCTGCTCCGTCTGGGTTTTGATATAACATTCTTGGCACTTCTCGGAGCGTTGCCGGAAGTGAGGAGACAGTAGAGATGCTTCTCATCCATATCCCATCCCAGAGGCAAACCTGGGAACAATGTACTGCTGTCTTACTGGATAAAATTAGACAAAGAAAGAGACTTCACTTACACTGCAAAACTTGGGGTTAAATGTCCAATGACAATTTGGGGGAATGATAGAAAAGAGCAATATCCACAGGAAGCTGCCTGCTTGCCAAGGCTGAGACATTGAAACAGCCAGGTAGTGACAGAGAAGCCAGCACAAACACAGCGGACTGGGTTCACCTGCAACTTACAGAGGGGTGATTAGCTCAATAATATGAGTTTCTGTAAAGATTTTATTTCATTTTAAACAATTCTACTTCAGAATTACTGATATTAAAACAGACCATGAACTCTATTTTAAATATGCAAAGATATCCTTTTACACATTGACTTTCGAAAACAATTATATATATATATATATATATAAAATACATATATATGTATAGTTAGTTGGTTAGTTAGCTAGCTAGAGATGCCATTACAAAGGGTCACAGACTAGCTGGCTCAAATGACAGAAATTTATTTTTCCCCAGTTCTAGAAGCTAAAAGTTTGAGATCAAGGTGCCTGCAGGGTTGGTCTTCTCTGAGGCCTCTCCTTGGCTTGTGGATGGCTGTCTTCTCCCTGTGTCTTCACCTGGTCTTCCCTCTGTGTGTATCTGTCTCCACATTTCCTCTTCTTACAAGAACACCAGTCATATTGGATTAGGGCCCACCCGAATGACCTCATTTAAAGACCCTAACTCCAAATACATCTAATTCTGAGGTACTGGAACTAGTGTTCAACATATGAACTTTAGGGGAATCCATTTCAGGCTGCATGTAGTGTACAATGCACAGATACCTAAGCATCTTTGCCTTAATTGTCACAGAGTTTCCTATAAAACCTGAGTGTGATGCATGCAGTGTGTGCTTCTAGTCAAATTCTTGCACATTAAGAGAAATGAAGAGGATCTGTAGATTATAACCTAGACTTCATATAAAGGATAACACACACACACAGCATTTAGGATAATTTTCCTCAAAGGAACAGCTACTCTTTAATTCTGAACATTTTAAGACATCCAGAATCACTTTCTCTAAGCAATTATAATTTTACAAAATGCTGTCAAGACCACTGCAAAGTTTTACTGCCCAGACAGAGCTAAATGCCTGGAGCTTTCAGCAGTGATTTATTATTTACTCTGGAGGTAAGTTGCTAAGCAGGACTTATTCAGTAAGAACAGAGCCATCTGCAACAGTACAATATATGTTTGACTGTGAGGGGGGATTCTTTTTCCCCATTCCTCCTGAGAGCGTGTTCTCCATAGTAAGAAAAATACACCTTTACGTAAGTTTTCACCCTTTTGTAAAATCAAGGGAACTGATATGTATTTGACAAACCAGTCTGGCTTCAAATGTTCTCACTTGAATTTTAGCTCTGAGAAATTTTCATAATAAAAACAATGGGAGAACAATACCCAAATTCATAGATGGAATCTGCTGGGTATCTCTTTACCTACACGGGGCTTTTATTTCCTGGGGAGTTGCTTCATTGCACTACAGTGGCCTAAACCACACATTCATACCATCTCGATGCAACTCCGGATTCCTAGGAAAAGGAGAGCACTAATAACATGTATTTGCCAACTTTGGTTTTCAGAATTGGTAACGAGGCCTAGAGACCAATTGCTGGCCTGCTTCCGCCCCCTAGTGGTCATATCTTATTGTTGCTTTTTGCCAAAGGAAGACGGGAGAGCTGGGACCAGTGAAAGTGGCTGCCGCCTACGTCCCCCTACTTTAGCAACCTATTCCCCAAGACACCCACAGTCCTCCAGCTGCCTTCCCACCAGGCACAGAAAAGGGAAATAATAAACTCATTCACATTAAGGTATCCAGGACTAAAAACTTTCCTTCTCCCCAATGATTTTAACAAATCACTGAACCCAAAAGACAATGCTGCTTAACCCAAAAGAATAAATCACCAGCGGTGGAAATTTAGGCTTTAGGAGAAAGACTTTTTTCCTAGGCTTTTTTAGTGTCTTTGTCTTTTGTTTTTTGGAGGCATGCCTTTGAAGAGTTACCTAGTGCCTCAATTCTTTTAAGGAATCACTGCCCTTTCTATAATCTGGGGGAGGGGTGAAAAATCATAAGACCCAGAAAAGTGTTCCATTTCCCAGACTTCTCTCCTCCATCGTCAGCTGCTCCCACCCCTGTGGCCGGCTGGAAGGGACGGCTCTGGGTGGCCACCGTGTCCAACAGGGCAGCTTACCCCTCAGACACGAACTGGGTGGAAACGAGCGAGGAATGTTTGATCAGATTCCAACCACCCTCCCCCAGCTGCTCCCAGGATCCCCGCCACAGTTCCTCACCGGGTCAGGGAGTTCTTCAGGCAGGTAGCCAATCCCCATGGTGGCTTTAGATCCGGGAGGTAGGGTTGAGCAAGAGGAGTTAGACTAGGAGGCAGGCTCCAAGAAGCCTGAGAGGCCCCAGGCGATGCTTCTGAACTGACGCTTGAGTGGGTCATTCATCAAGCCCCTCCCAAGTGTTGGAATTGGCCTCTCCCCAACCAGGAGCAGTGCCAGAGGGTCGCCCCTGCCACCAGCGCCCAAGTTCAACCTGATGGAACCATGAAGAAAATGGAAAGAATGCAGAGAGGGAGGGCTGTTTTGTGTTGTGGGTATAACTCACTTAGAAGCCACAGGGACCCACGGCTGCCTCCAACCCACCATCACCAACTCCCACAGACATGGAGTCCGCCGACACAGACGCTGGTAGAACATGGCTGGTGGCTGGAGTCAAAGGGCTGATTTCAGTGCACAGTTTCAACTGCATGCATTACTGTGATACGGACAGAATCTGGTGGCAGGCAGACCTGAGTCTGAATCCGAGCTCTGCCGCTGGCTAGCTGTGCAAACTTTGACAACTTCTACTCCACCCTTTAGTTGTCAGCTCACATGTTACACCCTCAGGGACACCCTCTCTGACCCCACAAATCAGATCGGTTCCCCTTTTTTATGAACTTCTTAATCCATAATAATTTTTATTCATAACACGCATCACTGTTTGTAATTTTTAAATTTATATGTGGGATGATTTGTCTGATTTTTTCCATACTGCATTCTAAGCTCAGAGTGGGCAGAGACCACACCTCTTTCATTTACCACCTTTTCCCAGGGACTAGAACATAGAATATACTCAATAAAGATTTGAGAAATGAAGGAATTATACTGAGCCTTTATCATCTATAAAAATGGGATGATAGTACCTTTCTTATAAGTTTAGTGTGAAGATTTAATGAAATAATATATTTGTGAAAATTCTACCCAGTGTCTGACAAAGAGTAAGGCTCAAAAGGGGGTCATTCAATTGCCAAGATCTCTTCAGAGACCCACCATAGGTGGACAGTTCTCCCTGACCACGAGAGGTGCCACTGAGCGATGAACTTAGTTTAATCCATAGATTCCATGACAAGTCTCTGAATAATCAAAACTAGTTGGCACATTACAATTCATCACCTCTTCTCTCTAGGTGTCCCTTGATGGCAGGAAAAGTTATCTCTAGCTTTACTCTCCTTTCCATCCCAGACAGAGAGTAGCCAGAGGGACTGTAAATCCATTCCTAACATTTTCAGTTGTTTGAGTTATGTTCTACCAGAATTAAGAAGGTGACTTTAAAAACATGAAGGAGAAATAAAGGTTGCACTTCCCAGAGCAGAGTACAGGTGTAAAATGAAACTGAACTTTTAATATGAAACCGCTCTGGAGGAGAAAGGACTAAGAATATTTTTATAAAATACTTGCATTATGGGTAATGTTTTAAAATCCAGGGTTCAACTTGCATGACACTGAGGCATAAGTCTACCACTTAATGACATTTATAACTCTGTAACAATACGTTTTGTATAAATTACTGCTGAGGCTTAACATTTCTGATTATGATATATAGAATAAAGTGATGTCATAAAGGCAAAGTTTGTAAGTTACGATCTGTCCTGTTGCTTTAAATAAGAGGATTTCTGGAGACAATTGCCTTGATGAATATAAACTCAAATGAACCTTGAATCTCTTCAATTATTCTTATTTAGAATTCATTTTCCTTTGAACTTTCATTTAACTCAAAGCACAATCGTTCCATTATAAATCAAATGTGAGCTTGTCTTTCCTGCAATAACAAGTATGCTTTAAATAATGAAGCAACACCTAAGATCATAAAAGATAATGTTTCAATGCACCAAAATACAAAAGGTAAAGAGATTTATTACCTTAGTTCAGTAACGATGAGTTGAATATTTTTGTAGCAACAGACATCTCTGTTCCAGACAACACTTTTCATTTGACTTTTTAGTGTATTTTCTTTCCCAGAAAACTAGGAGAGTTTTATCAACGAGAGAAACCCACGATTCAACACACAATACTGTTAGTGGCTGAGAAGGTCAGCTCTCTTCTTGTTCAATTTCCCTGGTAGGCTAATGGGTATAAATGTCTCTCAATCTCCTTGGTCCTCTTTTCCATTTTGAAAGGTCTGGGCTGAATCATCCTAAATTCATCCCAAGCTCTAAAGGCAAAGACTCAATGTGCTTTCCCTTTTGCACATAATTATGGTGAGGAATAACTAAGTTAATGGAGGTGAATGTACTTTAAAAGGCATAAAAGTGCTATACATAGCACTTGATGGTTTTCACTCTGTATTTTGTAAATACCTCTACACATCCATTATGTGAACTATACTATCCTAAGTAATATAGAAATCTCTGGAGCATCTCCAGGCTAGTACAGATGAAAAAGTGTGATAAAGAGGGGCTTTGGGAGTTGCCATAATAAATTCTCTTGGATGGGATGGAAACCCCACATTATCACAGGACAAGTGGCCAAACTATCCCAAACGAGAGGCTTTTTACCCATTGAAAATCTCACCAGCAGACAGGACACAGAACTAAGCAGGTAGGCTGGGCGTTGGAATGCTCCCTTCCTGTTATCTCTTTATGCATTCCATCTTCAAAGCATGGGACCTGTCTTCAATACACCCTCGGGTGTGGGATTTACATTTTTAATATGGGCATTTATGACGTGGTGCTTTTTCCTGGTTAATTGGTATCAGAGCAAAATGTTTGACTCTCTCCTGAAATAAATCTCTTCAAGAGCTTCAATCACACATTCTTTTGTTCTATCCCTCATTTGAAATGGGCTCTATAAAGCCGCCAGACCACGCTACATAATCTTTTGCCTCTCACATTTTTAAATCTGGGGGTTTATGCTTTAATAGCTTTGATGTGCTTACTCTTCAGCCTGTTACTTAAACCATGTTCCTCCCTGTCCAACACCCAGCTCCCCCTCGGCCTTACAAGCCTGTACCCTCTGAGGCTGAAAGGATTTATTTATCATCCAGAACGTTTCCATAATTTTGGAAACATATGTTTTGAAATTACATTCCAATATCTCATACTATGTTCTTTGTCTTGCATCTGTTCTGTAAAAACAAACAAAACACGCATAATTATATTCCAATGGCTGCAAAGTCTATGTTTTCCCACAAGAGTTAGTTCTTCCACAAACAGTAAGAGTCACAGCAAAGGCACTTACACCCCCCTGCAATGTCATCTACATCTCATTCTTGTGTTAATTAGAGCTAACCAGTGATAATAGCAAACTTCTACTACATAACTGTAAAACTTTGACTCCTTTCCAAAGTTATTTCAGTTTTGCAGGATAATCTCTTTATTGAAAATTAGCTAGTGTTGAAAAACCAAAGTCTCGACATAATACTCAACCATGCATGGACAACAGCTTGGTAATTTTTCATCCTCCTGGGGTGTGACTTGTGTTATACATACTTTGAAAAATGCACTTCTCTCCTTGTAATACCTTGGTGGAAAGATAAGAAGTCAATGCATGACAAAAATGACCCCCCAAAACAAAGAAAAACAACCTGAATGAAACATACAGAAATAATTAGCCAAAAAATATTCCCTTTTTTTGCTGTAACTACCCTACCACACACCAGTTCCCTCCTGCCCAAATCTTTCCCACCACATGGACGTTCACACACACACACACCCCATTTGAACATAAAAAGCCCAATCATTTTACATCTGCTGTGTTTGACTAGAATGTTTAATGTCAAAATTAGGTCAATTAGCATTAAAACATTGAAAAAGCCCCTCAAAACTGAGAACTGCTAGTCAGCCTATTAAGAATAAAATTTCACCACTGAAATGTTTTCTCTCCTCAGGGTTCCGCCCTTGTTACCACGATCTTTATACTCTTAGGTAATAAAAGAAATTCTGGAACTGAGAAGAGAGAGAAATCTGTTGCCTGCAGGGGTATGCTTGTAGATATTTAACAACCAGCTTGAGTGAGAGAAAAAAAACTCTGATTTGTAGCAGTTGCTAATTTCCACGATATGAATTCCTCCATCACGGCCAATTTCAAGCTACCAGGGGGATGTCGTCAGAGGGCAGAGCTGGGAATATCTACGCACAGTTGGCTCCTGCACGGTGGTACAAGCTGGTTCCATCACTGGATGCCTGTGAATCCTCTTGGAGATTGAAAGATATTCCCAGCACCTCTCACACCTGGCAGCAGTTCTAGAAGTAACTCTTGTCGTTTGCTCTCAACCAGTCTGTTTCTAGAATGGTTTTCAGGCATTCCTGCCAATGTCCTGGGCTAAACAGCACTTTATACCCATATGGGATCATAGGTGGAGAGGCTGGTACTAGTTACTGAGCTCAGCTGATACATAACATAACCCAGGTAAATCCTGGCCCCCATGTGACCCAGTCTCAACATAAAGATACATTCAAAAAAAAACCACAAGGATGACTCCAGAAGCTTTAAAAAACAGTATCAGCGTGGGGTTTTCTTATAAAGTTTTATGCACGTGCTTCACCCAGAAATTTTCCCAATCAGTCCTCCTCAGACATCTCACTCTGTCTTCCAAGTTTTAGAGTTATGTTAAAATCTGAACACACACACATACTCTCTCCCCCCCACATCTTCCCTCTCTCCCCGTCACATGTATGCACACGTGTGCGTGCACACACGCACACAGATCCTACTTCCTTACCCTATCACTCTCCCCATTCACTGCATACCCCCTTCACTTATATGCCACACTCGGTAACCATGACTGCCCCCTACAGGCACAGCCTCCTGGGGGGCACCGTTCTCCTCTCAGTCTGACTGCTCTTCTCCAGTTCTAGTGAATCATATTCTCTATTCCATTACCGAAACACCAGGTATTTGCCAGCGTGACTTCTGCAGCATCACAATAATCAGAGCGAGCATCTATCTAGTCCCCGTGCTACAGCAGCTGAGCACTTGACACCTAGAGACTAAGGTTAAGCTGTGGAACCCA
The DNA here is from genome assembly GCF_030028045.1 of Hippopotamus amphibius kiboko. Classification (NCBI taxonomy): domain Eukaryota; kingdom Metazoa; phylum Chordata; class Mammalia; order Artiodactyla; family Hippopotamidae; genus Hippopotamus; species Hippopotamus amphibius. The sequence continues at coordinate 93,883,135 of NC_080192.1, forward strand.
GAGTCAAACCAGGCTGGAGGGCATAAGAACATTCTTCTTGGCCACCATACTCCTCTAATTCTCAGGTCCATTTAAAGAAACCCACCGAGGGAAGCCCTCGTGGCGCAGTGGTTAACAACCTGCCTGCCAATGCAGGGCACATGGGTTCAATCCCTGGCCCAGGAAGATCCCACATGCTGCGGAGCAACTAAGCACGCGAGCCACAGCTACTGAAGCCCACGCGCCCAGAGCCTGTGCTCCACAACAAGTGAAGCCACCAAAATGAGGAGCCCGCGCACCACAATGAAGAGTAGTCCCCGCTCTCTGCAACTAGTGAAAGCCCGTGTGTAGCAACAGCACCCAACACGGCCAATAAATAAATTTATTTTTAAAAAATTTTTTAAATTAAGAAAAAGAAAGAATAAAGAAAAGCCACTGAGGGAACTTGGCCAAGTCAAACTTCCTGTGCCTCAGTTTCCTTATCTATAAAATGGGGTTTTATATTAGTACCTACCTCATAGGATTTAGAGGAAAATTAAATGCGTTAATTAATAGAGTGCTTAGAACAGTGTCTGGCACATAATAAGAGCGATTATGTTAACTAAGTGTCAACTAGTAGATGTTAACCAGTACTGTCAGCTCCTTGCACCCTGTAGAATCCAACAGCCTTTGCAGAGTGTCTTCTGATAGAGTCCCAGGGGTAGGGGGTGACAAATTTTTCTGTAAAGGGTCAGATAGTAAATATTTTAGGCTTTACAAGCCACATACAGTCTCTGTCACATAATCTTCTTAGGGTTTTTAAGTCTTTAAAAATGTAAGAGACACAAGTGCATCAATCACACACTCCCTCAGCAGGTGTTCACTTATCACTTATTACGTTCCAGCTACCTTTCTGGATGCTGAAGCTGCAAAGATGGAGAAGTTAACATTCAACCTTTGGGATGGGATGCTCATGGCCTGATGCAAAGACAATCACAGCACCATGTGTGATGAGTGATTTAATAAGGGAGGAAGGGATGAGCTCTTATTGGGTGAAGGTGATTGATGAGGAGGGGGTCCAAAGAGAAAAAGACTCTTGAGCTATACCTTGAAAGATGTGAGGAATTCACTCAGCAGACAGAGTCTGAGTAAGACCAAGGAAGTCCCCAGAAAATTGCAGTTTTGGGGATCAGAGGAGGCCCACAAGGTCAGTGAGAGCCAGGTTAGAGAGGTAGGGCCCCGCATGCCCACTGAGGCACTGGGGCTTTACCCTGTAGGCCTCTAGTTTTCAAATTTTTTAACACAGAAAAATTGTCTTCAGGCAACATCTTAATCTAGAGCCCTAGATTCCTGTAAAACCAATCTGGTTGAAGCTGGGTGCTAAATTCAGAGCACCCCTCTCCTGCTGGCTTCCTTCACCAGAGGCAGGTCAGGGCAACCTCTGAGCCTCCTGGCAGCACAGTTGGAAATCCACAGCTCCTGGTGACAAGCAGCAAGCTCAGGGGCCAGGGAAATCCTGTGGTTCCACTTAACTTCTTCTGAAGTCAATAAAACGCCATATATCTATTTTTACCTTGAGCAGACATCCTGTTCTTCCCCAGCAGCACCTCTGCCTTTGCTGGTTGCAGGCTTGCCCCATGCATCTTAACACTTAATTACACACTGTCTCGGGTCCTTATCTAATTGTTTCTTTTTTTTTTTTTAAGCTTTTTATTGGAATATAATTGCTTTACACTCTTGTACCAGTTTTTGAGGTCCACCAAAGTGAATCAGCTGTATTTACACATCTATCCCCATACCCCCTCCCTCCCGCGTAATTGTTTCTTGAGCGTGTTTTTTCCCCATCTAGATGAATTGGCCTGAAGACAGGAAGTACATCTTGCTTCTCTTGTATCTCGCTCACTCAACAAGGAGATGCTATTGAAGGAAAGAGCTCTTCCAACCCTAAGAGTCTAAGACTCCCTATAGGAGGAAAGTATTTTCAAACAGAATAAGAGCAGTAACACAAGGAAACGTCTCCCAAGACAAGCATTAAGTTAGTGCAAGTGGAATATTTAGTGGGGAGGTGTTTAGGTGTTTCAGGACTGAAGGTTGGGCTGATCCGATTCCTCAGTTCACAAAACATTACTGCTTTGGGTCCATACACAACTCTTCTCCTCTCACAAGTTTTATAATTTCCTTTCATCTCCATTCCCCAGCCCAACTTCCCTCCCTACAATAGACAACCATTTTTGTGTCTATATGTATGTATTCTTTGACTGTTGTCTTACATGCATATTTAATATACAGCAATGGTACATTCTCGTGTTTTAGATATTATCCTATCTCTTCCTGATGTTTTTAAGATTTATTCATATTGACAAGCATGCATCTAGTCCATTTCTCCTAAATGCTGCAAAGTATTCCATAATCTGTAGCCACTAGATTTTACACACCCAGACCTCAAGGATGGACAACCAAGATGCTTCCACCTCCCCACTCCCTCAACAGTGCTGTGATGAACATCCTCATATAGATTCCTTACAAATCTATGTGGGAACTTCTCGGGCGCATATGCCCAGGAGCAGGAAAGTTGAGTCATGTGATATGAGTGCAAGTACTGCCAGGGTGCTCCCTAAAGAAGCTGCCCCCATCCCTTCTCTCACCAACCATGCCTGAGGGTGTCTGGGACTCACATCCTCACCAACACTGAGCAATGCTCAGTGTTATAGATTGAAATGTGTCCCCAAAAAAGATATGTTGAAGACCTAGCCCCCCATAGCTCAGAGTGTGACCGTAATTGCATATAAGATCTTTGCAGATGCAGTCACGTCTAGATAAATTTATTAGGGTGGACCCTAATCCAACATGACTGGTGTCTTTAAGAAAAGGGGAAATTTGGACACAGAGACAGACATACGCAGAGTGAAAACAATGTTAAGAGAAAGACGTGGGGAGAATGTCATGTGAAGATGAAGGCAGAGATTGGGGTGATGCATCTCTAAGCCAAGTAATGCCAAAGGCTGCCAGCAAACCACCAGAAGCTAAGAGAAAGGGATGGAACAGATGCTCCCTCACAGCCCTCAGAAGGAACCAACCCTGCCAAAACCTATATTTTGAACTTCTAGCTTCCAGAATTAATTTATGTTTTTAAGCCACCTGGTTTCTGATACTTTGATACAGTTGCCTTAGGACACTAACAGGCTCAGCTTTCCAAGTACTGCCTGCCTGAAGGCTACAACATAATATCTTATTATTTTTGTTTCTCTAATTATTAGTGAGTTTTAACGTCTTCTTCATATGCTTTTTAGTCAAATGGGTTTCCTTGTGAACTGCCCAATTTCTATCCCTTTGCCCATTTTTTTTCAGAGGTTCCTGTCTTTTTCTTATTGATTTCCAACAGCTCCTTATAAATTTCAAATATTAGCCCCTTAGTATTTGATACTTTACAAACATCATCTTCCAAACTATCATCTGTCTCTTAACTTTATCAGTTCCTCATTGGGCAGAATTCTTTAATTTCTATTTAACTAAATTCATCAATTTTTCAATTTTGTTTTGTGCAGTTGAGGTTTTACTTAAGAAATCTTTCCCCATTCCTGTGTCCCAAAGATGTTCTCCTACATAATGTTTTACAAACTGTATTGTTTTACCTTTAATGATGTAGAGTGAGTATCTGTATATGATATGAGCCAGAGAGCTATTTTAAAAAACACTGTATAGCAAAATACTCTAAAATGTAGTGGCTTGAAACTAAAACACACGTTTATTTTGCTCGCATACCTGCATTGTAGGTAGGGATCAGCAAGGATGGTTCATCTTTGTGCCGTGGCGTGACAGCTGAGATGACTCACCTGGGGCTGCAGGATGCGTTTTCAGGATGCCTCACTCACGGCTGGCACGTTCACGTGGCTGGCCATCAGCTGGGAGTTCAGCCAAGGCTGAGGGCTGGGGGCCACAGCTCCTTCCCACTCGCACCATGATTGTCACAGTGTTTCTGCTTCCTCACAAACAGTGGCTGAGCTGCTTAAAAAAAAAAAAAAAGCAAAGGCTGTACCATTTTATATCACCTGGCTTCAGAAATCACTTAGCATTACTTCCACTGTAGCCAAAACCTTCTCAAAATTAAGGGGAGGGAACATATAAGCCACCTTTCAATGGAAAAAGTGTCAAAGTCATGTTGTAAAAAAAGCACATGTGAGAGGGGAGAAAATGTTGCAGTCATCTTTGGGAATAAAATCAGCCATGGGATCCATTTTTTTTTATTTATTTATTTAATTGGTTGTGTTGGGTCTTTTTTTTGCTGTGTGCAGGCTTTCTTCAGTTGTGGTGAGTGGGGGCTACTCTTCGTTGTGGTGCGCGGGCTCCTCATTGCTGTGGCTTCTCTTGTTGCAGAGCACAGGCTCTAGGCACAGGGGCTTCAGTAGCTGCAGCACATGGGCTCATAGTTGTGGCTCACGGGCTCTAAAGCGCAGGCTCAATAGTTGTGGTGCACGGGCTTAGTTGCTCCGCAGCATGTGGGATCTTCCTGGAGCAGGGATCGAACCAGTGTCCCCTGCATTGGCAGGCAGATTCTTAACCACTGTGCAACCTAGGAAGCCCCCCATGGGATCCAATTTTATTAACACTTCATCTTTATCGTTTCTGAAGTTCCTTTATACACATGGTCTGTCGCTGAGCTCTTTGTTACACTGCTCTATTTCTGTTTTTTTCTACATTAATGCTAGTAATGTGTCCAGATCTGATAGGGTAAGTTCTCTCTCTTCATTCTCCTTTTGCAAACTTGTGAGTTATTCATGAACCTTTATATTTCCATATGAGTTTTAAAACATTCTCTCAAACTCCTAAAAATAATCCTTCTGGAATTTTTTTGGGGATTGTCTTGACTTTGTAAGTTAATATGGGGAGAATAAACATAATGATATATGGTCACCCCACTCAAATACATAGAAATTACTGATATAGCTTTTGAGTAAAATTTTAATATTTCTTCTATAGAGCTCTTATCTATTTTTTGTCAATCCCTAAATATTTCATAGTTTTGGTTGCTGCCACGAGTATTATTCTTTTTTAAATTATATTTTCTAATCTGTCTTTGCTGGTGTTGAGAAATTCTATTGCTATTCATAAGCTGATCTTGCATCTGACAACCTTGCTTAATTCTAATCGTTGAATCTGTTGCTTTTGCTATATAACAATCTTATTACCTGCAAATAATGGCAGTTTCATTCCTTCCCCTCTAATTTACACCTTTAATTTCTTTTTCTTTATTTATAGTCTTGGCTAGGAAGTCCAGTACTGTGCTAACACTAGTGAATGATAACAGAGATCCTTGTCTTGTCTCTGATCTTAAATGGAATGCATCTTTCTCCACTAAGTGTAATTTGTGCTTTAAGTTTTTCATTACAAATAGGTATTCAGCTTTATTAAATGCCTTTCTGGATCCACTGAGATAATTGTGTGATTTTTTTTCTCCTTTAGTCTATTAATGTGTTGATTATATTACCATGTTGAATCATTCTTTTATTTCTGAATAAACCTCCCAAATGACAATATATCTATATTTTTAACTACTAATAGTTGATAAGCTACTACAATATTTTATTTAGGATTTTTACATCTGTGATCATAAGCAAAAGAGGTCAGTAATTTTCTTATATTGTCATTATCCAATTTTAAAATAATGAGTGGGGCAAAAATGAGTGGAGCAGATTTTGTTGTTTTCTCTTTTCTATTTTGAGGTTCCTAGAAGTGAACTGTAAAACTACCTGAGCCAGGTGCCTTTTTGGAAAGGAGGTGTTTGATTACTATTTCAATTTTTTGGTGCTTACCTGTTTATTCAAGTTTTCTGTGTCTTCTTTTACCAATACAGGCATTTACTAGAGTTCTCTAAATGTTCTCATTTCATACGGAGTTTCCAAGTTTAGTAGGATAAAGTTATTCATAACTTAGTTCTCTTATTTTTACATCTCTCTATAGCTGTTGCTCTTGAAAAGATCTGTATTTTTTATTAAATCTTTTTTCCTGATTAGTATTTATAAACTCATATCTTTATTAATTATTAAATAGTAATAAGACGGTTTCTGCTATTTATATTCCCAAAAAGAAAAACAAGCATTTGCCTGTTGAGTCATCTCCAGACCATACCCACCTCTCCATCCTGGAGACCAGCTCTCAACCCTATACTCTTCGGTACAAAAGAGAGGTCAGGAGCCTGAGCTCACGTCCCTTTGGGCCACCCCTCAAGGTGCCCCCCAGGCTGATGAACTGGATCCACAGGCTCATAGACACTTGTCCCATTTTTCTCATCCATCCCCAGCAAGCGGCGCCACTGAGGAAACAATAACTAACTGCCTACCATGTGCCCGCCTCCACACAAAGCCATACAAACCATAATCTTTGCCCCAAATAAACACACGCTCTAGCTGGGAAATAAGAGTAACACTAGGGAATGCACACAAGGGGAGAAGGAACTCTGAGCGTGGATTTGGAACATCCCAGCTTCAGCACTGAGCAGTCTGAAAGGCATGAAGGAAATGTTCCAAGTGAGAGCAGTGCAGAGGTCCCAGCCAGAGATGTGGAGCTCTATTCCCTCTGCTGTTTCCTTCCAGACTAAAGATCTGCCCCAGCAATGGAAGAGGGAGAAGGAGAGAGAGGACAAATAAAGAGGCAGAGAAGAACATGGCAGGAAGGCAAAGAAAAAGGGAATTGCTGAGCTACACTAATGCAATCAGGACACGTCCGATTACAACAACTAATAGTTGTGTCACTTTTCACACAGCAGGTACAAGGGACTACTTCACTGGATTCCCCCACAGTCCTGAGAAGCATGATATCACAGCTTTACAGGTGTAGAGACTTCAGCCCCTAAAGATTGTGATTTCCCAGTCTTACATAGCACACAAGTGACAGAACTGGGCCCATAAACCCTGGTCTTCTGACTCTAACATCATTCTTTTTCCCCTAAACCACGTGGCCTCCAAAAACAGCAAGTTACAGGACGAAGGGGAAACCGGCTCCTCATTCTTCATCCCACCTCTCCGAGTCCTCATCTCTCTGCCACACTCACCTCCCCCCTCACCACACATGTGTGTGCGCACACACACACACACGAAACTGCAGGTTGATGGAAAGTCACCTTATTTGCTTCCTAAAGAACATGCTAGTGTTTATTTGCCAAGAACCTCAGCTGGGCCTCTGGGCTGCCAAACATCCTGAAGGGTCAGCACTGGAAGGAGATGAGGCTTGTGCCGTCCTCAGCTCCCCTTGAAGATCCTCACCTGCAGGCACAGGTCCAGGTGCTCAGGTGCATACAAGGATGCTCTCGAGGACCTTATGATGATGTCAGGACAGGACTCGTCTATCAAAGGAGTAATAACAGCAACAACAACAGCAGCTAACACCTCTTGAGCGCTCACTATCCACTGCCACCATGATAAGAGCTTTTAACAGTTTTGAATCATGTTTAATCCTTGTGATTAATTAGGTAGGTTCAAGTCTTCCATGAGCTACTGAGGCTCAGCGGGGTGAACTGTCCTATCCAGGGTTATGCAACAAGCAGGGGACAGAAGCAGGACTCAGATCAGGTTCATCTGACTCCAGGAGACAAACTTTAAACCACTATATGTACCACCCCCTTGCTTTACAAATATCTGGTGGGGGAGTATAAACCCCAGACAGCTGGTATAATTAATGTCTGCGACACCCAGAGTGCTGAGAGAAAGCTTCGGAGAAGAGAGAGCCTGGTGCAAATCTACGAGAAGGGAAAAGACAGGCAAGAGGTCTGGGGTCACCTACAGGAGAAATGTTGGGCGCGAAGTGTGGGAACGGGGCTGACGCGGTTCAGGTAGGGAAGGGGAGGCTGAAGCAGCCTGAGCGGGGCTATGGAAACCACATCAATGGCTGGTCCTTCAGACTAACAAATTCAGCACCAGAAAGAGGACAGGCAGCCAGGGAGAACACAGAAAGAAGAAACAAGTCCCCAGTCACCAAACTTAGTTTTGTAAGTACATAGGAAGACCAGGAGAAATCTGTCCCATCCTCTGCTTCCTCATTCCTCAGGTACCTAGGACAAAGTTTCCATCCCCAGAGTAGCTGCCTCGAAATATTCCCAGTCACCTCCTCAAGATGGAGGGACAGCGCTCCCTTCCAAGGGATGAAGTGGCAGAGGTGGACACAGGTGTTTGCTGATAGTAGTGGACCTCTCCACTGCCCCAGATCCTCTCCATCAGGGAAATAACCCACTCCCTTGTCATGCAGTTTTCAGTCTCACCCCTTCCAGCCCAACTAGCATGGCCAGCTGCCCCCCACCCGTTCAAGGACCTCCCATTGGGCCAGCCAGGCACTCTGTCTGCCTTGGATGTGCAAAATCTTGTCAAGACAGGTCAGAGTGTTCAAGCCCCCAGAGTAAGCCACAGAGCCCCTGGCCCCCATGCCACAGCCCATCACCAGGCCACGGTCCTCCAGGGGCACCCGAACCTCTGAGAAACAATATTACAAAGCCAAAGAGAATCTGTCTTCCAAAAGTTCAACATTATTACTGACCAGGGGAAAGGATGTACGTTTGGTCACATTCCACCAAGATTTGTAGCTCTCCATTATTAAGAAGTCCTGCTTCAGGAGCACAGTTTTAACCGTTTGGTTCTAAGCTTTTTAAATATATATATTTACATTTTTACACACACACACACACACACACACATATAGTGGGTCTACCATTTAAACTGTATAAGACAGCAACCACAAAATTGAAATTCTGTCTTTCAAAAGGTTTTATGTACTCCTCTAACTGAAAACAGCTTCACAATAAAAAGATCCAGTTTTACAAGTGGGCCCAACCCAAATAGTAACTATGACCTTCAGGGCCATTATCCCATTGCTGGATGAATGATTTAGGGCATATAAATGCCCATTAATGCAGCGAAGCATAGTAATCTGATTTATAAAGTTTCCCTCGCCAGGGTCCTTGCAGCACCCTACAATTACGCTGCCCCAATTAAAACATCTCACAAGCCTAACAGACTTGCCCTGAAAGACACCACCCTATAAAAGCGACCCACCCCACAAAAAAATCCTGATGGAGGGGGTTCTATGGCAAGGTGGTGGCCGCAAAAGGGGATTTCGGATGGAAGGAGAGCATTTTAAGTGTCTAATTCCCACGCTCAGCGCCTGCCAAAGTACACAGGAGTGAATAACAACCCCACAGCAAGAAGCATTAAGGAGGAGGGTTGTCCGAGTGTCCATCCCAGGCTTTCCTAGTAAATTTGGCATCTGCTTGTTAAAACGGGTTCTAATCATGGGGAAGCCAAATGACATTTTCTACTGGAAAGTGGGAGGAACTCTCCTGTTTCAGAGACCCATCTGGGGCTGGAATTTGGAAACCTCCTCTCCCACTTGGCCCACCTCAAGCCCAAGTTACTATGTGCAATTTGCAAGGTCTCAGTCATTCTCGTGTGTGGCAGGGGTGGCGTGTTCCTCATCTGTCGTATCTGCTATTAGACAATTTTATCATAGCAAAATGGAAATACACTTCTCCAAGTCTACCCCCCATTCCTACATGTCCACGGACAGTTGAAATTTCCAAAAGACCTAAGAATTTACTAAACGAAATGTCTCCAAAGTCTTAGTGAAGGGTGAACACTGTTCCCTGACTCGCATGCCGTGAAGGAGAAAAAGGAAAAGATTTATTCACAGACAGGCAGAAACGGCCACACACTACTGTGTTCCTCTACACACCTCATTCCCGTCAAAGCCAAGTTGCTATTAATGTTAACTTGAAATGCTGCTGAAGGTTCAGCCAGATAGATACTCTTATACATCTGTGAGGAGAGTAGACTGTTTGAGCCTCTCAAAAAATTCACAATTTCCCAATAGCTACCAAGAGCTTTTTAAATGCCCAGATCCTTTGATCCACTTCTGGAAATACATTCTAAGGAAATCAGCTAAATGCAGTCAAAAGGCAAAGCACACTGATGCTCTCACAGCAGCACTGCCAAATCTAGAAAGAGATGGGAAATGATCCGATAGTTCAGCAATAAGGGAATAGCACATAAACTCTGGTTAATCCATAGATACAGTATTATAATGCTTTTAAGGATGATGTTTACTTCTATTGAAAAACACAAAATAAGTTTGAATAAAAGGAAACCAAAACTGTGCTCTTGGATAAGAAGTGTCAGTAAAGATGTCAGTTCTCTCCATCTTATTCTGTAAATTAAATGTCATCCCAATCCAAGCCACAAAAAAGGATTTTGTTTGACCATTGTGTTGGGAGGGTAGCAATTTGACAAAACGATTCCATAGTCATCTGGAAAAATAACCCATGTGAAAATAGCAAAGAAATATTATTTTTAAAGGCACAGTAGTCAGGGTACTCTAGACCTCATTATGAAAACATTATTGGTAATGATCTGATAGTTTGGTTTCATTATTTGAAAGCAAAAAGCTCATATGTAGCTGGTGAGAATGTAAAAACATTTTCGTATGGCAATTTTTCCTTATCCTCCGATATTTTAAATGTAAACTCTCTACTTAGTCCAGAATTTTCACTCCAGGCATTAATTCTACATAAACACTCACACTTGTGCACACAAATATATGTGTAAAGGTGCTGTGTTGTTTATAATAGCAAAAAAAATAGAAACCATCAAATACCCACCAACAACAGTTTGGATAAGAATGAAATTTCCATAGAATGGAATTCCTTGCAGCAATTTAAAAGAATGGGATGGTTTCGAATTTAGTAACATAAAAGATTCCATGATATAATAAATGGGAAAGTCATGTTGAAAACCTGTGACATTTTATATGTCAACGAATGTAAAACTAATGTCTGGAAGGAAACAAGAAGTTCTTTTAAAAGGGGGTGGAGGGGAGTACAGGAAGTGAAGGAATGAGGTAGATGAGGGTAGGAAGGTTGTTTACTTTTCATTCCATATCTTTCTGTATCTTTCAAGGTTACTTTGACAATGAATGGGTATTACTGTTTAAGTTACAAACTAACAAACAGTTGAAGTTTCAAAAATTAAAATTTAAGCATTTGATTGTTTATCAAGATGCATTTGAAGATTCAGAGAAGTAATTATAATGCAGCATAAAAGGAAAAACCAGGTTACAAAATTATACAAAGAGTATGCGCTCACCTATTTTAAAAATTATATCTAAATATGCACATAGGAAAAAATGCTGGTGGGAAACACACCAAATGGTAAAGGCAATTACCTCTAGTCATAACGTTACAATCTATTTTAATTCTTTACTTTTTTATTTTTCAAATTTTCCAAAATTAATGTTATACGTATAACAAGAAAAAATGTAAGGATCAATTCAGAATTTGCTAAGCAAATAATTACATATCCTATTCTAGACCAGAATCAAGAAGAGAGAAAATATAGGACATAATCCCTCCCTTCAAATAATTTATAGTTTCACAGATGAATGTATGCATATAGTTAAAAATGCTTTACAGGTAAAGTAATTACATGTAAGGTACAGCATGGTGATAGTAATACTGTATTGTATATTTGAAAGTTGCTAAGACAATAGATCTTAAAATTTCTCATCACAAAAAAAAATTGTAACTGTATGGAGATGGATGTTAACTAGACATTGTGATGATCATTTTGTAATATATACAAATATCAAATCATTATGTTATACACCTGAAACTAATAGAATGTTATGTCAATTATACCTCAATAAAAAAATAATATAATAAAATAAATAAACCACTAGAGATCAAGATAAGACAACAGAGAACCAAGTGCTAACCTGAATTTTACCAAATGTCAAAATGTATGGAAGAGACGTTCTGAATGAACAACGGAACAACAGAAAGGGGAAATGCAATGCTAGTCCCAGTTATTAGCATCTTCCTAACCGAGCAACCAGGAGAACAGCCTTGGGCAATAATATGAGTTCTCTTTCATAGACAGAGTCAGAACTATGTACATGTTTGATTCTAGGCTTTGTGAGGTCTATTTCCTCAAAATAATGCCTTCTCCATGCACTGACACCTGAAATTTTACTGGTAAATGTTTATCCCCTTATTTCATAGTCTCTACCCTCTTGAAAAGCAAATGGACCTAAGAGTGCCAGCACTTTACACCGGAGAGCACACTTCCAGCCTCCCTGTGCCAATGACTGACATCAGCAATCAATCTCAGCACTTCCCTCCTTGTGAGGTCATCTCAGAATCCTCAGCGTAACACTCAAGCAGCTACCAACAACTGAACAAAGTTGGGATGTGCCATTCCTTATCAAAGTGATAGTAATAGACTTGCATTTGAATAAGAGTTGGGAGTTTTACAAAGCTCTGTCACATCCATTATCTCATTCAAGCAGGTGTTATTTTCTTCTCCTTTCTGCCAAAATGGAGGATTTAAGAGTTTCTGCAAACCGTTCATGGACACGTCACTATTAAGAAACAGGTCCCAGACTCTAATGTGGAACCCAGTTCTTGTTTCAAGCCCACTGCTCTTTCTGAAAGCACTCCTCTCTTTCACAGCAACATGAAAGAGTTGACCTTATCCTCTTCCAAAGTCAGGGAGGGGAAGAGTTTTAGGATCCTGGGAAGCACTGAGGATAGGAAAGGGCATCACCAAAAAGAAGCAGGATATCAGAGCCCAGGGGCTGTGGACATAAGGCACATCATAATTGTGCCAAAAGTATGTTTTGCCAAAACATACTCTAGCTCCCATCCACAGCTGGTATCTAACTAGAACTCCATCAAGAATCCTATGAAGGGCAAGAACAGCTGCCACCACACAAAAGCCCAACAGGGATGGAACTGCACAGGTGAGTCCCTGTGCCTCAGGGGGATGAAAGGATGTGGGCTGTTCTCCCTCATTCATGCTGAGCCCAGGCAGCCCTTTTCTGCTTTCCAGGGTCTGAAGGACTAGAGGCAGCCGAACGGGCACTCCCCAGGATCTTTCCAAGTTCTAAACACTCGGTGGAAAAATCACAATCAACAACCATTTTCCCCTTTGGTGCCTCAAACTGGGCTCTCAGATCTGCCAGGGCTGCTGCATGGGCTGAAGTCCTACTCATCTGGCTCCATCTGGAGGCACGTTAAGGTTAACTTCCAAAAGCAAGGGCTTCCCTTCTCAATGAGAGAGAGAAAGAGAGAGAGTGTATTTTCCAAGGACACCCATCAACTCTCTCTCCAATCCAATCCAATCCAATATTGAACATGCAACAGTCCTAAAAGTGTTTTAAAACACCAGAATTAGATAGCGTGTTGAATTTGAGGTTAACATACAAATTTCTGACTTTAAAAGGCGAGATTTTCACAACAAACATGCATTGCTATAGAGATGGCATAAGCCTATGTAAACTTCAGGCATTCATATTCATAGAAACTCCTGAAGCAAGACCAAATGTTGGCCCTAACATTCCTGTTCTTGCCAACTTCCAAATAGTGCACAAATTATGCCAAAAATAAATGGGTGTGACTAATACAAGCTTAGAATTTTTTTTTTTAATACTACCTTGAGGGCAACGTTTGTTGATATAGGAGCTGGGTGTATAAGGCGTACTTCCCCCCTTCATAAATCCATCTGTTTTATTTACACTTCCTAAAAGACGTGCGTGTGCATTTTTTCCATGAATTGTACAACTGCTACTAATCACGTATTATTTCAATCTGTGCCCCAGTTCTATTTTAACACTGTGTCTCTTCCTTTTTGTTTATGATCCATTAAGCACACACTAGAGGCAAAGCAGCCAAGACTTAACTCTTCTGGTCCCAATTACACACTCCAGAGCCGCAGAACTGTCAACCAGCTTTTGCAATAGGCGACACCTCCAAGGTCTGTGAGCCCAGGGTAAATCCCATTACAAGCTCAGGGATGTCAAATTGGTTTCTGCTACTGACCTTCTTTCCCGTGACCTCTTCCCCAACCCTCCAGGCCCCAATCCCAAATCCCTCATTCCTCCCGCACCGGGGTCAACCTATGTGACAACTGGGCTCTGCCTTGAATCTACTCTATCCTGTGCTGGAAACTCACTGCTAATTACTATAGTCACACTTCTTAATTCAACAAGCGCCAGGCGGCTGCCTGCCATCTCCCCAGTGGGCTGGGTCACCAGCTATCTCATGCAGGTCTCTAAGTCGGCATTTATTTCTGATAGGAGATGGTGTTACAAGGTAGCTGTTCCAACATGAATGGTAATCAACAATAATTAAAAGTGATACACCCATTCTGACTCATATGATAGTGTTAAAAAAAAAAAAAATCCAAGAAGGGTGATGGGTGGAGGAGACAGGAAAAATAAAAACTGCTTAGGCAAGACAGATAAGTTTTCCATCTCAACTTCGAATTTCCGGAAAAAAAGGTATGCCTTTGTTTGCTTTAATTCACACAGAAGTACATCCACATGTGACCACAGTGAAAAGTAGCAAATTTGAATTTAAAGGAAGGAAATGTTTACTCGCAGAGGTCGAATCCCTTCACCTTGGTGCCCAGACAGCAATACATCAAGAATCAGGCCACACAAAATCCCCCCTCTGCCCGTGGAGGCCATCGTGACTGTTTCAGGGCTGATGCCAACTTCCAGTCTCAGAAACTGAGAAAATCAACTGCAACCGACCCTCTGGCTTCCAGAGGTGGTTTAACCTGAGCTACAGAAACTGACTGTTGCCCACCCAGGTTCTCAGCCCTCACCAGGAGTCCTCCTCTCTAGACCACTGGCAGTCCCAGCAGACACCACAAATTACCAAGCCTTGCTGCGTGAACAGATACTGCAAGCATCCTCCCCCAGCCACCTCCGTGCTCTAGACGTAGATCACGTGCCCCCAGATCAAGACTCAGTGGAGCTTTATTTTAACCATGATTGGGATTATCTATAATATTCACCCGTCTCACCACCACCACCATCCCCCTCTCTGCTGCCCTGGTCTTAAATCAGGTTCCCAGAATCAGACTTTGAGTCTGTGATTCACTTGCCAGTAATATATCAATGAAGTGCTTTCAGGAGCAATCAAGAAAGAAGTGGGGAAAGCAGGAAAAAAACAGGGAAAGAGCCGAGTGTGTGTGTGATTTCAAGCCTCAGCCTCATCCTGATTGCACAGGGCATCCTGGAGCACACATTGTCCCACACTGAGGCCAGGAGCTGGCCCTTCTCACTCCCACACGGTCAGTCACTTGCTGCCAGTCACCTCAGGGCAGATGGGAACCCCCAGGCATGTCTGGCTCTCATGCTATGATCCAAGCAATCCCACTGGCCCGAGGGCATCTTGTGCAGAAGGCCATTGTGGCCAGCCTGGAAGCAAAGTGAAGGGAGACTGGGTGATGGACTCTCAGAACTGGTAAAGGATCTAGGGGGCACTGGCAGTGTCTATTATGCCACCAGGGGAGTGAACACTGGTAGTATTTTAACATTAATTTCTTAAAACAATTCTTAATATGAAAATTTTAGAGAAACATGTATGAATTGGCGGAGAGAAAAACAATCACATCCCTGATTGCAGCTACTATACAGGAAAACCCAAAATGTCAAGTCTACTTATCTGATGTCATACCTGGACCAGGAAATAAGAACATGGGACCTGGACACGCTGTGTATTAAAATGTTATGCTTTGAAGCAGCTATGGAAACTTAAAGTGGAAACTTATTCCCCCTCCGGCATGACCAACCTCCAAGCATAATTATCCAACTCCCCCAGCATGACAAAATTGTACGGCGCTTCCTCCCATGCCCAAGACAGCCTCCTGCCTTCTGACTACCCTTCCTCCTGCACCACATTTTACCTCCTTTGGCCAAGACAGAGAAATGGAGGGGAGGAAATGCAAAGAAGCCCACATGCTCCCCACAAATTGTTCAGATCATTGGCCCAGCTCTGATTGATTGATAGTGGCTGGAAAGGTTGTCAGACTGAGAAGAGTGTGATGGTCTATTAGTGATGCCTGACACCAGTACAGGATGAGGAAGTAAAGGCAATCCATGGAGTATAGCCTGCCCTAGAACCTCATCTACCCTTGAGAGTACATCTGCCTTTTCAATACCTGTCCTCCTCATTTCACATAAATTGTAATCACAAAAGAAAAAAGGAAAGCAATGGGTTTTAGAATGCTTACCATGTTCAGTATAAATTTTGGAATCAAAAAGTGTATAAAAGGAGTGGGGCACATCATTTGCCCTAAAGAAATGAAGCAATCCAAGAAGAATATAACACATACAGAGAAATTCTTTAGACCTATATAACAAATGGTAAGACAAAAATAAATTCACAAGTGCCAATTATATGGAATTTCAGGTCATCAAGAGCCCGCTTGTGTGGTGGGTATAAACAGGGTTTTGGGTGTTCGAGATGTAACGAGAAGACTGTTCTAAAAGTACAGGAGGAGGTGGGGTTTGAGCAGAGCCCTGGGAGTGAGTTGAATTTGGGTGGAGGAGGGGTTTTTCACTCAGTGGGAAGAATGAGAGGAAAGAAGCTGTATTCTGAGCACGCCCAGCTGAGCCCTTGAGGGTTCTAGAGCTTAGAGACAGTCTCTCCTACACTCACACGGAGACAAAGCCCTGCTTCCTGGCCTGCCCACTCCCCAAGCAGCTGCCAGGGGAGGCCCCTCATCCTCGGGACTGCTCTCAAGGAACAGTGGGGCTCAGTGTGCTCACCTCATTGAGGGCACAGGATGGCATCTCAGCCCCCAGCTCGCCCTGTGCTGCCCCACTCTGTCCCAGGAACTCCAGCCAACACGTGGCCTCTCGCCAAACCCCAGCCTTTCCCGGGCAAAGGGGGAAAATAGCTAGTGAGGAGGGAAAGGCAGCAGGGCTCTCCCACTCCCACCTGAAAAGAGTACTGGTGGAAACAGCTCCTTCCCGTAAGATAACAAATCACTACCACAAACACCCACTGGCCACCTCTCTCCCACTTCATGATTTATTTTCCAGCAATTGGCCCCATATTTAATGAAATCTGACCAACAGTCAGAATCCTAATCAGACCCAGGACCTGACTGCCTCAAACCCTCCCTCCTGCCTCCCCCCAGGCCCCCACGCGCTCCCAGTACCCCTCTCCGCACCCCCAGACAACCTGTGAGCAGAATGCAGAAGCACAGGCTGGAGAGTGAGCAGAGAGACACTACTCTTGAAAAGAGTCCCATCCCCAAGGAGCCAGGGGGCGGGGGGGCCCGGGGGGGGGGGGGGAATTTGGACTAAGGCCCCCTGTCCTCTCCCAGTTCCCTAGCCTATCCCCAGCTTGCACCCCTGTCCTCTTCCTGCAGAAGCAGGCCCTTCTCCCCTCGCTCAGCCAAGCCAAATACTTAGGCACCAATTCAGCTTTCCAGAAGTGGACGATCAGCTCCCAGCTGAGACTTGTTCTAAAATAACTGAGAGGGGTGAGAAGGTAGAGAAAGAGATGTGGGAACAGAGAGGGAAAAGTAAGCCTACTGGCTCCCTGTCATCTGGCAATGAACGTGCCAAAGCAAAGTTTACAACTTTTAGAGGCTTGGTAGGGGGAGAGGGGAGCACTTTATCCATGCTGATTTTAAGAACCACTTTTCATCCTATTCACTCCATGTGCACTGGGAGCGATTACTGCTCTAAGAACAAGAAACTAATAAGTGATACCTCCTTCCAAATTGCGCCCCCCCCCCACCCACCGTCTCCTCGGGGATGGGACTCTTTTCAAGAGGAGTGTCTCTGTGACGCTGTGGATTAATAACAATAACAGCTCACAATTGAGAGGAGCTTTTAACTTTTCAAAGTACTCCTCCATCCATCATCCCCCTTTATCCTCCTGACAGCCTGGTGATGCAGGTGGAGCAGGGATTATCAGGGCCAGCTTTCAGTGTAAGCAAAGCAGATTATGTACCCAGTGCAGCTGGGGGCCCAGGAAGGGACCGACTGCCTCAGAGAGTCCCTCCCAACAAATTGCACCTGAAAATCCTCCTCACAAAGACAGCTCTTCCATTTCACAGCGCAGACGAGGCTTAAGAAGCAAATAAACTTTGGAAAGATGACCCATCGCCCAGTGTGTAATGTGGGGCAAAACTATGGATGGGCGTCTCCTGAGAGCAATTTTTAACAGGAGAAGGGAATGGGTCACCCAAAGGGAATGGAGGAAAACAGCTTAGATCACCTCTAAGATTGTTAACCCTGTTTTATAAGAGAGAAGAAAGAGTTCAAATCACCCACTCATTCATTCCTTCCTTGATTCAAACACATTCTTAGTAAGCGCCCATGTGCCAACCAAGCCTGATGGCACAAGATGAAGACATAGACGCTGCCCTTGAGTTCACAGTAGGGCAAAGAAGGCAACACAAGTATTGGGATGGTGTTTTGAGAGTCTCCACCCATCCCACTCTCCTCTCCCCTCACTCTGGGCAACAGGGATGGCCTTCTAAACTCACTGTCTACAAGCCCAGAAAGAAAAATGTAATTGATTTCAGAAAAGGCATTTTAAACATGTAGCGGAGAATTTTTTTTTTAGAGAAAGAAACTGGAATTCTAAAATCTTGGTTTTCACATCACAAGCCGACTTCTGGAAGTTTTGGAGCACAAAGTCTGTGTCATTCACCATAGAGTGCGGAAGAAGGCACAACAGTGACAGTTTTTGTTTCCATCAGAAGGGACTCATCCCACCAGCTGTTCAGAGCAGGAGACTCCTTGGTGATCTGATCACATTAATTTGTCAGAACACTGGCCCCTGAGGAGCCTGGGAGGATAGAAGGCCTGACGCACAACCCTTACAACTCTGACCACCTGTCACTCGGCCACAGGACTGACTCTTTAGATGTTTCTCTCCTCAAACGCAGAGAAAGATGTGATACAGGTCTCTACAAATAATGCGTTTTTTTGTTGTGTTTGTTTTTCAAAAATGCCTTGGCATAGCTTATTTCAAATATAATGAGATTAGAATTTATTGGTGGACTGTTTTTCAACTCAGTTACATTTTTTATGTGGTAAAAAATACATATCATAAAATGTACCATCTTCACCACTTTGAGATCTACAGTTCAGTAGTAGTAAGTATATTTACATTGTTGAAAAACAGGTCTCCAGAACTTTTTCATCTTGCAGAACTGAAACTCTCTACCCATTAAACAATGAATCCCCTTTGCTCCTCTCCCATCCCCTGGTCATCACCATTCTCCTCTCCATACCTATGAATTTGATTACTTTACATACTTTCATAAAAGCAGAATCATACTATATTTGTCCTCTGTCACTGATTTTACTTAGAGTAACATCCTCAAGGTTCATCTGTGTTGCAGCATGTAACAGAATTTCCTTCATTTTTAAGGCTGCATAGCATTCCACTGTAGGTATAAACCACATTTTCTTCATCCATTCATCCATCAATGGGTAGAGGTTGCTTCCACTTTTTGACTATTATAAATAATGCTGCTATGAACATAGGTGTATAAATATCTCTTCAGGAGATCTAAAATTCTTTTGGATATATACCTAGAAGTAGAATTGCCAGATCATACGATAGTTGTATTTTTTTTTTATCATTTTTTTTTTGGGGGGGGGTACACCAGGTTCAATCATCTGTTTTTAGTTGTATTTTTAATTTTTTGAGGAACTGCCACAATATTTTCCACAGCAGTTGTACTATTCCACAGTCCCATCAACAGTACACATGGATTCCAACTTCTCCACAAACCTGCAATTTGTTATTTTCTGGGGTTTTTTTAATAGTAGCCATCCTAATGGTTGTGAGGAAATATCTATTATGGTTTTGATTTGCATTTATCTGGTGATTAGTGATTTTGAGCATCTTTTCATATGCTTTTCTGGCCATTTGCAGATCAGTAACCATTTTAAAAGGCACTGCTTTTTGAAGCCCAGAAATTTTACCTCTTTGTTTTGGGGCAGGTGTGAGCAGCCATCTTTCAAGCAGGATGTCCCAGTGAAAAAGAGACAGTTTCTGTCTTTTTCCTTTAACATACGCCTAAGCAGAGTTTCTCAACCTCAGCACTATTGATATTTTGGATCCGACTGTTCTTTGCTGTGGGGAATGTCCTGTGCATCGTAGGATGCTTAACAGCATCCCAGGCGTCTGGATGCCAGCAGCATTTCTCACTCCACTTATGACAACCAAAAATGAATTCAGATAATGCCAAATATCTCCGCAGAAGGGGACAAAGAGAGTGTGTAAAATTGCCCCTGGCTGAGAACCCCTGGATTTGAATTTGAAACTAACGTGCTTAAAGTTGGCAAACATCATATTTTCAAATTTCTGAATCAACATTAGAAATTTTGGGAACACCACCTAAAAATCCAGATTTCCAGCTTCTGTCGAGAAAGCAGGCCATTTTGACCTGTGTTGCCCCGTGGCAATAACTGGCTGGGTTTAGTAGCTACTGCCCCACTCAAGTTTGAGTTTCTGACCTTAATACAGCCCATAAAACAAAACTTATTTGCCAGACAAAGCTACCTCCGGTTTTTCAAATGAAATCATTCTGATTTGCCTGACTTCTCCTACAAGTAAAACATAAAATCCCAGACTGCCTGATAGAAACATTTTGAACTATTTCTCTTTCTATCTCTCCCTGCAACCCCCATCTACAAACACACACACACACACACACACACACACACACACACACACACACACACACACACACAGAAGGAAGCATACGTTCACAGAGAAAAAACCTTGGACTAGAAGTCGAGAACAAGATTCTAATCCTCAGTCTGCAACCTGGAGTAATTCAATTTGGGGAATATTCATTGAATACCTACGACACGCAAGTTTTCAAGTTCAGTCCCAGATCTCATTTGCACCTCAGCTTCTTTATTTAACCCAATTCATTGGGTTCTCTAATTGAACAGGTGAGCTCCAAGAGCTGTTTGAGCTGTAAACACTATGATCCAACATACAGTGACCATATTCAATAAAACCCTACAGCCCTGGAATAACTGAGACTGGGAATAGAGAAAGAACAGTGTTGAGTAGTGGCCAGAAGAGACTATAGAATCATTTTAAAGGAATGTGGTTATATTTTTTTTTTCATATTTATGCAGCTATGCACACTGGTGGGTGTGGTACACCTGGAGGTACACCACCCACATCTCACTGCAGGGAAGAACCTTCTGTCCAGAGTGGCGAATACACTCTTCCAGGTCTGCCTCAGCTGCAGAGCTGCCTCGCCCATCAGCCCACACCTGGGGGGTGATCAGATGCGTATAAAGGCCTGGCCATGTCAACCTGATGCAGGCTACTTCTGGGCAACATTTGCTCTAAAACTCTCACCTACTTGACCAAAGCTTCTTCAGCCGTGCATCACCACAGTTCAGCTTCTTCCTCTGCCCAGTCCTGCTTCCTCCCCCTTCCCTTCACAGGAATTGAACACTAATCACATCTTATACCCCAAATCTTGTCTCAGTATCAGCTTTTGGAGCGCATACACTTTGGCAGTTGGCTATTATTGGGTACCCATGCACATATGAGATTTTTGTTCAGAGCCACCTCTCCCCAGCTTGACCTAGAAGTAAATCCTGATTAGTCTGTAGCTCTAAGTAGTCAGTTCATGAGTCCATTCACCTCACTACTGACTGATTTAGGAAGGGAGTATGATCCACTCTTGGCCAAGGAGTTGGGACAGGAAGTCTGCTGAGAGGTCTCTAGAAGAGTTTCCTCAATAATAATTATCTTCTACTAGACAGAGTTGGACGGAAATTATGGTTGTGTCCATTTTGATGCCACAATTCTGGCCGTCATCTTGGAAAGAAAAAGGTACCAAGCTCACTGAGAAGGGCAAAATAGAAAGGAGGTGAGACCTTGGTGATGTTTCTGAAGTGCTGGTTTTGGAACCCTCTGTCAGGACTTCTTGTTATGTGAGATGACAAATTATTCACACTGTTTAAACCATTCTTACCTGGAATTTCTGTAACTTGAAGTCAAAAGCATCCTACCCAATGTACAGGCAATCAAATACAGCCTAGTAGAGATTCTTGTAGGGTCTTTTTTACTGAATATCTAAAAAATTGTAAACACCATGCCAATTTATTGGTATGTGAGGTAATAGAAAGTTTGTCATCGAATGTAATGTAAACATGCCATTTTGCTTGTAGGATCTTAGAAGAATTTGCCAATTTCATCCCAATTCCTAATTATTATGCACTACCAAAGTATTTCAAGTCCAAGGTAACAGCCTCATAATTAAGGTTGCCTAGCACAATACTGCTAATGGAGTCTTTGGATAGAAGAAATGCCCTAGAAGGTTACTGGGGCCTTGTGGTAGCTCTTATCCCTTTCAGACCTGCAGGGTGCCATCTCTGGGTATAAAGTCAGAATTCACTGAACAATTCCCTAACTACTCCATGGAAAGAACCTCTTCTACAAACAGGGAGTAGCTCACCCCTCAGAGTGATTCTGTCTCTGCTTGTTTTCCAAGGATATAACTTATTCATGACAAGCCATTAAACTTCTTGCAGCAAGACTCTAAACAGAAAGAAATGCAAATTTCTGCCCGAGGCCAGGTGTGCAGGTCAAGAGGCGGTTCACTTGTGATCTGGCTGGGCCAGGAGAGCTCCTGCTCCCTGGCTGGACGTGGACAATCTGTCTTTGGTCTATACCAGCTTGTGATTTCCTGCATTTGGGCTCAGAGACTGTCCCTATGCCAATTCCCTTTGGCAGGAAAGACACCTTCTGGCATCATCATTGCTATTCCCAGTCCTTTACCCCTGCCAACCTCCTCATGTTTTATCTATTTTTATTTGAATTGGTGATCAAGGGATTAACCCAGCTTATACAAATTCCATCTTCCAAAAGCCATTATGATGTAGTTGCAATTGTGATATTTCACTCTCCAAATGAATCGAATTGGATTTTAATGACAGTAGACTCCATTAAGCAACACCTGATTGGGTTATTTCCTGGAAAGTTCATCTTCACTGCTTTCTCCATTTGTGTTACCCAAAAAAACTCAGCAGGAGAGCTATCAAGAGCTGCTGCCAAGCTATATTGGATCATCCTTGAAATCGTGGTCACGTTTTCTTCTGTTTCTAACAAAGTCAGATGTCCCTGTAGGCTCCATTCATTCCACAGGACACCCTCAACACAGTGTAAAATTCTACTGAAAAAGGGGGGAAAATGTAAATAGTTTTTTTGGTAGGTTACTTAGTAGTTGCAGGGAACTGTAATTCTTCACAAGAAACTCTCATGTGGGGTTATCATTTGTATGTAATTTTCTATATTTATTAGAATTTATTTTTAATAACATTAAAGCATGTTTCTCCTTAGAATAGGAAAGCCAACTTGATTTTGTATTTCTTTATATAACCTAAGTTAAGTCTGTGTAACTCAAATGAAGAGCAAAAGAATCACTCTGTGAATCAGTCCGCAGGTGTCTAATTCTTCCTTTGACACCACCAGGCTTTAAGCAGTTCACATCCTCTCAACAAAGGAGTTTAAGATCTTGACAGAGCCTAACAGTACAAGTCCCTGAGGGGCAGGGTATGTTTGTCTTGTCCCCACTGTAATTCTTGGCCTGTACAACTCCTGCAATATAACAGGTGATCAATACACACTTGTTGGTAGAATGAATAGATGAGTGCCTGAGAATAACTGTCAAGTGTCCAGGCAACGAAAAAAGTACCCTGATGGTGTGTTCAGCCAACATGCCAACCATTTTTCCCCGGTAATCAGTGCCTATCGTCAGAAGAAAGGAACATAGTGATACCATCCTGCACAAATGGCCACATGCATGTAAGACAGGATGAGAGAGGTGAGAGACTATAAAAGAAATAGCAATTTAATCCTGCACATCCTTATTCAAATCTAAATACCCTGATTTACTTTCTCCTCCAAATGAAATCTTTGTAAAGTGAGATCTTGAATTGGAAATGCAAATTAGCACTTTCAATTAACCAGAACTTTTAAATTCTTCCTGAAGAAATTGCCAAACCACAAATGAACCAGGAGAGAGATTATTTCTACCACTACCATCTGTGCCCAAACACATATTTGGGGCTATGTCCCCAGATAGCAGATTTGAACCAATCCAATGCTAATCTATACTTCTAATAAAGAAAAAGTATTTATTGAGCACCTACTGTGTATAATACCCTTCGAGAAATACAGAACACAGAAAATACAGGATGCAGACTTCCACCACTCAAGAAGTTTACAATTTAGCTGAGAAGATAAGACACATGCAAAAAATAGCAATAAAGCACCACAGTGATTGATTCAACAAGGCAAAGCATAAAAACAGACAACTTAATGGGCAGAAAATAAGTGCTACACTTTAGAAGGCTGCATTATAAATCTCCCTCTTACTAAAGAGAGCAAGCCAAAAGGCAAAATATTTTCAAGATAATCCTAAATAATAAATTATATATTTTAATGGGCAGCTGAAAAATTATTAAAAAATGCTCACTTAAAGGTATTAGCCGTGAAAAGATAGATTCCAAAATTTCTTACAGAAGAGAGATTTTTGACCCAAAGCTGTTAAGTATTAAAGAATGTATTGCTTGCTTTTTTACATTAAGTATCTGTTCATGTATTACTTTTAAAATGTAAATAAATATTTTTTAAATATTTAGGAACAAAGCTTAATTTACTTTTCTAATCGCCTCCTGAAGTCTATTTGGGATCCTCTCTCAACATTCTTCATATTAATAGAGCACATTAAACTGCATTTGGACAAATGTTCAGAATGGAATATTTGAATAATAACCTTCTTCTGTTTTGATAAGTGCTCATTCACATATGTAAAACAAAGCATTACAAGTTGGAATATAAATGAATTCTGACACATCAAAAGCATTTTCTTTCCTCTGATATTTTATCTGTTTGTGGTCTGGATTTTGAAATACAGGAGAATGTTATCATGAATTCCAAATATAATTATGTGTTTCTAGAAAAGAGACATCATTATTTGATAGCACAAATGGCTTTGGTATGATATCCAATGCCATTTCCCCCACTTTGTTCTCGTAAGTCATTCTAATTGAACATTTGGAGGAGACTCAGGCCCTGTCCACACAGGAAAAATCAGAAATGGCATTAAAGCTATGATAGAACATCCTACTAAAAGATTACTTCTACAGGATAATTAAATCAAAAACCAGACTTAAAGGTGAGGCACAAATACTAATCTCATACTCTTCTACCAAAAAGAAAATGACATCACCCCAAAATACAAGGGTTTTGTCTTTTACAAGATACAGAACAAAAAAAAAAAAAAAGGATCAGGGCTCATGTCCTAATCTTCTTGACTTCACTCCAAATGGAAAAGAGGCCTCGGGAACTCAGAGTGTGGCATCATATCAGGTTAATACCAATTCACTCTTTCAACTACAAGATTCATACACGCACACTGGGCAAAATGTGACATATATAAAAATGTCCCTGGGCACTGACTTTGTTTAAACAAGTATTCTACGTGGCTACTTACTAACATCCTAAACAGAGTCTGTAGAATATTATATTTCTACTCGCATCCATTCTGGCCTCCATAGGAGGTGCAAACAGCTGGAAAACAGGTGCCTCAGAAAGTTGCCATCTGCCTGGGCCTGTGACCAGCATACAAATGCTCCCCTATTTGAGCTGTAGGCTCAGGAACAATAAAAAGGAAATTCTTCCATAACTGTTTCCTCCTTCCTGAACAGAAACTTCCGTCTCTTGGGGAATAGCCAATGGCAGAGCTGCCAGCAACGGCCAGTCAAATAAGGAGTTGAAATGGTTCCTCTCCGAGCTTGTAACAGTCCCCACACTTTTCTCTCTACCACAATTCATAGGGACTCCCAGACTGAAAGAGAATACTAGTGGAAATCCATTCAATTCTTGTCACTTTCACAGTGAGATCTACTCAGAGCACCCTCTCCCACATGGATTCTAAAACATCACTGTAATAAAAATTCCTCATCCTCTTGGAAGATTATGATCCACACAAACAGAGTTAAGCAAACCAGTCAAATAGGACCATTTACAAGCAATGATGGTGGGAAAATGGAAGATAAAACTCTACATGATGCAATCCATATAACTATGTATCACAAGGTCATACTCAGAACACTCCTGCATTCTCACCTCAGGAACAAGGAATCCTATTTATATAAAGGATTTTGGGTCTCCTTATACCTAGTTGATTTGAAGGTTTATTATTAGAGAGTTAGACATTGAAATCAAGACCCTACACACACACACACACACACACACACACACACACACACACACACACAGTGATAATGGCTGCCTCAGAAAGACCTGGAATTTAATCCAAGGAGAAGCAAATACAGAATCTGTGTTCAGTTTTAAGTCACAGATTCTGTGGAGGAAACACAGCAGAGAACTGGGTTTAGCAGTTTAGTGCCAAGCCCCAAGAGGACTCAAACAAATCTTTCTCAATAAAGGAAGCTATTGTAAGAGGAGGGGGGCAACAATGGAAGAGCCAGACCATCTAAGGTAAATCAGAATAGCCATAACTGGATTAAAAAAAAAAAAAAAAGACCCAACTATATGCTGCCTACAAGAGACTCTCTTCAACTTTAGGGAACACATAGACTCAATGGGATAGAAAAAGATATTCCATGGAAGTGGAAACCAAAGACAGCAGGGGAAAATATTTTCTATCAGACAAAATAGACCTTAAGCCAAAAACTGTAACAAGAGACAAAGAAGGTCATTGTATAGTGATAAAGGGGTCAATTCATTAAAACCATATAACTGTGTGTGTGTGCACACACATGCACACATGTATGTATGCAACATGAGAGCACCTAAATATATTAAGCAAATGCTAACAGATCTGACAGGAGAAACAGACAACAATACAATAATAGTGGGGGACTTCAATATCCAATTTTCAACAATAGATAAGTCATGCAGTCAGAAAATCAATAAGGAAACATACACTTTAGACTAAATGGACCTAACAGACATATATAGAATATCCCCTCCAACAGCAACAGAATACACACATTCTCCTCAAGCACACACCAAACATTCTCCAGGATAGATCATACGATACAAAACAAGTCTTAGCAAATTTAAGAAGATTGAAATCATATCAAGTATCTTTTCTGACCTCAGTGGTATGAAACTAGAAATCAGTAACAGAAGTAAAACTAGAAAAATCATAAATATGTGGAAGCTAAACAACACACTCCTAAACAACAAATGGATCAAAGAAAAAATCAAAAGGGAAATCAAAAAAAATATATTGAAACAATCAAAAATGGAAATATAATATACCAAAACTTAGGGAAACAGCAAAAGCAATTCTAAGACAGAAGTTCATAGTGATAAATAGCTATATCAAGAAAAAAAAAGATTTCACATAAACAATGTAACTTTATATCTCAAGGAGGTGAAAGATCTGTACAATGAAAACTATAAGGCTTTGATAGAATAAATTGAAGAAGAAAAAAATAAATGGAAAGATATTCTGTGTTCATGGATCACAAGAATTAATATTGCTAAAATATTCATACTACCCAAAGCCACCTACAGATTCATTGTAATCCCTATCAACATTCCAGTGGTATTTTCCACAGAAATAGGAAGAAAAAAAAAAAAACCCTCTAACATTTGTTTGAAACACAAAAGGCATTGCATAGCCAAAGCAATCCTGAGAAAGAAGAACAGAGATGGAGACATCACACTTTCTGATTTCAAACTATATTACCAAGCTATAGTAAACAAAACAGTATGGTACTTAATAAAAATAGACACATAGACCAATGACACAGAATTGAGTGTCCAGAAATAAACCCTTGCATATGTGGTAAGCTAATATTTGACAAGGAAGCCAAGAATAGCCAGTGGTGTAAGGATAGCCCATTAAATGGTGCTGGGGAAATTAGATAATCACATGCAAAGAATGAAACTGGAACCCTGTTTTACACCACTCACAAAATTTAACTCAAAATGAATTAAATACTTAAACATAAGACCTGAAACTATAAAATTCCTAGAAGAAAACATAGGGAAAAAGCTCCTTGACATTAATCTTGGCAACAATTTTTTTAGATATGACACCAAAAGCACAAGCAACAAAAGCAAAAATAAATAAATGGAATCACATCAAACTAAAAAACTTCTGCACACCAAAAAAAAAAAAAAAACACCAAAATGAAAAGGCAACCTACTGAATGGGAGAAAATATTTGCAAGTCATACATCTGATAAGGGGTTAATATCCAAAAAAATAAGAAACTCATACAATTCCTCAATAGCTAAAACACAATCTGATTTTTTTTAATGTGCAGAAGAACTGAATAGACATTTTTCCAAAGACATACAAATGGCCAACAAGTACATGAAAGTATGCTTGACAATCATTAATCATCAAGGAAATGCAAATCAAACCCCCAGTGAGATATTATCCCACATCTGTTAGAATGGCTATTATCAAAAGGAAAAGCTATAATAAGTGTTGGCTAGGATGTGGGAAAAAGGGAACCCTGGTGCACTGCTTATGGAAATATAAATTGGTACAGCCACTGTGGAATAGGAAGATTCTCAAAAAATTAAAAATAGAACTACCATATTATTCAGCAATCCCACTCCTGGGTATATATTCAAAGGAAATGAAATCAGGATCTCAAAGAGATATCTGCACTCCCATATTCATTGCAGCATTATTTGCAACAGCCAAGACATGGATACAACCCTAGTGCCCATCAATGGATGAATGGACAAAGAAGATGTGGTACACAGATACGGTGAAATACTACTCGGTCTTGAGAAAGAAGGAAATCTTGCCATTTGTGACGACATGGATGAAACTTAAAAGCATTATACTAAGTGAAATAAGTCAGACAGAGAAAGACAAATACTGTATGATATCACTTGTGTGGAATTTTAAAAAGCTAAACACATAGAAACAGAGAGTAAAATGGTGGTTGCCAAGGGCTGGGAGGTGGGGGAAATGGGGGGATACCAGTCAAAGGAAACAAACTTCCAGTGAATAAGATGAATAAGTTCCGAGGATCTAATGTACAGCATGGTGATTATAGTTAACAATATTATATTATATACCTTAAAGTTGTTAAGAGAGTAGATCTTAAATGTTCTCACCACAAAAAAAAGAATGGTAATTATGCAAAGTGATGGAGGTGTTAGCTAACCCTACTGTGGTAATCGTTTCACAAAATATTAGTGTATCAAATCATCACATTAAACTTACATAACAGTATATGTCCACTAGATCTAAATAAAGCTGGGGAAAAAATAGGCATCCCCTTTGAAGGAGAAGCCCCTTTCTACTTGGATTAAAGAGGTGAAAAATAAACAGATTAAGTAGGTCACTGAATCAGAAAAGTATGGTGACTTCCAGTATCAGTCAAGATGGTGTAAACACATCATGGCCTAATTCTCTCACTAATTGCAATGTAAAATTCTGTGTAGAAAACAAAAAACACCTACCTGAATAATCTGAAAAGTAGGCAGATCAGAAAGGGAAGTCAAAACTTTAAGAAGATCTGGGAACCCTCCTACACTGTTGGTGGGAATGTAAAGTGGTGCAGCCACTATGGAAAACAGTATGTAGGTTCCTCAAAAAAACTAAAAATAGAGCTACCATATGATCCAACAATCCCACTCCTGGGCATATATCCACACAAAAGTATGGTTTGAAAACATACATGCAACTGTATGTTCATAGCAGCACTATTTACAATAGCCAAGACATGGAAGCAACCTAAATGTCCACTGACAGATGAATGATTAAAGAAGGTGGGGTATATATCTACAGTGGAATATTATTCAGCCATAAAAAAGAACAAAATAATGCCATTTGCAGCAACATGGATGGACCTAGATATAATCATACTAATTGAAGCAAGTCAGACAAAGACAAATACCATATGATATCACTTATATGTGGAATCTAAAATATGACATAAATGAACTTATTTACAAAACAGAAACAGACTCACATAGAAAACAGATTTGTGGTTGCCAAGGGGGAAGGATGGTGGTGAGGGAGGGATGGATTGGGAGTTTGGGATTAGCAGATGCAAACTATTATATATAGAATGGATAAACAACAAAGTCCTACTGTACAGCACAGGGAACTATATTCAGTATTCCATAATAAACCATAATGGAAAAGAATATGAAAAAGAATACATATATGTAACTGAATCACTTTGCTGTACACCAGAAACTAACACAACATCGTAAATGAACTATACTTCAATAAGAAATAAATTTAAAAAAAGAAAAAAAATGTTAAGAAGATTCAGCATGGCAATGAGTTTCCTGGGGCAGGAGGAGTGGGGTTCCTTCTTTATCTTCCAGCTTTGACTCAATGGGGTCCAAGTTGTAGAACTGTGAAGCAAGCAGGAATAGCAAAATTGCAAGAGAAACCATTTTCTAGCCAGAGGAATGAGAAAAAAGATCCCAGTGAGCCTGAGAGTGTAGAGAGAAAAAAAAAATTTTTTTTTTTCTCTTCCAGGCCTGACCTAAGGCCAGCCCCAGTTTTTGAGCTCTACTGCACAGGCACCTAAAACCCCAATAGAAAACCTATCTCTCTGGCCAGAGGAAAAGAGATCCCTGTGGTCCAAAGTGTGTAGAGGGATCCCTGTCATTTTCTCTCTCTCTTTTCTCTCACTACTTGGAACCTAAGGGCAGCCCAGTGTGCAGAGCTGCATGAGAGAATAGAGGGATCGGTTAACTGTGACAGAAACCCATTTATCTGGCCAGAAGAACAGGGTAGATGAGGCCTGGAAGCTGAAGAGTGTGTGTCCAATCACAGAGAACAGAGAGTTGGAGACATGGATCCTCCAATTCTATGTCTGAAATAATACAAGTCTGAGCTGCACGTGTGTGGAACAGACCCAAAGAAGCGTACCAAAGGCTTTGAGTCCTGGCCAAGCCCCAGACCAATCCCTAAATGGTGCATGTACAGGGAAGACCCAAAAAGCATAGTCCAAGGAAAACTGGACTGATAGGGAATTCACTACCCACAAAATGTGGGCCAGAACTCTCAGTTTGAACATAATGGGGCTGATTGCCTGCTAAAACAAACAAAAGTAA
Organism: Hippopotamus amphibius kiboko; assembly: GCF_030028045.1. NCBI lineage: Eukaryota > Metazoa > Chordata > Mammalia > Artiodactyla > Hippopotamidae > Hippopotamus > Hippopotamus amphibius. The sequence continues at coordinate 93,914,011 of NC_080192.1, forward strand.
CCAACATCCTCCAGAGGACTTGAAGTCATGCAACATAATTTTCAAAATATCCAGGATACAATCCGAAAGTGCTTGACAAGATAAAAATAGAAAAATCTGACCAATCTTTAAGGGAAAAGACAATCAACAGATGCCAGCCCCAACTTGACTCAGGTGCTAGAATTATCAGATAATGACTTTTAGGTACTACTATAACAGCGCTTTGTAACCAAACTGTAAAGATAAATGTTATGAAGATGAAAAAAAATAGACATTCTCATGCCACAGCAAAGATCCCATGTGCCACAACTAAGATGCAGGCAAATTAAAAAAACTATTTAAAAAAATTGACATTCTCAGCAGAGAAACAAGGTATTTTTATTAAAAAGAACTAAGTAGAAATTTTAGATCTGAAAAACTATACATGAAGTAAAAAATTCACTGGATGGGCTTAATAGAAGAATGGAGATGACATAGGAAAGAATTGGTGAACTTTTAGATACATCAGTAGAAATCATCTAGTCTGGAGAACAGAGAGGAAACAAGATGGGGGGGCGGGGGCGGAAATGAACAAAGTCTCAGGAACCTGCCCAACAATATCAAAAAGCCTGACATTCACTACAGTGGAGAAAGTATAGTACAGAAGGAAAGGAGAAAAAGACTGATGCAGAAAAAAATTGTTAATAATGGCTGAAATGTTTCCAAATTTGGTGAAACACAAATTTACAAATTCAAGAAGCTCAGATGAACCTCTAATTTGATAAACTCAAAGGAAAAAAATAACCAACATAATCAAACTGCTGAAAAAAATAAAAACAAAGAAAATAGCTTGAAAGCTGCCAGAGGAAAATCAACAGATTACATTTAGGAAACAAATGGCTACAGATTTCTTCCCAGAAACAGTGGAGGCTAGAACACAGTGAACAACTTCTTTAAAATGTTAAAAGAAAAGAACTGTCATAAGGAACACAAAAAGCTAAAGAGAAGTGATATCAGAAGAATCTTGAAATTACACAAATAAAAGAAAAGCTTATATTTACTTATAAAGCTAAATATAACAGACTATTTTTTCCTTTTAAATTTATTAACATATTTATGACTGTTGACTGCAAAAATTATAACATTGCCTGGTAGTTTTCAGTGTACATAGATACAATACAAAGGACAACTACAACATTAAGGTAAGAGGATAAAGGGAACAAAAAACAAAGGAGACAAACAGAAAACAAATAAGAAAATGATGAACATTAAACCAACCACTTAAAACATAAATGGTTTAGGGCTTCCCTGGTGGTGCAGTGGTTAAGAATCCACCTGCCAATGCAGGGGACACGGGTTCAGTCCCTGGTCTGGGAAGATCCCACATGCCACCAAGCAACTAAGCCCGTGTGCCAAAACTACTGAGCCTGTGCTCTAGAGCCCGTGAGCCACAACTATTGAGCCTATGTGCCACAACTACTGAAGCCCACACACCTAGAGCCCATGCTCCGCAAGGAGAAGCCACAGCAATAAGAAGCCTGCGCACCACAGCGAAGAGTAGCTCCCGCTCTCTGCAACTACAGAAAGCCCGCACACAGCAATGAAGACCCAACACAGCCAATGAATAAAAATTAATTAATAATAAAATAAAACATAAATGGTTTAAATATGCCAATCAAAAGATAAAGATTGTAAGATTGGGTTTTTTTTAAAGATCTAACGATATGCTATATAACAAAAACTTATCTAAACGTAATCATATAGATACGTTAGTTAAAATGATGGGACAATACATACCATGCAAATATTAATTTTTAAAAAGCTGGAATGGCTATATTAATATCAGAAAAAGCAGACTTCAGAATAACAACATTTACCAAAGACAAAGAGAAGACATAACATAATGGTAAGACGGTCAATTTTCTAAGAAGACATAAAAATTCTAAATGTTTATGTACTTAACAACAGAGCATTAAAATACATATACCAAGAACTGATAGGATTAAAAGGAGAAATAGATCAAAGATACTTGGAGAGCAAATACACAGATGAAAGTGTACTCACTCAACATCATCATTCATTAGGCACATGCAAATTAAAACCACAATAACATACCATACACCTATTAGAATGTTCCCCTCCCCCATAATCTGGCAATACCAAGTACTAGCAAGGGTTTGGAGCCATGAAACCTTCATACATGTCTGGCAGGAATGCACAAATGGTACACCATTTTGGAAAACAGTTTGGCCATTACTTATAAGATTAAACATACACATACTTAGAAATCCCACTTCTAGGTGTCTATCCCAGAGAAGTGAACACATTGTCAAACAAACATCTGTACATGAATGTTTACAGAAGCTTTACTCATAACTACCAAAAACTATAAACAACCCAAATATCCTTTAACTTGTATATTCAAACAAACATGGTATATCCATACAGTAGACTACTGCTCAACAATAAATAGCACAAACTATTAACACATCTCAAATGCCTTATGCTAAGTGAAAGAGGCCAGACTCAAAAGGCAGCTTGCTATATGATTCCATTTAGATGCAGACATCTTGGAAAAGGCAAAACTGTAGAGTCAAAGAACAGATCATCGGTTGCCAGGGGTTAAGGGTGAGACAGGAGTTGACTTCAAAGGGACAGCATGAGGGAATCTGAGGAGTGACAGGACTGTATCTTGATTGCGATGGTGGTTATATGACTACAACTTTGTCAAAACTCATTGAACTGAATATCAAAAAGAATGAATTTCACTATATGTAAATTTTAGAGAAAATTTTATTTAAAAAACCATGTGGTCAGAGTCTATCAGAGTCTAAAGCAGTGATTTTAAAGTCCAGAGACTTTAATTAAATCAGAATCTCTGAAGGTAGGACACAGGCATCCATAGTTTTAAAAACTCCCCAGGTGATTCAAATGTACAGTAAATAGGGAGCAACACTGTACTCAAAGTGTGGGCCCAGCATCGCCTGGAATCATGTTAGACATGCAAATTCTTAGAACCCAGGCCAGCCCTACTGAATCAAAAACTCTGGGGGTGGGACTTCCTAGGTGGCACAGTGGTTAAGAATCCACCTGCCAATGCAGAGGACACGGATTCAATCCCTGCTCCAGGAAGATCCCACATGCCGCAGGGCAACTAAGCCCATGCGCCACAACTATTGAGCCTGTGTGCCGCAACTACTGAAGCCCGTGTGCCTAGAGCCTGTGCTCTCAACAAGAGAACCCACGGCACGGAGAAGCCCGTGTACCACAATGAAAAGTAGCCCCTGCTCGCCGCAACTAGACAAAGCCAGTGTACAGCAATGAAGACCCAACACAGCCAATAAATTAATTAAGAAAGGAAACAACTCTGGGGGTGTGGCCCAGTGATCTGTGGTTTAGCAAGCCTTCCAGGTGGTTCTGATTCTTGCCTCAGTCTGAGATTAACATCTCTGTTTCCTGTGATGTTAAGAGAATCCCCCGCCTGGGTGACCCTGGCCCTGACTAGCTCCCATCTTCTTCCTCCCCATTGGAGTCCTTGATCCTTCACCTGCAGGGCTAGTCCTGTCTCAGTATTCCAGTCAAAGCCTAAACTCAGACACAAGAAACTCAAGAGTCCAACATGGTGGACCCTCACCAGCACTCCTTTTGTAGCTCTGACCTTGAACCTCAGCTCCTGGCCTATATCCTGTTCACTCCTCCTGCACCCACTCTTGGTGATGTGAATTCTCTCTAGAACGAGGTCTTACCTAGATTTTTCCAGCCCAATGACTAGAATCCTATTTTGAAACTCAGCCTAGCAACTAGAAGTTCCGAGCATGCAAAACAGGCTCCAAAACTGATGGCAACATACAACAGACATCTGCCTGGACTCCCAGGTGCACTCTGCTGCTACATGGTATCCACCTGTCAAGACCCCCATGCCATTTATTGTAAGTTACCATCAGGCCATCCGTTCTGCCTAAGGACATTGCTCACAAAGAAGTACATTCAAGATCAAACATCCTCAAGTCAAATCAGCGGCAAGAGGGATCATCTTTTAAACCTACATTTCCTTCACTCCTCCCAGCTTTTTGTTTTAATAAATCATCAGGAACTTCAGATGTTATGATAAATTCAAAAAGATGGAAGTCAACATAACTCACCGTTGATGAGTTATTTGCTATCAAAGAGTGAGAGAATGCCCAGACCATGCCTGTTCCTGACATAAATTACTTTGAGTTCTTAGGTCTGATGGGAAAGAAACAGGAGAAGGGAAGGGAGGGGACAGAAGGAGAGGAGAGGGAGGAGAGGAATGGGGTGCTGACTGGAGTTGGTGCCGATCAGCTGACACTGGGATGGAGTCAATATTTGTAAAATAAACACCATTCCTCACAACAGTCATTTAACAGCATGTTAAACATCTCCTGGCCCCTGAACAATCAACACTGATTTAACACAGTCAGGTGGTTCCAACCTGCAGGGAGGAATAAAGAAATGTCTTTCGTTGGGATGAATAATTACACACGGGTATTCTTTCCTTTCCATTCTCATTGCCACTAGCCTGGTCCAGGCCCTTAACACTACCCATTCGAGGAAGGTTACAGCAGCCCCTGGAGGGTGTCCTGGCTGTGTTCTCTCTCATTCTAACACACCGTCCTCTATCCTAGGACAATCTTCTAAAAGACAGCTGGGGTTGAGTTACTCCTCTGTCAATAACCATCTGATGCTACCAGTTCAAGGCCCTCAACAGTAAGATTCCAACCCATCTCACCCCGTACTACTCTCCTCCTCCAGCAACACCCAGCTCCAACCACCCTGGCTCTTTACTCCGCAGAGGTCGGATCTGCCCTGATGGCTCTCCCAACCTCCTCCACCCCCTCCCCATTTCCCCCCACAAGCATTTTCCCCAATAAATCTCATGGCTGTCTAATCCCATCTTGGTGTCTGCTTTTCAGACAATCTGAATTAATCCAAATAGAGAGTGAAAAACAGAACAAAAACTTCCTGGAGAAGTTTGTACATTCATACTAGACCATGAAGAGTTAGCAAGCATCTCCCCAAATGAAATTCTCCCACAAAACACTCCAAGATTCTCAATTTGCCCAGAATCTAGCTAATTTTTCCCATTGATCACAACATTCCCCCAATTTACAGATGGGAATACAGAGCCTCAAGAGTTTAACTTGTCTGAAGGTTATACAGATGTTAAGTGGTGAAATCAGAGCTCTTGATTCAAAGTCCTAGTGCTCTTTCAATTACACTTTAGTTGAAATTCAGTGAAATTAAAGAGTCATAAGTGTTTTGTAAATACTATATCACCATCTCATGGAAGGTATTATAAATCAGTACCATAATCATCCTCCTCAGTTCTCCAAGGACCTTTGCAGTAAATCAAAATGTGAAGCAAGTCTGTCACACTAAATGTGGAAGACAGCATAACGGTCCCCAAAGATGTCCACATCCTAATCCTTGTAATTGTGTTAAAACCTATACTTATTAAGCCAGAAAGAGAAAAACAGATACCGCATACTAATGCATACATATGGAATCTAAAAAAAAAGGGTATTGATGAACCCAGTGGCAGGGCAAGAATAAAGATGCAGATGTAGAGAACAGACTTGAGGACACGGAAGGTGGGAAGGGGAAGCTGGAATGAAGTGAGAGAGTAGCATTGACATATACACACTGCCAAATGTAAAACAGATAGCTAGTGGGAAGCTGCTGCATAACACAGGGAGATCAACTCAATGATAGGTGATGACCTAGAGAGGTGGGTTAGGGAGTGTGGGAGGGAGGTTCAAGAGGGAGGGGATATGGGGATATATGTATAAATGCAGCTGATTCACTTTGTTGTACAGCAGAAACTGGCACAACAGTGTAAAGCAATTATACTCCAATAAAGATCTGAAAAAAAGAAAAAAAAAAAAAAACCTACACTTATGTAACCTTACATAGCAAAAGAGACTTTGCAGATGTGATTAAGTTAAGGGTCTGGATTATCCAAGTGGGCTCAGTGTAGTCACAAGGATCTTTATATGAGGAGAGCAGGAATATCAGAGTCAGAGAAGATGTCATGACAGAAGCAGAGGTCAGAGAATCAGAGGGATTTGAAGATGCTATTCTGCCAGCTTTGAAGATGGAAGGAGGCTACAAGCCAGTTCATGCAGGCAGCTTCTAGAAGCACGAAAAGGCTAGGAAATAGCTTCTTTGCTAGATCCTCCAGAAGGAACACAGCCCAGCTGACACTTGATTTTAAACTTCTGAGCTCCAAAACTGTCAACACCTTGATTTTAGGACTTCTGACTTCCATAACTGTAAGAGAAGAAATTTGTGTTGTGCTAAGCCACAAAGTTTGCGGTCATTTGTTACAGCAGCAATAGGAACCTAATACACTGAATACTCTAGACACCCACCACTGTAACACTCACCCAACACACACACACACACCCCATTACAGATTATACATATCATCACCTGAGCAAGCCCCAGGTCTTACTGCAGCCTCTACCTGGGCTTGGAGCCTCATGGTCCTTGCAGGTGTCCACTCCATCTCCTCCCCTCAGAGCTGCCCAAGATAGCCCTGAAGATGCCCTTCCAGTCCTCAGTTCTATGGCTCTGATTCACGTATCAGTGAAGCTATGCTTTTTATTAAGCAATTAAGAGAAAAAGCCCAGATTTCCAGTCAAGCCTGGAAATGCCACAGAGAGCTCTAATATGCAAGATATAAAGTGCATTATATCAAGACCTGGAAATAGAACAACTTCCTTAAAAGTAAATATAAAAGTAAATGTGAACTTCCTCCAAGGAAGCTTCTAAGGAAGATTTATATAAAAGTAGACTACTCACAGGATCTTTCTGAGATGGCTATTTGGAAGGCCCCAAAAGAAAAGAAAAAAAAAAATGCATCCCTAGCCTCTTTTGAAACCACACCTCTGCCTTTGGGGAATTTGGGGACTTCAAGTACACCAGGACTTATGTCTGGTGGCATCTCTGAAACTTAGTGAGGAGGGAAGAGACATCCCCACAGGATATCCTAGATACAGTAACCATCTTTGAAAACTAAAGGCATAATAGAAACTAAAGGACAACTGACAAAATCCCAAGGATATTTCATAGGATCCAGTTCAAAGGCCTCAATGACAATATAGTAACTAATTTACAGGATCACTGGAGTTCATCACAATAGTTGTGAGAAACTATTAGCCTCAAAGTGTCCACTGCCCTCTTTGCAGTACCTGATTCCCACTGACCTCTGTGTGGGCAGTGCTGATAATTGTTAGGAAAAAAAGAAAATAGCTTCATGATAGCCCTGGCAATTTCTAGCTTGGGATCTGAACCCATAATTCTCCCCTGAGCAGGGATCAGAGAATCTGTTGCTTTATGCAGTTGAACTAATGAATTTATAAACTGCCTGAGTGTAGGATGCTTGACTTAACACCTTACTGGAAAATGAATGTTTAAACTATCACATCCTCAGTTGATATTAGTTTTAAATCAGAAACAGAGAACTGAGGAGAATTGTGCAAACAGTGTTATATAGTCAGTGCTGACAGTGCTAACTTGTAGATAGGATGCTTTTCTAAAGGAAAACAAAAATGTTTATGAAAGCCCTGGAAGAGAAATTATTTGGTGGGCAAAGGCACAAAGTATTCAGACAAAGCATATTGCTCCATATTTAGAGCTTCATAGAGATTTGATATTCTCTTTTTAAAAAAATATAGGGAATTCCCTGGCAGTCAGGTGGTTAGGACTCCACACTCACTGCCGAGGGCCTGGGTTCGATCCCTGATCAGGCAACTAAAATCCCACAAGCTGCACGGCTAGCCGAAAAGAAAAATTAATAAAATTTTTTTAAATAAAAAATTAATTAATTAATTAAAAAACTATAAACCCCACAGACACAATATCGAAGAGAATTATAAAGGATAAAACTTATAAGGCATGTGCAAGTTCTTTTTTAGATCAAAGACTTTAAATGAAATTCAAATATATACCACAGCTGGGGGAAATACTTGCAACATGTTTGACAAGCAGTAGGTTAATTTCTTAACACACAAAGACCTGTTTACGCAATAAGAAAGAGAAACACCACAAGAAAAGTAAGATAGACAAAAGCAGGACAATGAATGATAAATATATGAATAAGTAATAGGCAACTTATTAATAATCAAGAAGTGCAAATTTAAGCAATAAGTTTTTCCCATCAGATAAGGTTTTTAAAACGGGCAGAGACTTTCTCACATGCTAGTGGTAAAACTATGATTTAACACAATGTTCCTAGAAAGACATTCAGGAAATACATTAAAACCCTTAAAGTATGCATTTCCTTCAACTCAATAATCACTTCCAACATTAATAATCTCATAATTATATAATAACTAATAATATATGAATATATTCTAAGGAAATTACCAGGGATGTAATCAAAGACATGTATTGTTAGAGGAGGAAAGGAAGTACAAACAGGATATACAATATGAGTGCATTTTTGTGAGATGATAGATAGATGAATGAGGAGGTGGGTGGGTGGATGGATAGATGAATGGATGAGTGGACAGGTGGGTGAATGGATGGATGGATGGAGGGTGGGTGGATGGGACTGCATGGATGGGGGGGTAGGTGAATGAGGAAGTGGGTGGATAAATGGAGGAATGGGGGTGGGGTGGGTGGATGGATGGATGGGTGTATGAATGAAGGAGTGGGTGGATGGATGGATGGATGGGTAGGTGAATGGATGGATGAGTAGATGGGTGGATGGGTAAACGGGTGGGTGGATGGGTGGATGCGTGGGTGGATGGATGGATGGATGGATGGATAAATAGAAATAAATGGGAGATGCTACATCTCTGTTAGGTTTCCTTGAGGAGGGATTATCAGTAAAATCTCCTGGTCTCTCTCCATGCCCTTTAACTCATTCCATCTCCAGGCAAGAGGAGTGATTTATCTGGTTGGTAAGTCTGAGAAGAATAACAGAGGTCTACTTGGCTTTCTCTCTCTTCTTATTGCTGGGAGTGATCTGGCTGCAGTGAACCTACAGTCTCCACTGTCCCCTGAGCCAGGAGTCTCACCCAGTCCACTGCCATCTGTGCCTGGTTGGCTATATCTGTGTAATTCTGAGGTTCAGTTTGCAACCCCATGTGGCTCTCACACTAAATTACATCTTCAACTTGCCTTTATCTGCAATAAAGAAGATGTCCTGGCCTCTTTTTGTACTCTTGGCCATATTTCTGACTGTTCTGGACCCAGACAGGGGAGTAGGGTGGAATTTATTGGGTCTCCTCAGAGATCCCAACATCACTGAGTCAGGGCTCTGGCTGAAAAGCAGTAAAACCTTATTCAATGAACTGCGGCAAAGAGGACTTTATTAAAAGAATAAGTATCAGGGAGGGATGCGAGGATTGTTTCCAGACTAGAGAGAAGACCAGAGAACCAGGCTTGGGGAGGTCAGAAAGTAGCATGTTCAACAAGGGAGTCCGAGGAGGGAGTTTGGGCCAGCACACCACCTCTTCAGTGGCCCTTCCAACTATTCCTTCCACTCACGCATGGTTTGCTCAAAATTGAAAGTCTAAGGAAAGAATGTCCAAATGGTCAAAGGGTGCCTACCCAGCATTTATCCCCCACTTCCCCTTCCCAACCAAGCCCAGATTATCAAGGAGGCATTGCTTCTCCACTCATTATTTAAGGAAAGTGGATCCCACCCCAACCCTGACTTATCCTAGTCCCCTCATCACAGTTCAAGAGTAAGCAGGCCACCTGGGCTGGGCCAGTCAGGGGACAACTTGGAATGCCAGGTAGAAACCCTTCCATTTCTGTCCCCCGGACATGCGCAGGAAAGCATATGGCTTTGGGGGTTGTTGGCTGACTTAAAATGCAGCAGACCCCACGGAAGCCTAAACAGAGAGACAAACAGAGACTCACGCAGTCCAGCCCAGCTGAAGCCAGCTCGGATGCTGGGCAAGCCTGAACAATCAGCAGGCTCTGGTTATAAAGGCAGAGACAGAATGGGACCAGATTTAGACAGCTGGGCTTGGATCCCAGATCTGCCACTTTTTAACTGGGTCATCTGGGCAAACTTAGCCTTTCTGAACCTCAACTTTCTAATCTCTAAAATCAGGATAATAACAGGATTTTCTCCTAGGGTTACCGGAGGATATAGTGAGATAATGTGTGTAAAACACTTTGCACTGCACCTGGCTCAGAGTAACTGCTGGGTTTGTTGCTATTTTTGGATACCAAGAGGAAACAGTAGATATACCAGATGCCTCCTGCATGCCACTTCAGATTTTCTTGGCCTCACCTGTCTCTCAGTCTACTCAGACCAATCCCTGCAGCACCAAACTCAGGCCCATACAGGTCCTCCTCCTCTGTTTTTGCAGTGATCCTCCCACTCAGTGTTTGTGCATCCGTGACCCAGAAATGCAGGCAAGTTGATTTGCCCAAAGAGCAAACATCCCAACAGTGGGAGATGAAAGCCAGTGGATAAGTGTCTCCCCCGCCTTCTCTCTATAGCCCAGGCCTCTGGAGTGTCAGAGTGGCTCAAACTCCCAGGTGTCCTGAGCAGTGGTCGGAGTCAATGTACATCCTTCTCCTGGCTGTCCCTTCCCTGCTTCGGTCCCCAGTCCCTGGCTCCTGCTTCCTCTCAGGCTCGTGTTCTTGGCAGAGCAGGCTGACCTCGGAACGTCTCTGGGTGGCACATTCTCATGGCTGGGGTTTATTTTTCTCCCTTTCCCTTATCTCTGGTTACTAACTATTCTTGCCTGAACACTTACTACTCTCATGAATTTTTAAGTTCTTTTCCCCCCAAACTTATAGTCACATCTTCATGGCTAAATTCCCTTGGTTATAAAAATATATGAATTTGAGTTAGGGGGAAAGTGTGGGGCTATGACATTAAACATTGCCTGAAATAAAATCATACCTAGGGGACTTCCCTGGCAGCACAGTGGTTAAGAATCCACCTGCCAATGCAGGGGACAAGAGTTTGATCCCTAGTCCGGGAAGATCCCACATGCTGTGGAGCAACTGAACCCATGCACCACAACTACTGAGCCCATGTGCCACAACTACTGAAACCTGCATGCCTATAGTCTGTGCTCCACAACAAGAAAAGCCACTGCACTGAGAAGCCCACACACGGCAACAGAGAGTAGCCACAACTAGAGAAAGCCCGCGAGCAGCAACGAAGACCCAATGCAGCCTAAATAAATAAATAAATAAATAAAATATTTTTTTAAATAAATAAAATCATCCCTAACCCGGGGTCCTCCCAGTAAGTGGGAAGCAGAGAGCAGGAGAGAGGGGGTGTGATAACTCTTCAGCTGGCTGGCTGTACAGCCAGCTCTGGGATGGGATTCTCAGAAAAGGGGAGAATCCTGTGGAGAGAGGAGAAGGGGAACAGGGAAGGGAGGGCATCAGCCTCCTTTGTGTCTCCTGAGACAGGAATGAAGAGCAGGCCCCCCCCGCCCCGTTGCAGGCCTTCTGTCCTGTGAAGGTGCTAACTGGCTGGCAGGCCCAGGGAGGAGGCAGACTCAGAGGGGAGCCAGAGAAGGCAGGAGGGGTGACAAACTAGGTGTGAAGGCCCCTCGCAGAGCTAGAGAGAGCCATTTGCCTGTGGCTCAGATGGGCATTGACAGAAGGCACTGAGTGACACAGCTCTGTGTAAAGGGACAGGAACACAACTCAGGAGTCTCATAATTAAAAAGCAGGAGGCGCTGCGGAAGAATGCAGAAAACCCACCTCGACTGTTTACATCACTAAGTGGAACCTTGGTTCCTGCTGTTTCAGGGTCTGCCTGCTGCCTAAGGACCAAAGCCCTGGATCCCAGGCTGTGATCCAGGCTCCGGGCATCTACCCTTCCTCCCACATCAGCCTGGGAGAAGCGGGGCAGGGCCAGCCAAGCGCCATACTGAGCTGGAGGTTCAGACAGCATGGGGGACCCGATCGGGTATCCCAGAATTTGATGACAGGGTTACCCTCTGAGACAAGTAGGTAAGGTGCTCATAAATCAGCACAAAACAATGAAAGAGAGAAGCCACCTGAGCCCTGCCTCGTAAATCCAGCTAAGTCTCTCAAGGTGTAACCCACATAGACAGTCTTCTTTAATTCCCACTAATTACCTTTTTCTTTATTGTGTTAAAAATACAGAACATAAAACGTACTATCTTAGCCATTTTTCAGTGTGCAGTACATTGGTGTTGACTATATATGCACATTGTTGTGCAACAGGTATCTGGAATCTTTCATCTTGCAAAACTGAAACTCTATACACATCGAACAGCATCTCCCTCTTCCCCCTCCCCCAGCCCCAAGTAACCATCATCCTACCTTCTGTTTCAAAGCGTTTGACTACTTTAGATACCTCACATAAGTGGAATCATACAGTATTTGTCTTTTTGTAACTGACTTATTTCATTTAACATGATGTCCTCAATAATCTATGTTGTAGCATGTGACAGAATTTCCTTCTTTTTAAGGCTGAATAATATTCCACTATATATACAATGGGCGATTTTGCTGCACCATTTTACTGGTGAATGGTGAAAATGAATGGACTTGTGAAAATAAACCTATACTGATACAACTCCTGCCTGGGAGAAAGAGACACTGCCTCTGGTTGGCTCAGATATCTGAGTTGGGCTTTCATTTGTTCATTGATGTATTTATATATCAAGTATGTACCAGGACCTACCACGTCCCAGGATACTGACTGTGTGAGAGAAGACCAAAATATTGAATGCCTCCTAGCAGAGCCACTTCACGTATCCTTACAGTAAATTCTCTTTTCTGTTTAAACTGCTTTGAGGTTACTTGCAACCAAGAAATTAAGACCAAGCATTTTAATAGGGAGCATTTTAAGAGGGAGCCCTAACAATCAAGATAACGAGATAACCCTCAAATCAGTCCTAATGCAATCAGTATATTGAATAAGCAAGATGCCTGGATTACAGCAATCAAAACAATGTCAGGGGCTTCCCTGGTGGCGCAGTGGTTAAGAATCCGCCTGGGACACAGGTTTGAGCCCTGGTCTGGGAAGATCCCACATGCTGCGGAGCAACTAAGCCCGTGCAACACAACTACTGAGCCTGCACTCTAGAGCCCTTGAGCCACAACTATTGAGCCCACACATCGCAACTACTGAAGCCCATGCACCTAGAACCCATGCTCTGCAACAAGAGAAGCCACCAAAATAAGAAGCCCACACAACACAATGAAGAGTAGCCCCCGCTCTCCGCAACTACAGAAAGCCTGTGTGCAGCAATGGAGACCCAATGCAGCTAATAAACAAAGAAATGAAATAAATTTTTTAAAAAATATTTAAAAAAAAGAAACATCATTGCTGTCTCCCACCATTCCTTAAAGTTTTATTTAGAAAGGTATCACCCCCTTTCTCAGATGAAAATGCCACCAGTATTTTTGCCCACTCATAGGTCAAAGACAGTCGTAAGTCACTATAAATCGAAAATAAAGTGTCAACTCCAAATCGAGGATGCCCAGTCATTGTACTGTGAAACTGTAAAAGTATTCACTGTTTCTCTGGGCATCCCAACCTCAGGGCTGCTTGAGTGTCTTCACAACTTGGCAGCTGGCTTTCCCCACAGCAAGTGACCCTAGAGAGAGAGCAAGGAGGAAGCCACAAGTCCTTTTATGACCTAGTCTTAGAAGTCTCACACTCTTACTTCCCCCATACACCATTTTTATTAGAAGCATTCACTAAGTCTAGCCCACACTTAAGCAGAGGGGAATTAAGCATCATCTCTTGGAGGGAAAAGCAGTAAAAAAAAAAATTGTGAATGTGTTTTGAACCACCACAAGCCCACATCTCTTTTCCTTTTCAGGCGGCCCCCTATCTGATCCTCGAGACACACTCACACATCCTGTGCCCTATACAGCCTTGGCGTGTGGGGACTAATAGCCTCCTCTGGCCCCTTAGGTTTGCGGGTAGGTGTCCACACTCTGTCTTGAGTTGGCACTGATCCCATGGAAAGCACTTTTCAAAGTTCACCTAGTGTCTCACGCTGGGGATTAGAAGGAAACACTCCCACCTCTCCCCAAAGAGGGAGACTGGGGGCCCAGAACACAGTAATAACAGCTCTCTCCAAAGAAATCTGCTCACACGGTCTTGTTCTTTTCTTTCTCTCCTGGCTATTTTTTAAGATTATCCGAAGGTCAACAAGCAGGTTCCCAGGGATATCCTTTGAAGACAATGCAGAATTGTCTCCCAGTCAGTTTGCCAGGAAAAGCCTCAATCTAACATCTGTCATATTGGTATAGCAAAGGAGTTAATTCAGGATAAATGAAGCACCACAAACCAGGAAAAGGGACAGTGTCTTCACAGATCATGTGGGCAAGATTAGCTCTTGGATTTGAGAAAAATCCAAAATACATAGTGAATTTCTCAAATTCACTATGTATCGTATGCAAAAAAATTAACTCCAAATATGTTAAGCCAATTAAAAAAACAATTTAAAAATAAAAACTTTTAAGTCAACACTTAACGGATTTTGAAATAATAGAGAACCTTCTAAGCCTGAAGGCAATGGGAGACTGGGGCACAGAGGAAAAGATAATAGGTGTAACAGTTCTTTTCAAATAAAACACTTAGCAAACATTAAGAACTTGCCACGAACTTGAATCTCTGGAAAGGGAAATTCTTTCCTAGTATCAGAGGCAGTAAAGACTCCAAGAAATCAATCTGTGTGTTATATGACAGAACAAGAGATGTCTTCCTGTAATATTGCATGACTCACTTTGAACTGAACCCAATATAACATGTTCTAAACTCTGAAGTGAGACTGCTCTTTTCCATCACATGAGTATCATATTTACAATTGACACAGCCAGAGATCAGGCTTTTTTTTTTCATTTCACAAAAGCTTTTATGAGCCCAGGCTCTGCCCAGCACTGTTGCAGCCTCATGGGACCCAAGGGTGCACCTGCCCATGGTCCCCTAATCCCCTGTGTCATTTACCTTCTTTGGAGGCAGAGGAACAATACATAAGTATATAAATTAACAAACTTTTTCATATTGTGAAAAATTATATCATAATATGAGCTCATATTTTTACTACCCAGAATTATTTTCATTGAACTGTGTTTTCACCACTTAGCAGGGGACCCCTCTGAAAGCTGTGGTTCTCAACCTTGGCTGCACCCTGGACTAATGTGGGAAGCTTTAAAAAATACTGCTGCCTGAGTACCACTCCCAGAGATTCTAGTATCATTTGTCTGGGGTGCCACCTGGACACCAGGATTTTTTTTAATCTTCTCAGGTGATTCTTCTGTGCAGCCAACTGAAAGCCACGGAAAGGGGTAAATAAAAGAAACAACCACTAGATGTCGCTGTCCCCAAAGGTTTGAGGGAAAACAGCTCTCATACTCAATGACTAAACTCCCACATAGATGAGATTTTTGGCCAGATTTTGAGCTCAAGGAAGAGCCCGGTAAAAATTATTCTTCAATTTCTCTTTGGCCTGAATGAAACAAGTCACACAAAACCCCAAGCTTCCTGTCATAATGAAATACCACAGATGGGGTGGCTGAAGTAACAGAAATTTATTTTCTCACAATTCTGGAAGTCCAAGACCAAGAATCAGTAGAATTGGTTTCTTCTGAGGTCTCTCTCCTTGACTGGCAGATGGCCACCTTCTCACTGTTTCCTCACATGGTGATCCTTCTGCCTGTGCTGTCTATGTCCTAATCTCCCCTGCTCATAAGGACACCAGTTATATTCAATTAGGGCCTTACTCATAAGACCTCATTTTACTTTAATTACCTCTCTAAAAGCCCTATCTCCACATACACTCACATTTTGAGGTACTAGGCCTTAGGACTTCAACATACAGATTTTGAGGAACACAATTCCACTAATAACAGCAAGAAATCAAAATAAAACAAATCCAGTTGATAAACAAGGACCTACTGTATAGCATAGGGAACTACATTCAATATCTTATAATAACCTATAATGGGAAAGAATCTGAAACATAAATATATATATACATACATATAATATATGTATATATATTATATGTATGTATAACTAAATCACATTGCTGTACACCTAAAACTAACCCAACATTATAAACTGACTATACTTCAATTAAAAAAAAAAAAGGAATGGAATCCTAACAGAATAATAGGATACACATTACACAGAATAAGTATACACCTGAAGTAAATGGTAACCTCTGGATATTTAGGTGAACCGAATGACAAAAACTTGTACATTGGTAATAACAGGGATTGAATAAACCACAAGTGAGAGGCCCACGCGCCGCAGCTAGGAGCGGCCCCCAGAGAGAGCAAGCCCGTGCGCAGCAAGAAGCACCCAACATAGCCAATAAAGAAATAAATAAAAAGATTAAGACCAATCTGCCACATCTGCGTTCACTTTTTGTGGAAGAAGAACCATTTAGAAGTCCAGAGCAGGTGAGTGAGGCTAACAAGAAAGGACACCTGGGGAGGAACCTCCACCTCCAAATCCCAAACCCCCTTCTCCACATCCTGACCCTCCCACAGCTTTCAAGGACCTGATCGCCGACCCCAGCAAGCTCAGGACCTTCTTCCCCTCAGTCTCAAACCCTAGCTGGAGTCACATGCTCAGACCAGGACTCCACACGCCCGTCTGCGGGTGGAACTTCCACGGGCCCCCAAATCCCTGGGCACAAGCAGCGCAGGGAGGACGCGGGCTTCATCAGAACGGCACACTGAGCTCTTGGGTGAGGGATTTACTCAGAAGAGAGGGCGTCTCGCACGAAAAGCAAACTACAATAGCTTCCGGACCCCACCCCCGCGCCCCACTACCTGCACCACCAGCAAGAGAAATCTGCCCAAGTTTCTCCTGGCAGGAATGTGTCTGAACTGCTGTCCAAAAATCCCTTGACAGGGATCCCCTGGCTGGTTCCGAAGCACCAACAAGGCGACAGGCTCACTCCAACGTCATGCGGCCACACGCTGTGAGGAGCACGTGGAGCCAGCAAGCCCCCCTCACAGACCCTAAAACAACTCAACACCCCCTCCCAGCAGCGCGCGCGCGCACGCACGCACGCACGCACGCACCTGCACACGCTCAACGGAGCGTTTTCGCGGCAAATGAAACCCACCTGGGGGAAAGTTCCACCGAGACGCTTTCTTCTGAGCTTCAGCACACGCCAGGCAGGTTTCAGAGAAGCTGAGAAATCACAGAAGCAGGTTTTTACCATTTTCTGCTCTTCTTCTGAGACTGGAAGGAAGCGGGCAGGGCACAACCATGAAAAGAATGACACAACCATGGAGAAGAACAGGATAAGACAAAAACCGGTTAGACCCTGCTAGGCCCAAGACGACGGAAGATTCGACTTCCCCTGGACCTTGAGCCTCACTGTGTGCTCCTTGTAATACAGTAGCGGGACAACACGCCTGCGGGCACCAGGGCAGTTCCCAGGCTGACCATATAAGGCTGAAAAGTGGGCGGTGGCCCAGTTCCTAGAACCCCCCCCCCCCCGCCCCGTCCCTTCTCCAAGAGGTTAGAATATTCCTCCCACTCATTATCATATGAAATTACCCAGCCCATAAAAACTAACAACACTGTATTCTGGAACCACTCTCAGTTTCTGAGAGGATCCCTTGCCTTCCAGCAGCTTCTCACCCTCTCAGACGGTCCGCACTCTGTCTAGAGAGTGTGTATCTCCCTAAGTAAATCTGCTTTCACTTTACCATGGCTCGCTCTTGAATTCTTTCCTGCGGGAAGTCAAGGACTCTCACTTGGCGGCCTGTTCCGGGGACTCACCTGAGACCTGCGACATGACCATCCTCTCATGCCCCATTTTTCCTACACTTCCCCATTTTCCCTCTTTCCCGCCCTGCCTACTGCCCTCCCAGCTCTGAGCCAAGTGAACTGAACTAAAGGCAGTGTGGATGCCTTTCAAAGCTCAGGATTCACCAACTGATAATCCCTGAGCCATCTGGACTGTGGAGGGAAGGGAATGAGATTCATTGTGCTGCACAATATCACAGGGACCGAGGGATGTGTGCTCACCTTGGTTCGGGAAGGTAGGCACAATTAAAGCAGATCTGGAGTTCAACTCGAGGATGGAAGATGCCTTAGAGGACTGGGATGGGGAGGGTGGGGGGGAGTCGAGGGAGGGAGGGAATACGGGGATATGTGTATAAAAACAGATGATTGAACTTGGTGTACCCCCAAAAATAATAAATAAATAAAATTAAAAAAAGAAAAGCAAATCTGGGAGCCTCCCCTGCTGCCCCCACCCTCCCACTTGTCAAGGTGGCGGCTGGTGAGGCTGGGTCCCTGGAGATTGAGAAGCCTGTGGGAGAGAGCCTACAAGCTTCGAGATGTTTGTTGGATGTTGGTGAATTGTGCTGTGACCAAATGCAGCAAGTGAGGAAGCAGTGTCCAGTGTGTCCCTGGTCCCTTTCCGTACAGAAAACTTGCACTCTCAGCCCTAAACTTCTTTGATGATTTCTGGTCTTAGAGGGCCCTCCAGTATAAAGCAAACAGCCAAGAAAAGGAAAACTCTTAGGGTTTATCAGCTGCTATCATCTGGTTGTCAAGAGGACATATAGAAAACAGGTTGGAGGCCTAAGGACTGACAGAAACTGGGAGGAAAGCCCAAGAAAAAAGAGGAAACTGGAACAACCAGAGATGTCATTTTCTGACATTTTTGTGATGCTGGATGCAATGACTAAAAGTTACCAAGTTCAGATCAAGTTCAAGTTCAGGGCTCCAATATCCCTGTCCACACACTAGTTCCCAAGGCTTTAAGTCAACACACTGGCTTGGGTCACTCTGGGAACAAAAGCCTTATGTTGGGCAATCAGAGGAAACAAGACCCAAAGTGTTGGTCTGTCTGTCTGAGTGTCCATTTGTCTGACTGGAGAAGCCAGCTCTTGTTCTGAGCAGTCCTTGCCAAGGAGGCTGGGTACACAGGCCATTGGGTGAATGTGACTCACAGATGCATTTGGTTTGTCCGATACGGTATTGGTCCATGCAGGGCTTTTAAAATTTAAAACAGTTGCCAACATTTAAAGATCAAGAGATTTTACCAGAGAAAACTCTAGTTTGAAAAGATACCTGCACCCCATTGTTCACAGAAGCACTATTTACGGTAGCCAAGACATGGAAGCAAAGCAAGTGCCTATCAACAGAAGATTGGCTTAAGAAGATGTGTATGTGTGTGTATATATATGTGTGTGTGTGTATATATATATTTTATATATATATATACACACACTCAGCCAGAAAAAAGAAACATTGCTATTTGCAGCAAGATGGATGGACCTACAGAATATTTTACTTATTGAAGTTGTCAGACAGAGAAAGACAAATACCATATGATATCACTTATATATGGAATCCAAAACATGATACAAATGAACTTACAAAACAGAAACAGACTCACAGACATGGAAACCAAATTTATGGTTACCAAAGGGGAAAGGGGTTGGGGGGGGTGGGGGATAAATTAGGAGTTTTGGATTAGCAAATACACACTACTATATATAAAATAGATAAACAACAAGGACCTACTGTATAGCACCAGGAACTATATTCAATATCCTGTAATAAACCATAATGAAAAAGAATCTGAAAAGAATATATATATTTATTCATATATATGTATAACTGAATCACTTTGCCGTACACTAGAAATTAACACAACGTTGTAAATCAACGATACTTAAAAAAAAAAAAATCCAGATCATCACTTCTCTTGAGAAATTAGCTCTCTGGCACTTTTGAGTTCACTTTCTGGCTAAAAACGTGGCTGCTGCTTTACCTCTGGGCATGTGCCCTCCACAGTCCCCCACTCCCGCTACCTCCCCAACTTGCGGCTACTGTCAAAGGCCCTTCATCTCAGCTGTGGCTGTGACTTTAACACTCCCAGACGGCTTTACTTGGGTGTCATCTCTGTAAGCAGTGGGCTGTGGCCCTGTCCTAATGCCTATGGGTAGAGGCTGCACCCAAGAGGCCATGGCCATTTCAAGATAAGACATCTTGTTTTCAGTCTCTTGGGATGAATATGTAGGGTCCAGAGAATGACAAATTCTTACACGTTTTCCTTTCATTTCCAGTGTTCATTATTGGGGGGGAAATATGTATCTTCTCTTAAATTGCTTGCCTTTATTTGTCCTGGAAAGGTTGTATTTTCATCTGGCAACACTGGTTTTGGCCCAGTATGGGACCGCAGGCTCCAGCTCCCCTGAAGGGAAGAATTTAAGCCAGCAGCAGCCTCCAAGCCACGGTCCTTTCTTTGAAGATGGTCTTCAAAGTCCCAACCCACAATGGGGAGGAGAAGAGGGAGGAGAGAGCACTGGAAAGGAGAGTAATTGAGTGTGAGGGTTTTCCTCCTTGACTTTCATTCTTTCTCCACTTCTAAAGCGGTACAAATGTCCGCTGAGTGTGGCAAATACACACCGCCCAGCCCAGACCCCAGGTGGGGAAACTACAAAATGTATTGTACAAACCAGGATACTGTTAAGAGAGGAAGCAAGTGCTCTCGATAACTGCACTGAGCCAAGGGTGACGAACTATGGCTCGTGGGCCAAATGCGGCCTCCTCCAGGTTTGTCCAGCCAGGGAACACAGCCACCTCTGTTCCTGAGCTGTCCGTGGCTGCGTGCACCCTGCAACAGCAGGGCTGAGTCGCTGTGGCAGAGACTATCTGTGACCTCTTGGTCCTCAAAGCCTGCAATGTTAACTCTCTGGCCCTTCATAGAAAAGTCTGGCTACCCTGGGGTTGCTGATTCAGGGACCACATTTTGAGAACTACTGGCATAAAAGATTCCTAGCAACCTGCGGGAGGATGTGTGGGCTCCTAGGAAAGCTCTTTTCCAGGTGAGCTCACAGTGCAATCCAAGTCAGCCCCAGGTGCCTCCAACAGAATCTGCCTTTCTCACACTATCTGAAATCTTTCCTGACCTCTGGTTTGGGGGTGAGTGGCACGACATCTCCTCGAGGCCCAGGAGGTGGAACAAGGGTTCAGAGCAACAGGACAGAGAAGTGAGATGCTTCCCCACCAGCAGCACCTGACGCTCGGTGACTTACATACACATCATAAAGCAGACACACACTCTCTGTTCCTTCCCCACCAAATCAAAGTGCTAGGATTGGCCTCTCTCTTTTCCCACCCAACCTCAGGCGGGATGTTGTCCTTTTGCGATTCCAAAGCTGAACCTAGGGCTCTTTTTTAAAATTTTTTTCAGATCTTTATTGGAGTATAATTGCTTCACAATGCTGTGTTAGTTTCTGCTGTACCACAAAGTGAATCAGCTATATTTTAAAGCTGATTCCATGTATGCAAACCATGGAGGAAATGCGCGCTGCCCTGTGGCTACTCCTTGTAGAGCCCTGGGTCTCTGCAACGTTGAGCGCCCTGCCTGAGATGCTAAGTTCAGGAGGAGAATGAATGAGAAAGAACTCACTGGTTTTGATCTCAGGTGGCCTCAGCCTGCAGCGGCTTGAAGCAGGGTTTCGGTTTCCTGCTCAGGTCGCAGCAGTGAGAGTACCACATCCTAGCCACTAGACCAGTGGTCAGTGACAAGGCCCTGGCCCTTCGGCTTTGCTTTCCCACAAAGACAGAAAGTAGTGAAACAAGTAAAGTGCTTATTAGGAGAAAAGAAAAGTAGAGTACATGTGGATAGACACACAGGCGGACTCTGAGAGTTGCGCCCTCCTGGTAGTTTGAATCAGTTTTATGGGGCATTTCTTCCAGGTTTCCTTTGGCCAGTCATTTTGATTTGCCTGGTTCAGAGTCTGTATCTGGTATATCTCATGATTTCCCCATGTGTGCACGAGCATCTCTCAGCCAAGGTGGATTCCACCAAAGAGGCCTATGGGTAGTTGGCATCCCTTACTATGGGATGGCGCCCCCTCCCTTTTTGACCTCCAGGGAGCCTTTCCGCACATGTGTAGTTGGGGAGGTCTCCTGACTTCTAGAATGAGGAATATGTGGTCTCATCTTCTATCTGGGCAGGGCCCAGCCTCCTCTCTCAATTGTCCTGCTCTTCCCGTCTTAGAGTATCGGTCCATAGGGACCGAATCTCCAGTTGCTTCCCCTGCTGGGCAGAAGGGGAGGGAGCATCCTGTCTCAGCTTTCCTGTTTGCTAACCTGCAAATCAAGCCGGGAGGTCCTAATCATGGGGGTGGGGGTGTGGCTGGGCATGGTGGTGGTGATGGTGATGACAATTTGTTTCTAGCATTTCAAATGAGCCAGACCATTCCAGTGGTTAAGACTCCACACTTCCCCTGCAGGGGCACAGGTTCAGCTCCTGGTCGGCGTACTAAGATCCTGCAGGCCACATGTGCCAACAAATAAATAAATAAATAACAAAACGAGCCAGACACTGCTAACATTTCATCCTCACGACAAGTCAGTACAGCAGGTCAGTAGTGCTGTGGTCACCAGTTAAGAGGCTGAGGATGGCTGCGTGCCTTGCCCAAGGATACTGTTATGGGTTGACTTGTGCCCCGCCCCCACTTCCTATGTTGAAGTTCTAATTTCTAGTAGCTCAGAATGTGCTCTCATTTGGAAATAGGATCTTTACAGAGGTAATCAAGTTGAAATGAGGTCATTGGATGGGCCCTAATCCAATATGGCTGGTGTCCTTATATAAAGGGGAGGTTTGGAGACAGACGCATATAGAGGCCACGTGAAGAGACACGGGGAGAAGACGGCCATTGACAAGCCAAGGAGAGAGGCCCGGCACAGACGCTTCCTCACAGTCCTCAGAAGGAACCAACCCTACCGACCCCTTGATCTCAGACTTCTAGCAACCCTTCTGTTGGTTAAGCCTCCCAAAGCCCCTATGGGACTTTGTTATGACAACCCTGGCAAACACAGGCAACACCCCGTTGGTATTCAAACCCAGACGCGATTGACTCCCACCAACGAGCTCACCACAGAGCGGAGCGTGCGGCAGCTCTCCATTCAGGCCCTGCCAGGACCATCAGAGATGGGAGCACTGAGGCCCGTGGTTTCATCCACACGCCTCTCCCATCCTGTCCAGCCCCCGTCCTCCCCTCTATTCATGGTGCCTCCACCGCTGCTTCCTTGGGCCCCGGCGGCCACCCCACTTCCCCCAGGCCCGTCCCTCACCAGGAACACTCTGGAACCCTTGCTCCCACGTAGACCCCCTCTTCTGCTTCCCAGGCTTTCTGCTGAATGCGCTGTCCACCCCCCTGCTTTTCCCACACTCCCCAGATTCAAGGCAAGAAGACAGAGCAGATGTGTCTCCTGTTCACAGCTGCTGCTTCCAAGACATCAGCCTTCCACCCTCGGCCAAGCTTCTCCTCCTCTGACACCCCAACATTGACCACGGCCAGCTTTCCCGGTTCCAGACCACGCCTGCTTCCGCTGAGAACTCTGGCACCTGCCGCTATCCTAAGACACTCAGCATCCACCTAACCTCATCTCATCCAACACCCCAGGCTCAAAGCTCCTCAGCCCTCTGGACGTTCACCTCCACTCCATCCACGCATGCTCACAGCCCCACCCAGGCCTGTGCCACCTCTTGAATGGCTCCACTTGTGACACTGTAAACCATGGTCTCCTGCCCTTTGACCTCCCTCACTTCCTCCCTCCCACTAGCCCTGTTCTCTGCCCCTCCCTCCCTCTCTGCAGAACACGTGCATCTCTGCCTGCCAGGCCAAGATCTTCTTCCCCCCCTTCTGGACTGCATTCCTGCCCCTGGAGTGATCTCCAGCAACCAGTTACCGTTCACCGGTACTCCGTCCGTCTTCACCGTTTTCTCTATGTGGTCCTTTCCCGTCCGTATTTAAACTCAGCCAAATCTCTGTCATCTTTAAAAAGGACAATTCCATTTGTGTGAATTTTTTTTTATGGAAGATATATAAGAAGTTGATCATAATAGTTACTTTTAGAGAGGGGGACTGTGGGGTCAGAAATGAAAGGTACAGAATTTTGCTTTTCACTTTATAAATTTGCCATAGTGTTTGTTTTTTTTACCACTTACATGGAACATTTTTATTAAAAGTAGCAAAGAAATAGATAAAAAGATAATGACTTAACCATTGCCTCTTCTCCTCTAGAAAAAGCCCTCCCCCACCCCATCCTTCCGCCTTGTCATTCACAGTCGTCTTGCTCTCCGCCTCCACTTCCCGGCCTCACACTTGCTCCTCAGCCACGGGTGCCTCCCCCGCCATCCCGCTGAAGTCGCTGACAAAGGTTATCGTCATTGTTGTTGCTAAATCCGTGCTACATGCTGGTCCTCCCTGGTCGCCCTGCTTGGACGACTCTCCCTTCGGCATTTCTGTGGCTTGCTGGTTCTCTCCTTTCTTAGTCTAGATGATGCTGGTGTCTCCCAAGGCACCAACCCTCATCCTTCCCCTCAAAACCAGGAGATCCATCTGCTCTTGTGGCTTGAACTGTCAGATGCTCAGGACCCTCACACCAGGCTTGAGCTCTTCTTATCTACTGGTCATTTCCTTAGTCCCACTTCAAACTCAGCAGGGCATCTTTCTCTGCATGCCCCCATCTGCCCATCCCCCACATCAAGTCACCCTTGACTCTTCGCCCACCTTCTTATTCCCATACCCCGAATCCCACTGAGTTAGTCAGCGAAATACGCCTCTGCCCTGCCCTCTCCCTCTGCCACATTTGTGCTGTCGCTGCCTTAGTTCATGCCTGAACCGCCTCTCTCTTGGATGCCAGGCCTGTCCCCCTCCAATCTGTCCCCCTCATCAGCTGCCAGAGTGGTTTATCTGAAAACGCAAAGTCTAGTCTAAGATTCTCGATGTCTACCTACAACCTCAACCTCCCCTGTTCAAGTCTGAGCTCCCCTTGTGGTTTATACGCCCTCCCCGACCTGGCCCGGTCTGCGCTCCAGCCCCATTTCCTCCCACTCTCCACCACAAATGTTACACTCCAGGTGCACTGGAAAACTTGACATTGACAAAGCATCTGCAGCTGCTTCACACCTCCACGTTCAGGCTCCTGGGTAGCATTTGCAGGGCCCTGGGGTAAGAGTACCACCAGAGGCCCACTCTCCGTGCTCATGGTGTCACTTCTCCCTAGAATGTTCTATCCCTTGGAAGATCCCTTCTTATTCTTAAATTTTTTTTTAATATTTATTTATTTATTTGGCTGAACTGGGTCTTCGTTGTGACACGTGGGATCCCTTCTTATTCTTGAAGGCACAGCCCAGAAGTCATATGGTACGGGAAGTCTTCCCTGACACCCCTCACAGTGTACCATGCAGGGCACTAGGCTCGGGGGATGCAGAGGGGAGTAAGACACAGTTGCTGCCAGAGTCAGCGAGCCTGATGCAGCCAAGCAACCTGCCAAGTACAGGGTGGTCGGCACAATAATCAGGGTGTGGCGGGGTGGAGCACACGAGAGAATCCCCTCCCCCTGCCTCAGGGGACTTCAAGGATGGCTCCTGGAGTAAAGGAGCCCTGAGATAAGACCAGGAAGGCAGGCCCGATATAGCCAAGCAAAGCTGGCTGCCACCAGCAGCGACTTGTCCAGTGTCCTACCCGTCAGATATGTTCAAACGTTGCTGTCTCTCCACCATCCAAATCAAGGACCAACTGTAGAAGCAGAACATGTCAAACACTTGGTGCATCTCAGGTACAACAGGCTGTATCAAACGTGCTCAGCATGTCCATTCTGCCCCCACCCCTTTCCCAGGTCCCCCAGCCTTCCCACAGGCCTTGTCCTCCGCACCCCCATTTCTAGTAGGAAGAAAGGGAAGGCATGAAGGGCCAACACGTGGACCAGCGAATGACCTGGGCCAGGCTCCGTGGCCTCGAGGGCTGGTTGACGGCGGTCCAGAGAAACCACCGGCAGGAAGGACACCAGAGATGCAGTTTCCTGTGCCGACACCCAGGCAGCCCCAGGACCCCATGAGGCTAGCCCAGTGTGCCTGGGTTCGAATCCTGCCCGGAGCAGGGAGCTTCGCCATGAATCATTTCTCCTCTTCTCATCATGAGAAGAGAAAGAGATCCCCAGACAGTTTGTTCCTCGTAAACTGCCCTGGTAGAAAGGCAAACACTGAAACCATCGGCTAAAAGTTGGTATTCTAATAAATCCCCACTTTCCAGTTATTTATTCTCCACCCCACCCCCACCATGGTTTCCAATCCATTTTGCAATACACAGCAAAATAAGCTCCGTCTCAACATATTTTGCAAATCACATTTCTTGGGGCCTTTTCAATACTACAGTATTTGCCAGTACAAAGAGCAACTTTTCTTCCCGCATGTTTTCTCCCCTCTCTCCACCAGAGGGAGGCAGGAGGTCCTGTTTGGACAAGCTTCTCTGTTCATACCTTCATCCAAGCAGAGCGAAGGTGAAAATGTTCCGGTGCACAGCACTCTGTAGAACACTAGGATTTGGGGCAACTTATTTCAAGGAAATAAGAGGTGACCACCTATTCTTGAAAAAAATGAGACCTGGGGAAAGTGAAAAAAAGCTGTCTATTCACTGCAATCCATAATTCCATTGCATATACTTATTGAACACTTCTAGTCTGAAGTGTATAATAAAATAATAAAATAATTCTACACAGTAATTATAAACTATGGTATTTTAATGGGACACTTCGGTCTTATTTTTTAAGTTATTTTTAAAATATTAGGGGCTTCCCTGGTGGTCCAGTGGTTAAGACTCCACGTTCCCACTGCAGGGGGGCATGGGTTCAGTCCCTGTTGGAGTCCCTCTTGTGTTCAGGAGGTGGTACTTAATGCCACCCTGAGAGGCACTGTGAATACCAGGTTAAGGAGACCAGAAGGCCTAAGTATTTTTAGACCAAGGAATTGTACAGACCAGAAGGACGATTTAATTGGTGGTAGAGTGCTAGATGATGTGGAATAGGGCCTCGGAGACAGACCAGGTGGGCAGCTCTGGTCATCTTGCAGTGGTGAAGTGATGAAGGCCGGACTTGGGTGACAACGGTGAGGAAGGAAGGACACATAGGTGAGATTTACGAAGGAGTCACGCACAAGACCCAGTTCCTACTTGAAGAGGTGGAAATGGGAAGGGATGGGAGTGAGCTAGGAGACAGACTCAAGATGGGTTATGGTTAGAGACAGGAGTGGCAGGGGAATAACAATTCGCTCTGAATTCAGCACCTCAATTAATCCCCATAGTTTAATCACAGCAGCATTTACATACATTGGAAAAAGAGTAGAACATTCACACGTGAAATATTACATATTTAATCTCCATCAAGGCTTGTTGCACAAATCACAGACCCCTCGCAATAACTCTGCAGCATCTTCCGCCCCACCCTGGGCTCTTTGTAACAGAATGTGAAGAGTATAAATGTGTGATGGTAATGAGGCATCTCATGCTATAAGTCCATCAGCAAAGGAATTGCCCCAGCAATCTTGTTTCACTGGAACGGAAATGGGAACCTATCCCTCGGTGGGCTGGGGTGGGGTTGGGCTGGCCCAGGCGGCCTTTGAATCCTGTGCCTTGGGTGGAGTTCATATCTTCTGACTTTTCCATCGCCCTCAAGTCTGAATTCCTTACGTGAAATAAACCTTCCCACTCCACTGAGCTCTTGAGGCTCAACGTGTAATCAAGGAGGGTTAGAATGACAGGACTGAGCCACCCAGACAACTTTCCTCCTTCTCCAAAGCTGCCTTGCCAGGGCACCCTGACATAAGAACTCCCCTCTGAGCAGGGCTTCCTGAGGCCGGATTTGGGGGCTTTTCTGCAGAAATCTGTAGTCAGCCATGAATAATCGCGATTAAGCAAGAGGGTGAGCTCCAGACTCAGTCACGTCTGAGTCCATCTCAGTTACTAAAACAAGTCTGCCTCTTGGCGTGGGAAGCTGCACGTGTGAGAAACCAGGAGGCCTTCGGGACAGCATCCTGGGCCAATGGAAGTCACCAGGATGAATCATAGCACAGGCCCTGCAGCGGAAGTGTGCCTCGCTCGCCCCCACTCCCAAATGGGTGTGAGCATTTGTTGAGAGCAAAGACCATTTGGCACCACAGATGGTGCTAATGAGAGTCCAGGAGATGCACTTTCTCGGTAAGAGCTTTCTTCTAGGAAAGGAGAGGCAGGGCCCCAACCATCCTGTTGCCTCCCTAACTGCCTTAGTCATCCTTTGACCTCCCACTTAGCCAACCACTGTGTCTGGCACACAGATGATGCCCCCAAAACGTTTGGTGATTATTACATGTAAAATGCAAGAGGTAGTCATGCAATTGCCGTGCTTTGAGGGCCATTTCTAACAGGGTCTCTCAACAGTGGTGCTATTGACCTGTTGGGTCAGATCATTCCTCCTTGTGGCTCTCTATGCATGGAGGGTCCTTAGATCCCATGACATGCCAGTAGTACCGCCCCTCTCAGCTGTGACAGCCAAAAGTGTCTGCAGCCACTGCCAAATGTCACCCCCATTGGGAATCCCACTACCCCATCGTTCATCCAGGGCCCTGTATTCTGGGATCTCTCTACCCTGTTTCTATGAAAACTATGCTTCCCCTAAATCTGTCACCTCAGGACGTTATTTTGTTTTTCAAAATGCTGATCAATTAATATGAGTGAATTCAAATTAAGTTGTTAATGAGAATAGATGTCAGTGGCTCCCTCACCCACACTCACCCCACCCCCAGCTTTCATTTGTCACTGGAACATCTCAATAGGGACCATTTGGAATCAATCATGACACACTGAGCATCTTAAAACATAAATGCTCAAGATGGCACAAGGGGTCCACAACAAGGGACCCCGGTACAAAAGCTGCTACAACAATCCCCTGAGCCCTTGAACTTCAGCTCCCCCAACCAGCCTGCTCCCACCTGGCAGAAACACAGAGCCCAGCACGATGGCCCGGACCACCTCCAAGAGATCACCCACTCCTCCCAAGACCTCAAAGCCATGACTTAAAATGGTGAGAATTTTAGGCTACATCCAGCTCTGGTCCTGAAACCCCGTTCCAGGCTTCTGTGTACCCCCCACCCCGCCTCCCGCTGTAAGGGTCATCCTAGCGAGCGAATGTGGGGTACGTGATCACAAAGCCCAAATCTCTGATTTTCAGTCATTTCCATGGAGATCCACAGGATGACCCAGTGCGGACGACTCCAACGTAACCCTATTCTTCTTCTAGAGGGACAGAGGGAAGGAGTGGAGAGGAAAATGAGGGACCCGGGTCTGCAGAAATGACACTCCGGAAAGCTGATGGCCATCTTCCCATCAATCATTCTCTGCTTTTCTCCTCTCCTGGGAGTTGACTGTGACACAAAGACATCCCTCAGACCCTGTCCCAGATACCAACAGTGAGTCAGCTCAGCCCAATGACTTTAATTCAATGCGTATTCACAAATTATAATTTTAGTACAATAGGGCACAGCTTTAAATAAGAGTTATGAGAAACCCACCCACCTATGACACGCCAGCAGGCTGCTCATCTCCCAACTTCTGGTGGACATTCTGTTAGTCATAGAGAAGCATCTGGGCCCAGCTCACTTGTCTCCCCACTTTTTGTATCTCTAGACATTTTACCAAACAGACACTGAGTCAGAATAGGTGGGTTTAGCAATTAAAATCCATTTGGAGGCTGCCTCGAGAAGCATTTGGTGGATTTGGAAATAATTATTCCTCCACGGAAAATCAAACATTCATCGTAAAAACCTGAGTGTAATCTATGCGTGAAGACAAGTTTGAACTGATCTCACAGCATCATCTCTTTCTCCTTCAGCCAGGAACATAAAGGACTTCCATTCACCTGGAGGGAAAGCTGTGTGACTTAGAGCAGAATTGTCTCTAAGTACAATGAACAGAGAGATCCTGCCAAAGGAAGCATCAATCTGCTTCTGAATAAATGCATTTTCATTGGGGAACTTGTTCAGCCAAGGCGCACCCCCAGACACCGTCCCATCCCACCAAACCCAGGGTGTTAAAAAGAAACAGGGAGTCTGCCAGTCTGAACACAACAGGTCGCCAATGAACGCCCACCTTCAGTCTCTAAGGAGAAGTCAGGGCTCGGATGTTTCTGTATTCTGAGTGCCCCTGTGAGGCCAGAGGTGGGAAGGAGGAAACCCTCTGCAGAACCTTCTCCCAGCACAAGATGGGGGCAGAAGCACCTCCACCTATGAGCCTGCCATCATGCCCGGGAGATGTTCCTCTAGGACAGGTTGTCTTTGTTGCGACAGGTAGGGAGCTGCTGTAGCTGCCAGCTTGCTTTAACAGGAGGTGGTTAGAGCCCTGTAGTAAGATCTAGGCTTGTCTTCCATTTACATGAGAATCACAGGAGATCTCTCTTTTACAGAGTTCCTGGATTACAGACTGCTCCTCCCACCCCCAGCAGCTGGTGCAAGCATCTACCACCTGGGATCCAGGCAGATCCATCCAGACACAGGCCCAGAAGCCTTATTCCAGAGGCTGCTACGGCCTCCTACAGGCATTACAGCTCCTGTCTGAGCGCGAGGACTGACAGTCCCGGGTAGAACAGGGCCTGTAGCGAGGGCCTCTGCCACCACAAAGCCACATCACTTTACACATCAGTCTTGACGAGGGAGCTCCTTCTTCTGTCTAGGTGTCCAGAGCTGTTCTGCAGGCTGGCAGTGGGCCTGGGCTGGGACTGGCACCAGCTCTCAGCACCGTGTCCGTCAGGCCCTAGGAGATTCAAAGTTATACACGTGTCCCCCTATGCCCCAGGTTGGGAGGACTCCAAGCCAGTGGTTCTTAGCATTTTTAAGATGACAGACCCCTCTGAGAAGCTGATAAAAGCCAAGGCCTCTTTCCCCAGAAAAATATACTTTTGTACAGAATTGATCAGTACAGTTTCAGAGGGTTCAGAGAACCCCTGAACATATCCCTGAACCACGGAAAACTTCTTCCCTTATCACTGAATTTTAAAGCAAGAGGGCCTTCCCTGCTCATGACTAAGCACCTCACACCTGCCCAGCTCCAGGTAGCCTCTGTGAAACCATCTCTTGCATTGCGATAAATCAGCAGTATTGTCCAAGGGTTAGGCCTGTGTGGAGTAGGAACTTTCTGGCTTGCTCACTTCTAGGTGTCTACGGTGGGTACAGCTGTGAGCAACTGCGTATTGCGCAGTTACTACATGCCAGGCCCCAAGCATGCTCTAAAGCATGTCATCCTTCAACCTGTACAGCCCTATAATGCAGCGTCATTGTTTCTGTTTTATAGGTGAGGACACCAAGGCTGAGAGAGGCAAAGTACCCTTCCCAGCAATATCTACCTGCTGCCGGGCAGGACTGCCAATACCCTTAGCACCTGAGCGATTGGGTGCAGTCAGCCCAAGCAAATGCCTTTCTAGAAACTAGTAGGAACAGACTAAAATCCCAAAGCATTTGGTGAAGGAGTTGCTACGAATGTTGTTCCCTTTGTTTGCTTTGTTTTCATGTGCCTTTTTATTTCTTATTTGGAGATGAAACTAAGCATGTGACTTTCAGAAGGTTTATGGCTATTAGCATAACTGATGCCACCACGGGCCTGTTCAGTTCCTCCCGTCCTTCTACTGACCCCACCTAGGGCTGTACTGTGTGGTAAATCTCTCCCCTGTCACCTAGGGCTTTGTAGTTAATAGAGATTGTTTAATGATCATTAGGTCCAGGTGGACTCTATGCTCTGTTAGTCTCCAAACAATGGTGAAAACTTTTGCTGACCTGTTCCCAGCACCCATGAGACTAGTTACCCATTCATAAATCTTCACTTAGGAATACACATCCTGTTTTCAAGCACACACCCCTATACCCTAGGTTAACTATAAAATTGTCCCCACGGCCCCTTGGCTGTGGGAAATGCAGCTGCAAATGCTTCCGGATCTTCGTCAGCCTGACCCCACCCTGTGAGTGAGTTACCCTATGATAAACTGACCCATTGGTTACATGGAGCTGCCTGCCTCATTTTTCGGTCTCAGGTTGCCTTCTCAGTTCATTGGGCACTTTTCATTCCCTCCGTCCTCCAACAGCCGACCCAATCTGAATGTGTGATGGAACTACAGAAAACACCAACTTCAGGGGGCACACCTCCATCTCCTGATACAGATAAGATACGGATCTGATGAACAACAACAAGAAGTTAGATCAATATGGAAGTTGATCATTGATAGGATATTACCTCAGCTATAGTTAGTATACACACACACAGACATACACACACATATTAAAATATCAGTTACCAAGCAAGCTTGGTGAGGTCATTAGAGGAACAATGTGCCTGACCTTGTGCAAAGCCCTGGAGAGACAGAGATGAACAAGGCAAGGTCTGGTCCACACTGAACTCAACTTTTGACAAGGGAGGAAGGCATAGGATTAACTGGAATAACATGATAACTGCTTTACCAGCTATAGGACAGAGGTGCCAAGGGCCAGAGAGCAGGAAGTGAGTGATGCTGGGGAAAGGCGAAGCATGGTCTCCAGGGTTCAGAGGGGGCTAAGTCAGGGCATCGTGAGCAGGGGCACAGGGCAAACTGAAACTGAGAGGGTGACCCACTGGGAGCGAGGGCTGGCTGCTCGGCAGGAAGACCTGCAGGATGCTAAGCCAGAAAAGGAAAGCAGGGGCCAGGTTATGAAGGCTTTGTCATCTATGAAAAGTCACTAAGAGATTCTTTTCATGGAGGAAGAACTTGATCACATTTGTATTGTAGGAAGATGGCTGTGGCAGTAGCATGAAAGGTAGAAGCTGCCTGGGAGAATTAGGAGGAAGAAAAGGGGACAGAGAGACTTCCCTGGTGGTCCAGTGGCTAAGACTCCTCGCTCCCAATTCAGGGGGCCCAGGTTCGATCCCTAGTCAGGGACTAGATCCCACGTGCCACAACTAAGAGTTCGTATGCCACAGCTAAAGATCCCGCATGCGGCAACAAAGATCCCACGTACAACAACTAAGACCTGGTGCAGTCAAATTAATTAATTAATTAGTTAAATATGAGCAGGTTACAAAATATCTCCTGCTTCTGCTCTTAAGAAAGAAAGAAAGAAAGAAAGAAAGAAAGAAAGAAAGAAAGAAAGAAAGAAAGGAAGGAAGGAAGGAAGGAAGGAAGGAAGAAAAGAAAAGAGGAGAAAAGAAAATGGGATACGAAATTGCTGTGATCATTGAAGTCAAGGATGAGGAGGTTGCATTTCAGTTCTAAATGGCCTTCGCACATGAACATTCCTACAGAAAAGCAGTGGGGTCTGATGACATGTTGGATGTTAACAGGCAAGACAGAGAGCAGAAATAGAAATGCCTCTGAGGTTTCTAAGTTGAGCACTCGGTAGATGGTGATTCTGTTCAGAGAGAAAGGAGACAGGAGAGGAAGAACTGGTTCTGGTGAGGAGACAGGGAGGGTGAGTTACGTTTTGGACAGGTTGGTTTGGAAGTGACCAAGGAAGGGGTAGAGTAGGTAAACCATCTGCAGGTCACAGCTTTGCAGGGTTGTAAGCAGGAAGCACGGACAAGAAGGGACAAGAACCAAGGAGAGATAGAACCTCAGAAATATTAATATTTAAAAGTTCAAGGGAAGAAAAGCCAGCAAAGGAGACTTGAGTATTGAACAGCTAACTGCCAGTTGTAGACAAGACACCTTCCAAGAAGGAAAGTCAAGTATTGAAATCTGCAAAGAGAAGGTTAAGACCTGAAAGGAAGTCTCTAGATCAGGCAGTTGGAAGTTCCTGACTGCCTCCTCCATTTTAGCAGAACCTCATGGGTTTGGGAGTGGAGGCAGAAAGCTTATACTATTCTCTAAAGAATGTTGGCCAGGGACAGGAGAGGTCACCCACCCTCACGATAAAGACTTTGCTTTTCTGTGGGGTGCGATCTAGTACACGGCAGGTCACGTGACCCAGCACTCGCCGGTTAAGGTGTTTGAGCGAGGTCAGAGAACGGGGCGTGTAGACGGTGGGGCTGACGTCCGGAACGAGCGGAGGTTGATGCTGATTGCTAGTATTGCCAGGTATTGGTAGTTGAGGACTTGAGTAGTCCTGAAATGCGGGGGGAAGCTTAAATGGTGAACAGGAAGAGGAGACCTATTGCCAAGAAACAGGAAACCAAGAGTGAAAGTGACAAAGGCACTGTTACTGTTAATTTCGCTAACACCTAACTGGAGGTTCTGGGAAGCATGCGTTCCCACCGACACAATCTTATCAACGAGTAAAAACAAAAAACAAACAAAAAACCTTAAAAGCTTGTGTGATATTGTGATTAAATAACAAAATGTATACATTTGGTCTTCGTTAGTTCCTGGCACAGAGCTGCTAAAACCCTTGGAATTTCCTAAGCATTGAGACAGAGCATGATGTCTTTTGTTATGTTAATGAGGTGATCTTTGGACCGCCTCTAGTTTATCTAAGGACCAAGGCTGGTTACCTGGGGAACCAACCCTGTGATTAGAAGATTGGAACTTTTGGTCCCACCTTCTGACCTTCTTGGAGGGGAGAGGGGCTGGAGATTTGAGTTCAATCACCAATGGCTGATGATCTAATCAATCTTGCCTAGGTAATGAGTCCTTCGTGAAAACCCAAAAGGACAGGGTTCAGATCTTCTGAGCTGGTCATCACCTGGAAGTGCTGGGAGAGCATGGAAGCTCTGTGACCTTGCTCTATGCATCTCTTCCATTTGGTTGTCCCTGAGTTATGTCCTTTTTATAATAAACTGGTAACCTAGTAAATAAAATGTTTCTCTGAGTTTTGTGAGTCACTCTAGCAAATTAATCAAACCCAAGGAGAGTTTCATGGGAACCTTAGATTTATCGCCTGTCATTAGAAGCACAGGTGACAACCTGGACTTGGGATTGGCATCTGAAGTGGGAGCAGTCTTATAACTTGTGAGATTTGACTATCTCTGGGTAGACAGTGTCAGAATTGAGGACATCCAGCTGGTGTTAGAAAACTGCTTGATGTGGGGGGAAATCCACACATCCAAATCAAATTGGAGTCAGAATCGTAGTTGTGTATACACTTTAATCCGGCAATTCAACTTATACAAACTTATCCTATAAAAGTCATAAAGGATATCTGCAAAGATGTATCTACAATAACATTCACCACAGCTCTGTTTATAAGAGTAAAAAAACTGGAAGTAATGTAAATTTCTAACAACACACATCATCATATATCTCTCCCCATAGCATTCAATATTATGCAACCATTTTAAATGTTGGGTAGATGACTATTTAACAATGCAGCAAAATGTTCACAATATAATTAAATTTTAAAAAATAATTTACAGGACTTCCCTGGTGGCACAGTGGTTAAGAATCAGCCTGCCAATGCAGGGGACATGGGTTCGATCCCTGGACCAGGAAGATCCCATATGCCACAGAGCAACTAAGCTTGTGCACCACAACTACTCAGCCTGTGCTCTAGAGCCTGTGAGCCACAAGTACTGGGCCTACGTGCCGCAACTGCTGAAGCCCACATGCCTGGAGCCCGTGCTCCGCAACAAGAAAAGCCACTGCAATGAGAAATCCTTGCACCACAATGAAGAGTAGCCCCTGCTCATCACAGCTAGAAAAAACCCATGCACAGCAACGAAGACCCAATGCAGCCAAAAATAAATAAATAATATTTAAAAAAAATAATAATTTACAAAAGGTGATGAGTACATTAAATGTGTACGTGTGTGTATACACACATACACTCACATGCACTCGTATACACTCAGACAAAAGTCTCAAAGACTGTAACACATTCAGACAAATGACTAGAGAATATGCATCAAAATAAGAACAGTAACAAAATTTCTGCCTGGTATAGTTATAGGTAGTTTTAATTTATTTTTTGCCTCTCTGTATTTTCTAGAATATTTAAAATAAATATGTATAACTTTTGTAATGAAAAGTAATCATTTATGTTTAATATAATGAAAATAGTTTAATATAACAAAAATAGCTTAATATAACAGTAGTCTTTTTAAGAATAAAAGTAAGAGAATCAGATCATTATAAATTCAAAAAGTAATAAAGCATATTAAGGAAAAATTAAGTGTTCCATTTCCCTAATTCCTCCAAATCCAATTCCCCATAGGAAATCACAAATAACTTTGTTGTATCATTGTAGACTTTTTCTATCTAAATATATGTATACTTTTTAAAGTAATTAAAAACTTTTTAAAAACTTTCAGCTAAAGTGGAAGGCTAGGTCAGGGTCAGCAAACATCTTCT
Organism: Hippopotamus amphibius kiboko; assembly: GCF_030028045.1. Classification (NCBI taxonomy): domain Eukaryota; kingdom Metazoa; phylum Chordata; class Mammalia; order Artiodactyla; family Hippopotamidae; genus Hippopotamus; species Hippopotamus amphibius. The sequence goes on from NC_080192.1 coordinate 93,950,021, forward strand.
GTAAAGGGCCAGATAGTAAATACAATATTTTCAGTTTTGTGACCTGCCTCTCTGTAGCAACTATTGAGCTCTGCCATTGCAGTGTGAAAAGTCGTAAATAACATGTAAACTAATAAGCATGGCTGTTTTCCAATAAAAATTTATTTACAAATACTGGGCCAGACTTGGCTCATTGTCCATAGTCTTCAGACCCCTGGACTTGGGTGAACAAATAAACGAACCCCAAAATGCCAACTTCCTAAGCATGCTGGCCTAAGAATACAGCTTATTTGGTTCCTGTTTCATCAGCTTCAGTTCCAATGTCCGTGTTTCTGGGTTGCTATGTAGTACTTCTTCCCATTCAATATCAGTCATAATCATGCCCTTTTACACACTGAGTTATCCATGCTCAACCTGAGTTCCACATAGCAGATCCCATGTCACCCACTGCCCACATCTGGGCTACCTGGTTAAGGGACCCACACCAACCTACTGGGATCAGCCACCTTGGTAACATTGACTGAGCATCTACTGTGTGCAGGGCACTGTGCTGCTATTACAACCTCGTAGTAACTGTCCTGTTCACCATATCTTGTTCACCTTTATATTTCTAGTGCCCAGCACATACTGATTACCAAGTTAGAGTTGAATAAATGAATGACCTATAAACAAAGTAAGGATCTGACCCTCAAGTACTGTGACTTAGAAGTGAAAAAGGCACTGGCATATAGTAGGTACTCAATAGATATACCTCTTCTTAGCATCTGCACATAACAAATTCTATAACAGCAATTGCTAATGCCAAAGTCACAAGTGTTTAGACAAGTGTTCTTCAAAGTCCTATGTGAATTTGAGTCACTTGGGCTTTGTATTAAAATGCAGATTTTGATTCCGAGGGTCTGGGATGAGGTCCAAGACTCTGCCTCTCTGGCAAGTTCCCAGGGATGCTGATTCTACTGGTCCAAGGAGCAAGGTTACATTTCATAAACAGGGCTTCCTGGTCCAGGGAGAGAGACAATATGTAAAAAAGGGTAGATAATGCAGATACAATAGGGGAAATGATGGGGCTTTTTCCAAAGGCTAAAGTTCAGAACAGCACAAATGACACCACTCAGAGAACTGAGTCAGGGATTGAGTCATGGGAAACGCAGCAGCTTTGGGGTTGAAACTGGAAAGATAAATATTGCATTCACCAATTCTAAGACCACATTTTTTCATATTTTAACATCTGTAAATCAGTATGTGTCATACTATTGCTGGTGGCCAGGTAGGTGGGTAATCATATCACAGTTGTCATTTCCTAACACCGTCAGGCACAATTTGGAAAGTGTCAGCATCAAAACTTGCACAATAGGTGTCGGTAACTTGGGAGAAAATTCCAGAGACAAGAGAGGAACCCTCTTAAGACATGCGACATCACGAAGGCACCTAATGGCAGACAAAAAGATGCTGTGTGGGAGAAAATTCCAGAGACAAGAGAGGAACCCTCTTAAGACATGCGACATCACGAAGGCACCTAATGGCAGACAAAAAGATGCTGTGTGGGAAACCAGAATTAACAAGTAACCAGAGATTAAAATATTCTGCAATAAGATAGTGGCAATGGTTGCCCAACCTTGTGAGTAAACTAAAAATCACTGAATTTTTCACTTGAAAAGGGGTGACTTTTACAGTGTGTGAATTAAAGCTCAATTTTTTTTTAAGTGGGGAAAGAGTTTGGGAAGATTGGAAATATTCTGGAAATGAAGGGTGGTGATGGTTGAACAACAATACGAATGTACTTAATGTCACTGAATTGCACACTTATAAATGGTTAAAATGGTAAATTTTCTGTTATATATATTACCACAATAAATTGAAAAGTGGAGGAAAAAAATCCCAATGTAAGGCTTTTCCCCAAAACCATGTAATGACTCAACCTTCAGTCGAGAGTTTTGTGCACATGGCAGGGGAGAAAGGTAGTGGCAAAGTAGAAGGAAGTGGAATGCATCTCTCTCCACAGCTGCATCAGGAATACATCAAAAGACGCAATAATTCCCAAAGAGTTTTGTGCACATGGTCTATGTGTGAGGATCTGTTTGTATTACAGGTGATTTAAAACTGAAAGGGGAAAGTTGTAAAATTAATAAACTATATGATAATAATTACTAACCTCCCAAGATATCAACTGGAGAGGTAAAGGTGGATGCCAACTATTTGTTATGACAAAACTCTAAACTTCTGGGTTGACCACAGTTGCATGGACCAATAGAACCCCAACTTGATAGAGCGCCCCCAGCTGGGGCTGAAGGTGGAGCATCTGGTCCTCAGAAGACTCCTTTTACCTCATCCCAAATGACCACAGCAGGGCCTCACACCAGAGCCTAAAGGCCAGGAGGACTTGGCAGGTGTGACAGGGACAAAAAGCAGACTTACGAAGGACTGGTCCCAGATCTTCCTTCCAGGAACAGAGGACCAACTGCCCATCGTTCCCTCTTCAAAGAGTCTGCACAGCCTGCCTCAGGAATGTCCTTACAGCAAAGGGGAGACGGGCATCCCCTTCCCAGCATTAAAACAGCAGAGTTCCCTGGTTCCAGCTTGCACGTCCATGCGCAGTGAGCACCCTACCAAACTAAGAGCTCAGGTGAGAATGCATGATGCTTGCCAAGGAGAACAAATCACTTGGATCCCCAAAACACCTGAAGATAAAAGCTTTTTTAATAAGCAAGCTAACTAAGATCAGAGTTGTCCATTTGAAGTTATCTGTGGGTGATAAATCTTCTCTGGGGACTTTATACAGCTTGATGTTTTAAAATGTGCTAAATAGTAGGAAGCAGTATTGCCTGGCCCCAGGGTCCACAGACAGTCGTTAGCCTCCATTTCATAAGCTAGGAAAAGTTAGCCTCCCAGGCATGAACCATGGGCTGAACTGCTGGCTCCTCTCCAAGGAAAATATTTCCAGGGAAGCTGCCCCAGAAATTCCTATCAATTGCATAGATGACCAAGCATAGGGCCTCCTGAGTTCTTTTGAGGCAATGAAATACTTATACTGAGTCTTACATTTCACATGTTCCTAGGTGGCATTTACAATTTTTATTTCTCATGTCCACTAATCTGGCTATATTTTGTTGATGCCTGACAAGGTAGACAAGCTGGTCAATTTGCCTGTCCTAACCTTCACCCCCTTCTCAGAGGGTCGGTATGACACTCACTCCCCAAAATATGAGATTTTGACACGGAAACCCCAGACAGTCACTGTTTAAAGTTTTATATATATTTTTTGTTAAATTTTTATCTCAGTTTAGGCTCATCGTTCTCTATTAATTTTCAGTATCTAGCATATTAGTCCTCCCTCCCAGCTTTGTGTCATCCAGGTTACTGATCAACATACCTCCTCATCCAAGTCACCAATAAAAATGTTGACTGTAGCGGTTAACAAAGAAAAAGAAAGTCATAAAAAAAGTGGCAGACTGGCCCTTTTTTCAGGCAGTCGGGAAGATGGCGGACATTCAGGCTGAGCATGCGTACCAAAAGCAGCCGACCATCTTTCAAAATAAGAAGAGGGTCCTGCTTGGAGAAACTGGCAAGGAGAAGCTCCCGCGGTACTACAAGAACATTGGTCTGGGCTTTAAGACACCGAAGGAGGCCATCGAGGGCACCTACACTGACAAGAAATGCCCTTTTACTGGTAACATCTTCATCCGAGAGCGAATCCTGTCTGGTGTGGTGACCAAAATGAAGATGCAGAGGACCATCGTCATCTGCCGAGACTACCTCCACTACATCCGAAAGTACAACCGTTTTGAGAAGCTCCACAAGAACATGTCTGTGCACCTTTCCCCCTGCTTCAGGGATGTCCAGATTGGTGACATCCTCACAGTGGGCGAGTGCCGGCCCCTGAGCAAGATGGTCCGCTTTAATGTGTGCAAGGTCACCAAGGCTGCCGGCACCAAGAAGCAGTTCCAGAAGTTCTGAGACTGGACTCCTGCCCACTGCTCCCAAATAAAATAAAAGTTATTTTCCAAAAAAAAAAAAAAAACAGAGGCAGACTGAATGTAAGCAAATTTTAGGAATATCTCAATCAATTTATTACATTTATATGATTTTTATGAATGCTTGAGTTATATATGGTTTTATTTTATTTTATTTATTTATTTTAAGAACTTTTATTGAGGTACAGTTAACATACAATAAACTGCATATATTTAGAGTATACAATTTGGTATCCCAATCTCCCAATTCATTCCCCCCCAACCCTCCCCGCTTTCCCCACTTGGTGTCCATGTTTGTTCTCTACATCTGGGTCTCTATTTCTGCCTTGCAAACCAGTTGATTTGTACCATTTTTCTATAGTCCACATATATGTGTTAATATATGATATTTGTTTTTCTCTTTCTGACTCATTTCACTCTGTATGACAGTCTCTAGGTCCATCCATGTCTCTACAAATGTCCCAGTTTCATTGCTTTTTACAGCTGAGTAATATTCCATTGTATGTATGTACCACATCTTCTTTATCCATTCCTCTGTTGATGGACATTTAGGTTGCTTCCATGTCCTGGCTATTGTAAATAGTGCTGCAATGAACATTGGAGTGCATGTGTCTTTTTGAATTATGGTGGTCTCTGGGTATATGCCCACTAGTGGGATTGCTGGGTCACATGGTAGTTCTATTTTTAATTTTGCAAGGAACCTCCATACTGTTTTCCATAGTGGCTGTATCAATTTACATTCCCACCAACAGTGCAAGAGTGTTCCCTTTTTTCCACACCCTCTCCAGCGTTTACTGTTTGTAGATTTTCTGATGATGCCCATTCTAACCGGTGTGAGGTGATACCTCATTGTAGTTTTGATTTGCATTTCATTAAGAGTTATATATGGTTTTTAAAAGGATGTCTAAAAGAGTTCTTTTAATAAGCATTATAAAATCCTGTGATTAAAAAAAATGAGATAACATAATTAGCATCTGTTTTTTTTCTCTTTATTGGTGCAAAATAGTGGTGTGTCTTGCATTTGATTATGTCTTAGATTCAATGAAATTCAGCAGGAGTTTGCCAGGCAGAATCAGTGGGGAGAAGCACTAGAAGTAGAGAAGGACAAAGTGCAAAGGCAGGGACCAAAATGAAAGAGTGACCTATCCAGGGGGTTGCAAGTTGATGCAGAGGCAACATGGTGGGAAGAGGTAGATGAGAGTGGAAATATAGGACAGAATTTTAAAAGACAGTGGATCCCATGCCATGAAATGAGAACTTTATTCAGTAATGAAAAGGGAACTGGAAATTTTTGTGTAGGAGAGTAATGAGTTAAGATAGATGATTTCTAAAGATCACTAGGCTTCTGTGTGGGCAATGCTCAAATCTGCATGCAGACTATCACAACAGTCCAGGACCTGGACTCCAGGTGAAATGTGATCGGGAGTCAAGGCTGTGACAATTGCAATGCAAGAAAGCAGCTCATTAGAACTGCCAGGAACAGATGGTCAGTCAAAAGTAGGAAGCGAGCGCCAGACAGTTCTAGATGACCGAAGGTTTCCAGTTAGAAACTGGGTGTGGCCTTTAGCCCAAAGGGCGCCCTGACTGGAAGTCAGTGAAGTCTCCCTCTTGAGACTGGACTTGGTCCTCTCTTGTCCTAAGACTTGAGAGCTCACACTTACTTGGGGCCTGCTGGTATCTGTACACTGATCACACCAGGTTTGGGTCACAATTAATGACCTCAGTCAACTCTTTGAAGCTTCATTTGTACTCTAAAAATTGCCCCAGTGGAAGGAGGGGTTTGGGCACCTTGTTTTTGTCCCTCAAACACAGCGCGCTGAGCTTCCAATTTTTTTTAACATACTTTTTTTTAATTCACTTATTTATTTATCAGTTGCGTTGGGTCTTAATTGCTGTGCATGGACTTTCTCTAGCTGTGGCGAGCAGGGAGTGCTCATCGTTGTGGTACGCAGACTTCTCATTGCAGTGGCTTCTCATTGCAGAGCACGAGATCTAGGTACACAGGCTTCAGTAGTTGTGGCACTCAGGCTCAGTAGTTGTAGTGCACAGGCTTAGTTGCTCCACACCATGTGGAATCTTCCCAGACCAGGGATCGAGGCTGTGTCCCCTGCATTGGCAGGCGGATTCTTAACCACTGTACCACCAGGGAAGTCCTATGGGCTTCTTAGAAATCCATATTTAGGGTTGACTCTGTCAGGTTGGGATTTGAGTCAAATATTTTCATGATCACTTGTTGCCTTTTTGCCATTCAGCCCTAAAGATTCTTTTCAGATCAAATCTCCACCACTTTAAGATGAGTACCATCAGGGCTTCCCTGGTGGCACAGTGGTTAAGAATCCGCCTGCCAATGCAGGGCACACGGGTTAGAGCCCTGCTCCAGGAAGATCCCACATGCCACGGAGCAACTAAGCCCAGGAGCCACAACTATTGAGTCTGCGCTTTAGAGCCCGTGAGCCACAACTATTGAGCCCATGTGCCGCAACTATTGAAGCCCACGTGCCTAGAGCCCGTGCTCCGCAACAAGAGAAGCCACGGCAATGAGGAGCCCGCGCACCACAACGAAGAGCAGCCCCCGCTCACCACAACTAAAAGAAAGCCTCCACACAGCAAAAAAGACCCAACACAGCCAATAAAATAAATAAATTAAAAAAAAAAAGATGAGTACCATCTTTCTTCAGGTGCAAAAGCAGCACTTAGACTCACTGGGCTGACTCTGGAAGTTGGACTGCAGGAGAACAAAGGGTGTGGCTGCTTCTGACACCCCCATTCCATCCTCCAGGAGAAGAAGGCTCCTCTCACTTCCAAGCCAAGCAATGGTGAATTTAGAAGGTTTGAGAGCGTTAGAGACAGAATGTCAGAGTCTGGATTTTGGAGCATAAGAGACCTAAGTTTCTGTGTGCCATGGGCCATCAATTCAATTTCTAAGCCTCAGTTTGTCTGTAAAATGAGGATAAGAATAGTATCCACTGCATAAAGGTTCTTGTGAAGATTAAATAGGATCACGTACATAAACTGCTTAGCGCAGTACCTAACATGTTATAAACACAAAACAACGTGTAATAAGATTACCACGTCAGTGGAAATGAGTTGAAAGTGGGCAGAGTCTGACAAGCTTCTCCATCTCCCCAACAGCAAGTGCACCAGAAAGACGTGAATTAAGCAGTAGTTTTCAAACATTTCAAACATTTGAGACAATCCTCATAAGAAATACTTTTCTATTGCAACCCAAAACACACAAACAGATACAGGACTGAAGTAAAACAAGTTTTACCAAACAATAATGACATTTACTCCCTGCAACACACCATGTATTCTGAGACTTTCAATTTTTCATTAGTCTAGTTTGTTTATTTACTTTTGAAAGTTTTCAAACCTACAGAAAGTTGAGAGAATGATACAAAACACTCTTCACATGAAGCAGGGTTTCTCAGCCTCGGCAAAAGTGACATTTGCCTTCGGATAATTCTTGGAGGGGGGAGTCTGTGCGTTGTAGGTTATTTAGCTGTGCCCCTAGCCTCTCAACACTAGATACCATCAGCATCCCCTACACCCACCCCCAGCTGTAACAACCAGCAATGTCTCCAGAAACTGCTAAATGTCCCCCAGGGGGTAAAATCACTCCCACTGAGAACCAGTGGCCCAGACCTACCATCAGTTAACATTTTGCCATATTACATTATCTTTCTCTGAGTACACGCTTGTACGCACAAAAACATATTTTTTGGTTGAACGCTTTGAAAGTAAATTACAGACATCACGACACTTAACACCTAAATAGTTCAGCATGCTTCTCCCAAGAGCAAAGGCATGCCCTCACACAACCACAGTTCCATACAGCACCTTAAAAAGTAGCGTTAATTCAATAATTTCTTTTCTCCTTCTTCTTCTATGTTGTTTGTAATCCACTAGATTGATCCCACACTCCACTTATGAGTCAGGGCCTACAGAAGAAGGATCAGAGAAGTAAGTACATCTTCTCCCAAAGATCCTTAAACACAGAAGCCCATGCTTGCCAGCAGGAGAGGTGCACATGACGTCACAGAGCCAAGCACGTATTTGCAGGGGTTTTACCAACACACTGCTGTTTCTCCTTCCCTGGCTGCTGACATGTCACAGAGCACCACCCCCACCCCCCGCCACGGTGGCACTGGGAGCAGAGACCCAGCCAGCCCCACCCTGCAGGGGAACCAGGAGCTCTCCCAGGCGCCGCGGTGTGTGCCCCGGCCTGCCTGCCCAGGGTTGGCAGGACCTGCCGAGCGGGGTGTACAGCAGCCTGACCACATCACAGGCCCGGGCTCCAGCTCAGGCTCAGGCAGGCCACCTCCCACCCCTTCCCTGTTTGCTACGCTCCTTTCCTTTACCTGCACTGGCTCCAGGAAAGTGGTTACAAGTGGGTCCAGAAACTGCCAACAGGCAAGGGCTGAGACACATGAAAGTGTGTGAATCACTGGCCGTCTTTGATTCCCCTGACCTTATAAATCTGGCCTTTGAATCTAGCATCAGGATCCAAAGAGCTGCAAAACTTAAAAACTAACACTACCAAATGCAGGCGGAGAACTCACCAGGAGAGCCCTTTGCATAATTCCCCAGGAGGTCTGGAAAGATCAGCGCGGGGCAAGAGTAAAGGAAGGCTTCAGACACAGGCCCCGGGCAGCACCTTCCACGGTCCTGGCAAGGAGCCCCTTTGTGTTTGCTCTTGCTTTTATTTTTTTATAAAGACTTGAAATCTGTGGGGGCCAGACTTCCTTGAAATTCAAAAGTTTCTCCCTCTTGAAGATTAGAAATGGGGGTATTAGATCAGCTCTGGTGTTGGAGGAGAAAGTAGAACTGACTACAGCCTGAAAAGTCAGGGAGATGCTTTTACAAGAACTGACTGTGAAGTCTTGAAGGCAGTTGCTATGACAATAACCCACCACCCCTAAAAGACTCCAGAATGTGGGTTCTGCATCCCCAAGCCAGGAGAGATGTGCTGCTGGATGGGGAGCAAGATACCCATGGGGAAGTTCGATGATGGGGCCACAAAGAAATGAATTAACCCAGAAACAAAGATATGCTATCTCCATGGCATCCCCTATGTTGCTCCAGTGAATCGGTACAAAAGTAAAGAAACATTTCCAAAGCCGGGAACACAGCAAAGACAGTGATGAGAAGCAGCTATGGGTGGGAGTGCCACAAAGACTCACTGATTGCAAAATGTGTCCACCTACTATGATGCCCACAGTGTCTTCGAGGAGGCTATCACACTCCAAAAGGATCTCATTTTTTAGTTAGTCTTCTGTCTGTCTTCCCCACTGGATGACAGGGATGTGAGAGCCTTGTCTATTTCACTCACCACCATATCCTCACTTCTGAGAATGATGCCCAGAACATAATCGCCGGTGCTCAGAAGATATTTGGTGACTGAGCAAGTGAACACAGGCTCTCCTCAACTATAGCAAGTTGAGAACAATTCACCCCACTTACAGAGGAAGAAAGTAAAGCACAGAAATGTTGAGTTTACCCAGCTAAACAGTCTGGGCCATAAAACTGGAACTCCTGATTCCAATTCCCACTCTGCTTAAAACAAATAGGGACCTAACAATCATCTTTATCACTTGCTCCTCTCATCCCCTCGGGTCCTACAGTGTGGTGGGACTCTCAAAACAGTCCCAGGGATTATACTTTCATCAGCTTGAGTCTAAAATCAACAGGACATGTTCTCGAACTGTGGCGAAATATCCTGAAGGTGACCATTCAGAAGCTAACACCCAGGTTGGTAACAATCTTCTACATTCAGAATAGGGGGGCTGGCTGGTGCTGGAGGAGATGCATTAGATAGGTACCTAATTTTAAGAGGCCCAGAGGGATAAAGTGACTCAAACAAGGTTATAAGCAAGTTGGCCAGGGTGAACTACCTGGATGTGTAGTTAAGGCAAAAAAAACCCAGAAAGGAAGAAAGGAAGGGAGGGAGGGAGGGAAGGAGGGAAGGATGGATCCCAAAGAGAAGAAAAAACTATCCTGTGGTATTTCAGGTATTTCAAATTAGTATAGGAGAAGAAGCACTTAGGGACATTTAGGGACATGGCGACCTTCCCAGAGCATCTCTCACTATTGACCCAAGTGATCAATCCCTTACCTTCTCCCATCAGCTATGACCTCTCGTCAGTGAATCCCACTCCATCTCTCTTAAAAGCACTAAGGACTGTGCCAATTTCTCATCACAGAACCCAAGTCTCAGATATCACAAGGATGTTGTACAAGAACAAGGAAAAACAGAACTTAATTTTGCTCCTTCCCTCAAAATCCCTAAATTTTGGCAGACACACACACGTGCACACATGCACACTTTGCTCCCGCAGCACCACTCCTGCCACCACCACCAGCAATTCCCACAGCCCAGCCTAGAGAGTTACCTGTAAATGGGGCTCCCTGGGGATTAAATACAACCCGAGCTGAGTAGCTGAACCTCGCGCAGCTCTGGGCACCCCAGCCAGACAGAGAGGTGAAGAGAGGCATCCTCTGTTAACATCTTCTGTCCCAGGCCCTGGCTGGTACTTTACAAACAATATTTAATCTTCCCAACAATCCTGCAAAAATACCCTTTTAACAGATGAGGAAAGTAAGTCTCAGAAAGACAAAGCGCTTTATTGAGAATGCAGCTAAAAATCGGACTGCTCTTGTCATTAAACCAAACTCCCAACTCATCATTCTCATCTACTTCAAGCTGAAAATACACAGCTTTCTAGTCTCCAAAGTAAAACTGATTACATTTACTTTAGATTAGAAAAAGAAAACTTTTTACAAAACTAATCACAAGTAACATTAAAATTGCAAATTAGGGTAAAAAGCTAAGGGCAAATGCTAAAATTTCTATCTCAGTGTGAAGGGGACTCAGACAAAAGACTGAGTACTTCAGCATACTATCAGAAAGAGCCAGAATGTTACTCTTTATCAAATCTGGCAATGTCCCTGGCCTTCAGCAGAGAAAGAGCAGGCGTAGAATTAGGTCCTTCAAAGTTTATAACTACAAACTCTCCACACTGGGCTGTGAGTCCATTGGGAGAAAGCATGGCAGAAGGAATACGTGCTTTGCAAAGACTGACCCTTCTCATTACAAACTAGAGAGGATTCAGGGTTTTCCTCTGTATGGAAAGCATTCTTACCCGCTAATATCTATTCTGAGTGGAAGAAGGCGGCACAAGGTAAGGACCAGTGTGCTAGAGTTGGATATAACTCAGGGAACATGCATGGGGTGGATTTGACCATCAAATGTTTCACTCATTAGGAGTATAAAGTTACTGGCCATCACTTTGCTGTACACCTGAAACTAACACAATACTGTAAATCAACTATAGCTCAAAAAAAAAAAAAAGTTACTGGCCACTGGTCCAAGTGCTTCCTAGCAGATAAAGACAGGACCACAAAAAATATTTTTCATCTATTAAAGAGACTCACTGAGAGATCAGCAGGACTGAAAGATGATCTTCTTCTACTGAGATGCACCCAAACCTAAAGCAGACACCAGAATGCAAATGTATAGTTACTCCACATGGTCCCAGATCACCCATGTCCGCAAGATCTGCCTTATTCACTCTCTGTGCTAGTTATTTGGGAAGCCAAATCCTAACCTGCAGCTACTTTTTTAATTTGCCATGAGCCATCCACGTCACAAAGACCAGAAACGCTCAAAATCTCTGTGATCAGCACTTTCATTGTAGGAGATCCAGGTGTGAAATTAAATTGCAGGAGAAGATGACTTGGTGAACAGGCATCAGAGCAAAGGTGATGTGATGAATCAAAAGCTTAATAGCTCAGCCCCAGAAAAGCCTTCTGTGGTTTGCTCACTCAGCGCTGTCTTGCTGTGGACGCTGGCAATCCCTTTCCCTTCCATTCCTGCAGTGCTGTTTGACCAGAAATACTCTAAGAGAGCTTAGTGTAATTCCCCTCCCCTGTGCAGAGCAAGGATGACACCACGGGCATTTCTCTTCCATGGTTGACCAACCCTGCTTTGAGGACCACTCTTTCTTTAGATGCATCAGTTCATCTGATCAGGCTACAGGCAAGTCCTATTGGCCTGGGAGCCCTCTTGTCTCTTTCTAGTAGCTTGTTTATCTTGCTCTTATCCAGTGTCCATGGCTCCCACAGAGGTACTTTAACTTCCTAATTTCAGGGTTCATTTTAGCCCCCCAAGTAGTGATAAGAGTAAGCATAAGAATCTGAAGCAACGTTTGGAAAATGTCCATCTGACCTGATCTGTCCAGATAATCAAAGCATAATTTCTGTAGTTTACCCCCTTGACTAGGAAGTTTCAGTGCTATATTAAGACACAAGCTAGGCTGCTTCAAAAGAGACTGAAAACAATCATAGTTTAGACAAGACAGAATGCAATTTCCCTTTTACATGACAGTCTTAATGTAAACGATCTAGGGCTACCATCATGGTACCCAGGTTTAGGACCCAGGCTCCTTTTACTTGGTTGCTCTGCCATCCAGAGGCATACTTTTCATCTTCAAGTCTAGGATATCTATGGTAATGTCCATGCTTCTGTCACTAGTGGAAGAATAGAGGATGGGGAAGTTCAAGGTAAGGTCCCTCCCTTTAAAGGCATGACCGGGAAGATGCACACATCACTTCTGCTTACCCCATGCCCAGAACCTAGTCTGCATCCCAGCCGCAGGATAGGTGGTCCTGCAGTCTTTAGGAGGGCAGCATTACACGCAGCTGAGAATTCTGTTTTATATAAAAATGAGAGGATAGGTATTGCCTCTGCCCAGCTACCCTCATTCCTCTTTCCTTTTGAAGTCAGATTGTTCCACAACTCTTTAATGAGAACAACTGTAGACTTGTGTACAAAATTAGATTAGAAATATGCTGACTTATTGAGATATAGATGCCACATGGATTCAAAAATCATATTAACAAATCAGAACACAACATTTGCATGATCTCATTCTAAAGTTCAAGACCAGCAGTATTCCTTACTGAATATGTAGATGTGGGGAGCAAGCCTGCTTGAGAAATAATTTTATGTGCGAGAAAAGTGGTAAATACGGTTGAAAAAGGAGTTTGAGCTTCCAGTGGGGAGGGCCGAATGGACAGACAAAGGAGAGAATGCTTTTTCTCTCTTTTTGCTGGATTTTAATTTTTGTTTACATGTTCAGGTTTATAGAACTTAATTGTGTTTCTCTATAAATAACTAGAGGGTACATACCATTGGGTTTTCTTAGAAACATCTTCAGATAGTTTTGAAAGTTGGTTTCATGCCCAGCTGTCATGGACCAAAGCCTATGTCCTGATTACCCTCTAACGAGGCAACTCTATTATCATACTTCCCTCCACTCTCCCCCTGTTATCGATGAAATGGCCTGTCCTGTTTTTAACTGAAAGGAAAATCTCTGAGCTCTTGAAAAAATAAAAGAAATGAAAATGAGAGGGAATTATGTATGGTTGCACCCATAACCATAGGTTTGGTCAGTATAAATGTTGCAATATTTCATTGTTCAGCTTCTGATTCACCACATGAAACATTTTTTTTTTCCAAACACTTCTCCCCACCTCCATTGACTACATAATCATTCTAACCATTTTTTCCAGTGGACAAGAGGACTTTTTTTTAACAGTATCCAGATAGAAGAGAGGGGTTTAATTAACCCATTGTTGACTTTTGTTGGAGAAGAGGGGGCATTTATAGTGGCTGCTTTAATATAAGCTGCAGCTCCTGGTTCTTGCCTAGACTATCTCACTTAACAGTTGGCTCAACTCTCTCTGTGGCTTCATACATGAACAGGCCACCTTTTGAAGTACATAAAACAGGGATAGTTAAGTGTCTATGCAGTCTGAGGAAATTCAATCCCTCAATTTTATTCCCTGGGTCCAATTGGATTCCAGTAGCCTGAGATGTTCTTTCAACAAAAAAAAGATATTTGTCCCTTCCCAATGTAAAATCCATCCAATAAAAATGTTTAACCAAAGAACAGAGAAAACTAGTTGCAGAAGGAAGGAAGGAAAGAAGGAAGGGAGGGAGGGAGAGAGGGAGGAAATAAATGAGGTTCCCCATAAAAACCCAGACTGAGGGCTCTCCAAGGGAGTACAAAGGTTACCCTCCCTCTCATAACAGCCTCTGAAAATATGCTCCTCTCCTACAAGTGGAAACTGTGTAGCCTTTCTTTCAAAAAGTACCCCTCCAACAAAGTGAGAGAGTAGCATTGTTATATATACACTACCAAATGTAAAATAGATGGCTAGTGGGAAGCAACTGCATAACATAGGGAGATCAACTCAATGATTGGTGATGACCTAAAGGGGTGGGAAAGGGAGGGTGGGAAGGAGACTCAAGAGGGAGGGGATTTGGGGACATATGTAGAAATACAGATGATTCACTTTGTTGTACAGCGGAAACTGGCACGACAGTATAAAGCAATTATACTCCAATAAAGATCTGGAAAAAAAAAAATGTACCTCTACATGAAATAGCACATGTGCCTGAAGTTGATCAACAAAAAAGATCATTTCTGGGTCGGTCAGCCCATGTTTGAAGAAGCTGCAGACTGGAAAGACCCTGGAGGCCTAAGGGGGGAGCTTCTGCCTCCAAGGAAAGATGGAATTTAAGCCAGTGATTCTTGGCCCCATTTTAATAGCACATAGAAGCCTCAGAGTGTTGGAAGGAAAAGAAAACAAACAACTGAAAAATCAACTTTTTCTTTCTCCCTCCTTAGACTTTTTTAAGTTAAAAAGGAGAAAAAATATTCTCCAATGTTTTACAATGTCTTTAGACCTCCAAATATACCAATTAATAATTTTATAAGCAAATCAACTTGCTTGTCATAGAGTAATATATTCTTAAACTAATAATGACATTTTGGGAGCTGTAAAGACATATCTTTTTATGTTATACACATCCAGATTTTCCCAAATTTTACACATCTAGCAATACTGCACATTGTTTCTAGTTATACAATATTCATTCAGTAAAAATGTATTATACTTGAATCATTGCAAATCAACTATACTTCAATTTTTAAATGTGTTATTGATTTTCTGCTTTGTGCCAGGCACCATGCTACAGTCTGAGGATAGAACAGTAATTAAATAAGGATAGAGCCTCTGCCTTCATAAAGCTTTCAATCAAACAGAAAAGATGGCTTTAAGTAATAATTATACAAAGAATTCATTTTTTCTCCCATTGGTCATAAACCCCAAATCAATTTGAATCTACCTTCATACAAACGTCACTGCCATGTGATGCTTTTATCATGGAAGTGGTGCCTCACACAGGCATGCAGACAGGGGAAGGGGTCGTGAGCGTGCTCTAGCAGAAGCTGTCAGTGTCACACTTACTTCCCCTCTCCCTTCATCCCAAGGCAACCGACCAACTTCCAGCTGCAACCTGCATCTCTTTGCCTAAGGGCTTCCTCTGCCTGCTGGAGATTACTCTACCGGTTCCTTAGCACCCACCACCAGCAGCAGCCCTCAAGAACTACTGACAGGAGTTGGTGTATAAATACCCCAGCTCCATCACCTCTTGAAGCATATGTAGGAGGTGTGTTTTCTATACTGGCCTCCAAAGTTCCTAAATGCAATTTAGCTCTATTTACACATTCTGCTAACTTGCTGGATAAAGTGCCCTCTCGTGGCTGCCTTCCCTTCCCATTTCACTTCCTCACTTTCCTATAGCTGTTTCCTAGAATCATCTCCTAAATAATTTACTTGCATTCAAATCCTTCCTTCGGGGTCTGACTCTAAGCTATTTCATAGAGTCTGCCCAATGTGTGCTCCATTATTAAATCATCGTTTAACAGCACCTACTGAGCCCCAATTGTCTTTTTTCTTATTTAATGTATTAATGTTCTATCTCTTTAAAGGAAGAAAGATAGGAGTGTCTCTTATGCAGAGTGAGTTTTTTAAGTTCTCAAGGGCACTAAATTACACAGCCTGTTATATGTTATAAAATTTGCCATCATAACCAAATAAAATCTCTTCTCTTTCCACTTACATCTATTTTCTGTTGTTCTGTCCCCTGTTGACAGAGGCAGGGTCCCCCATATAAGGGGGAGAAGGATGGGAAAGAGGTAAAATAGGCCTTTGGGGTATCCTCTCCACAATAGAAAAGGGAAAATAAGTTTTAGATTGATACAGGAGCACAACACTTTTTATGAAGACCATGTGGAATCAGTGTTATTCATTCCTCTTTGGAGCTCACAAAATCTGCCCACACTTCTGTTGTTTGCCTCTACAAAGGGGTATCTTCCAAGAAGTCATCAAAGGTCTCAGTTGTTTAGTTTAGGATGTTTAATTTAGCAATTCAATCAATTTAAGTCAGAGGGGGGACCTAGGAAGGATGCAGGGGAATCTCACAGAACAGCCAACCTGTGGAAGAACAGAGATACAGCTGGGCCTTGGGGATGATAGGAACCAGCACCTTGGCCCCCTGGCAATGGGGTCTCCTCCCTTTCCCTGCGTTCCGTAAACTGACTTTATTAACTCATTAAAGACTCATTTAATGAGTCTCTCTCATTAAAGACTGGTTTTCTCCAAATTCGGGGTTCTCGGCTTCAGGACTTTTGAAAGGACACTGGTTGTCCTCAGGTTGCTATTCACCTGCGTGCCCCTGCAATCTTACTGGCTGCTCACAGCAACTTCCATTCTGACCGGTCACAGCATCCACTCAGGTGAGTCCGTGCCCCGCTGTTCCACTTGTCAGGTATGTTGGAAACCCCTCCAGCTACACTCACAAAATCACTGTGAGAGTGGAGAAATGGGCTTTAGGCTGAGCTTCCTAGAGCAACGCCTAAGGAACTGACCCGGTAAGGGAGCGACCCCTAACGCCAGAGCCCCACTGCCCCTCCAACCCTCCCTTCCCAACCCCACGCCCGCAAGATGGTGGCCACCCAGCCAAGCTGATTCCTCACATACATTGGTCAAAATGCACCAAATTGTGCCCTTGCCATTGATGAATTCTGTGTTATGTAAACTATACCTCAATAAAACTGACAAAAAAAAAGAAAGAAAGACAAGGAGACAAAAAAATCCTGCTTACCCTTTCCTGACCTTTCTGAAGCGCTACTATTCCTGCTTGTGCTTTGTATGACATGTGGGGTATCCTTTTTTTGAGTTGTGTTTTTTTCTTTCAGCTGTTGTTCCAACCGTGAATTTTTCTAACCCAAACTGCAACTTCTCTGAAGGGAGGGAGTTACTGAAAACTGACCTACGCCAGTTTAGTTCTTTTTGGTGGAAACAGCAGCCACTGAAGAAGTTGGAGGTGTGTCCCGCCACCCTCACCCTATTACATTGACGGGGAACCTCAAGCCAAAGTCTGCCACACGTGCAAACATTGGCTAAAAAACAGCTTGCTCACAAGTAAACACAAAGGCGTTTATAAAGCCTGTTCAATAAGCCCCATGAAGTGTAAGCTCTCCACTCGTTGACCACCACCTCATACAAAAGATTTGTCTGAGAGCCAGGACAACATTCCAGAAACAAGATTCTGATACCTGCACAGGTGGCCTTCTCCTAAGCGAATGGCTGGATATGGGACCATTCAGGGATCCAGTGGTTGTTGCCTGCCCTAAGGGTACAGGCTACAGGCCTTGCTAGATTCTTCTACCCTGTTTATCCAAGTGGCTTTGAGACATTCCAGCCTATCCCCACATCGTGAATATATTCCGTTTCATCAAACTGGGAGACCACATTCATTATGCAAGCACTAACTGTTTTCACCAATAAAACCCCTTTGTGACATTCACTATGCTTGCTAGAGAAGCATAAGGTATTGATCGGGATATGAATAGTGTTAGCGCCTGTAGTAGCTGCCTGAACTTCCTGAATAGGATGAAGTTGGCCCCAGACTGTGTGTTCTTGACTAGAGCTGCTACCCTTGGAGATGGAGCTTAAATCAAGTAGCATAAACTCAAGTTTCTCTGTCTATGCTGAACTTTTTGAAAGTAAATTATAGACATCTTTCCAAAAACATATCCTGTCTTTTAAACTCTTCATAAAATTTTTGACTTCTAATAGATGTTTAGTAACTGTTAATAAGTATAAGCCAAGCAAATTAAAAATGGAGAGTTTTTAGGAAGCAAGGAAGGAAGGAAGGAAGGGAGGGAGGGAGGCAGGAAAGACAGAAGGGAGGGAGGGAGGGAAGGAGGGAGGGAGGGAGAAAGGAAGGAAGGAAGGAAGGAACGAACGAACGAACAAACGAACGAAGTATAGAGGGAGGGAGGAAGGAAAGAAGAATGGATGAAGGCTTCTACCCTCCAGACCCTCCTTGTCTTTGAAGGTGTAGACATTCAGCCCTGGGCTATGCCTCAGGTCCCAGCACTGCTTTTTGGGAGGCTTTGGGGACTGGTGGTTTTTAAAAACAGATCCAAAAATAAGGAAATGACGTGGTCTGTGAAAAGGCTAAGTCACCCTGTGTAAATAAAACTGGGAAATTTCTGGAGTGAAAAATAATTCCCAAAGGCTAATTAGCAGCCTAAAATTAGTCATATTAGCCCACAGAAGCAAGGCTTCCCTAGGTCACCGAGTTTGCCATATCAAGGAAGCTCCAATCCCCCACCCACTGCAGTCACCCTTTAAAGGCCTTTCTTCTACAAGACCAGTCCTAGTGCTCATGGAGTTGGAGCCACTCAGGGCCAAGCTCAAAGGCAGGAAGGAGAAGTGATGGTGTGGCTGGACAGGGAGCCAGGCAAATACCACCCTGCCACCTGCCATTCTAAACATATCTAGTGTATCTTTACAGCAGCATGGCCCAGCTTTGGAATTCAAATCCTGGTCTGCCACTCCCTAGGTCTACAGTCCTGGGCAAATTACTCAGTCCCTATGAAGCTCAGATTCCTCATGCGTGAAAACAACAGCAACAATAAAAGGTGAACAAAGCACAGTACCTACCTGCAGCAGCCATCCAGTATTTTTCCTTGCCCAGTATCCATCCCCCTGCTTGTGACAGCACCCATTCATCTTCCGTGGGGCAGATCCTCACCACTCTTGACCTATGTGGTTCTGGGGAACTCACCAGCATTGAACAGGTTGGCACAAGACCGAGATCTGGCCAATCAGCATATTCTGTCCCAGCACCACTGCTCCGTTATGAGTCCCTTACCCACTGAGACTCAGTCCTGGGACTTGTGTTGGAACCATGGAAATAGATTTTTCCCTCTTCTGAACCTGAAGCTGATAATGTGGGCCTGACTGTGGTGGAATCACCATTTGGAAAGAAGCTGCCTGGGATTGAAGCCAAGGCAAGAAGAAGGATGGTTTGAGCACTTGGACGGAACCAAGCCAGGATGAAGACCTTATCCAGAGACTGGTCAGTTACAGGAGGGAATAAATGCCACTCTTAGCTCAAACCAGTTTGAGGTGGGTTCTCTGTCTTATAAAAAGAAAACTACCGTGGACTCTGAATCATAACGCCCAATTTAAATTGTGACTCTGTGACTCATTAGCGGTGGGAATTTGGGTAGTTTGTTTATTTATTTATTTATTTATTTATTTATTTATCTCTGTGTCTCGTTTTCTTGCTAATACATGGGATAATAAGGCTTCGTAAGGCTTCTGTGAGGACTGCATATGAGTGAACGTACATACAGTACTTATAACAGTGCCTGGAGCCCGGGCACACTGAAAGTATTATACTGGTGTCAACTATCATAACAATAATAATAATAATATTGTATGTGAATTATATAATATTGGCAATTGTTACTCTCATTATCATTGTCATGTCATAGATATATAGGATTTGCTGGAATATAGCCCATGAATTTGAGTAAAATTAAGAATTGTTCTGGTGAGTCCTTATAAAGGAGGGAGTGTTAAATTTCATCCAGCCCAAACTAAGGCCCGGATAGCCTTATTGTCTTTTTTGCTAGACTGATTAGACTGGTATAGCAGGGCCATGCTATAGAAGTATTTAGGATATACCTTAATGAAAGACAGGATCTTGTGTAGACCCTGATGATGTCTGTATAGATAAGACTGAGAATTCTGGGTCAAGTTAGGCAAGCGTACTGACTAAGGAAGCCTTCACGAGAAGGTGGGGTTTGCGCATGACTTGGAGGAGTAGGGAGCATTAGTCTTGATAGTATCTATAGTTAGAGTTTCCTGGGCACAGGGAACAGCCAGCACAAAGGTACTGCCAGGCATTTTGGAGGAAGAGCTGGATTAGAGCAAGGGAGGGGGATTCTGTCGGGGTGGGGACCGCGAGGCCCGCAAGGCTAATGGGGCCAGGTCATGTGGGAGCCCTATGCGCCAGGGCAAAGACTTCAGTTCTCACACTGTGTGAGACGAGACCCACAGCAGTGTTTGGGGCAAAGGAGTGACATCTGGCTTTGGTTTTGAAAGATCACCCCAGTTGCTGTATTGCGAGGAGACTGTTGGTGCACAATGGTAGAGCAGGGAGACAAGTCCGGAAGCTGGTTCACATCCAGGTGAAAGATGATGCTCCTCTGAGCATACTGGCTTCAGACTCTCACACCAGTTTTCCCCCAATGAAGAAACTACAGCTTCCAGTGTCACATCCTCACAGTTTACCACCTGACAGCAAAGGCCTCCTTCCCTCTAATTGTTCTTAATTCCCTTAAAAACACATAAGCAAAAACAAACAAAAAGAAAAAAAAGAAAAAAAAAACACATGAGCAAAGCCCAGAGAAAGTCACACGCTACTTTACACTCCACTTACCATTCTTCCCCAGGCCTGGCACATAGTTGGCACTCACTGAATGCATTTTGCAAAATAAATGAGTAGCACATAAACAGGCAAATCTGCTACTTGATTGATTTTTTGAGATGGGTTGTAAGGCACTGTTTACACCTTCTTGCCTTGTCTATTTTATGACCAATTGGTTATATTTGCAAAGTAACCAGATGGATTTCATAAGGATGGCCAATGGCTATGAGAAGTATGTGAATTCCTGGCTTCATTAATATCTCCTTCTCATTGAGTTAGTCTTTCCTAGACAAGTTTGAATTTTAGGCAATGTTATGACACCAATGAAAGTAGGAAGCCACTGCCAAATATCTCATCACCATCATTACTCAAAATAATAAGTGCAAAACTGTCAAGTAAAGCATAGAAGAGAACAAGAAGGACAGAGAGAAACATGGAGCATCTAAATCAGAACTTGAAAACCAGCAGCCCGAGAATCTGACCTGATCACATGTATTGTTTGGCTTGCACAATAGCGACCCATGTATTGATTTTAATTTTTTAAATTAGTGGCTGATATGTAAAAGTTGAGATCTTTCATATGAACTTAGATCTCCAATTTTTCTTTTTACTTTTTTTTTTTTAATTTATTGGCTGCATTAGGTCTTCGTTGCTGTGCATGGGCTTTCTCTAGTTGTGGTGAGTGGGGGCTACTCTTCATTGCAGTGCTCGGGCTTCTGATTGCAGTGGCTTCTGTTGTTGCAGAGCTCGCGGTCTAGGTGCATGGGCTTCAATAGTTGTGGCATGTGGGCTGAATAGTTGTGGCTCACGGGCTCTAGAGCTCAAGCTCAGTAGTTGTGGTGCACAGGCTTAGTTGCTCCGCGGCATGTGGGATCTTCTGGGACCAGGGCTCAAGTCCATGTCCCCTGCATTGGCAGGCGGATTCTTTACCACTGCATCACCAGCGAAGTCCCTCCAATTTTTCATTAAGATGTTATACTATGTGGCATTGTCGAGTCACATTTCCCTCGAGGTCCTGGATTTCTTTAAGTAGGATTTCCATCTCTCTTAACACATATTCTGCTTATGAAATATACAGTATCTCTCTAGTCCTTATTTTAAAAAATTGAACTTACAATTTCTAATTTTAAGTGTATTTTCTGAGACACCATACAAAGCAAAATCCAGAATGGTGTTCTAGAACTAACATGGTAAAAGAAGTCTCAAACCACGGAAATGCAAAACTTGTGTGTAAGAACAGAGAAGTTTTAAATTATAGAGCAAGGATGAAACAGGCTAATGTGTTAATTTTGGCACATCTTTCACAAGTGGGAACTTCAGCCATGCCAAATCACAGAGATAAATTTAGAATCATTCAAAGCCATTAGGATTATTAGTTCATACATAAGAAAAGCAGGATTAATAAACTCCTGCCTATGTAGAAATGAGTACTCTGGCCTATGTCTGCTATTCTAAATCGTAATTGCAAAATTCCTACTGTGAATACATCATAACTAGGAACTGGAGGTGGCCCCAGCTATGAACCAAAAATTGGAAGAGATCACACTAATTTGTGAAATCCAGGACTGAACTGAAACCAAACATTATTTTTTTCTAAATTGTGGCCTCACCCAAAAAAGATTCTATGAAAACCAATAAAATCCTATTAAATTCATATGAACTATAATTGAACCACTGTTTTCTAAAACAATTGAACCAGAACTTTAGAGTAGTATCTAAACCAAACCAGCATTTTTTCTGTGTACATCTCTTCTGATAATTATCTTTAAAGACTTTCATTTTTTTGTTCCAGTTATTGTGCATATCAAAAGCACAGGAAACATATTTCAATCAATTATTAACTATTTTGAATTCTGGCAGACTCTGCTGGTTGCCAAACACATATTCATTCCATTCTACTTCTTTAACAAAACCCAGATTTAGCCAAGAAGACAATATATCCAACTTCCTTTACCTAGCCTCCCTTGGAACAAAATGTGGCCACGTGTCTAAGTTTCAAACTATAGGATTTAAGCAGAAGTTGAGTGGAACTTCCAGGACACTTTTTTGCCATGGACCCATTCTATATTCTTCCATCTTGAAATTCAAGTGTATGGCTAGAGCTCCAGTACCGTAAGACAAATTTTAGGATGCAAGCTATGCATTAAGGATGACAAAACAGAAATCAGGAGATAGAGTTATTGTTGACACCCTGAAGGTCCATCCCAGCTCCAGTTTTCTTTCACATGAGAGCTCAATAAAACTTTATTGTGTATGAGCCATTGCTTTGAGGATTTTCTGTTGCATGTAGCTAAACCTTAACCTAACTTATAAAGAAAGTATGCTAACATTACAGAAAACAACTCAGTACATCATTTTATTCAATGAACATTCATTGACTATCTACTCTGCATCAAGCACTGCATTAAGGATACTGATGTATTTCCTGCTGTCATGGAACACACAAGAAAGAAAACTTGGCTTGGCAACTACATCCCAGACCGAGCCCTACTATCAGCTAATGAAGCCTTTGAACTTGGAGAAGCCACTTCACTTCTCTAAGCCCCAGGTCCTTCATATGTAATATGATGAGGCATGACCAAATCTTTCCTAAGATCATTTCCAGCTCTTCCATCATATGATTCAGTGGGTGTCCACAGAAAGCCAAACTTTTCCTCACCATCTATAGAGCCCTACCCCACCCTAAGTCCCCAGAGGCTAGTAATATGACCCTAATTGACCTTCTCCAACCACACTTGTTAAGACCAACAATCAGATTCTCCTTTCTGGGAATCTGAAGTTGAAATATTGTGATACTTAGGTACCTGGTGCTGGGCACTTGAACTGAAAGGTCATGTGCAATAGGGGTAGAGCAAGGGGCACAGCAAACCAGAGCCCTGTGTGAGCCCGTGTTTAGGGAGCAGAGACACATCAGGAAGCAGGGAAAGTTGCCTGCATGACAGAGCAAGAACACACAAAGGAGGAAAAGCCAAAGGTACCAAACTGGCAGTCTGACAAGGCAGAGATAGCCCTTAGTTGAATTTTCATTTGAACCAGAACATTTTTAAAACATTGGATCATTTGTCAAGATTTTTAAAGGAAGACATTTTGCATAAAGTTTTGAATTTCCAGCATCTCTGAATTCGTGAAAGATCTGACGACACTAGACCTTCCTTTATGCATGGCCACAGGGACTGGAGCAGGGTTGTCTAAACAAGATGAGTTATGTCAGCGCCCACCCCTCCCTGTTATCTAACACCAGTACTCTGCATTCATCTCCCCTCCCTACAGGGCCCTTGTTAGTATTTGAGTTTGAGACCCTGACCCAGGCTGTGTAGACACATGAGAAAGTGACAGGCTCAGCCAAGATTTTCCAATTTCAGTGTCCCCTCTCTAGTCCCAGCTCGGCTTTAGTAACTGTCCTGGAGTAGTTGTTAGATTCCAGAGCCAGCTGTAAGAAAAGCCAAGAAACAACACAACTGACATCTTAGAACCCCCCACAGGGTCAGGAATTGTCAGACTCAGGTACTTCTGGAAATGGAAGGTTAAGGTAGGACTAACAGGAATATAGATTAAAAGCGATTGGAGGAGATTTCCACTTAAGTCAAGATGGAGCAGCAGGGACCAGTTTTACTTCCTTACCAGACACAATTCATGGAACATACAAAATATATGAAACAATTGTTCCCAAGACATTGAATATTAGGCAAAAAAGTACAGACATTCCTGAGAGACAGAAAATAAAGATGAGCTCTATGATTGCCCCAGCTTACTGTCTTGAGATAGTTTTTATTTCCACCCCAAACTGGCCAGGACACACACTATTCTTTAATGCACACAGATTATTTACCAAAATAGTCCCTATTCTGGGCCAAAAAACAAGTCTCAATAAATTTAAAAGGGCTCAAGTCATACAGAGTATGTTCTGAGACCAAAAGGAAATTAAAACAGAAATCAATAAGAAAAATATATCTCAAAACTCCCAAAAGTTTGAAAATAAAATAACACACTTCTTAACCCATGAGTCAAAGAAGAAATCAAAAGAGAAATTACAAAGTAATATGAGAACACAATATTTCAAAATTTGTGAGTTAACTAAAGCAGAACTTAGAGGGAAATCTAGAGCACTAAACACTTAAGTAAGAAAAACAAAAACAAAGAAAGTGTCAAATCAGTGACCTCAGCTTCCTTCCAACTTAAGAAACCAGGAAAAGAAAAGCAAATGAAACCCAAAGTAAGGATGAGAAAGGAAATAATAATAATACCAAAAACGTACGGAAATGATACTAATCCTATACAAAATCTTACAGAAAATTGAAGAGCAGGTAAGGAGTCCTATGAGGCCAGTATTCAATGATACCGAACCAGACAAAGGCATTACGTGAAAAGAAAACCGCACATCAATACTTTCAATTCATAGATGCAAATTTCTGTTTTTTAAATTGAGGTATAATTGACATATTAGGTGTATAATATAGTTACTAGACATTTGTAGATGCAAATTTCTTAAAATAAATAACCAAGTAGGTATTATCCCAGGATTATAAGGTTGATATAACAATTGAAAATCAATAAATTTAATTCACTATGTCAACAAATTAGAAAAGAAAAACTATGCAACCATCTCAATAGATACAAAAAAGCATTTAAAAAATCTAACTTTCCTGTTAAAAACTGTCAACAAAGTAAGAACATATGGGAACTTCTGCAACCTCATAAAGAATATCTAGGAAAACCTACAGCCAACATCATATTTATTGGTGAAAGACTGATTGCTTTCCCCCTAACATCAGAACGAGGAAAGGATGTCTGCTCTCATCACATATATCCGACATTGAACTGAAGGCTCTAGACACTGAAATAGGCAAGACAAAGAACAAAGGCATCCAGTTTGGAAAAGAAGAAGTAAAAGTGTCTTTATTCACAGATGATGTGATTATCTATGCAGAAAATCTTATGCAACCTACACACACACAAAAAAGCTACTAGAATTAATAAATGAGTTTAGTAAAGTTTTAGTATATGAGTAATAATGTAAAAAAATCAAATTACATTACTATATACCAGCAACAAATTATAGGAAATAGAAATTAAAATATTCCATATCGGACTTCTTAGGTGGTGCAGTGGTTAAGAATCTGCCTGTCAATGCAGGGGACACAGGTTTGATCCCTGCTCCAGGAAGATCCCACTTGCCTCGGAGCAACTAAGCCCATGTGCCACAACTATTGAGCCTGCTCTCTAGAGCATGAGAGTGACAACTATTGAGCCCAAGTGCCACAACTACTGAAGCCCACACACCTAGAGCCCGTGCTCCCCAACAGGAGAAGCCATGGCAATGAGGAGCCCACCCACCACAATGAAGACTAGCCCCTGCTCACCACAACTAGAGAAAGCCCGTGTGCAGCAACGAAGACCCAACACAGTCAATAAATAAATAAATGAATAATTAAAAAATAAAAAATAAAAAATAAAAAATGAAATATTCAATACTATTTAAAAACATGAAATACTTAGGGATAAATCTGACAAAAGATATGTAAGTCCTATATAAGGAAAACTAAAAAACATTGTGAAGAGAAATAAAGAATATTTAAATAAATAGAGAGATATACTGTTTTCTTGGGTTGGAATGCTCAGTGTTGCTAAGATGTAAAATTTCCCCAATTTGATCTATAGATGCAATGCAATTTCAGCCAAAATCCCAGTTGAGCTTTTTACATTATACATTATATTGTTAATTTTCATATTGACAAGATGATTCTAGAATCCATTTGGAAATGAAAAGGACCTAAAATAGTCAAGTCAGATTTTTAAAAAGAAGAATAAAAGTAGAGGATTTACACTACCCAACTTCAAGATTTAGTATAAAGCTATAATAATCAAGACAGTGTGGTATTGAATTCAGGACAAACAAGCAGAATAACAGGTTAGAATGGAGAATACAGAAATAAATCCTTGCAAAAGTGCAAAGGCAATTTGATGGCAAAGCATAGTCTTTTTGACAAATGGTGCTGCCACAACTGGATATCCATATACAAAAACCAGAAGTTTGATCCATACCTCACACCACATTTTAAAAATTAACTCAAAATGGATCACAGACCTAAATTTAAAACCTAAAAGTACAAAACTTCTGAAAGAAAACAGGAGAAGGTCTTTGTGACCTTAGATTAAATGAAGGTTTCTTAGGTACAACACCAAAAGGTCAATGAATAAAAGAAAAAAATAGATAAATTGGATTTCATCAAAATTAAGAACATTTGCCCTTTGTAAAACATTGTTAAGAGAATGAAAAGACAAACCACAGACTGGGAATATATATATATATATATATATATATATGCAAGTCACATATTTGATAAAGGATTTGCATCAAAACTAAGCAAAGAAACCTTCAATGGGCAAAGAGATTTGAACAGACAATTCACCAGAGGATATACACATGGCAAATAAGCATATGCAAAGGTGCGCAGCATCGTTAGCCACTCAGAAATGCACATTAAAACCACAATGAGTTACCACTACACAGTTACTAGAATGTCTAAAATTTAAACGACCAAATGACCAAATCATGTGTTGACAAGGATATTGAGCAACTGGGATTTTCTCATGCATTGCTTGTGGGGATGGAACGGATATAGCCACTTTGGAAAACACTCCTAGGTGTTAACCCAAGAAGAATGAAAAACTATGTACACAGAGCAACTGCCCATGAATGTTCATAACAGCTTTATTTGTAATAATCAAAACTTGGAAACAATCCAAATGTCCATCAACAAGTGAATAAATTGTGACCTCTTGATACAATGAGATACCAGTTAGCAATAAAAGAAACGAATTATAGATACACTCAACAACATGGAAGAATCTCAGAATAATTATACTGAGTAGAAAAAAAAGCCAGAACCCCTCCCACCAAGGAGCACATAATATATGATTACATTTACATAAAATTTTAGAAAATGCAAACTGATCTATAGAGACAGACAGCAAATCAGTAGTTTCCTAGGGATAGAGAGGAAACTGTGGGGGTAGTTAATATGCTGGTTATCTTGACTGTGGTGATGATTTCACAGGTATGTACATTCCTAGGTATATATACACTTATCAGATTGTACATTGCAGGGAATTCCCTGGCAGTCTAGTGGTTAGGACTCCATGCCTTCACTGCAGAGGGCACAGATTCAGTTCCTGGTCGGGAAACTAAGATCCCACGAGCCGCTCGGTACAGCCAGAAATGAAAACAAACAAAAAATCAAATTGTACTTTATAAATAAGTGCTATTTATCTTACATCTATTATACCTCAATAAAGCTGTTTTAAAATATATATAATTAGGTTCCTTTCCCAACTCTGTTCAACTGGGCAACTGCTCTTCCATAATCCCGCCATTAGACTGAGGTTATTTTCTGGAGGAAGATAACAGAGGGTCCGTGGACTGGAGGACAGCAGGCAGAGTTGATGGCAAGGGAATTACGACAAAAACGTGAAAGTCTACAGACTGAATAGTGAGACTCACAGCCTTCTAGCTCTACTTGGCTCCTGGAACCCTGGCAGTCAGGCCTATCTCCTCCAGGCAGAAGCCTGAAAGATTCTTCTCAGGGCAATCCTATTGGCCCAAGAAGAAAGATTTAAACATTCTGACACTGGGGATTCCCTAAAGAAACATCATAGCCAGATAACCCTATAGCCCACAATCAACAAGCCCCACTCACGATATCAGAACTTCTAACTGGCTTTATAATATCCCACTCTTTAACATGAGCAGACAACTCAAATAAGAATTTAACTAGTCTTAGAACATAAGGGGATAGAAAAGGTGCTTGAACAGGGGACTGGGGAGCATTATTGGAAAAATAGAGAAGCAATCATATTCTTTAGGGAGAAGTCATTAGAAAACGCCCAAAACTTAAATTGCCCTGGAAGTAGCAATTTAAGCCCATTATTAGGTTATGCAAAGATAAATATTAAAAGAACCAGCTGAAAAAATTGGAAGTGGTTGCCTCTTGGGAAGGGAAAATGGGGAGGGTTGAGAAACTGCAGTAGCAACAAGTCTGGAAGAATCAGGTGAGTCTTTAAAGTATGTGCTCCTGTAGCGTTTATAAAAATGGGGAGGGGGGGAGTGAAAGAAATTCAGTAAAAGCTGAATAAAGTTCTCGGAAAGTCAATGGATAGGATGGCCCCATGTCCCTCGTTGTCAAAGACGTGCCCAGTTTTCAGCTATTGCGAGGGCTCTCTCTTACTCTCCAAATATCTCAGTGTCACTACCTTGATAATGGAGGTGTTGGGTTGACACCTCCTGAACCCACTGATGGACAATAGCATCACCTTAACACAAAACAGGGTATCCTCCTGTGATGCCACAGGAAGTACACAGCACCATCTATGAAGTATGCTTGCCTCCCCCCTAAAAAAGAAAAAGAATTTGAACCTAATCAAGTCTCTCAGGATTTCTCAAAATTCACATTTGGGGACACACAATTCTTTCTTGTGTGTATAGGATGTTTCATGGCTTCCCTGGCTTCTACCCACTAGATGCGAATAGCACCACCACCTGGTTGTGACAATCAATACGTCTCTACCCACTGCCAAATGGGGTGGAGGGGTGGCGATCTCCCCCTGGTGAGAACCACTGCTCTCTCTACATCTAAGTACCAACTTCCAGGAAATGGGATGGAGAAGTATGTGAAAGGGCATCAGCAGAATACAATCCAAATGCAGAAGGCGGGAAATTCGAAAGGACAGAGGACCCAGTTTTTTCAACAAACATAAGGACTGGGGAAAGTTTGGGAGGGGACTATTACAATTTAAAAGCCCTTTAAAAAAAATCAACAAATGCAATGTATGGACCCTGTTTGGATCCTGATTTTGAAAAGCTGCAAAAAGACCTTTATGACACAACTGGAGAATACTGAATACCGGCTAGGTAATGATGCTAAGAGATGTTGTTCGTTTTGTGGGTGTGATGATGCTACTGTGGTTGCGTTATTTTTAAAAGCTTTCTGCTATAGATACACACGGCTGTATTAACGGATCAAATGACATGACGTCTGGTTGCAAAGAGGGATGTGGATCAGATCAGACACGAAGGTCAGACCATGGATGGTTACTGCAACTGAGTGATGGGGACCTGGGCATTCATTACACTTGCCTCTCTACTTTTGTGTATGTTTGAAACTTTCTATAATTAAAAACTTAAGTGAAAGTAAGTCCAAGGAATTAATAAAGCATGGCTTACTAGGAAGCACATAGGAGTCCAGAGCTTGGGGTTATATTCCGGCTCCTCCGCTAACCAGTTCTGGTCATTTTAGCAGGAGAGTCACTTCTCTGGCCTATAGAAACAGAGTCTTGAATTAATGGATTTGTGAAGGTTTTGGTTATTCCACAACATGCCTTGAGAAGTGAGTTGAACAGCATCCTTGAGGACCATTAGTTTCAAAAGTCTGAATCTGTGGTTGAGACACTGGTGATATCCTAGCCCAGGGCTCCCAGATTCCTTCCTCAGCCCCTCAACTAGTTTAGAAGTAGCAAGGTCAGCTGTGCTAGAACATTCTGAATTAGAAAGTGCCTGATGAAAAAGGCTTGCGTCAAATCCCTCTTTGAGCGGCTGTGGCTGCAGTTTGAGTAACTTGTCAGGAAAGTGTGAATTACAAGTCAGTATTACAAAAGTGTTTATTTTCAGCCTTTCCCAAAAACAGAAAGAGGGAAGCATGCATAATAAAGCAGCAGGGCATCTGAGGCTAAAGTTTGCTTTCTCTCATCCTCTCCCCTCAACCTCCCACTTCAGTCTACAGGTATCCCTTTCCTGTGACCCTGAATGCAGCGAGCAGGAAGAGGGCAGGTGAAGAGGCACGGAGGAAGGAAGTACTGCCACTCACAGTGGGGGTGCAGAGCTCACAGTGACAAAGGAACAGCTCATGTCCTGTTCTCCCATCCCCCTGCCAAGCCCTCCTGCCACGAATGTAATGATTAATGTAGGAGTAACTGCCAAACGCCACAAAGAAAACCCTTAGAGAAAGCTCCCTGAACCACACCTGAATACAGCATCCAAAAGATCTCTGCCCTTGCTTTGAAGAAGGCAGAAAATGTGCCTTGCCACCATATGTAGAGCATTGCCCACGATGAAAGGAGGGGGAATATCACACTGGTTTCCACCCCTGCACCCCCTCCCTGGGCCCCAAATGAAACCTCAGCTTCTCTCTATCAGCCTATCAGAAGGGTCCCCCAACAGTCTTCAGCCTCCCGGACGACCTTCCACAAAGGCAAACCTGTCCAAGCCACTCATGCTCCTCTTTAAAATGTTTTCATTTGCCTCATTGTGGTGGGCTTAAAATCCAGTGCATAGGACCTGCAGTAGAGGTAGTGAGTGCTCATGATTTAAAAGCACCCTCAGAAATCACAGAAGCCACAGGCTTTCCTGGATAAACGTAGAATGAGCTTCTGTATAATATTCATATGGCAGGCCTAGGTGCAGAACAAAGGAATCCCACCCAGATGCAGGGCCCTTGGCTTTAGGCCTGGACCTAATGGCCTCTCCCAGTCTGCACCTTTCTGGTCTCCCCAGACCTCTTTGGTTACCAAATGGCAGCCCCTCTGCCCTGCAGAGAGTGCTATAAGAAGGGCAGCCCCAGAGAGCGGGTCCCCCAACCTGAGGGGGTGCAGGGGGTGGAGCAGCTTCAGGGGGGATAGAGGGTTTATTCCAAAAGTCTTGTCCTTCTGTATCATCAACCAAAGCAACCCAGAGGCAAAGGCAAACAAGGACCCTGAAGGGTAGAAGGAGCCCCAGGGAGCCAGCAGAAGGTGAACCAGATCCATTCTGGAAATGAAGCACAAGCACTTGAGGGAGCTTCACAAACAAATGTTTAATTACACTAGTAGCACAGGAATAAATTCTCCTGAGAAAATACTTAAACTAGTTCAGATTAAGCTACTGCATTGGTTAACATGTATTTAATCATATCAGAATGCCTGCCTAACAGTGATTTAAGCAATAAAAGTATTTAAATATCTCAGGTCACAAGCAGTTTGAAGAAGAAGAATATCTGCTTTGGAATAGCGAGATGTCAGGATGCTGGACTGAACTCCACCATTCCCCTGGCCTTTCCCTCATGGTCATAAGATGGTTGCCATAGCTCCAAGCATCACATTTTCAAACAACATCACCCTAAGACAGAAAGGAAGTGCAGGGGCAGAACTCTTTGTCCCCTATACTCTCTGTTGTTAGAGCAAAAAATATTTCTAGAAGTCACCACTGGATCAGGTCGAGTGCCTACCCCTAAATAAATCACAGGCAAAGAGAGCTGGTCTAAATGCACTTGACTTAGATCAGCCATGCCTGGACTACCTTCCCTGAGTAGAGTGCTGCCTTTTGATACTTGAACAAAATTTGAATTGTTAGGATGAAAGAATGGAAGAGGGTGGGAAGTGGCTGCTATTAGGCAAACACCAGTGACTACCACAACTAAAGTCCCCTTTGACTGTCTCCCCCCAGGCTACCCCCACTCTTGAGCCTCCTCCCACCTCCCCAGTGCAAACCGCTATTATCACTCCAGATCTTACATTCACGCACATTTACATATGCACCACACACCATAAGAGACAGTAGACTTGGAGCATTTAATAGACTTACAGTAGTGTGTGTCTGTCTGTGTGTAAACATGCCACCCTACTCTGGGCACCTTTCCGCAATCTGCTTCACCATTCATCGATACATCTCAGTGATCCATCCACACCAATACTTATCGATCCTCCATCCTTGCAAGTGCTGCATCGTGTTCCCTAGAGTGGATGTGTCACCATTCATTTAGATACTTCCCTGTTGAGAGCCTCTTGGTTATTTTTAGAGCAGCTTAAAGGCACTTCTGTGCACACAGTCACTGAGTTTTCTCCATTTGGCCTTCCAGCTCCTTTCTCTGCTCTATTGTTCAGATTGCTGACTGCTATAAATACATGAGCTGCTTTTCTTTCTCTCCGGCATCTGGTTGGGTAAAACCTATGCGAGTAGCCCGAAATCAGAGAGAGAAAGAGAAAGGATTTGGGGTATTTATTCCCCTCAGTCCCTTCCTGCCAAGCTGCAGGTTTTCGGGGACTGTGTTCCTCTATCCAAGGCTACAGCTCCTGTCAAGGTACCCATCCTACAGCTAAAACGCTCAGGGGTCTCAATACCTGCTCTTGTCCCCTTGTTGCTTCAGGCCCCAGGAGTGGTAGCATTTCTCCATTCTGGGAACCATCCCTCTCCAGGTGCTCTCTGTTTCCTGGATTCTAACTGATGGAGGTAATTCTTTTTTTTATTGAAGTATAGTTGATTTACAATGTTGTATCAATCTCTGCTGTACAGCAAAGTGACTGTTATACACATATATACATTCTTTTTTAATATATTTTTTCCATTATGATTTATCCCAGGAGATGGGATATAGTTCCCTGTGCTATACAGTAGGACCTTATTATTTATCCATTCTAAATGTAATAGTTTGGGTACTTCCCTGGTGGTGCAGTGGTTAAGAATCTGCCTGCCAGTGCAGGGGATACGAGTTCGATCCCTGGTCCGGAAAGATAACACACGCCGCGGAGCAACTAAGCCCATGCACCACAACTACTGAGCCTGCGACCTAGAGCCTGCATGCCACAACTACTGAGCCCATGTGCTGCAACTACTGAAGCCTAAAGCCCGTGCTCCACAACAAGAGAAGTCACAGCAATGACAAGCCCATGCACTGCAACAAAGAGTAGCGCCCGCTCTCCACAACTAGAGAAAGGCTGTGTGCAGCAACAAAGACCCAATGCAGCAAGATAAATGAAAAATTAATAAATTAAATAAATAAATGTAATAGTTTGCATCTACCATCCCCAAATTTCCAATCCATCCCTCTCCCTCTCCTTCTCCCCGCTGGCAACCACAAGTCTGATATCTATGTGTGTGAGTCTGTTTCTGTTTTGTAGGTAGGTTCATTTGTGCCATATTTTAGATTCCACATATAAGTGATATCATATGGTATTTGTCTCTCTCTTTCTGACTTACTTCACTCAGTATGATAACCTCTAGGTTCATCCATGTTGCTGCAAATGGCATTATTTTGTTCTTTTTTATGGCTGAGTAGTATTCCACTGTATATATGTACCACATCTTCTTTATCCATTCATCTGTCAATGGACTTTGAGGTTGTTTCCATGTTTTGGCTACTGTGAATCGTGCTGCATGAACATAGGGGTGCATGTATCTTTTTGAATAGTTTTGTCCAAGTATATGGCCAGGAGTGGGATTGCTGGATCATATGGTAGTTCTGTCTTTAGTTTTCTGAGGAACCTCCATACTGTTTTCCATCGTAGTTGCACCAGCTCACATTCCCACCAATAGTATTGGAGGGCTCCCTTTTCCCCACACCCTCTCCAGCATTTGTTATTTGTAGATTTTTTAATGATGGCCATTCTGACCAGTGTGAGGTGGTACCTCATTGTAGTTTGATTTGCATTTCTCTAACAATTAGTGATGTTGAGCATTTTTTCATGTGCCTACAGTCCATCTGTATGTCTTCTTTGGAGATATGCCTATTAAAGTCTTCTGCCCATTAGAGGTCATTACATTCATTAAAAAGAGCAAGAACAATGAAGACCAGAACCTTTCAAGATAAGACTCGGCTTGTCCCCTGGTCTGCCTCGCTGTTTCTCCCAGCATCTCCCCTTCCCAGCTCCTGCTTTCATCTCCTCTCTATCACTCGGTCCTTGTGTAAGCAGCAGCCCAGATGACCCCCAGCCCTAGATCCACCTGGCCCTTAGATGTCTACTCTGGAGACCACCCTCTTAGCACACTAGGTCCTCGTCCTGACTGACCGGTCCTTGTGGGGGAACCCACGGGGACTTTTAATTGGTTGTTGCCAAGTAAGAGAAAATATCCTCAGTTCTCACAGTGCAGGACCAGTAAAATGCACGTGGTGCCCAAAGATAGGAACATCCCCTCCCTCTACTACCCCCCTAGCCCCAGGGCCATGACAAGACCCAAAGCCTCCCTCTTAAGGCTCTGGGCTCTCCAGTCCTTCACCTCATGCCCCCTCTTAAACTCAACACCAAGTTCTCTACTTTAGACCCTGAGATAATTTAGCAACCAGTTAACAAGTTTCCAGAGCCCCGGCACAGCAGTTAAGAATATGGGCTATGAAGGTAGATACATCAAGGTCCAAATTCTGACTCCACCACTCAGCAGCTGAGAGGCCTCATGACAGTCCTGTAACGGCTCTGTGCCTCCGTTTCCGCACTGTGAAACTGAAATAACCATATTACTTACCTCATACGGTTGTTCTGAAGATCTCAGCACAGAAGCTAGTCCAGAGAGAGCCCTCCACACATGGTAATAGATATGACTCATTCAACACTGTATACGTTGCTGTAGGAGGAAAAAGAAGCCATGGCCCTACCCTCAAGGAGCCTGCAATCTACTCTGGAAGACACGAAGAACATTCTCGTAATCATGAACAACGCAGGTGACCTTATGTTCAAATGGCCAGTTATCTGGTACAGTTCCAGGGCAACACTAGTAGGGTGACCCTTTCACATATCTGACTTTTCATATTGCCTGACAGGCTCTTGAGGTTAAACGCCAAGCATTATTGTTCCTGGCAAGCCCAGTGGTCGCACACAGTAGGCTTTCAAACACAATTTGTCTGAATACCTGCACAAGTACTTCTTTCTTCCCAGAGCACTTTGAAAGTGAAGCATCATTTAATTCTCATAACAACCTTGTGAGATCATCGCTTTTGTGATCACCTGCATTTTCTGGAATAAGGACATGAGGGCTCAGAAAAGCTTAGGATCTCGTTTAAGCCACATAGTCAGTTTATGGTGGAGCTGGTCTGGGACCCAAGGCCTTTGCCCGTAAACATGGAGCCTCCTCCTGTAAGGACCACAGAAGTCCACCAGCTGAACAGGTCTATCTTCCGTCAAGTGTCTTTTTCTGGCCTCTAGTGTGCTCTATTTGCTAAACTTTCCCTTGTTCTCTCTAGCTGAGACAGCTGGCTCCAGTTTTTTCTTTTAGCTGAAGGGAATCAAATTCATTAGGATTTCTTTTCAGGGAGGCAGAGACGCTCCTATTTCTCCAAGCGTCTATCAGACGTATCAATGTATAATATAGGCATGAAACGCTGAGATATGACTCAGTCATAACCACACACACGCTATTGAAGACGTTGTTACCTCCAGTGGGAGAGGTTCACCGTGCTTACCACTCTCTCCTCTCCGCAAGGCCAGAGGAAGTACGCGCTCTGGTTAAGGCAAATCTTTTATTTTGTCTAGGAAGCCTCCTAAAAGCAGTAGTATGACTGATAAATCCTAGTTTATTTGTAACGCGTTGAAAGGCAATGTTTTCAAAAAAAACAACACTTTTTTTATCACAAAAAAGCACTGCCTGCCCTTTCAGAAAAAAATCAAATACTGAAGTGTGTGAAGTAAAAAGTGAAAATTCTCAAGAGAATGAGAACATAAGCCACAGACTGAGAGAAAATATTTACAAAAGACACGTCTAATAGAGGGCTGATATCCAAAATATACAAAGAACTCTTACAATTCGACAATAAGAAAATTAACCACCTGATTAAATAATGGGCCAAAGACCTGAACAGACACCTCACCAAAGATTTATAGATGGAAAACAAGCATATGAAAAGATGTTCAACATCATATGTCATTGGGGAATCGCAGATTAAAACTGCAATAAGATATCACTACACACCCATTAGAATGGCCAAATCCAAAATGCTAACAGCATCCAGGGATCTAGAGCAACATGAACTCTCATTCATTGCTGGTGGGAATGCAAAATGGTATAGCCACTTCAGAAGATGGTTTAGCAGTTTCTTACAAAGTTATGTTTTTACCACACCATCCTGCAGTTGCATCCCTTGGTATTTATCCAAATGAGTTGAAAACTTATGTACACACGAAACCCTGTACACAGATGTTTATAGCAGCTTTATTCGTAATTGCCAAAACTTGGAAGCAATCAAGATGTCCTTCAGCAGGTGAGTGGATAAATAAATTGTGGTACACTGAGACAATGGAATATTACTCAGTACTAAAAAGAAATTAGCTATCAAGCCATGAAAAGACACAGAGGAACTTTTAATGTGTATTACTAAGTGAAAGAAGCCAATCATAAAGACTACATACTATGTGATTCCAGCTATATGACATTCTGGAAAAGGCAAAACTATGGAGGCAGTAAAAAGATGAGTGGTTGCCAGGGGTTGTGGAGAGGGAAGGATCAACAGAGAGAGCACAGAGGATTTTCAGGGCAGGGAAGATACTCTGTAAGATACTGTGATGCTGGGTGCATGTCATTATACACTTGTCAAAACCCATACAACGTAGGACCAAGAGTGAACCCCAAAGTCAGCTATGGACTCTGGGTGATAACAATGTGTCAGTGTAGGTTCAATGATGGTAACGACTGTACCGCTCTGGTGGGAGATGTTGATAGTGAGAGTGGCTGGAGGTGTGGGGGAGGGGACATATAAGCAATATCTGCATCTTCCCCTCAGTTTTGCTATTAATTTAAAACTGCTCTAAAAAAATTAAGTATTTTTTAAACTGGAAGTTATTTTCCCTGTGCCTCCCATGACTAATTGCATTCCCCACATGTCATTGTTATTAAATGTATGGTGTATTTTCTCCCAGTCTTTTTTCTCACACACAGGTAATGTGTGTGTATATGTAAGTTTTTTTTAAAGGTCAGCAAAAGCTATGTATATGTACATGATTATATCTGTGTCCCCTTATAATAGTGGAAATACTTAAAAGTATACAGTTGTTCAAATAAGGAACACAGTCATCCCTCAGTATCCATAGAGGATTGGTTCTAGGACTCCTCCCAAAACACCAAAATCCAGGAAGCCCCTCTGGAATTTTTTAAAAAAATATTTTTGATCCATAGTTGGTTGAATCCATGGATGCAGAACCCACAGATATGAAGGGCCGAATGTAGTTGAGTAAACTATGACATATTGCTAACTAAGCACTGTATAGTGGAAACTTCTGCAGACTCCAAGGTAGTTAGAGTAGTAGTTGTAGTAGAGCCAGATAGAACTGGATTTAAATTCCCATCTTGCTATTTAAACACATACTGAGGGCATTCTCTGGTGGCACAGTGGTTAAGAATCCGCCTGCCAATGCAGGGGACACGGGCTCGATCCCTGGTCCAGGAATATCCCACATGCTGCGGAGCAACTAAGCCTGTGGGCCACAACTATTGAGCCCACGTGCCACAACTACTGAAGCCCACGCACCTAGAACCCGGGCTGCACAACAAGAGAAGCCACCTCAATGAGAAGCCTGTGCACCACAAGGAAGAGTAGCTCCCACTCACCGCAATTAGAGAAAGCCCGCCCGCAGCAGCGAAGACCCAATGCTGCCAATAAATTAATTAATTAATTTAAAACCACACACACACATACTGAACATTCTCCAAACCTTAATTTTTCATCTGTAGCATAAAAAACCCCTGAAGGGTTGTTGTATAGATTAAATTAAAAGTGAGACTGCGTATGAAGTCCTCAGCAAAGTGCCTGGGACCTCGGTGCTCCATCAGTCCTGGTCCCTCCTCCAGGTTAGACCCTTGTCTCGGTGATCATTGCTGCCCAGCAGCTTAACTCCATGCCTGGCACAAAGTAAGCAGTAAAACAAATGCTAGCTGAGTTGAACTGGAGTAGAATATTGTAACTTTTTAAAATCGACATTTAGAGACAAGCTGTGGGGCTTGGGATTTCAAGGAATTCAATATTTAAGAGAGAGAATGAGAGGCTGACATGAAGTTGGATGGTCCGGAGGAGTCAAGGTCAGGGAAGCCTCCACTGTCCTGCACGATGTGGAGGGACCGTTGCAGGCGACCTCATGTCCTGAAGCAGCTAAGGGGTAACTCCTAAGGGGCTGCCAGGAGCTCCCAGCCAGACCTCTCACCTGCCCCTGCAGTGAGGTTTTCTCTGTGCTGCTCTGTCATGGCTCTGTTGACTCATTGAGAGAGAGAGCCCATAGTTGAGCAAAGAAATGCAGAAAAGTAAGTTCTGATAGGGGAGGAGGGAGGGTGCTCATGACTCAACCTGTGCAAATCTGCAGGAGCAGTTTGTAAAACCAAAACAACCTTAGTTTTATATTACAAACAAACACGTGCCCATTGCAGAGGAGAAATCATCCAAGAATCTCACCAGCCAGAGAGAACCCCTGTTATAACCATGGTCTTATTTTCTCATGGATCTTTTCCTATACCTGTATACCTATGTCAGACTTGTCTCAAAAATGTAAAATATTACATGTGTACGTATGTGTTTTTCACATATGATATCCTTTATCATGTCAATAAACAATCATCCATGATGTCCTTTTTAATGGCAGAATAAAATTCCAGTGTCTGGCTAAACCATCCTTTATCTAGCCAATCATCAATTGTCAGACGTTTGGGTCATTTCCAAAATCTTGCTATTCTAAACAGCGCTGCCAGGAATTTAGAGCCGTGCTGTGAACTTCTGATCCTCTTTCACAGAGGGTGAAAGAGAACAACGGGCTATTTGCTAAATTGACTTCAACCCCAAACCATCACCCCCTCTCCCCACCCCTGGGGATACTCAGTCCTCTGGAGTCCAGCTGGAGGAATCCACGGTCAGGACCTTGGATTCTTGAGGATTTGTTCTCCTCCCAGAAGGAGTGTCTGGGCCTATTTGAACCCACATAATTAGATGCAAGGGCCCTGAAATCAGGCCAGCTCTCGCCAAAATTGGGAAGCCGATGAAAGAAGTCTTGGCTCCCTCTCAACTCCCTTCCCTAGTACTGTCCAGTCCCCCCAAGAGGCAACTGCCCAGTGCCCCACACCCCGGGCCCCGTCTCAGCATCTGACACCCCAATTTCTGCAGCTGTGACAGTAGTCAGGCTATAAAGGGCCAGACCTTCCAGTAATGTATACTTTTCAAAAAGTTTCCTTTAATACCCTGAGTCAACCAACACGCTTTGAACTAAATACTGCCGAGAGGCACAGGTGGGTAAGACATCATCACTGCCCTCAGGTGGCTTATACTCTGCAGTAGTTTCTTAAGTGCCATAAACTGGGCACCTTAAAAAAACAGAAATGGAGGCTACAAGTTCTGGAGGCTACAGGTCAGAGGTCGAGGTGTCTACAGAGCCATGTGCCCTCTGATGGCTCCTTCTTCCTAATGTCTAATGGGTGCCAGCGACCCGTGGTGTTCCTTGGCTTGGAGCTTCACCACTCCAATCTCTGCCTCTGCTTTCCCGTGGCCTTTTCCCTGCGTATCTGTGTCTCTGTGTCCAAATTTCCTTCTTCTTACTGGACACGAGTCATATTGGATTAGGCCCTCAAAATCCATGCTGGATTGGATTTCGTATGACCTCATCTTGCCTGATTACATCTGCAAATTCCAAAGAAGATCATATTCTGAACTCCTAGGTGACATGAATTTTGGGAGGACACAGCTCAACCCAGGACACATGCTGATAGAGGCAATGATGAATTTGAAAAACATCAGCACCACAGGCACGAAATGGCTATTACAGCTTTAAATGGACCAGGAGGGATCAGATGCGGGAGTACAGGGTGCAAGGAATAGTGAACCTGAGGGTGCTCTACAAGCACCTTTAAGTCACCCTGTCTCACACCTACTGGTCTGGCTATGCCTATAAATGAGACGCGCTGTGAGCTCCCAGTGGGCCCACTGAAGCCACCCTGTGGATTAAGGAATACTTCTTGAATTCTCTCCAGCTCTACTCACAACCCCATTTCCTTTGAACCGTACGTTCTGGAGAATATCATGACAGGGGAAAGACAGACCTTAATAAGGAACATACAAAGGCAAAGCTGCAACACCTTTTCCCCTAATCTGCTGTGCTTTTTGCAGATCTTTTCCTTTATCCTCTGCTATCTCAGGTTTTAAAAGCTGGGGCAGGGGCTGGAAGAAGCAGTCCCCTTTCAGAACCAGTGAGCTTGCACTTTTCTGCCCCAGCTGTGCACTGCTAATACCGTAGGGTCAGCAGTGCTCTCTCAGAGACCGTGAGGCCTGAGCCCTTCTCTGGAGTTCAGGCAGCAGTCCCCGCATTTCCAGAGCTGAACCTCAGCGCCGGAAGGGTGTGGCAGATGCTGAGATTTGAGCATCGCCCCATCACAACAAATCCCTTGCAGAGGCAGCAAAGTACTCTTCAGAGGTGTTGGCATCATAGCTAAACCTTCCCCTTGGACAACGTCAAGGAGATTTATTGTCTTCCTCCATCAGCTCTTATGAATGACAGGAGTAACTCATAACAAGAGCTTTCA
Organism: Hippopotamus amphibius kiboko; assembly: GCF_030028045.1. Lineage (NCBI taxonomy): Eukaryota > Metazoa > Chordata > Mammalia > Artiodactyla > Hippopotamidae > Hippopotamus > Hippopotamus amphibius. The sequence continues at coordinate 93,990,894 of NC_080192.1, forward strand.
TGGTCAATGCCCCACACGTAGTCCTCTGGCACGTGGTCCAGTGGGGACGAGGATCCTGAGCTCAGGCTGTCTTATTTTGACTGCCAGTGGAGAGCAGTCTGAAAGCATCAGGGAGGTTAGCCATTGGGAGCAACCCTCAAGCAATGAGTAACAGGAGATGGTGAAAAACACCCCAACTTTCCTGCCCTTGGGAGGAGGCGGGGACAACTCTGAGCTGTGCTTTCTGCCTTTGCCCAGAGATCCCAGCAGGACTGAGCTCCAGAGGCCTGCAATGGCAACCTGCTTATTAACGTATCCTGTATTTTCTCACTTCCCCACTCCCTTCCCTGTGCTTCCTGGGATCACTTCCCAAATAAACTACTAGCACTCAAATCCATGTCTCTAGGTCAGCCTCTGGACACCCAGCTTAAGACACAGAGTTGCGTTAGTGTGCATTTCCTTGCTGGAGAGTGAGCTCCCTAAAGACAGGCCCCACATCATAGTCCTCTGAGCGCTTACCATTTGGTCCCTGCCAAATGCTACATATGCATTACCTCATCAAACCTGCAAAACAACCCTTAGAGGCCACTGCTATTATTGTCCCCATTTTACAAATGAGGGAAACAAAGCTCAGAGAGCTTAAGTCACTTGTCCAAGGTCACACAGCCTATAAGAATAACCAAGGTAGTCTCTTTCTGAAACCTATACTGTTGATGACTGCTGGCGGAAATGGTATTCAATAAATATTTATGGAAGGAAGGAAGAAGCTAGCAAACAAACTCAACAAGCATTGGTACCAGTGGTCATTATTTGGATGCTGGAAATAGGGCCCAAGACCAGCCAATGTCTCTAACCTGTTTAAGGACCAGCGGAGATAAAGCCATTAGTGTATCCTTACCCAAATTTTCACAAGTTCTTTTTTCTACTCATGTATTGATTTGAGGAGCATTTATTGATACCTATTTTGTCTAAGACACTGGACCAGGCCCTATGGTGGACACAGATTCAAGGAGTGTACGATCTATGGGTGGGGGGTTGGGGGGTGGGAATAAAGGTAAGGTAGAAGTACCTGAAAAGATAAATTACCAGACCAGATTTGTCATCGGGCCGAAGTGATGACCAAGTGAGTTGATCAGAAAAGTGCATTTTTTGGAAGAGAAGGTGACCTCTGGGAACTGGAGTGGACAGACCACAGACAACTGGAGGAAGTGGGGATTAAAGGATGGGGACAACTTGAAGGCAGGGACAGGGAGAGAGAATGAAAGGGGTTGGACAGGTGAGCAAAGAGCAAAAGAATCTAGATGGCTCTATTCATTATTTTGCCCTGCCCTTCCTTGAGTCAAAGCTAATTGGGGAGGAAAAGGAGATGTTTCCCAGGAGCAAAACCAAGGTTGAAGAGACAACCCCCGAGGATAATTAGATGCACGGTAATGCGCAACTGCTTTTCAAGCCAAGACATGCATAAAGGAATACAGATGACATAGTAGAGAGGTCACCTCTCCTTCAGGTCTGAGGGATGACTGAGTGTGATGACACATGAGCCCGCCACAGCGCCCCGCTCCGAAAACTTGGCACCAGAGGACACCGCGGAACCGCCAGCTCTCACTGCTGTGCTTGGATCACGCAGCCTGGAACTTGGGAGCCACGAACTTTGGGGATTGAAGATATTTCCCTCAAGGCTTGGCAACGGAGACCTCATTTACAGCTCCTGTGCTGGGGGAGGATTTCTCCTCTGCTTGCCCTCCCCTTCTCCCCAGTGAGGGAGCCGGCAGGCCAGACTGGCACACTGGACGAGAAAGGCAACAGCCTAGCCAAGCACTCTGCACGGTGCTGTGAAGAGGCTGGGCACGAAAAGCCTTGAAGGCTCTAGGAACATGGGCAGAACGCACTCAAAGGACCTTACCTTGGTGGCTGTGTCCAGAGCTAAGACCTCCTATGATCTTTCAACCCCCACCCCCATAAACATACAGTCTAAGTAAAGACAATGTCTGCTATGTAAACACAGCTTGAAGACCTACCCCCTGAACCCCACCCCGTCCCAACCAGATGGCTGCCCCCAGGCCTCTCCCAAATAGAAATTCCACAGCCATCATTCTTGCCAGCTCACTGGGGGCAACTAGAGTTTTACAGCCACGGTGATAGGAAGACAAAGGGTGGATCCCAGTCCCAGGAAGTTCCAAATAGCTTTGCCCGTTTACTCAGCAAGAGCCTGAGCTCAACAACCCCGGCAGTGGTTGAAGTGACATCACGCAGCCTACCGGCCTATCCGTGGCTTTCCCCACACTCTGCCAAAGACCAGGAAGGGTGGGGGGTACTGATGTCCATGCGGCAACTGTTGCTCACTAGGGTGTGGGAGCAGAAAGATACATACTTCCCCCTCTTCCCCCACCCCCTCTTCCCCCACCCCCTCTTCCCCCATCCCCCAGATATTCCTGAGCCGCATTTCACAAAGCTTCCAGGAAGCAGCCAATTCAATAACTCATCCTTTTATCGGCTCTCCTGCCTTCTCTGTTTCACTCTCAAATAGACAACTCATGTATAAGCATTCCTATCAAGCTCTGCTTCTGGAAGAACCCGGACTAAGACACTCAGGAATTCAAAAGATATCACTTGGCTTCTGAAAACGGCACCATAGGGCACAGGGGTGAGGGTTTCCTCCATCCTTGCTTACATTTGCCTCAGATGTGAACTTTTCTGTTATAACCAGTCAGGCATAAACTCTGAGACAGGTTCTCAGCACATCCAGCCCAAAGAAGGAGGAGAAAATGATCCCTTTAGCTACTTGGGGGAGGCATGGCAAGTGAATTCTTTTCACCGAGTCCTGTTTTATTTTGTCAGTTCACTAGAACCCATCTTGTGGGAGTGCCACTGACTCACCACGTAAAGATGGGAAGAACAGTTTCATTGGAAGTGGGGTGTTTCACACACTTCTTAGGTACACACATCAGGACACAAAGTGGGGTGATGTGGTTTGCCTGATGTCTAAGTGTCCTCACCTTGATGTAGAGGTTTTAAACAAATGTAGCAAGGATGCTTCTGTTGGGGACTCTAGCTCCCTCTTCCAAAGCAGATGATGGGTGAGAATAAGGGAGGGGGCTGGAGAAGTGGGGGAGAATGGAAGTAGAGTTAAAACAACCCTGAAAGAGCAGAATTCTCAAGAGAGGAGGGAAGGAAAACCTCATCCACACCTTCTGTTCAATGCCTGGGTCTGACCATAATGGCTTTCAAAGCAACATAGGAGACATCTAGAAATGTATATGTTGTGAGACAAAAAGATTAAGTTTTGACTGGGGTGTGAGAACTAAGATTACAAATAGTGAAGGAAAAAAAAAGAGTGGTGTTTAGTTTTTCACACTTGTCACAGATCAAAAATCACATTTTAATCATAAAACTTTGTTGTGATTGTAACATTATTGGTCTTTCTCCATATTAAAAAGGGTAAAGACTAGAACAAAAAAATTATTTCTGAGGTTTTTGGAAGTGTGTGAATCAAAAGAAAATCTTTTGTCTCTGCCTTCACCCCTGCAGCAGGGGCTGTAACATCTCCAGGGGCCTGGATATCCAGTCCCATAGCATCTTGGAGTCTGGCTAGAATCGTGAGCTATGCAAATCCCACTCCTAGCTATTTACCCAAGAAAAATGACTGAATATCTAGGAGTATTTCCATTCACATGAAAACCTGTACAAAATGTTTATGCATCTTTAGTCATAATCCCCCAAACTGGGCACCACCCAAGTATCCTTCAAGTAGTGAATGGAAACCAACCATAGTACATCTGTACACTATAATAGCAACCATAAGAGAGAAGGAAAGAAAAAAAGGAAGAGGGAAGGAAGGAAGGAAGGAAGAGAAAAAAAGAAAGAAGGAAAGAAGGAAAGAAAGAAAGAAGGAAGGAAGGAAGGAAGGAAAGAAAGAAAGAAAGAAAGAAAGAAAGAAAGAAAGAAAGAAAGAGAAAGAAAGAAAAAAGAAAGAAAGAGAAAGAAAAAGAAAGAAAGAAAGAAAAGAGAAAGAAAAAGAAAGAGGAAAAAGAAAGGAGGGAGGGAGGAAGGAAGGGGAAGGGAAGGAAAGGAAGGGAAGGGGAGGGAGGGAGGGAGGGAGGAAGGAAGGAAGGAAGGAAGGAAGGAAGGAAAAAGGAACAAACAGATGTGTGTAGCAACAGAAGAAGGAATCTCGCATGTACTTTACTAAGTGAAAGGAGCTAGTTTCAAAGGACGGTATAGTTCCATTTCTTCTAGAAAAGGCAAAATAGATAGAAAACAGATTCCTGAATGCCCAGGGCTGCTGGTGAATGGATTGACTACAAAGGGGCACCAGTGGATTTTTGCAGGTGATGGAACTGCTCTATACGTTGATTGTGGTGGTGGTTTTACAACTGCATGCATTTGTCAAAGCTCATGGAATTATACACCACTAAAAAGGGTAAACTTTACTGTATGTCAATTATACCCCAACTTTTTAAAAAGGCATGAATTCTGGAGTCCCCAGCCTGGGAAAGAGTCTCAGCTCCACCACTTCCTATTGAGTGACCCTGGAGAAGATACTTAAGCTTTCTGGGTCTTGGTTTCCTCAACTGTTACATGGGGGTTCAATAGCTCCTGCTCCAAGGGTTTGTTATAAGGATTCAGTGAGTACACACAGTGCCTGACACCCACTCAGCGTCAGATTTCACGATGACCATCCAGCCAAGAGTGCCAGTGTGAAGTCCACTGGGTCCTGATAGCTCTCGGCCCTGCACTTACCACCTCAGGCCTCCTGCCACCTGCCCTCTGCCCAGCTGGGGTTCCTGGGAGAAACTGATGCCATTCCTTGAGAATTCTAGGAAGCAATCTGAGTCGGGTTAGAACTTGGTCTTACTGAAACCTGGCTTCAAGTCCCAACCAATAAGATGGCATCTCTGGGGGTTTTAAAACCTCTCTCCTGCAGTCACTAGCTGTGCTAGTGTGTGCTCTCTCCCTGCTCCAGTCGGGCTGTGATGTAGCCATTATTTCCCAGCACATAGTAGATGTTTGATAAAAGATAGGATGTACCAGCCCAGGGTGACTAGCTTCTGGGCATTTTTTTTGGTCTATGCTAAACAGCATTAGATTTCAGATTCTAATATTTATCTTTCTTTAGCTGTGTGTGTGTGGTTCTCTTAACACTTTCTGTTGCATTTTAATAAAAACCCTACTGCCCAACCAAACTCTTTTAAAGATCCTAAGTTGATTTTCCACCATGAGGAAGTTTTGTGGAACACTCCATTCTTTACATTAGCTAACAAGATGAATCCCCTCTAAAGAGGTTTTCATTGATTAGGATTGAGTCGGATGAATCATTGATTAGGATGAAGCTCAGGACCTGGACTGCACTGTGGGCAGGATTTGAATGCTCATTCATTCATTAACAGAGGAAATGATGCAGCAAGCCTGCAGCCAGCAGCTCTCCTGTGCTCAGGGCTGTGCCGGGGGTGCTGGGGTGCGAGGGAGAGTCACACCACTCCTTCCAGCTTCCGCCTCTGCGTGTGCACAGGGTCAGCTACAGACATCTCACTCCTCGGGGTCCTGGCTTTCTCAGCTCTCGTTGTTAAGGCCCATTCCAGACCCACCCTGAAACCTAATGGTACCGATGAAGGGGATGGTATTGCTGACCTAAAGAAGAGAAGGAAGTTAAAGGAATGTGTTTAATGATAGTGGCTAATTTACAAGTTTCCTTTTCTTTTACTGCTTTGAAACTACTTGTGATGGACTAGAGAGATACACAGCCCTTCGGATGGGGTAGGCAAGTGAGGGACAAGCACAAGAGGGCTTCAATTGATATTCATAGTGTTTTATTCCTTAAAATTAAAAAAAAAAAAATGTCAATAGCCTTAAGTGGTAAGTCAGGATATTAGGAGTTCATACTCATGAATTACAATATACTCTGCACTTTTTCATATGTTTGACATATTTTTTGACAATTTTTTAAAAGAAATCCTTCTTTTTAGGTAACAGAAACTGTTGTGTGGGGCTTTTTTTTTTTTTAACCATGGAGAGGGTATTTCTGTGTTTACGTGAGTAATCAACCCTTCCTTGGAAAAAATACCCTGATGCTGAGTCTTTGTCTCTCTGTCTCTGTCTTTCTCCTTCTCTCTGTCTCTGTCTCTCTGTCTCTTTCTGTATCTCTCTCCCCTCCAAATGTTCTATGGGATGCTGCACATACAGCTCGGATGAACAAATTGACTGATGACTTAAATCCTGACAGCCAGAAGCACTGGTACTTCAATTCCTTTAAATGTTTTCTACCGGCTGGTCAGCTGCACCTCCACACACCTGGGGGGCCCTGGCACAGACATCCTGCTGGTGGGGCACCTTTGAGCTCTCTTTGCTCAAGGACAGGCTCGGGAGAGAACTGGGCGCTCTGGCTGGGCTGGAAACAAGAAAAGGACAGCATTGCAAGGGAAGGGGCTAAGGGAGGGGTGGATCAGCCTCGCCTCAAAGGCTAAAAATAAGCCAGCTTTGTAGACTTCTTCCTCCAACTAGCCCGGCCGGAAAAGGGGAGGGGGGAAGACAGGGTAGGATCTTGGCATCCTGTTAAGCTTGTGCTGGTCAGAAAAGAGTTAAACTGGGAGCCTCCATCCTAGGCTTTCTCCCAAATCAACTCCTTATAAATAGAGCTCATCAGTCATCTCTTGGATAATAAATGTGATTAGCAGAAACCAGGTGGCATTCTTTCCACCTGTCCCACGGTTAAGAGGAAAGCCCGGTGGACTGGGGATGCAAGGCAGCCTCCCTGTATCCTCAGTGCACCTGAGCCTGGGCACCTGGCATCTGCGGGCACAAAGTCTCATCCCTGTAAGGGGTTTGGGGCTGATGAAAAACCAACGCCTTCTTTCCCTAGAGGGTTTCATAGCAACGGAGATAATGGGCAGGAACTGCTTTTAGGCTCCTCGAGGAAATTCAGGTGATGCTCCCAGCTTCCTGTGGTCAGATGCAAGCTGCTCCTTTAGCCAAGCATGGATTTTTCTCTTCACTGGGTTTCCTTTACTCCTGGACTGTAAACTCTCTGAGTGAGACAAGGACTCCTTACTGTACAGGATGCTTCTCCTCCCCCACCCATATCTGGGTGTTTGTAAACCTGTCCAATATTCTTTCCAGAGCAATGACTTCCTTTACAAACAAAGGTTAGAGGTATCCAGGAAGTCCAGTAGCTGGCCGGCACTAGGGAATGTCAAAGCTACAGCCTTGACAAAGACTCTGTGCTTGACCAAGCTTTAGCCAGGATCCTGAACTGTGCACTTCCTTGTAAAATCCAGTTTGGGCAAGAACTCTGCTAAGTCAGTTTAACCAGAAGCCCCCATCCTCGATATCTGACCGGGTTCTTCATCTCCCACCATCCCCAAGTGATGTCTGATCACCCTGGTCTGTCTTCAGCAAGAATCCTGTGCGGTCAGTTTAGCCAGAATCCCCCTTACACTTGATGTTTCCTCTTAGTAGTATTTCGTTCACTGACCTCCATTCTGCTCCTTGGCTATAAATTCCCATTTGCCCATGCTATCTTCTGAGTCGAGCCCAATCTCTCTCCCACTATAAAATCCCATTGCAGTGGTCCCTTTAACTATTGTAATGGTCCTGAATAAAGTCTGCCTCACCATCTTTAACGAGCATCACTGAGCATTTTTTTCTTTAACACTCTCCTCATGGATCCCTGGGCTGGGCATCCTTCCCAGGAATGGTAGGCAAGGAATGAGGTTCTGCTCCTTTGGATCCACCAAGTAAACAACTACCTCCCTACAAACCAGTTCTTCTTCAGTAAGATGACGTGTGTGTGAAACCCCACATCATGACTGACTCCAGTAATTCATTCTCCAACATGGAAATCTCACTCAGCAGGGCTCAAAGCTGCCATATAGCCAATTTTCTTGGTGAAAATGCCACCCTCACTGGTTTTAAAGGTATATCAAGAACCCCAGCCCCCTCAACCCAAGTGTTAATGCTAAATGTTTACCAGGACCTTATACGCTACAAAAATGTCAACTTTTACACGGGGATAAGGACAGTTCCGCAAAACTTCTGAATGAGGTAAGAAGGCCATCATTGCCTGGATGTGAACCCGAAAAAAAGGCAGTTTCCTCCCCCTTAAGTTTCTGAACGTACTTCTTTGAATTACTTCTAAGAAAAAATATGGGACTTTCCTGGTGGCACAGTGGTTAAGAATCCACCTACCAATGCAGGGGACAGGGTTTCAAGTCCCAGTGGGGGAAGATCCCACAGGCCTCAGAGCAACTAAGCCCACGAGCCACAACTACTGAAGCCCTCGTGCCACAACTACTGAAGCCCATGCACCTAGAGCCTGTGCTCTACAACAAGAGAAGCCACGACAATAAGCACGAGGACTGCATCGAAGAGTAGCCCCTGCTCGCAGCAATTAGAGGAAGCCCGCGCACAGCAACAAAGACCCAATGCAGCCAAAAATAAATAAATAAATTTATAAAAGAAAGAAAAGAAAGAAAAGAAAAGAAGAGAAAAGAAAAGAAAAGGAAAGAAAGGAAAAGAAAAAAAAGAAAGAACATGAACCGCTAACATCTTTTGAGAGTTTACTCTCTGCCAGGCCCTGTGCTCAGCCTTTAAAGAGATCATTTCATTTAATCCCTTCATGTACAGGCGTGGGGACTGAAACTTTAACAGCGTCATGAAATGTTCCACAGCCCCTCAAGCTTCACCAGTAAGAGATGGAGCTGGGATTCGAGCGCCCATCTCTCTAGCTTTGCATCCAGGTTCTTAATCACAAACTCCAGAAGGGCCCTTGTTGAGATGCGAGTGGTCCAGAGTGGCAAGTGTACAAGAACAGACATCGGAAGACGTGTGCTTGAACCTCTAGGTCGCCTCCAAACTTTTTGTATGATTGTGAGGAATAGTACAACCTCTCTGGGCCTCAGAGATGAAAAAAGAAAACAAGGCTATTAGGTGAGCCTCCTTCACAAGAGTGGTGGATGGGATGAGTTTTACTGCTGATCTCTAAAGGGAGACAGAAAGGGGACAGGCAAACACAGGAGAAAGTTATTACGATTCCTTAGGCTTGCAACGCTTCATAGAAAGCATCCCGCGTCCCCACTGGGCTCCCTTTCTGGATGGTATCAGGAATACAGACCTTCCCCACAGCCTTCCCACAATTACTGAGCCTGCACTCTAGAGCCCGTGAGCCACAATTACTGAAGCCTGTGTGTCTAGAGCCTGTGCTCCGCAACAAGAGAAGCCTCTGCAGTGAGAAGCCCACGCACCACAACTGAGTAGTCCCATTCGCCGCAACTAGAGAAAGCCCATGTACAGCAACAAATATCCAACACAGCCAACAAATAAATAAATAAATTTATTTATTTAAAAAAAAGGTCTGAAACAGCAAATTGCCCTGGGTATTGTATTATTTCAGATAAAGATTCAGTTTAATGTGGTCATTAAGCTGCTTGGCCTCAAAGTATGGGGTGAGGAGTTACAAATCCCCACAAGCTACTTCCCCCTTGTGTTATCCTGGGCTAATCGTTTACTCTCAGCTTCACTTACCCCTAAGTTGGGGGTAATAATAGGATCCACCCATGGGTTGCTGGGACGATGCAATGAGCTAATGCCCATACAGCATATCACAAAGTAAGTGATCGATAAATGTCAAATGTTTTTCTCATTGAAGAGATTTTGGTTGGAGATTGCTTTAAACAACTCCTTTTAGCCAACAATGCCTAAAACCGCACTTCCAAGATTGGGAAATATACTGCCATTGATTTCAAATTCATCTTCAGTTATCAGATCAGCTCTATTGACATCTGGCTGTGAAAATGTGATCCCTGAAGCCGTCTTGAGTTATGAGCATGGGACCAGGTGTGAGGGTAACGTCTACGGACTCCTGCCACCCAACTGAATTTCTTTAGGAATCTGAAAGCCATTTACCGTGAAGAACGAATCCATAAGGGGACCCGTTAGCTAACATGGGGTGATCCCTCTGAGACCACGTCTGCACTTGGTGGCTGCAGATCTAATGAGATCACAGCTGCCTTGCCTTAGGAGGCGGCCCTAATCACCCTCAACCCAGGCTGAGCTGACAGTGTCTGCCTGTATCTCCCCACCAGCCCACATTCTCATCTCTCTGCTGCATCGATAACTCACACAGACGGGGCCATGCAGGCTTCAGATCTGTATACCCACCCCTGGCACATGGTACGTGTCCTGTAAATCCTTTCCGAGTGAATGCATGGGAGGCTGAAACATTCCTTCCACTCTTCTCTGTGGTATATCTGTGTAACCAGTGCTGGTCCTATGGCCTATATATGGGTCAAAACAAGAGCCTTCCTGCCCTTGCAACTTTCTTTTCCCAGACCTGGTACATATGGCTGCCCTGCAGCCAAGTGTAACCTCGGAAAGGGTCAGGCCATCCAGGCACAATCTTTATATTACTTATATTTTAATTGCATAAGTATCTCAGTCTCCCGGGTATCATCTTTTCCAAGCATTTCTTAAGCTGGACTACTTAGGCCAATGAAAGAGCTAATCTATTTTGTTAATTCCATTAGCTTTGGTTTCTTGACCTAGTTTCTGAATTAGGAGAAAGACGTGGAAGAGGGCACTCTTTCACAGACTTCTAGACCTCGCCTAAGGAGACGACTTGGGAGCTTCGGCTACTCTCCCACACTCTGATTTGAGTGTGCCCTTGACTCCCCACCCTGATCCTATACGTGAAGATAGGAGAGAAGTAACATACTGGATCAACTTAATAAGAGCTTCCCTCCGTGGACTTCCTGGAGCCTGGATCCCCTACCCATAAATAGATTAGTCTAGTGTCCTGACAAGAATCCTGGATTTATCATCATTGGCCCTGCCTCTTGCTGGCTGTGACATTTTGGATAACCATTTAACCTCCCTAGGCCTCAATTCTTCATTTATAAACGCAGGAGCAGCCTATGATATTTTAAAGGTATTTTAGTAATCTCTGTAATATTAAAGATTAGGTAGCCCTCTAAAAATACGAGGGATGACTAGTCTCCCTGGAAAATGCCTTCCTTTTTTTTCACGAGCTGGTGGAAGGTTCTGAGAACAGAGGTCCCTAGGGAAAGAGAGCCGGTGCCAGCAAATCACACTCAGAACAAAAAAGAAGAGAAGCTGCAGAACTCCCCAGGTTACCTCCCCAAACCTTTGTGGAGACGAGAATCTCTCTCTGAAAGTTGCCTTTCCCTTGGAATGAATAGAAGCAGTAATCGTCCTGAAGTCGCATCAGTGGAAATCTTTGGCTTGAATTAGAGGCTCCTAAAATATTAACTGAGGTAGGAACCAGCCCTTTTAGAGGGCAGAATACGTTAAGACTTGCCTAAAGAACTAATAGTGCAACCTGTACTCTGTAGTCCAAGGCTATTTTGGGTCTTAGAAACTATAAGTGCACTAAAAAAAAAAAATCAATGCTCTCAACAACTGAAAGTCATTTGAATTACTCAAGCTTTCTCTCAACATGTGTAGCCATTGACTCTCCTGAAGTCTGGCTACTACAGCATTTGGGCCTTGTGCAGACACCAAACTACTTAGCCAGCAGAAAAAACACAGGGAGCTCCAATCATCCAATCAAGAGACTGAAAATATGGGCCATAAATCTCTGGTTCTGCCACGGCTCACCAAGGACAAAGTCTGGCCACCTTCCCACCTCGCTGACGGCATCTTCAGGGAGTTGGGATGGCCCAGGGGCCTCTTCCCCTCCTCTTTCTCTTAGCTGTACCCCAAGATTGTGATGCACAAATAGAGAACTTTTGTTTTCTTACAAGAAAGGTGTCTGTTTTCCCCAAAGTTACCTGAGAGGTTTTTACCAGTTTAGGGCCTCGGCCTCAGCCTTTCTCCTGAAAACCTTTCATCTCCAGACTCTCTATGCCTTTGGTCACAAGCGGGCTCACGAGGTTGCCTCTGGAAGTGCTGCCCCAGCCCTCTGGAGCTGTGAGAGGCAGAGGACAGAGGAGCAGGGTCTACCCCAAATCGGAGCTCACTGAAGGTCTGTCCTGTGGCGGGGGCATCCTGCGGTGAACTAGCAGGGCATGGGGAGGCGGCTGTGTTCTCCTCAGGAGGTGGTGGGCAGGGTGTTCCAGGTCCCTCAGGCTCCATCCTGGCACTACTGGGTCTGAGGGCATTGATAGCTCAGTACCAATTTCAGTAGACCAACTGGGAATCTCTGCTGTAGACTGTCTGCCCTCTAACCCACGGTTTTCTCATCTGCAAAATGGGAGAGTAACACCAACCACACTGGGTGGTTGACCCCATGAGATTATTATGGAGGCAAAATGCCCAGTACAGTGCCTGGCACACAGCAGGCACTCACTGATATTGGTGCTTTTTCTTTGCCTCCACCTCCATTCTGAATTCCACTGCTGAGACCGGTAAGAACCATTTGATTTTCCAACACTCAAGCGGTATGATCTATCAATAGCCAAACCTTGTAGAGAACTAGGATGAAGAGTGCCTTCCAGCATTTCTTCTATTAAGAAAAAGTTATCCACTGACACAATACAGTTAAGTCCCCCACATACGAACCTTCAAGTTGCAAATTTTCAAAGATGTAAACATATGTACACATATCTAATCACATAAGTTAGTTTGCATGTCTGGCATACATTGTCACATGTGTGCACCCTCTAAAGGCAGTTATGCTTTTCTGTACTTTACTGTACAGTACTGTATAGAGTACAGTAGTACACTGTCTTTATTTCAAGCCTAGGATATCTGGAAGCAAGCATAAAAGCACTGGTGATATACCTGGTACTGCTAAGAAGCGCCAGGAATTGGAGGCCCAGAGAAAGCACAAAGAGAGACAAGAGGAAGAAGTAACTGAAGAACCAAAGAGACTCACGATGCAGGAAACAGCAAGGGGATTTTCTTTATTTGAGGAGGCACTGTTGGTTTTTGAGGCACAGGACCTGAACATAGAACAGTCCATGAAGCTGGCAGCGACCGTGCAGAATGCAGTCAGTGCTACTGTGTCGTCTATGATGAGAACAAAAGAGCAACTACCCAGACATCGCTGGATCGTGTTTTCAAGAGGGAAGATAGAATTGGGTCCAGCAAGGGACCAGAACCTGTGCCGTCACCGTCAGGCGTGGGTGAAATCGCAGCTGGCCCTCCATCTCCTATTGCTGACGGTCCTTCAGCTCCACCATCTCCCACCTCCTCTCCATCTTCCGGTCAGTAACTCTTCTTGCCTGTTCACTCGATGCCAGCCCCTGTACGCCAGCTGCTGTACTGTACGACTGTGCTTTTCAAGGTGCTGTACTGTAAGATTAAAAATGTTTTATTTTTTGTCTGTTTTTTATGTATTATTTATTATCATACAGTACTATATAGCCAATTGTGTTAGTTGGGTACCTAGGCTAACTTTGTTGGACTTACGAACAAATTGGACTTACAAACGTGCTCTCAGAACTCGTTCATATGTAGGGGACTTACTGTATTGTAAACCAACCATACTTCAATTTTAAAAATTAAAAAACAAAACAAAACATTATCCAATGCCCTTCCCATGTTGTATAAGAGCATTTATAACAAGCCCACCTGAGGGTTAACTGATATTCTACCACAGAGGTTCTTGGGGACTTCCCTGGTGGTCCAGTGGTTAAGACTCAGAGCTTCCACTGCAGGGGGTGTGGGTTCAGTCCCTGGTCCAGGAACTAAGATACTGCATGTTGCATGGCCAGAAAAAAAAAAAGAGGTTCTCAAAGTGTGGCACCTGGCCCAGCATCTGCTCCTGTTAGAAATGCAGATTATTGGGCTCCACCTCAGACCTACTGAATCAGAAACTCTGGAGCTGAGGCTCTGAAATCTATTTTACTGTCCAGGACTGATGCACTGGTCTAAAGAAACATAACTTTGTGCTTACAAAACTGCCTGAGACAAAGGAGCTATGCAAGTGTTGGCTGTCATAAATTAGCATATGTAAATCTAAGATTGTGATGCTATACACACTGAAGCCAAAGGCTCCAATCAGAGATCCAATCAGAGGACTGGAGATCTCTGAGTGGAAGCCTCAGGGCTGTCATCACACGGGCAGGCAGAAACCACGAAGGCAAAGGGCAGTACTGGCCACGTGTGGCTGATGGGCAGAGGGAAACTGGAGGCAAGTCTGGATGAGACAGACCCGTCTGCATGAGGCCTCAAGATCATAGCCTGGAAGGCTCCAAGCTGCCTGGGACAACTTCAGCCTTCTAGCTAAGACGACTCTGGTCTCAGGTGGCAAGGGTGCAAAACAGGTGAAGGGGATTACGAGGTATAAACCTCCAGTTATAAGTCACGGGGATGGAATACACAGCATAAGGAATATGGTCAATAATATTGTAATAACTTTGTATGGGGACAGTTACGAGACTTCTCATTGCACCCATTCCATGACGTATGCAAACATAAAATCACTGTGTAGTACACCTGAAACTAATAATATTGTATGTCAACTATATTTCAACAAAATAAAAAATAGGGAATTCCCTGGTGGTCCAGTGGTTAGGACTCCACGCTGCCACTGCAAGGGGGCACAGGTTCGATCCCTGGTGGAGGAAATACGATCCCACATGCCGTGCAGCCTAATCAATCAGTCAATCAATCAACAAGTAAATAAAAATAGACAAATAATTTAAAAAACTGAACCCATAGAAACAAACAAAAACCCCAAAGAAAACAAAAACAAAAGAAAGAAGACCGGTCTCCACGGGCTGACATTTTTGAGTCTTAAAGATCCAGGCCCACTGGTCTGTCCTGCTCTGTCTCCCCAGGTTACTGGTCGTGGTTCATCTCCCACAGCTGCAAGCACCTCGTGACTGTGACCTTGTATCTCTGGAGGCAAGGGGGTAAGCCAGGGCAGAGGAGGCGTGATGCAGGAGCCACTCACTATCCTTCTCAGACCTGCCTTCCTAGCTCCCACACCTTCACAGCATGGAGGTCAATGCCTTCCAAGTTCTGGGGCCTAAGAACTGAGCTTCCCGTCACGGCACCAATATTTATGTGAGAGATGACTGATTAAATGATTATCCAGGATGGTAGAAATACAAATGTGAGGCTAGTTACGCATCTGCTACTTGTTCATGTGGTTATATGCCAAACACCTGCAAAAAATCTAGCCCCTTCACGAATGGGTTGATCCGTTTACAAACTGCTACCTAGACAATGAAAGCTGGATTTGAATCTTAACAATAAAGTTAATTTTATCCATACTTAGACTCCATTTGAAACATAAGTTTGAAGAGAAATCATATAATAATCACTTTCTTAATGCTATGAAAGTTTTGTGTTCATTATACTTCAAATCACTACCAACGAAAGCAATGACACCATTGGTGTTCCTTTTAACGGACTTTATCGTTCTGTAACCACTGAAAAGCATTTTAAAGTTTTTGATTACTTTTTTAAAGCACCGACGAGGCCAAGCTGGTAATGTGGAAATGTGTTCTATTTGGTGAAAAAGGGGGAAGAGAAAAGGGCTGGAGGGAGTGAGCTCGTGAGCAAGCCGGGAACTGTCAGGCACTACAGCTGGGTGCCCCCTGCTTGGGCTGCCCTAAGGAGGGACTGAGGAATAACCGGCAAAGCCCTACGGGTTGAGGAATGTCTGTACGAAGCAGGCATGATATATGTATATAAAGAGAGAGAAAGCAGGAAACAGGAGAGATACTGATATAGGTGGTTTGGATTGGTATAGAGATATGGGTACATGTGAGCATTTGTAGAAAGATATTAGAGTGCCTCACAGTTTTCCAAATGCTTTTGCACAACATTCCAGGAATAAAACTCAGTGAGCTTTTACTGTGAGTGAGATGTTAGGTCTACAAGGAGGACTCAGAGAAAGGCCCTCAAGCAGCTCATATTCTAGTTATTAGTATGTAATATCACCTATATCTGTCCTGTGGAATCCACATGAAATGTTTGCTGCAGTCGATATAACGTGTGGTAGATATATTTGTAGTGGAGAAGATTGGAAGAGCAGTTTAATTTACCCTTTATAAAGGGGAAAATTGGGGGAAGCCACTGAGAGCACAAAGTCTGGAATCGAATTACCTGGGTCCAAATTCCAGCTGTATTGTTTACTAGCTGTGTGATCCTCTCTGTGCTTTAGTTTCCTCATCTGTAAAATGGGGATGGTAATAGTAACCACTTGAGAGGGCAATTGTGAGAATTAGTTACTAATATATGTAAGGCACCTGGAAGAGATCTTGGCACATAATAAACATTACATGTGTTACATATTACTATGTTTAGTTTGTTTAAATTTGGAGATCAACTTGAAAGGATGTTTTATTCATCCCTAGTTGATGGAGCAACAACAGGGTGAGAAAATGGAAATGAGAAGGAGGTAGATTTGCAAGGTCATTTGGTCAAGACATTGCCCTAGAAAAATGTGCTGGCATCTTAAGGGATCCCAGCACATCCTTTCTTGGTGAGTCAGAAATTGGTTTTGGCTGGCACCATCCACAAGTCTGGCATGGTGCCCACACCTTTACCCTTCTGTGGTCTAACACCCCAGAGAGAAGTAGATAAATGCTATTCTCCAGATGAACCAAGCCAGTTAGGAGCCATGTTAGGAAAAAAGTTTAAAAACAACAACAACCAAGAAAACACTTCATCGGGGATACCTGCAAATAGAATTTTATCCTTGACCACCACCCAGCGTGAGTCCCACAGCTGGAAGCCATCATGCCATCCATCAGATAAGTCATTCAGAAAAGTTCCCCATCTTCAGGTCTTTAAAGATGAATGCCTATCGGCCCGAATGGCCTCAGCTGTGTGCAGAAGGCTGCAGTCCCTGACTTCTCTTCCCAGCTCTGATGTCTCTTCTGAAGTCATCCAAGGAAGTCACTTAACCACTCAGTTTCCTTATCTGCAAAAAGGATAAACCATTCCAGTGTCTTTTGTTCCTACTTATCTCCCTAGGGAGTTTGTGGTATCTGTGTACCTAGGAATCCTATTTACAGTGTTCAGTGTTACAGAGACCAGCAAAATGCCTGGGTGATTGACTTTGGATTCATTGATGTTTCAGGAATTTGAATAGCTGGAGGATGTGGAAATGGGTGTTAGGTCTGGCCCTGTCTTTCGTATTTCTGAAAATCTGGTGATATAAACAAGAAAGAAAATTGTGAACATAGCCCTTCTAAAGACACTCTACTGAAGTATTACTACTATCTTCTGATTCCTGGACCTATACATGGCATATTCTTGCTCACTCATGCATGGAAATAATTTCTTTCATTTGCTCTACTCACTGTGCCCAAGAAGAGAGACTTGAGGCTACTGCTTAAACCAGTGTTGCTCGGAAACCACCTTATTGTAAACCAAGCCTTCCAAGTTTTGAAGCCACAGGGTGTGTCAAGAAGCACCCACCCATGCCTTCTTTACCACTTCAATGGAAAAAGAGCTTAGCCAGAGTTAGAGGGGTTAAAGCAGCCAAAGAAAGTTAAAGCCAAAGAAGGACAGAGTGGCACCATCTTAGTGGTCTGCTTTCAGGCTCTATTTATACTTTCTGTTTAATCAAACAGTACTCAAGTTGACAGTGATTCAAACTTTATCTGGCATCGGAGTTACCCAGAAAGCTTGTTAAAATTCCGACAGCTGGGCCCACCCCAGTAATTTTGGATTCAGAAGGACAGAGGGGCCTCAACATTTGTCGATTTCCTACAGATTCAAAGGCGATGCTAGCACAGCTGGTTCAGGGAATCACAATCGGAGACCCACTGGGTCAAAAGGTACATTCTTACAGGTGAAAAATCTTATGTTGTGTCCAATTAGGATGACCAGGTGTCCTGGTCTTCTTGGGGTTGACAAGTTTCCTTGAACGCAGGACTTTTCAGTGCTAAGAGTGGGATGGTCCCAAGCAAACGAGGATGGTTGCTCAACCTAAAACTGGAAGAGATGGTGACAATCTAATCTTTTCAAAGTTTGGACGAATTCAGCAGGCTAGCTAGTTAGTTGAGAATTAGTAAGTTCCAGAGGCCACACATGGGGGTATTAGACAAATTAAAGAGAACAATTGCAGTTCTTGTCCTCAAAGAATTTCCAAGCTGAGTAACACATTTGTATTGACCGCCTACTTATATGCTAGGTATTTGGTGGGGAGGGTATATTGGTGAATAAGATGGACATGGGACCTGCCCTCAAGGAGCTGACTATTTAATGGGGAAGACAGTGAACCTGGGTGAACAAAGGTGAAATGGAAATCTCCTCTTGAAGTGGAGTTATGAGGCTTGAGTTAATATCTGGAGACTACAAAAGGGAACAGTATGTTACAATTATTATAATCACATGACCTGAATCTTCTGAAAAGTCCTAATTTATGACATCACATTTCCCAGTTTTTGGATGAGGGTAAAAAAAGGCCATGAAGCTAGAAGTCAGGAGAACTGAGGCTTAGTTCTGGCTGGGCTATTCACTTGTTTGACCTTGAAAGAGTCTTTAATGTCTTTGTTTCTCAATTTCCACACAACATAAGAATCAGATAAAATATTATTATGGAAACACTTTCAATGTCAACAAACTGATATATTTAGAAGGCAAGTTATTTGGAAAGGTATCACACAAATTCTAATATCACAAATTCCCTACTGCACAAAAAGTATTCAAATCAGAATAATTTCCATGACCTGAGGTTCTTTTATGGAAATGTTTTAAAAAATGTATAGAGCCTAGGTGAGTATAGGTTTTCACTTTAAAGAAGAAGCTTCCATGATTTAGGATGACAGTTTTCTGAGGACAAATGGAAAATTTTTTGCAGACTTGGAAATTTGCATCACTCTATTTGAACTCAAATTTCTAAAGCCAGAGATTCTAACAAATACCTAAGTAGCATAAGGAAAAAAATGCACATCTATTGTTGCCTCTATTTTTTCATCTTAAAAAAAAAGTCTTTTTTGTAAAATTGAAAGCTATTTAAATATATATTTCCAAGGCTTCCTTTTTTCTTGTATGTACAGGTATCCTAGGGGCACAAGATGTATATCTGAAACGTGTCATCTCCTGCTGTCAACAATTTAGTAGTTTCCCATGGCCCTTAGATTACGGATCAAATAACCCAAGGCTAAGAACCGTCAACCCTTGCTGATTTACCTGGGGGACCTGGAAAACAAAAAACAAAACCCTGTATCTAGTCCCTCTTCCAGCTGAATCTGAATCTTTGGGGGTGGGGCCTGGGTACTACATTTTGTAAAAGCCACATGACCTGGCACTTGTTACCTCTCCAGTCACCTCTGCCACTACTCTTACCTCCCTGGCTCTGCTCAGCCTCACTGGCCGAGTCCTTGATACTAGACAGGGTCCAGGGTATTTGCACATGCTGCTCCCCCACTCTTGGCTTAAGCATTCCTTCCCTGACCTCTCAGAATGATATCAAGTTGCTCCAATGCACAATCTCCTAGCACCAGACCCTGGCCTCCTTAGCCCATCTTATGGCTGCATTGTACACTTACTTGTGAGATCTTTGGTTTCACATCTGCCTCCCCACTAGGCTATGAGTTCCTTGAGATCAGAGTCTGGTTGGTTACTGCTCAGTGTATCTTTCCCAGCTCCAGTGAAGGGCTTGACAATAAGGGGTGCTTGGTACTTATATCAAATGTAGAAAATGAATGACAGGATGGAAGATGATCCAATATTTTGTGTCACAGGTTTTAAGAGATGAAAACATATATATTTTGTAAAGTCATGTGTAAATCTAAGGAAGTATTGTCATAAAACATTGAACTCCATTTAATCTTAGCTACAGCTTCCCCAACCAAGCTTCAAAGACAAGCATCATTTGGAAAATAAAATTACAGAACTAATATAACGAGCCATATCCTGTTGAGAGTTATTTTTGGAAGTGCCTACAAAAGGAGGGTTGTGTGCTGCCTTTTCAATGCCACGATGGGGATCCACAGTTCGAGGCCTCCCTTCTAGAGAGAGATTTTCTGAAAGCAGAGTTAGGCCTCATGGTAACTGCATGCAAAACCTGGTTCTGCTCTCATCCTGCTTCCACTGGGGCCTCCCTGTTAGTCATAAATGATATCTGTTCCTAAATCCAGAAATGCAAATCGGCTGTGACTTCGGTTCACATATTTGTAGCTTGAAACATCAGAGAGCTTGAGTCTGCCATAGCCACGCCTATAAGCCTTGGAAAAAAGCCAAAGCTGGTCATCTTGAACAACTAAACTGAAGTGCACAGTAGATAAAGTTAAGCCACAAAACAGAGAACTGGGTTCAGATCCTGCTTCTACCCCTAATTACCAGTGAGAGATCTTATGCAACTTACTTAACCTTTCTGTAGCTAGTTTTCCTTGTCCCTAAAAGGGTTTAATATTAATAGTACCATATCTCATGGGATGGTTGGTAGGCTCAATGAATTAATACACATGACATTCTTAGAACAGTACATGGCACATAGTAAGTACTCAATAAGTATTAGCTATTATCACTGCTGATGGCATTTCAAGCACAGCTCTAGACAAGGGGGTTGCTTTCTTCCCCAAGCCCAAGCCAAGTGCCCGCTCACCAGGTGGCCTTGTGCTTACGGGGAGTGAAGACAATCTGCTTTGCTTGGAGCTGCAGGAGCACAGTTCCAAAGTGGGGGATGAGGCCCCCTGCCTTTTAACAAGGGTAAAGTATGTGCCAGAAGAAATGCATTTTCACTTGGATTACTGCCACCAGGAAAAAGGGAGGAGGGATTGATTATATGACCTACAGATGCCCTTCTCTTTTAGTCAAGATGAATTCAAAAAGGAAGTAAAAGCCATTTCCTACAGCTCATCACAACGCTGATACCTAGCATTTGGATCCCACTTTGCACAGTGCAGAGCTCTTCTACAGTCTTTACTTCTTTTTGTTCGGTTCGAGCAGAGGAGAAGCAGTACCACACAAAGGAAAGGTTGCTAAAGGGAAACGGGAGGCTGGGATTCTAGGCTTAGTGTGATACCCACCTTCTCTGGACCTCAGTTGCCTCATCTGTAAAGCGTGGAAGATGCACTAAATACTCCCCGAGATTGCTTCCAAGAGAAAAAGAAGAATACTCAAAAAGACTTAGAAACTTTACAGAAAAGGAAATTGAGCCATAGAAAAGAAAGCCGAGGTGGGTGGGGATGTGGGAAAGATAGCAGGTTGGGGATGCAGAGATAGGCTGCAGGACCTCTTCTTTGACGGCTTTCCCTGTAGATCATCTGTAGTAAGACACAGGTATGGGTGGCATGAGGAAGCTGGGTTGGGATGGGGGCCTGAAGGAGCGCTGTAAAGGTTTGTTGTATCACGCTGTTTTTTCTTCATCCTGCCATGATTTGTTAAACTGCTCCCTGCTCTTAACCCCCTCAAAACTGAGAACAAGAGCTCTTGGCTAAGAATTTTGTCAAATCCCTTCCAAAAAGTTCAGAATGTAGGAAAGCATCCATTCAGAGGTGCATGGCTCCCTTCTCAATCCTAGGAGCTCGTATTGCCTCTGAGAATTCATGCTTGTCTTAAAGAGGGGAGTGTGAAGCATGTGTATATGTCTACATCTAGTAGATCCAAAAATCACCCACTGAAATTGTCAGGAGAATAATGGGAAAACCTAAAAGTCAACTCAGTTTAGAGAGACCATGCCCACACAAATACCCATACCCTATACCTTGGGCCCCAGAGGAGAAACAGGGAACAGATCACATGCCCCAAGTAGCCACTGGTCCAAGGAGGATGAAAGACACATGAAACACAGTTGAATCCTACTTGGTGCTTGGATCCCAGAGCCAACAGCCAGCCTAGCTCAGTCAAGCCAACAGACCTATGAGCATGAGAATAAAGGATTGTTGTTTTAAGCAACTGAGCTTCAGGATAATTAGTTAGACAGCATAACTGTGGCGGTAGCAAACTGATACACCACTTTATGTCATAGGAATTCAACTCTAGAAAAGGGGGGAAAGGGTAGAGGCTGACACTTTTGAGTTACATAAGCAGTGTGTGTCTTTTTTATCTGGTATGCTATATTGATTCAGTCATTCTTTTATTCATTCATTCATTCAAAAGATACCTAATGAGCCACCTACTACGTTTTAGACACTGGGAACAAAACAGTGAATAAAACAGATGGAAATCCCTGCTCCATGGAGTGTATATTCCAGTACGTGAGATGCATTTGCTACAGGCTTCCGTGAGCAGAGGAAATGGCTTTAGAGCATCTCCACCTCAGCGCAGCCAACTCATTTACATTTGTTTAGCTATTACAACACAGGCTTTTAGCCATTCATGCAACCCAACTTAGTTCCCTTCTCTACTTCTCTTTTGAAAGGAATGACTTGCCCTGAGTTCCTACTGTTTGACAAGCACTAAAGCTACATTATTTTTAATCATGACAAAATCTTTACAGCATGGTTAACAGTACAGGTTTCCCCCACTATCCAAAAGGAGAGTGTTCCTAGGAAACCTTTCATAAGCCGAAATGGCGTAAAGCAAAGAAGCAATTACCTTAGGACACGTCTTGCTAACGGAGGCACAAAATAAACTGAGATAAAGCACAGATGCTCACAGACACAGTTTAAAACTCTGGTGGCTGGATGCTGAGATGCTGGGTGTAGTTCCCAGGGAAGGAGCTTGGTGGTTTCACTGCTGCTGCTTGGGCTGCACTGCCTCTGTGATGGCTTGTGCAAAACCAATGCTGAACACCTTTTTTACTTTCTGCCTTTTCTAGAAAAGTGAAAATCCTCTTCGGATTGCTTGCAGTTATAGAAAACGGGTACTAATGCAGGTCTTTTGTAAAAGCGAAGGGGCATAAAGCAAACTTTCAAAAAGCAGGGGATACATGTATTCTCATTACCTACCTTAGGACACAGAGGTGAGAAAGGTGGAGTAATTTGTCCATTGTCACACAGCTGGGAAAGACCTGGGATTTGAACCCAGTTATGTGCAGCTACAAAGCCCTGTTTTGATGAACCATATTGCCTCTCATAAGCCTGGCACTGCCCTGGAAAGTTTTAGATTAAAAGAAAATATTCTCTAATGTCAGATAAACTCATGGTATAAGGAAAATGGTGGTTTCTGGGCATACCTCTATGACTTCATCTTTTCCTTCTAAATAAATTAATTTCTTTTTTTTGCTGATTCATATTTCATGAGCACATGTGGTTTAAGCCAACTAGAAATTCTTCAAATGGCTACACATCTCAGAACATATCATCCTAGTTAGACCTTCAAATTTCTGGTCCAAAACCTAATTCCAAACACTACTCAAAAAAAAAAAAAAACCAAAAAACAAAAAAGCAACAGTTTGCCCTGGAATAATAATCTAAGAAGTCAATATAAATAATCAAATATTAAAGATGATGGCTCTACTGACCAAATCTGAACATTAAAAACAGTGATAATAAAGGATTATAACATTGAACAAAACAAAAAAAGGAATCTAGAATTCAGAGTTAAACTTTTTTAAAAGGTAGGATGGGATATTATTTTTCAAAAAATAAATAACAGATAATAACTGTAGAAGGAATGATATAATCAGAAAATTACCATTTTGCAACCACTGATGTAATAACAAATGCTTTGAGCAAAGATCATCAATAGTTGCTAAACCACTAGGTAAAAGATTTTGGGGGAACAGTATATTTCCTGCTCTCAAAGTGTTACCTCTCTTTTATTCCTCATTAATGATAAAGGGTAAAAAGTACCTTTATAATAGAGAAATGTGATGGACACCACCTGAACCAAGCAGTCAAAATTAGCATCACCAATAACAGGGTAAATTGATAATATACCTCCTGGTGACTTGCAATGGGAAATCCCCAAAATGTCCCATGTGATGTTCTTGCCAAAAAATGTTTATCCAGAGTGTCTGATCACAAGGAAATAATCTGGCAAGTCCAAGTTGAAGCCATTCAACGGGACAACTGGTCTGGACTCTTGCAAAATGTCAATGTTGTGAAAGACAAACAAGAACAACAGGTGAGAAGACTGTTCCAAATGAAAGAAAACCAAAAAGACATGACAACCAAATACAAAATGTAGCACTTGATTCTTGATTGGATTGGAGGGCAGAGTGGGGAGGACTTTAAGAGACATTCATGGAACAACTGGAAAACTTTGGACTGTATTTCAGATAAAACTATTTCACTCATGTTAGATTTTGTGGATGTGATATTGAGATTGTGTTGTATAGGAAAATGTCTTTACCCTTTGGAAATACATGATGAAGTATTTGGGGTGAAGTATCACGTTGTCTGTAATTTACTTTCAAAAGGTTCACCATATATGTGTGTGTAGATAGTGAAGGGGTTCAGAACAAGCCTCCCCAAAATGTGCCACTTTGGCACGTGAATTATTTTGAGCTGAAGACAATGGAAGCCCAAAAGACTCAGGAAGAGTTTCTAGCTATCCCTTAACTACCTAAAAGAGTTTAGATAGGGGGCCTGGCTGAGAGAGAGCACTAAATCTGAATGACCTGTTTGGCAGGGCAACCACCTAATTACCAAACATCTGGTCTTCTTATTGTCTTGTGGCTCACCCTCCTCCCCTTTGAAGCCGCAGGCCCCTATCCCATTTCTTAGCTCAGGATGGCATATAAGCCTCACTGCCCTCCTTGCTATTGGGTCTCAGATTCTTATGGGGGCCCCATATGTACGTAATTAAATTTGTTTTCCTCCTGTTAATCTGTCTTGTGTTAATTTGATTATGCGACCAGCCAAAGAACCAAGAAGAGTAGAGGAAAAAATTCTTTCCCCCCAACGAAAGACAGATAGATGATAGATGATAGACAGATAGATACATGATAGATAGGGGATAAACTCAAGTATGAAAGAAATAAAGGATAGAAAAAGAAAGCAAATACTAACAACTGTTAATCTAGGTGAAGAATCTGTGGATTTCACTGCCTTTTCTTTCAAGTTTTTAAAAATTTGGAGTCAAAATTGGGGGAAGAAAAATAAAGCTGTTGGAATAGAAGATGTTTCCAATTCCTTACCTTGCTGGCATTTGAAAAATGCCAAGATTGGAAACAGATCATCCTTGGAAGATGTGGTCCTGTCTGAAGCCCTGGGTCTGTCAGCTGTCCTCACTGCAAACCCACACTGAGTGTCTAGCATTTCTGTTCGGCACTCAGGAGCTGACCATGGGGTGATGGCTCCTCTGCTCCTTCTTTGAGTCTGGGACATCATGATGATTGTTTGGAGCTGGCTTTGATAGACAAGAGGATATTCAGGCATTGCTGGGAAAGGCTGTGAAGGGTGAGTCAGGAAAAGAAGGAGATGAGGGGGCAGAGAGATGGGTTGTTTGCAGCCAGGAAACAACTCAGGGAATGTGTGGGAAATGTGGAGGAGGGGAGTCTGGGAAAGGGTGAAGGAGCAGGGGCTTATCTGAAAACCCTTTAATACAAGCACAACATCGGAAGGCTTATTTGGCCTTGTTTATTTACCTACCACAGGTTCCCACTGTTAAGTAGGCAGGCACCACTTACCTGCACTTCCTCATCCTGCAAGTGAGTATAACTCCTTCCACATTCTTTCATCCAAGCCCTCCTTTCCTTGCAGACAGCCGGTCTTCTTCAAGTTAATGTGCCCAAAGGAAGGAACAAAAAACTTTAGAGCTGCAATATGTGGAGGCAGATTGTAGGAGGGCAAGGGTAAAAACAGGAAGACCATTTTGGAAGCTTTTACAGTCGTCCCAGTGACGGATGATGGTGGCCTGGACCAGAGGGTTACAGAGGAGGTGGGCTGAAACAGTCCAATTCTAGATGCGTTTGCAGGCGGAAATCAAGGGAGTTACACTGCTGCCTGGCCTACAAATATCACTGGCCCCTCTAATGTCCCTTCAGCATTCCCTATCTCTGTGGTTTACATTCTTCTTTAACAGGAGGGCTTGGAGAGCCACAAGGCAAGTTGGAGTGTGGACAGATGAAGGCAAATCCATCTTTGATCCTGGAAACAGGGTTCAAATGACCCTCTGATAAAGATTGGTCAGCAACATCAGAGGTAGTTGGGTCCATTTCAATGTTCCACATTTTCCAGGAAGCCTGACTTCGCAATGTCATGCCTGCCTCCTATGAATTCAAAGGCAGTCTCGTCTATAGCAATAATAGCCTACCTAACATGAATGTAGTCCTTTACCAGTGTTTTACACCACTTGGAGAGGTCTTTCCTAACCCCTAGATTATACTCCATGTTCTATTTCCCCATGGTATCTTGTTCTTCCCCACTATATTTATTTTATTGTAGATATTTAATTATCTGTCTTTCTTGCTAGATTGCAAAGCTTTATGAGGAACAGACAATGTTACACCTCTGGTACCTAACACAGTGCCTGGTTCGCGAAAGGAATTTAGTACACCCTTACAACTGAACAAATAAATAATCAGTAACTTTTAACTTTCAAAACAACTCTTCCAAGGAGGGTGTTATTATCTCCATTTCTTTGATGAGGGGAAGGAGCTGTTGGGAGATCACCGTCACAAAGCTAGTTAGTGGAAGGACTAACTGGCAGTGGTACCCAGGTCCCAGCTCTCACTGCTATGCTCCACTTGGAGCCTAGAAGAAACATCCATTCATTTAATCAGTCAACACACACTTTTTTTTAATTAATTAATTTATTTTATTGACTGTGTTGGGTCTTTTTGCTGTGCGCAGGGCTTTCTTTTAGCTGTGGTGAGTGGGGGCTACTCTTCATTGTGGTGCGCAGGCTCCTCATTGCCGTGGCTTCTCTTGTTGCGGAGCACAAGCTCTAGGTGCATGGGCTTCAGTAGTTGCAGCACATGGGCTCAATAGTGTGGCTCACGGGCTCTAAAGCGCAGGCTCAGTAGCTGTGGTGCACGGGCTTAGTTGCTCCACAGCATGTGGGATCTTCCTGGAGCAAGGATCGAACCCGTGCTCCCTGTATTGGCAGGCGGATTCTTAACCACTGTGCTACCTAGGAAGTCCAACACACACTTTTGGATTATCCCCTACATGTCAGGCTTTACCCAGGGAACACAGACTCATGGGGGAACATACTAAAAAGAGTAAGACTTGTGTTCAGATGCTGGAAACCAGAAGCAGGAAAATGAACATGCAAATACATAATTGCATTATAGGGTGGTAAGTACTACGGGAGCTCCTAGGAGGAATGTCTAAATCTGCCTGGGTGATGGAAGGCTCAAATGGGTCCATTTGATCTGGGTTTTGAAAAAAAAACAAAAAACTACTTTTCTAGGGAACAGAGCAGGAAAGGATATTAAAGGACAAGGCTCATGGCTGACACCTCCAAAGCTGAGTCACCTCATTTCCAGCTCTGTTACTGACTCTCCCATCCCATCCAAGTCCCAGAAGCTGGCTTCAGGAAATGGAGGAGCCAGTCCCAGGACCCCATGCTTGCTTAACTGGAAACAGTCAGTGCAACAGGAGACCCAGAGTGTGGAGCCAGGCTGTATTATACTCATCGCCAGAGCTCACCTACCCGGGCCGCCACACACAGGTTAAAATAGCATCCATATGAATGACATTCATTGGATTCAGGCAATGCTCAGCTCTCACCATTGCGCACGTGGCTCCAACATCTCATTTCAATCAATCTATAAAATCTGTTTTTGCTAGAAATAAAAGAACAATGTAGGCCATATGATACGGAATAAAATGAGGTACAACTTGCTGAGAGTAATAGAACACTGGAGCAAGGGAAGACCACTGGTTTACTGGAACCGCGGAAAAGTTGCCTCTAAGAATATAACACACCAGCCAGGGCGGTCAACAGTCCTTCTGAGATGTGGCGCTGACGTGCAGCCAAGAGTGGAAGGTGAATCTGTGAGCACTGTCATGTCGTACTAGGAACCAGGGAGGGAGGGAAGCTATTATCACGAGCAGTTAATTGACAGGAATTCTTTAAATAAGAAAGCACAGTGATCACATTTACATTTTAGAAAGATAATGGACAGCGGTGTGTTAGGGGTGCAAAGGACAGAGGCAGGGAGACTGTTTAGAAAGTCAGTGAAAAGATACCAGTGAGAGATGATGAGGCATCTATCTGGGTAATGAGAATGAAGAGGAGGAAACAGATCCAGAAGCTATTTAGGAAACAGAGTCATCAAGACCTGGATGACTAATTGCATGTCAGGGGTGAGAAAATAGGAAGAGGAGACGATGACTCCTGAGTTTCTGATTTGGGAAAGTATTTGGATGGTGGTTGGAAGAAGAGAGAGGCAGAGAGAAAGAGAAACCTTAGTGTGTGTGTGTGTGTCTGTGTGTGTGTCTGTCTGTGTGTGTGTGTGTCTGAAAACAAAATTCAGATTTCTAACTGTTGAAGTGACTGGACGACAGGCATAGATTTCCAGTAGGTAGCTGGATATATGGTCTGCAATTTAGGAGAAAATACCTAGTATCTAGAAAATAGTAATTTGAGTGTCATCAGAGTTTAAATGTTAAGTAGCAGTGGATGAGGTAAACTTAAGGAGACCACACAGAGAGAGGAGAAGGCTCAGGACCCAAACTTAGGGAACACCAACATTTAAGGGGCAGTTAAAAGCAGTTGTCCATGAAAAAGACTGCTTTAAACTTGAAACACGGCTGGGAGCCTTAGATGTTCTAGCTCAGTTGGAACTGCATTTAGCTGCACGTCACAGAAACCTGACTTTCTCAACCAGAAGGCAGTTCGGGCAGGGCTTAATGAAGCCATCAAGACTCACGCCCCTTCCAGATCCTTTTGTCCTCATGGTCCTAAAATGGCTGCTCCACCTCAGGCACTAAGCCCCTGTTCCAAGCAGGAAGAAGGGGAAGGGCAAAGGGCAAGAGGCATTTGCCAAGCCTCTCCCTTTTTACCAGAAAAATAATCACTTGCTGAAAAGCCTTGCCCATTAGACGAAAAACTACAACTCATTGGCCAGGATTGTGGATATGAATATCTCACCCCAGGGGTGCCTGCGGGAGATGAGGTGTTTTTGTTTTTTTAACTTTTTATTTGGAGATAATTTCAAACTGATAGAAAATTTGCAAAAATAGCACAAAGAACTCCTGTATACCCTTCACTCCAAATTTCCAAATATTAACATTCACCACATTTACTTTATCACTTTCTCTTTCACACATATTTACTCCTACATACTTCAGTATATGCTTCCTTAAAAGAAGGATCTTCTCTTGCATAACCATAATACAATGATCAGGGACTTCCCTGGAGGCACAGTGGTTAAGAATCCACCTGCCAATGCAGGGGACATGGGTTCAATTCCTGGTCCAGGAAGATCCCACATGCTGTGGAGCAACTAAGCCCCTGCGCCACAACTACTGAGCCTGTGCTCTAGAGCCCACGAGCCACAACTGCTGAAGCCCACGTGCCTAGAGCCTGTGCTCCACAACAAGAGAAGCCACAGCAATTAGAAGCCCCCGCACCACAATGAATAGCCCCCACTCAATGCAACTAGAGAAAGCCCACGTACAACAATGAAGACCCAACTCAGCCACTTAAAAAAAAATACAATGATCAAAATCAGAATATTAACATTTATACAATGCTATTAGTTAACCTACAGCTTTTGCCAATCGTCTCACTCATGTGCTTTATCACAAAGAAAAGTATATATTCCAGTCCAGGAAGCAATCCGGAATCACACATTGCATTTTGTTGTCATGCTGCTTTAGTTTACTTTAATCTAGAAAGCTCCTCAAGCTCTTTTTATCTTCCATGTCATTGACATTTTTGAAGACCACAGGCCAGTTACTTGTAAAACATCCCTTATTTGGGTTTGTCTGATGTTTTCACATGATTCTGGTTACATATTTTTGACTAGAATCCCACAGAAGTGATGTGGTGTCCTTCTTGGGGCATCATAATAGGAGGCACATAATTTTGATATTAACTTTGATCCCTTGGTTAAGATGGTAAAGTGGTATAGGTCAGATTTCCTGAAATTAAGTTAATAAGAATGTGGGGGAGATGTTTGGCGACATTGTAAATGTCATGCTTCTCATCCAATTTTCACCTGCTAATTTTAGCATTTGTTGATGATCTTGCCTGAAACAATAAGGTGATAGCAATAGTGATTGTCTCATTCTGTCACTCATTCTATAATTTATTACTTTTCTTTTTACCACATAGAAGAACTTTTCTTCCTCCTCCATTTATTTGTTTCAGTTTGAACTCCCGGATTCCTAGTCTATTCAGTGAGTTAAAATCAGCAACTATCTTTACATATTTTGATGCTCAAAGTGTTGCAGATTGGCCCTTAGGGGTCCCTTTATAAGCTGACTTTTGTGTCCTTTTGACATGTCCCCATCATTCTTTGAGCACTTTTCTTATTTGCGAGGATTATTTTTAATGGGGCACATTAGCACCTTGATAAAATCAGGCTTCTGTTCGTAAAGAACACGAGGAGAAATGGAGATCGTGTGGGCAACCAGTTGTGCTTACCACACCTAGCTCCTCACCATCCAAGAGCTGGTGGCTTGAATCCAGGTTGACAGTTTTGCTTTGTTCTAACAAAACAACCTTGTGCCCACATTCCAAAAACAGCCTCAAGGCCATGTAATTCCATCGATGCCTTTTCTCACTGTCAACCGTTACCACCATCCAAAATGAGTGCTCCTAGGGCCAGGGCCCTGGGTTGCACAACTCCAGGTTTGCCATTCATACAGTAGACTATGAATGACCTATCAGAGCAGGGGCCAGCAAACTCTTTCTAAAAAGGGCCAGATAGTAAATACTTTCAGCTGTGTGGGCCATCTGGTCTTTGTTGCAACTACCCAACTCTGCCACTGAAGAGTGAAGGCAGCCGTAGATGATATGTAAATGAACTGACATGGCTGTGAGCCAAAAAAACTTTGTTTATAAATACTGACATTGAATTTCATGTCATTTTCACGCATCATGAAATATTATTCTTAATTGTAATTTTTAAAATGTAGAAACCATTCTCAGTTTGTGGGCTTTACAAAAATAGGCGGCTGGTTAGATACGACCACAGCTGTCGGCTCCCCGCCCTACTCAGCCCAGAGCTGTGGTACGCAATGGCCCTGCCTCCAGCCGGGTCCCTTTTCCTTCACCCTCATCTCCAATTTGCCATCCTGCTAGGAGCTTTCTTTCCACCTTCTGCCCTCTCCTTTCTCAGGCCTTTTCCTCTGCAGGTGCCCCAGAACCTCCATTCAATTGTAAATAAACTTCTTTTCACCTTTAACCTTCTAGGTCCCTCCTTGACTTAGCAAAGTGAATGTATTCCCTAAGGAACTTTCTTCCTTGGTTGAATTCTAGAAAGGATACTACTCATTTTCCCACGCCCATTGGCATGGGAAGTGGTGTTGGCACACTCCAGATTCCTCAATCTGACTTCTAAACCTTTCTTCTTCTACCCGCTCACAAAACCCCTCCTCCTTTGAAGCTCTTATCATCTGACTCTTTTTTCTTTTTTTAAAGGAAAGGGACAGGTAAACTTTATTATTTATTTATTTATTTACTTGCTGTGTTGGGTCTTTGTTGCTGCACATGGGCTTTGTCTAGTTGTGGCGAGCGGGGGCTCCTCTCTGTTGTGGTGCATGGGCTCCTCATTGCTGTGGCATCTCTTGTTGCAGAGCACAGGCTCAGTAGTTGTGACTCACAGGCTCTAAAGCACAGGCTCAATAGTTGTGGCACATGGGCTTAGCTGCTCCGCAGCATGTGGGATCCTCCTGGAGCAGGGATTGAACCCGTGTCCCCTGACTGGCAGGCAGATTCTTAACCACTGCGCCACCTAGGAAGTCCCCAATAGCTAACACCCATTGAGTGAGATCCTCACAACCTCTAGGAGATAGGGTACCCTTATTACTCCCATTTTGCAAGGGCAGAGAGAGGTTGAGGTCACACAGCAGGGCCCAGATTCTAGTCCCAGCAGTGTGCTTACTGCCAAGAACTTACATTGCCTTTTGTCTATGATCATGTACCACGTGGATAACCATCTTCCATCCGAGGCTCACTACCCATTACCAGCTTGGTGCACAGGCAGAAACAGATGCACACAACTTGAGTCATTTGAAGAGGATTTAACAGAGGAACAATTTATAAAAGTGTAGGGCAGGCTTCCTCAACCTTTTTCATGATCATCCACCCTAAGGAGAAAAATTAAATCAACTCACTAGTAACTTTACTAATTAAATTAACTTAATTAATAAAACATCCAGTTCACCTCACCCAATCCATTCTTCCCACGATAGTGAAAGATGTCTAACTGGAGACAGTGGGTACCTCTGGGACAGGGAACTGAAAAGCTGGAGGTGGGCAAGAGGAAGACCCTTCCAGCTTTTGAATGTTGTACAATATGCACGTATCATCTAATTTTAAAATAAACTGTAATTTAAAAAATTGACGTAAAATGAAATATGGTCATTCTTTCCCAAGCTCAAAACACTTCCGTAGCCCATCTGCCTTCAAGTTAAAATCCAAATTCGTTCCCGTCACACAAGGCCCCTCTGCATACTTCTTTAGCCTCATCTGCACCACCTTCCACCTTAAACCCTGTGTCCGGACATGTGAATTGCTGAGAAGTGAATGCATTCCCTAAGCAACTTTCTTCCTTGGCTGGCAGTTTGCTCACAATGCCACTTTGTATCAGACATTTTTGTATACTTGCAGTTTCTACATCCTAGCACTGCAAAGCCTCTTCCTTCCCTCTTCACTTCTTCCTGATGAATTCTTCTTCATTCTTCAAGATTCAGCTAAAATAACTTCTCTGGACTCCTGTGAGAATAGCTGCCGACCTTCTCTTCCACGCCACCACTATAGAGTCGGTGATTAAGAGCACAGGCTCTGACGTCAGATTTGTGTGGGTTTAGATCCTGGATTTGTCACATACCAGTTGGTGACTTGGGGAAAGTTATTTAACCTCAGTGCTTCAGTGTCCTTATTTGTAAAATGGAGATTAAAATAAGTAGTTCCTCTCTTAGAAGCAGAGTATTCATTCACCAAATATTTCCTATTATACATCAAAACAGAAAAAAATTCCTGCCACAGCAGAACCTATATTAGCTTCTAGAGCAGGGGTTGGCAAATTATACCCCTTGCGTCAAATTGAGCCACTTGTTTTGTTAACAAAGTTGTAGTGGAACATGGCCACACCCATTCATTTATGTATGGTCTGTGGCCACTTCCATGCTATAGTGGTTGAGATCAGTGGTTGTGACATAGATCACAGGGCCTGCAGAACCAAAACTATTTACCTTTAATAAAATATTTATTGTTAAGAAAAAGATTTTAGCCCCTGCTCTGGTGAGACTGAGTTCACATATGTAAAGTGTTTAAAATGTTAGAACATTGCCTGGCACTTGGGAAGCACTCAGTAGATGCCAGCACCATGAACATGATTGCATACTCTTACAGTAACACTTCACACAGGTACTCAGTAAAAGTTTTTGCTGAATAAATGAATAAACAGAGAGGTAAAGAGGAACCAGAAGCTGGGGTTGTGGAAGCCGCTGGAAGAAGATTTTCAAGAAGGTGGAAGTGGTCAGCTAGGTTAGGTGACAAATCGATACTGAAGAAAGATCATCAGATTTAGCAATTGGATAATGTGACCCAACCTCGGAGCAGCTGATGTGAAGTGGTGAGGACAAAAGCTAGACTATGGTGGGTTTAGGAGGGAATGGCAATGAGGAAGAAGAAATAGGAAAGGAGAGATCATTCAGCTATGGGACAGCAAGTATTGAGGGAAAAATGAACACATTTAGCCTGCTACCTGAATTTTTAAAAATCTGCTAACCCAAAAATATCAGGTTTGATATATTGGGGTATCTGATGGCTTTTCTGCTCAACTCTAAGCTGTTTGGTGTTGGGTAAAACATCAATGGTTAAAATTGGAGTCCAGAACTAGAAGACAGACTTCAAGCAGAACCTTCAAGTCCAGACCATTAAAAGATTTATGATGATGTTGATGATAATAATGTTTGTTTCTTTTGTGACATTAATCACTGTGTCATCTTAACTGGTGTGAAATGAGAATTTCAATGCAAACAGCAATGTAAATTTGCCTACAGAATATTTACGTAATCACAAAACAAAAACGACACAAGCATTGTTGTTCATTCTATAAACATTTACTGAGTACTTTGCATGCACTACACATTCTAATAAATACAGATACGTGTGCGTAGAACTTAATTTGGTCATTGCTCTCCCTACTCCCCCCCCAGGAATTTATGATTTAGTTGGTGAAAAGGCTAGAGTTCAAATAGGTTCAATATTTGTTATAAATGCTAAGGTACTAGTTTAGGTGGGTTACAGCAGGGGCTTGAAAGAATAAAATAATTTCTATGAAACTATTTTGCCAGTTGTCAACAATTTGCCAACTATTTTTACATCTATACATATGTACATTAAGACTAAAGAGAATGATATCAACTCATAGCTGCTTTCTGGAAAATGTGTATGAGACATTTAGGATTCTGAATATATGCATATTATTACTGAGGTCTTTTTAAAGAGACTACAAAAGAGTATATTAACTATGATCTTATTTTTATTAATATACACACTAGTAAAATACAGTGTACATATAGAGGAAAAGTCTATAAAGATACACATTCAGAATATTAACAGGGATTATACCTGGTAGGTGGGATTTCTGGATATTATTTTCCTTGCTATACTTTTTTGCACTTTAAATATTTGTGCAATGAACAGGGCTTGCCTTGCCTTTGTGGCGTTTTTTTTTTTTTGGCTGTGCTGCCCAGCATATGGAATCCTAGTTCCCTCACTAGGGATCGAACCCATGCCCCCGCCAGTGGAAGGGTGGAGTCTCAACCACCGGACCGCCAGAGAAGGGCTTACTTTTACAATCACAAATAACAATGGAACAAAATCATTGAGTTTTAACCATCACATGTTACGAGCATACAACCTGTGTTGTTGTTGCACGAACAGCAACAAAAGTTCTCAGCCTACAAATGTTAGCAGATGACATCTCAGAGATGTGTCTAAAAGTTAACTTTGTTGGTCAGTCCTCCTCTGCAAGTGGGAAACCAACCAGACACCTGCTGTTGAAACACTGGAATTTACTTAAAACAGGGAGTGCTAAGCAGACGAGGAGTGAGGACAGTGTGAATCACTTAGTTTGACTTGTCATTCATTCACTCAGTAAGTATAACAGGTCACCCACTATGTGTCAGAGTGACTCTGTATTGAACAATAGAGAAAAAGATGTGGTCTCTGCTCTCAGCGAGCTTGGGAGGGAATACAGATAGGCAGATATCAAATTACAAAAGGTGTAAAGAGGTAAGGACAGAGGAAGAGGGTATACATGGGAGGAGCACCTAGCCCAGCTAAGGGGAGGGGAGAGAAGCCTCCCTGGAGCAAAGCAAGTGATACCCAACTGAGGCCTGGAAGAAGAGTACTTGGTTGCCCCTCCTGGCATCATGGGAAATTCCTTGCCCTACAAGACATCTCATCCTACACTTTATCTGCATCTCTTCTCTGACTTACTGTTTTTCTTTTCCTTTCTTCAAAATGTCTTTGCCCAGCTGTCTGTACATCTGGGATCCAGTGAGAGGACCACAGGGAAACTCTTGCAGCAAACTGAAAGTTTCTATTACAGATCCTTCTGCCACCACTATTTCCATAATCACCATAATCACCTCCACAACTACCACCACCACCATCACTTCCACCCCATCACCACCATTACCTTCACCACTACCTCTCAACATCTCCACCATCACTTCCCCCATCAAGAGACCACCTCTGCTACTATCAAAAAAATATACAAGGCTTGCTTTAATTCCAAAATGATGTATAAAATCTGAGTTAGTATAATGAACAAAGGATGATTATTTGCTTTTCCAAATTATTCAATCTATAGCAACCTTAATAGTTAAGTTTCCCTAGTGTTTTTTATATGTTCTTTGTTTTTTCTTTTTTAACAAACATTTCAATTGCCTAGATCTCTTTAGGAATATACCTATCTTAAGAAGTAAGGCATACCAGAGACAGGATTTTCATGCTTAGAAAGAAAGGAAAGCATAATAAGTTCATAAGGTCTCTTTCTTTATTCACTAAATTATTGAAAAGAGTTTTATAGCATGCAAAAATCTATTAAACATTAAGCAGTTTTAGTTACTTGGCCATAAATCAGTGACTATAAAGGCAGAAGTTAATTCTATCAATAGTACTCCTATACATAATAGGATATCTATATATAAATATATAATACTTATATTAAAATATGTGATATATGTATGCTTATAGTATATTTTCTAATGTATTTATCATATATTTGTATAAATATATAGCACATATATACAATGTATATTATAACAAATATTCTTCTCTAATTGTGAAATTTGAAGTAGACTATACAAATGGTTACAAATTCTTCTCATCCTTGTATGCACATCCCTTGTGCATACTCTGCTCCTCTTCTCATCAAGAAGGAGAGTCTTATTTCCCTGCTTTTTGACTTTTGACTCTGGGCTGGCTGTGTGACTTCTCTGGCTATTGAGATAGTATAAACAAATGTGATGCAAGCAGAAGCTTGAAAAATGCATGCACTTTGGGCTTTGCCCTCCTGCTGATCTGGGAACCCTGCCACGACCACCATGTGATCTAATCTGGGCAGGCCTGCTGGAGGATAGCGGATCACATGGAGCAGAAATGAGCTAGGCCAGCTCTGGCTAGGTCAGTCAGCCTGCCAATCACCAGATACCTGAGAGACCCTCCTAGATCATCCAGCCCCAGCTGAGCTGGCTGAGGCCAGAGCAGTCACCTGGTTAAAAACCAGAGACTCATGAGAGATGATAAAATATTTATTGTTTTAAGCCACAAAATTTTGTGGTGGTTTTGTTTTTTGTTGGGGGCGGGGGGGGCGCATGGGGCATGTGGGATTTTAGTTGCCTGACCAAGGATTGAACCTGCGCCCCCTGCAGTTGAAGCACAGACTCTTAATCACTGGACCGCCAGGGAAGTCCCTTGTAGTGGTTTGTTACACAGCAAAAGTTAACTGATACAGGTACTATATCTTACTGAGTTTTGTTTTCTTCTTTTCCTTTTACCCATTCCAAAAAGCTTGGGTAAAACGTTTGGTTGATTGGAGCCATAGCTGTCACAAACATATGATCCTTCATTTTTTTCTAATTCTAAAAGTTCATATTCTCATATTATTAAGCATCCTTTCTCACTTATGAGCTTTGCAGAAGAAAGGGGCTGGGGAATAAAGGTAGTAGAAATGAGGCATGATGTTAAGAGTGAGGAGGGAGCTGGAGATGTGAAATAAGGTGGTGACAATGGGATACTAAGGCCAAAAAGAGAGGGTGGCACAACTCATAAAATGTTGACTAACTTCCTGGGAGAAATTTGTTCTACTAAATCAGAATCTCTGTGAAACTCCCTGGCACTGACCCCAGATGTCCCTATGTTAAATTGCAAACATACATTCTAAAATTCCCTTATGTTCCATTCCTTAGTTCCTCTCAATCTTTTTCAGTATGCTAAATATGGCTTTCTATTTTGGTAGTTAGAATTTTTTTGACTGTGAAAGAAGCCCAGCTTGATCTAAAAAGTCCAGATCATGCTCAAGCTTCAGGCAAGGTTGAATCAAGTTGCTCAAATGATGTCCTCAGGAAACTGTCCCTCCATCTCTGTCTCTAGGTTCTGCTTTCCTATGTTCTGGCCTCCCTGTATCCCTCAATCCCTGACCTATTTTGTGAGTCTCAGAATTGAGTGGTGGCAACTGTCTATTGGTGACTAAGCCCTCATCCTGTTACCCTAATCATGTTAAAGGCACTAAGATCTATCCAATTTCCCAAGTCAAAACCTTGGAAGTTATCCCAGACTTCTCCATTAGTCTCCATATCTAATAGATCATAAAGCCAAGTCATCTCCATCCCATCTGTGTCTTTGGAATTGGTTTTCCCTCTCCATGGCCAATGCCACTGTGCTTTGTCATGCATTGTTATTTCTGTCATGGAAGAAAATTTCTCCCTAACCAGTCTTTGCTTTGCTTCCTGCAAACCATCCTCCATGCCTGGAGTGATCTATTAAAGATGTAAATCTGAGTCTAGCATTCCCTGCTTAAAATGTTTGGTTGTGTACCTTATATAAACAGCTCCATAAATTTGGGGTAGAAACATGGTCCCATTTGGGGAGTTTTCCAATGGATCACTTGAACCTCAGCTGCCCTGTTGGCAGAGATCTTAGATTGAGTTCCCCAGACACAGAGCCTGAGCTGGGGATAAACATTGTTATTTTAGGGGCCTCACTGCTTCCCTGACGCTATGACTGAGCCCACTCCAATCCACCCTGTTTGGCCTCATTTATAATAGAGAGTCTTGGAGTAGGAGACTGAAGATTGGTGTCTTTCCTCCCAAGAAGCCAGGGGGTCCTCATGTAAAATTCTGTGTACCTAATACCAAGCTCTGGCTACCTGGGGTCTCAGAGTGGGGCCATGATCCAGCCATAAAGGATTCTTCTATGTCAGAAGTCAAAAACTCAAACACCAATAGGAGGCAGAAGCCTGACATACTCCGCAGTACTGCCATTCAGCCGACAATCAACAGTTACCAAGCAAGAACTTGGCATTCATAGTCCCCACATCTTTGTGGAGCTTTTTCAGGAGGAGCCCAAAATCTTGACTTTTATGGGAAATACTCTGATTTTAAACTGTTAGCCTGATTTTTACTTTTTTTTTTTTTATAAATTTATTTACTTATTGGCTGCGTTGGGTCTTCATTGCTGCACACAGGCTTTCTCTAGCTGCTGCGAGTGGGGGCTACTCCTCACTGTGGTGCGCAGGCTCCTCATTGTAGTGGCTTCTCTCGTTGTGGAGCACGGGCCCTAGGCGCGTAGGCTTCAACAGTTGCGGCAGGCACATGGGCTCAACAGTTGTGGCTCACGGGCTTTAGAGCACAGGCTCAATGGTTGTGGCACATGGGCTTAGTTGCTCTGTGGCATGTGGACTCTTCCCAGAACAGGGCTCGAACCCGTGTCCCCTGCGTTGGCAGGCAGATTCTTTACCACTGCACCACCTAGGAAGTCCCTGATTTTTAAAAAAAGCATGAAAAACAAAATTTATCTGGGGCCTCATCTAACCCAGGGGCTATCAGTTTGCAAACCCCAAAACAATGGATGCCCCACTTACCTTATATTAGTGTAATTATGGGGGCCACTCAAAGAGCTGGGACTGGACAAAGCTCCGCTATGAACCTCCTACAAAAGGTTCCAAGACTTCAAGATAGTCTAACCTCCCTTAGCATGGTCTCTGCTGCCTCCGTGACCTGCCCTTCTCCTTGGCCTTTCTGCTACCCGGCTTGCCACACTGCTACACCTTAGGGCCTCTGGGTTCACTAGGCTGTCAGTTATCTACATCCTCTTGCCTTCCTTCAAGATCTGGCTAAAAGACCTTTGCGGGGCAGCCTTCCTTTCCCTGACCTCTGCTTTCTCTCCTGCTTACCCAGTGTTTTAGAGCAGTTATGCCATTGCCCTAATGTTTTCCTTACAGGGCTGTTGCCCCACCTGACCAAAACCCTAGAGGGCAGGACCCTGGGTTCACTGACCACTGTATCCCTCACAAAGCAGATTGGAGAAATCCACCTCCAGTTTGAAAAATAATCACCAGACTACTTTCACGTGCCAGAAATGCATTTATGAAGAACCAGTCATTTTATTTTGAGAAAATAAGTTGAAACTTGGTGTTTCAGAGAAGGGATTAAAAAACCTCTCTGCATAATGTTATTTTAAAAATGACCACATATTTGTGAAATACAGTCAGAAAGAGTAAGTTTTTACACTTCCTCATCTTTGGACATAGCTGAGGCTTCTAAGAAGAGTTCTAGAACAAGAGAATGGCTAAACTGACCCGTTGCACTGCTTTTCTCCTAGACCTCAAAGGTCCCCTGGGCTGTTTGCCACCTCCGAGGGGAAAGGGCGCCAGCTCCTCCGAATGAAACAGCACTTGTACAGAGGCGAAGGCCTTACGAGGGAAAGCGAGCAGTCACAGTCGAAAAGACCCTTTGCATAATCTACTCTGAAATTGAGGCTGTAGAGTTGTAAACTGAAACTCCGGAGGCAAACCCTAAGCGGTTACGTTTTATCAACCAGAAGGTTACCCAGCCCTATCTTGCTTTCTCTCCCTCCCGGACGCGCGCGCACACACACCAGGCTCGGTGGATTGTTTCCTTGACGTTGAACCTCTCTCCTACCTGAAGTGGGGTATCTCAGGAAGCAGCGAGGTTTCATTCATAATACATGAAATCAAGGGAGGAGGGAGGCAGGGACAAGAGCCTTTCATCTCTGCTATTTAAAGTCCCAGCCTTGCAGCTGAAAGGGAAAATGACCCGGGAGTGAACGCAGCGGGGATGAAGCAAGTATACATGATAACGGGACCGGCGAGCGCGTCAGCGGCCAGCCCGCCGGCTATTTATACCGCGCCGATTATGCAATTGGGCTCCAACCATTCATACCCGGTCTGGGACGCCGCGTGCCGCGGAGGGGGGGGGGGGGGGGCATCATTCCCAGGCGCCCGGTCAGTTTCTAAGTTTGCATCATCCCCTTCATTACGAGAGAGCTTGGGTCTCCATTCCGGCCGGCGGGTCTGGGGGAGGCAGCCGGGCTGCAAACTCGCCTGGCACACCCTGGCACACACGGCTGCTTGTTTAAACAGAATAATAAAGGCACCCGAGCGCCCGGGGCGCGGCCAAACTGCGCGTAGGGCTGGGCTCCCGGCAGACCGGAAGGAACTGATAAAGCGGGCGCTAATGATACCCGCTCCCCCCCGCGTCGGAAGTGTCCTCCCAGAGCCGGTCATTGAGAAATACCGAAGGGGCAGGATGGGGGTGAGGTGAGGACAGGCGGGGCGCCGCGGCAGCGTGGGGGGGCTCCTGCGGGCCGCGGCCGGCCGGCACAAACCTTAGGGCACACTGGCGTCCTCCCCCAATCACCCCCTACCCCGGACCGCCCCCCCCCCGGGAGGGGGAGGGGAGTGATTACCACCAGCCCACCCCGGGGATATCTTACACTCTCCGCCCTACCGGACCCCGACGGGCGAGAAGTGGGCGGACGCAGAGAGCCGGCAAAGGACAATAAAGACAGAGCGGATTGCTGAGAAGGAGAAAATGTCCGCTTCTCCCCGCGCCCGTGCGGGGCGGGAGGGGGCGGGGGCCGCGGCCGGCTTCCGACTGAAGCGAGACCTGCGGGTCTACTGAGCATGCCCGTCCGGAGGCCGCGGAGGGTCGCTCCGGTTCCGGACTCCGGGCTTTCCCTGAGGCCGGCCTGGAGGATTCGGGAGGGGGTGCTCCCCCGCCTCG
The DNA here is from genome assembly GCF_030028045.1 of Hippopotamus amphibius kiboko. NCBI lineage: Eukaryota > Metazoa > Chordata > Mammalia > Artiodactyla > Hippopotamidae > Hippopotamus > Hippopotamus amphibius. The sequence goes on from NC_080192.1 coordinate 94,032,011, forward strand.
TACTCCGGTCCAGAGGCTGGTAGCTGGGGGTCCTGCTGAGGGCTCCGCTGGGTTAACGTGAAGTTGTGAGCAGATTGACGATTACTTTTGACTCTGTAGGAGACACCCTTGATTTGATTTGCCTGCCCCTTGTTTTGCTGGTGGTGGGGGAGAGACAGGGATGTGGGTGTTCAGCTCTTTCAGCAATGTCATTAAAGCCCTGAATCCGTAACACCCCCTATTCTGGTAACAATCCAGTAGACTTTGATAACATCCTGATATTCAGGTCAATAAAACACGTAAATTATTCGCCCGATCCCGCCATTTATTATCGGAACTGCCGGAGTCACAGTTAGCAATTGATGGGGGTGGGAGGTGGGTGGAACCAAGAGGTGATCTGCTAGGAACATTTTCATCAAAAGGCCCCTTTTGGGTAATGAACAAGGCAGAAGAGAATTGGAAGGTTTTCTTTAGAGGAACATAAAGGACCAGGAGTGGAGGAGGGAGCACTTGGTAATCCACTGGCTAGAAGGAAGAAAGGGTTGCCATTAATCTCCTATTTGCAGTGTGCTTAACACACTGCCTTCACTTTATAGCCATTTAATCCTCCCAACAACTCTATGTTGTGGGTATTATCCTGACGGTACAGACATTGAACCCGAGGCTCAGAAAACTTAAGGACCTGCTGGAGTCTGGCAGCAGAACATCCAAATTGGGATCTGGTGACTCCTGGACCTTGGGATGTTTTCTTCTGCTCCTCCGGCTGCCTGTCCCTGGGTTGGGCCAGTCATTCACTGCTATTAGCAGGGAGCTGGATGAATGAGTTGTAATGACACAGATTCAGCTCGCCTACCTGCAGAAACTAATAATCACCTCACCTGCCACCTTGCCATTTGAGTACTCCAAAATTGGAGGGCGGCACCAAAGAAATACCCATTGGGTGGATAATTTTGACATGGACAAATGTCCATGTTCCTGGAAGTTCAGGAATGACTGAATGGGAACTCTTTTAAACATTGGTGAGAAAAAGCAACAATGGGCAAAGGTGAGAACTGGGGAGATGCCTTAGCCTTATGGGGATTTAGACAACAACGAGGTCTTGCTTTGTTCAGTGCTTTCTCATAGGCCCTCAGTGGCCTCAAAAAACTGAGAAAGACAAGCGTGGCCTTGTTATCTTTGTTTTATAAAGAAACTGAAGAATTGCTAAAAGCCTGAGGGCTGCTAGGAGAAAACCAGAACCCAGGTGTTCCTCCCCTGTCTAGTGCCCTTTTCACCACCACACACCAGCACTCAGTATCAAGGGTGGGTGAACCCCAATCCACGTCTACAAAGACCGTGATTATGATAAACACAAAGCCTAGGATAAACCACTAGTTCTTCCTTGACTCAAGGTGAAACTCTATCTTTGGAATACTTGTGGCTCTGGATGCATACATACACCCTTTACGTATACTACATTTGAGGCATATATTTAATCTTCTCTTACTTTGTTCAGTGGTTGCTATTAAGTTAAAAATCTCTGTGTAGTGTCTTGGCACATTCAGGAGGATAGAAAAGTCTACTGCACTGGGAGAGCAGGAAGGGGCAGAGACTGTATTTCTTGCTCCCTAGCAGGACCCGGGAAGGAAATCTCCAGTGGCTGTCGAATTTGTGGGACCCACTGCACAGTAACAACGTGGTTAGCCCCTTGTTCAAACACCATAAAGAATTTCAACACTGCAACAGCAGAGCATCAAGCCAAGCAAAGATCCTGTTACGGTTGTTTAGGTTGCCTGCCCATTGCCTAGACAGTGCTGTTTCAGAAAGTGCAGACCCATCCAGGCCCATGGTCCGCAGGCCAAGGCAGGAAAATAATTTAAAAACAAAGGGCAAGGGGAGGGGGAGCAGGGCTCGAGGAGCTCTCCATCTCCCCATCTCACTGTACCAAAGCCCATGCAGCTGGCAACTTCTGGGCCAGGAAGTGTGGCGGTCAGGGGCCTGGAACAAGGGCCATCCTCCACCAGCTTGAGAGAGATGTACTGAATAGTTTAAAAAACATATTTGGGTTTACCTTTTAACCTGGGAAAGTCCTTCATTTCTACCGGAATGCAAACGTTTCTGGGTTGTGTTGGATTTCTTTTTTTCAGTTTTTCATTCCTTAAAAATAACCCCTTCCCCTACCAAGAAAAAAAAAATCGTAAGATTCACGTGAAACTGAAAAGTCTCTGACATTCAGAATCTTGGCAAGGGCACCTGTGCAGCCCCCACCCTCCCGCCCCACGGTGGGGGGGTAGTTGGTTTTCTGAGCGTGAGCACCCCCCCCCCCCCAGGCCTTCCCCTGAGCTCTCCGTCTTCTCCCTCCTCCCCCCCACCCTCCGATTTTTAATCCAGGGGTTTGGAAGGAGGGAGGGAACCAACCGGGAGCCAGATGTGTGCAAGTCCCCGGCTGCCGCCTCCTCCCTCCTCTCGGGCATCTTAAAACCCGGAGTGCTAACGAAGGAGGATCCGGAGTTAGACGCGGCGCAAACAACTCCGCTCCGGGGCTCCTCCGGGTGTGGAAGCCGGGAGGGAGGGGGAAAGGAAGCCGGGCATGCTCAATAGGCGGGGCAAAGTTTTTTGTTTTTTTTTTTCTCTCCTTTTTTTTTTTTTTTTTTTTTTTCTCGGTCGCAAGTAGGAAGCTTTTTGCACTCCACCACCTCTGGCCGCTGGGAAGACGTCATCGCTTCCGCCCTACTTCCTCCTCCTGTTGGCGGCGGTGAGAATCCAATATGGAGTAAATCGGGGGAGTCGAGAGATGGGGCTCGGACGGGGCGCCCTGCACCGCCTTCCAGGCGCACCTCCCCCGGCCGCCGAGCGCTCCCCGGAACTGTGATTGGCCCGGCCCCCCAGGGGCAACCCGGGACCGAGCCCCCACCCGCGGCCGGCCCTCTCCTCCTGCTCTCAGCGGTCCCCGCCGCTCCACGGCGCGCTTGTTTTTCTCCTCCTCTCCCCCACCGCTGTCCCCTGCCCAAATCTCTCCCCTCCGCCCGCCCCCGAGCCCCCGGAGCCGCCGCCCGCCTTGCCCCTCGGCGCTGCGGCGCTCACTCCCCCCCCCCAAGCTTGCCTGTGCACCCCTTCCCCCAGACCTCACCCCGCGCTCCGGTCGCCCTGCTTCCCCTTCTGCCTTGTGCGGCGCCCCCCTCCATCTCTAGCAGCTCCCCCCAACCAAATCAGGCGATCTCCGGAGATGTGAAGAAGGGGGGGTGAGCGGACAGGAAGATGAAGGGAGCAAAGCTGCCCGCCGCGGGACAGGCGTCTAGGTGAACAGGAAAATGACCGAAGAAACACACCCGGACGAGTAAGTTTGGCCGCGGGGTGGGACGAGGGTGCCCCGCGGGGGCAGCGTGGGAGCCGGGGCTGAGGACGCGGGCGGGGACGCTGGTCGGGTGAACTTGGCGTGTGGTGCAGCGACTCGCTGGCCTGTGGGGTCTCGGACGCGAGATTTCTCCCCTTGTTGTTGAAGTGAGGAGGGGGCGAAAACTGCTGGGGGCCAGCGGGGGCGCGCCTTGGGTCGGCGGGCTGGTGGACGCTCCGGGGGCCAAGGGCGCGCGGGTGACCTCGGGCGGTCCCCGCTCCCTCTCCGGGGACTCACAAACACCCCTCCCCCCGAGATCCTCGGCGGCGGGAGCGGAAGACCTGACCCCCCCTCCCCCGCTCCGGCTTCCCGGGGTCGGTGGGTTTTTACACGGGGACTTTGGGACGCTCCCGCCCCGCCGCTCGCCCCGCGGTCCCTTCGGGAGCCCACTGGGGCCCAGGCTCCGCCATGTCGTTTTCTTGAATCGCTCTCATTTGCATACCACATTTTCATTCATAAAAAACACGGCAGCGCCAACGGAGGACTGGGCGCGGGCGGCGCGGGGGTCTGCGTGCGTCCGGGTCCCCGCGCGGGCCGGCGTGCTGGAGCCGCCCAGGGGTCCCGCGGCGCGTGCGAGTGTGTGTGCACGCGCTGGCGGGCCCAGGACGGGCGTCCCGCGGGGTCGGGGCTGCCGGGGGGGCGGATCCGAGGGCGTGCGGCTGGGGCGGGCGGGAGCGTGCGGGGCAGCTCGCTGCAGGCCCTTGTGTGTGTATGCGTGTGTGTGTGTGTGTGTGTGTATGCATGTGTGTGTGTGTGCGCGCGTGCACAGGCGTGCGTGCCCGGCCCGCGGGCCCGAGGGGAACAATGCTCCGGGCGCTTGGCTGGAGGGGCTCTCCGGCGGATCCGCCGCCTCCCTCAGGACCCGTGTCTTTCTCCAGCCCGGGGCCAACATGCAGCTCCCTGCGGCCCCGCGGTCGCCGAGTCGGGTTTGGCTTTCTCCCGCCCGCGCCCGAGGCGTTTCCGATCGCGGGTTTAACCGAGGCAGGGCCTCCCGGCCCCGTGCCTGAGGTCGTCGGCCTCGGGTCCGAGCGGTCACCGCACCGCGGCGGCCGTCGCTGCTCAGTGGCTGTGCCCGCCACCAGCCACCTTTTTTTTTCTTGTGAATAAGACGCTCTCCTTTATTGTCACATGATATCTCTCCCCTCCTCCCCTGCACATTCATAAATCCGGAGCCTGCCTGGGCTCCTTTCATTCAGAGCTGCCATTAGCCAGGGTAGCGGCGGCGCCGGCCGGGGCTCTTTGGCTGGGGCGCCGGGAGCAGGTCGGCAGCCGCGGGGACTTGGCTGGCAGGAGGCCCCGCGCGTGTCTGCGGGGGCGTCGGGGCTGCGGGTAGCTAGAACCCGAGGCCCCGGCTCTTTTGCCCCCGCGAGCATTGAGACCCGGTGCAGAGAGGGGAAGTGACTCAGGGTTGGCCGGCGGGGAGGGCTTTTCTTTCAGCAGGTGACAGAATGCTGTGCTCTTAAGAATCTACTCACTTTTTTTTTTTTTAATGCTACTTTATTCTTTGGCGTATGCTGTCGCCAGGCTGGGCTGGAGGGGGTGTTGGGACGGTTGGTGTTTGGGAAAGGGAATTTCCTTTCTGTGGGTCCCCAGGGAGCCTTGACTGCAGTAACCCGTGGTCTGCCGGACACCCGTCCCGTACGTAGCTGGAGAGGATCCCGTCTGGTGTGCATGTCTGCTGTCCCACCACATCTGCTGGTCTATTTTAGACCTTTTGTTTTGCCTTCATAGACTGTATCTTGAAATGGTAAAATGAAAATTGTTGCCCTTCTAGGGCTGAAATATGGAGCGGGGGTGGGGGGTGGGGGGAGGAATATGTTGCTGGGCCTTGCCTCCTTTAGGACTTGACTAATAAACAGGTATTTTTATGGGTCCTTGTTTGTCCCTGCGCACACAAATAGCAGTGGTAGCAGGGAGGGACGGCTTGTTGGACATAGGGTCCTCACCCTAGGTTGGGTTCCTTGGTTCCATCCCTTGGGAGCACTGGCCTGGCGACTCCCTTTTCAGGGCAGCATGGCGGCTTTGCATTCCTACCCCATCTGGTATCCAAAGCAAAGGGATTTCAGGTGGTATCACCAGCAAGAAATAAATATCTCTCTTCCAGGCTTTCAGAGCAGTTCAGCGTGGGACCCGCTGCCCCCACTGCTGTCAGAAGCCCAGTTGAGACAATGGATATTTGAGGACAGGTTCTGGTTTCAGTTAGAGAATCAGAAAACTGTGGTGCCTTAGCCCACTGCAGAAGTGGTCTTCTCGGGATTACTTTTAATGTAGTGACCTTGTCATGAGACAAGAAACGCCTGGTAAGAAAACGGGCTGCGAGGGCTGTAAACTGCCATTTGTGGACACTGTGCATTATATTGTTCAACGTTCTTATGTAATGACCCGTCTGAAAAATTCCTTTGAAGCGCTGGTGCCAGAAAGAAGGTTTCTCTGAGTTACAGAGCTTGCTGTGATTGCTTTTTTGTTTTTGCTACCACTGTCTGGAAGTTCAGAGCTAAAATACTTGCTTGATTATGGTAGCCATATTAGCTTAGGTTTTTACTAGATTTATTTACTGTTCCTCTATATTCTCTTCTAATGGTTTTATGTTTGAGGTTCCTCAGATGATCTTTTGGAAGTAGGCAAGGTGTGTTACTTAAAAGGAAGTGACATCAAACTGGAGACTTAAGAGAGATACATTTGTGCCTTAGGTAAAATACATTTTCTTGATAGTGCACATATATTTTACGTTACTTTTAGCATGGGAATACAATAAGTCAGAATCTTGCCACTGGTAAAAATCATGCTTAATTTTTAAAAGATAATAAGCTTTGTCTTCTAATGTTCTCTTCCATGTCAATTTAAAACTCCTGTCTAGGGAATTCCCTGGCGGTCCAGTGGTTAGGACTGTGCTCATTTCCGTGGCTCAGGTTCAATCTCTAGTGGGGGATCTAAGATCCTGCAAGCCTCGCAGAGCAGCCAAAAAAGAAAAGAAAAAAATAAAACTGCTCTCTAATAAATATATGCTCACAAATTCAGGAACGCTGTTTTCACTCGTGGTCCTAAACAATAGCTTCCGTATAGAAAATACCCCGACCCTTTTTTGACCCCACTCCAGATAGAAATTCATGATAAGATTTACTACTCTACAGATCTTTTTTTAATAACTGAAAAGTTGAAGGGCATCAGTAAATTATTGCAAGTGGTCTTTTGTACATAGGGAGTGGGAAATTTTTTTTTAATCATATGTATTCTGCCTGTATCTTTAAATCATTTGATCATGGCTATAAGTGATTTGGAAATTTGCAGACAAAAATGAAGAAACCCTTCTCAAGCAGCTGTAACTCAGGAGACACTTGGCTACCATCCTGCTTTCTACTTTGTTCATGAGCTCTTCTCTACAACACACATCTTGCTGAGAATGGATTTGTAGCTCCGCTCTCACTCATATTTTCCCTAATGTTGGAAGATCTCCCATTTGAAAAAGAAAAAAGGCTCTAATATTTTTGCTGAACCATTTCAAAGGACTTAGACATTAGAAATCTTATATCCAATTACTTGAGCTTACTTTCCAAAAGATGAGCATGCTCTTCCGTGAAACCACAGTACCATGATCACACTTTACAAAATCAAGACTAATTCCCTGATGTCTTTAACTCTGTCTCAACTAACTGAAAACTGTCCAATTGGTTATGTTAGCCAAGGGCTGAAGATCCCACTTTAAAAGTATTTGTAACATATTCTTAAGGCTCAAGGCTTAGCCATTTGGTCACTTTCTGATCTAAGGCAAGTTACTTACCTATCTCACTTTGCTTTTATCTGAGTGAATAAGATGGGAATAAACATTACTGATTTCATGGAGTTGCCGTGGGAATTAAATGAGCTAGCCTGTGTCTGTGTAAAGCATACATCCCGCACTAGGAATAATACAGGTGGGTGTCTGGTGTCGGCTCTTTGCTGGGCACTGAGATAGGTTTCTTACAGGCTCACTTTCAAATAACCATGTGAAGGAGGTGTTACCCATTTAACTGATGAGGAAGTTTATGTTACTGGCCGAAGACAGCAAATATTTTTTATAGCACTTTACTCATTTAGTCTTCTCAACAATTCTGTGCAGTAGATGGTTTTATTACCTCCATTTGTAGGTGAGGAAATCAAGGCCCAGAGAGGTTAAGTAACCCCAGCAGCCTGGCTCAGGAAGGACTGTGTTTTTAAGCACCATGAGGCACTGTCTCAGAAGGGGTGAGGGTGGCCAGCTTTAGTCATTCTGACTTCAGAGCTCACACTGTTTCTGCCAGTCATGCCGTCCCTAATTCTTCTGAATTGGTGACAATCTGTCATTGCTGTAATTTTTTTCACTTCCTTCATCTTCCCTGAAAATGCTATGAGGCACATACTGAATTAAAGTGAATTTAAATAAACTTGGGCTCAAGCATTCTGTGATATACCTTAAGATAATGAGAGGAGTGTGAATTCAGAGTTGATTATTACTGGAATGTTAGCTCTACAGTCATTGAAATAAGAGTTGTTATTAGACCCGATACAACAAGGATGGACCCATTCTCTATGCATTAGCCTTTAAAAAAAGGGAGCGTGTTTCTACTCTACCTGAATAGAATCCTTAAATGTTAAAAACATGAGTTGACTATGCAGAATTGGAATCTTGGTCTCTCCCTAAGAAAATCTTGAAAGCAAAACAAAACAAAAAACTTGGAAAGAGCTTAATAAGCTTATAAGCTAGGACACTGTCCTTGTATAAAGTTAAGTCTATTGCAAGGCTGTACCTCTTGTTAGTTGGTGGGCCTGGACTAACCTCCATCTGCTGGGTTTGTTTCCACAGGGATCTTAACACATGCTACCTCCTTTCTAGCTAGAGCTGATCCCCTCTGCCTTCCAGTCCCTTTAACCAATGGCATATATTAGAAGTGGGTCAGTATCAGTACCAAAACTATTCTGCTTGACAGTCTGCTTGCTCGTGCTGTTTATTCCAGAATCTTCTTTCTTCTTTTCCTTCTTCAGCAAGTGAAATTCTGCTCATTGCCCCCCCTCCCACCAGCTCTGAGTCATTCCTCTTATGAGGTCCTCCTAGACTTTCCCCTCCCCCACTCCCTAGGTCAACGTGGTGGGCTCTGTAGCATTTTCCCCCCCACGCTGTATGACAGTATCACCATTTAGAGCTGGGCTTGCAGCTAGATTCTGTCCCAGAACATGAGCTTTCGGGATTTAGGGTTACCTCTCAACTGTCTAGTTTTCTAATTGTTGGCCCAATACCATTGAGCACATTATGGTTGTTTTTAATAAAGATCTATTAAACTAAAAAGTGGATTTGATTATTTTAAGATGCTGTTTTGTCCCTGCTGACTAATGCAGTAATTACAGTTGTATTTGGTTAACTTAGGTTGTATATAAGCCTCCTTCTGAGAAACTCCATGTTCACCTGAAGCACTTGGTGTGTGTTGTGGAAATTGGGTGCAGAACTATCTGGTGGTGGTGATCTGTGATTGACAACTCAAAACCATTTTGATTCCAATCACTGTTGTGGGAACTGGGAAGTGGAAGATCTTAATAAGCCAGGGCCTGTATTTCTGCCTCTGCAGGAGAATCTCTGCAGAAATCACAACATTAACAATTTGCAGTAGCTACAGGGTTCTGATGGAGTCTTAACACTTGAAGTTGGAGACAGCTGTGCTGATGAACTCCACTATTGGCAGAGTTCCTATAGTACGGGGCTGAACACAAATACACAGCCTAACAGCAAAATCCTCAGAAACTGAACAAGATGATAATAGAGGCAGAGCAAGAAGTTTTTGTGTATGGTTGTTTGTTTTGGCTTGTTTTCTCTTAGGTAAATTGGGCTGATTTTTTTTTTAAAGAGCCAGTCATTGATAAACTCATTAACTCTTGTAAATGTTTCTTTTTGATCAGGATTTAAGGCTAGAACATTGATGTTTTTTAAGGCATTGGCTAGGGCTTTTAGTCACTAGGGTAGAAGGAATATTTTGCACTGGTGCCCCCCTGCTCTGTGAAATGGGTTTTCTGTGTGCTTGCCCCCTTAGGCATGAAAGATTGTTACCACAGCTTGATGTTGTTCCCTGTCAGGGAAAGGAAGTCAGGCCAGGATCTTAGTAAAATAGTTGCTGTTAACTGGCATAGGATTTGGCGAAATTGACCAAGGGTTTTGTAACTCCTCATTTCTCAGGTAATCTTTGTCAACAGTATGTTCACATGGGGCATACTGCACCCATAGCAAATCCTGCTTGTGTTATTTATGCTACTTTCAAAGGGTAGTTGAGTATTTACTTAAAAAACAAAATTTCTATGTTGATTTCTATGTTGACTTGCGCTAAAGGCATGCAGGTGGAGAAATGGATTTTGACTTCACCCTGGCATGTAGCAATTATGATTGAAGAGATGTAAACAACACAGGCAGCTTCAGAATGTATGGCTTTGGCTCCTCCTCTTTGTATAGAAACAACAGTTTTTCAGATCTCATTGTTTCCATTCTTAGATTTATTCCCTGTGGTCCATTCATAAATGCTTAAAACTTATCAGGCTGAGTTTTAAAAATTGTCTTTCCTAGTTCATCTTTGTCTTTGTTTTCATTGTTTATTTCTCTTATTTCTTTTTCTCATTGCTTTGGCTCCGGCCTCCTGTATTGATTTTTCAGATAAGCACTTTATTTTGTAATATTTGCATCCCACCCTGAGTATGCACCCAGAAGCTTGGCCCATCTGCCCTTCCAGGTGTGGGAATAATAGCTTATTGACCTCTGCTGAGCCCATAGTAGGCTTTCTGCAAACATTTATTGGTTAATGTAAATGTTCATTAATTGAAAAAGTTTTACCTCATATGAAAAACTAAATGATTATTCATATTGTACCCACATCCAAAAAGACTTTGAGGGTTTCTTTTTTTGTTGTTTTTCTGTTTTTTTTCCTGGAACTACTGAGGAGGTAGGTTGCCGTGATGGTAGAAACATGGGTTTTGGGGTCACACTCTGCCTCTTTCCTTTACTGACTCTTACCGTCAGTGTACTTACCTACAGTAGCATCCTTCACTCTCTTGCCATCCCTGTCTGTGGCCTAGAAATCATACTACCAGCAGTTCAAGTTGTTTCTAAAACATGAGTCAGTAGGCTTGGTGGAAATGGGTGCAGCTGAGAGTTCTCTTAGGCGTAAGCTGGCTTATGGCTTGTTTTGTCTACTTGCATGCCATGTTGGTGTTTGCATTTTATATTTCCAGCCAAGGAATAAAGTGGATCCTGGACCAGAGATTTAATTTAATCATCAACATTCCAATAATTTTACTCATTTTTACAGACCTTTTAAAGCTGTATACGTGTGAATATAGTCTTAACATAGTAATTAAATTTCTCTCCTTTGCTTAATACGTTAAATCAAATCTGGGGTTTTTCTCAGGCTCAAAATTCCAAAACAGGTCTGCTGTGCCAGGATGGTGTGCCCTGGCTCAGTGTTACTTCTGGCCCTGAAGACCTAATGGTTGCCTTCTCATTAATCTGTGGGTGAACAGGTTTCAGATGAGGAGTTTGCTATTCGTGAACCAGCTTTGAGGCCCTTACCGTCCATTCTTAGATGTCTTTTTGTACTAAGGAAAATTATAGATACTGGATTATAGGTGTCCATTTGGAGTGTAGTATTCTCTGAATCTAAAGAACTTGAGTTTAGAACATACGGATCCTAATTGCAAAGCCATGTATAAATTATTTACTGGATAAAATAAATAGCAGTGGGGGTGGCACCGGAGGCTGGAGGAAAGGGAGCGACTAGCAGTGGAGTGCCATTCACTTACTGCACCCATTGTTCCAGACACCTTACCTGCCAAGGCAGGACCCAAGCTGTGACTCAGAGGGAGCCTCTGCCCTCAGGGAGCTTACATTCTAGGGTACTAGGCGCTTCCCTGTGCCTTCAGGGTGTGAGGTCAGTGTTGTCTGGATCATGGACTGACTGGCTGCCAGAGGTCTTTCCCTCTTCTTCCTCTTCCTCTGCAGGGTTCCCCCTCACTGCAAGTGTTGGGATTCCCAGATTTGGGGTGGAGGGAACTCTTCCTCCAGAGTATTAGAGGAGCTACATGCCCTTCATAGAATCCCATAACAAGTTCTTCGAGTCATTTGGGGGGGGGGGTGCGCTTGTGTGTTGTGTACATTAACTCGCACACTCATACATGAATGGACTGTGTCCAACAGTCAAAAGGGTCCACAGCTGCAGGCAAAGAAAAGATTGAGCCAGGTTACGTATCTTGTCTGAGGTCACAGAGCAGGATTTGTTTTTACCCACAGTCTTTGACTTCAGATCCCATGTCTGTAGAACAGTATGTGTCATAACTTCACAGAGCCTCAGTTTTTGCAAAGAAACTGTTGCATGTACAGCTTGATTTATATTACCATTGAGCACAAGAAATTGGAACTCATTTAGAATCCTGTAAATGCCTTGGAACTGTGAGATGACATTTCTTCCTTATGTTCCTGTTCAGTTCTGTGGAGTAGGGAACCATTGCCCATGGAGGTGGCCTTTTCTGTACTGATACAAAGAGCAGTTCTACAGAGACCTGTTTTGGAAAGAGAACCAGCCACCATGCCCTTGATGGAGTGTGTGTGAGCAGGATGGCTAACAAAGCACGCTATTCTCCTGGACCTGTTTTTTAGCCTAGCTGTTTTGAGAGGAGGATTAAACATGAATGTGCATAGGAATCACCTGGGAATCTTATAAAATGAGGATTCTGATTCAGTAAGGCCAGAGATTCTGCATTTTTTAAAAAAATAAATTTCTTTATTTATTTGGCTGTGTTGGGTCTTCGTTGCTGCACACGGGCTTTCTCTAGTTGCAGCGAGCGGGGGTTACCCTTCGTTGTGCGCGGGCTCCCCACCGCAGTGGCTTCCGGCACACGGGCTCGATAGCTGTGGCTCGCAGGTTCTAGAGCGCAGGCTCAGTAGTTGTGGTGCACAGGCTTAGTTGCTCAGCGGTATGTGGAATCCTCCTGGAGCAGGGATTGAACCCGTGTCCCCTGCACTGGCAGACGGATTCTCAACCACTGCACCACCTAGGAAGCCCCAAGATTCTGCATTTTTAAGAAACTTCCTGATGCTGCTGGTGCTGCGGATCCAGGGACCCTGCTTTGATTCGCAAGAGCCTGCCTGTGGCTGTGAAGATGGCGAGCTCCCGGCTGCCACGATGGTGTCTTCAAAGGCGCCCTCACGCGCTTGGCATCTGGAATCTATTGAAGAAGCTCATTGGACAAGAAGATGGTGCTTCCATGCAGAGAGATGTTCTCAAAGGTCTGCCCTTCCCCATTCTTGGCAGGACTTTCAGCTTTGAGGTATAGCTTGATATTAGATGGGAAGGTGCTGGAAGAATTTTTTCTTCTATGGCTTAAAAAGGGTTCTTGGTGAATGCCAGGCGGCCCAAGAGATCCATTACTGAAAGAGAAATAAGAAGTCCCAGCACTGTGTGTAATGTCTGTCAGCTGGCATTCCGTACCTTCCAGACAAATCAGTCTCCTATGGAAAGCCATTCACCCTGGGAAGCAGGCACACTCAGCCCTAGAAGAAATCACAGGAAGTAATTAAACCGAGAAGGTCAGAGAAAGAGGAAGTGATTGTGTTGTTTCTGATGCGAATAGCATTGTTGTTCCTGGGGATCGAGTTGGTGGTGTTTAAGTCTTCTGGAATGTGAGTGTGACTGGGGACTTGATTGTTATTAAATTGCAGCCCTTTCAGTTTATTCTTTTAGACAGCAATCTAGTTAGGAAATGAATTGCTTTTAGGTCTTATCAGGAATCCCCACGTGCCTAAGCAGAAGTCTTGAGCAGGGAGTTGCTTATAGCTTGGCAAATTGCACTTAAATGAAATGAATGTCAAGACTATTAGAGGTTAATTTTAGGTGTCTGGAGTTCTCCCTAATTCTCCTGATTAAACACTTTAACATAATAGTTTCCTTAATTGGAATAATGATAGAATATTAGCATGCATATTAAACCATTTACCCAAATTTGAATAGGGTTAAAATGCAAATTATCCATCACTTGTCAGCACTTACTCTTTAGAGATAATTCCTGGGGAGAGATGGGGAAGAGACTGGAATATGAATCAGAAAGTGGCTTTCTACCTGGTGCAGCATTGATGGGAAAGCCAAGAATAGACCAGAGGACTGAAGTAAGACCCTTTGTTCCCCCCCCCCCCCAAAAAAAGAGGTGCGAAAAATACCAATGCCTGTGATAGTAATAACTCCAATAAGAAGGTAGGTGGAATGAGAAATTTGAAATGAGCTGACTGTGGACCTTCATTGGCCGGTCATATTTTTCATTCAGAGGAAGGTGGTAAGAGACTTAAGGCCCCTCCCCAGCATTTAGATACCCCGCTCTGAAGTCTTGAACTGATGCCACCACCCAGTAATTGCCCAGCAAGTGATTGGGGACCCACAAGCACTTCAAGTGTTGTTTGTGAAGCGAATATGTACATAACATCACCCATATACGTGTATGACTCTTTTCAATGTATGTAGCTATATTTATAGAAAAATAAAATACTCAAATACTCAGTAAAATAGTACCCAATAAAATACTGCTGTGCTGAAATCACGGTGCATGTTTGTGGTATTTTTCTCAACTCAAGGTTATTTAAAAATACAGCTGTAATCCCTGGGGAGGAGGGCTGATCCCCTGAATTTTCTGCCTTTGAATGCTTCCTCTTCGAAAGTTGGGAATCATGGCTGTGACCCTCCTTCTGGTTCCAGGGACATGAGTGTGGTTATTGTGTAGGGAATGCATATGCAGAGGATGTGTTGTGCTGCAGGCTGGTGGGGGACTGGTTGGAAGGTCTTTTAAAAGCAGAGGGCACTAGTTGGAGGTGGATGGGGGAAGCTGAAAATGAGTCAGGATACCCCCCCCCCCCCCAGAGACTTGGCACAAAGTTGGGTTTTTTTCATAAGAAGGGGGTCCTGGGGGAGTGTGTCTTCTGTCTTCCAGCTCTTCCCCCTTTCCCTCTTGCATGTATTGAACACCTCTGCTAGGCAGCACACAACTCTGTTGTGGAAAAAAGGATACACCCAACACTAGAAGCTCTTGAATGGATACCAAGTAGCAGAGAAGATGGGTACCAGGTTGCCGTGTGCAGTGAGTTCTGGGAGTCGGGAAACTTAGGTTCCCATCACTTCTTTGCCACTAACCTGCTCTGTGACCTTCAGCAAGATGTGTAGCTGCTTCTCTGGACTTGGCTTTCTCATCTCTAAAGGGGTTGAATGGTATCATAATATTGAAGAACTCTTGTAGTTCCAAATATTGTAAGGAGAGTTCTTGTTTTAAGAAAACTTTTATTCTTAAGTATAATATTCTTTTTAAAAGTAGAGACAAATAGAAGAAATTAAAGTACATCTTGCGGCATCAGCCGGGGTGAGAGTTGAGAGTTCACTTTCAACCAGGTAGGACTTGAGTTTTAGAGGACACAGATAAGAGTGGTGGTAGTGATGGTGGGGGAGAGGGGTGGGTCCAGCAGGTTGGAGAGGAGGCATCTTGTGTCCAAAGGTTTCTTCCACAGACAAGGAAACTCTACCTCTGGGTTTACGCTGGAGGAGCTCAGAGAAAGAGCTGGTCCAGTCAGGTGAGGCTAACTTTGAGCGGTTACTGAATTCCAGGCTAACAAAGTACCTATCTGAGCTTTCGTTCCTTAGGTGGAATGGAGCTGTTTAAAGTTTTGAAGCAAAAAAAATGATAAAGTGCTATATTGGTAAATTCCAACTAGTTGGAGGCTGCAGGCTGGGCTGGAGTCAGGGAGGCCACTAAGAACTGCGCAGCGCTTTCGCTCTCGCTCTGACGATATGCAGTGGGCACTGCCCTGGGAACCTTTATTCCAAAGAGGTTGTCGTTATGTTAACTGGAAGATAGTCAGGGGGCTCTGATGTTCAAAACAAAGTTAATCAACTTTGTAGATCAAACTTACAAGCTAGTAATAAGCCGAGTGAGGGTTTTGTTTTTGTTTGTTTTTAGTATTGTTACTTCTGCAGGAATACAGTACCACTCAATTGAAATTGCCTTTGTGAAGTGGAGAATACATTGCCTTTTCTCAATGATGTAAAATGGTTGCAACTTGACCGTGAAACGTAAAATCGGAGAAGATCTTAGGAAAATGCCAGCTCCCTTCTTTTACAGAAAAATTGCAGTCCAGAGAGGTCGAGGGACAAAACAGGGTCACACAGCTAGCTGGTGGCTTGGGATGTGTAAGCAAGCAGATGTCGTATGGCCTTGGTTCCAGTCCTGGTTGGGTGCTGTGTTAAACATTCATGACAGTTGTTACCCTGAGCTGTTGAACTCTCCGGAGACAGGGAAAAGATGGTGGAAATCTGTTCAATTTAGATGTAGCCCATGCTGACGAGGAACCATCGACATTGAACAGAGTGCCAGCCTCCGTCAGCCCCTGCAGAAGTTGGGAATAGGTGAGCTGCCAGACGCTGTTCCTGTGTGGCTCACCTTGGAGTGGCAGGTAGGGATCCCCAGGGATGGCTTCCACATGTGTGTTTCAGGAACAGGAGAATAGGCAGTGGAAACAGAGGAGGGCTACCCTCCGCTCTCCATCCTGGGGGAGAAAAGGTGAGCCCTTAGGTGAGAAGTTGAAATACATGTGACCGAAGTTTTTGCACCTGGGCGCTAGCAAAAAAGTCTGTGAAACATTACCTACGCTGGTCTTTCCTCCCCAGCTCCAGTGCCTTCTCTTCCCTTCATGTGTTTGTTTTTGATGTTAACTGCCAAGGCAGTGTGGTCATAGGCAGCAGGAAGTAATATTTGATATGCAGGTTTCAGGGGTGGGGTTGGGGGGCGGTGGATGCCACCATGGGAAGGGTGGCGGTTTGGGTGCACTGGTGTGAGAACTTGGAACATTTCTAAGGCAACAGGTGCTGCTGCAGCAAAGAGGGGGAGGGAAGAGTTGATCAGCTGGTCACATAAATATTTTTTATGGTAGCATTTTACTTTAATTTTTGTAAGGCCGCTGACCCAGAGGGTAACTCCAGATGAAGTTGGGATTATCCTCTGTACTGAATCACATAGCTGCTAAGTGTGATGTCGGTGTAGAAACCTAGGCTTGAGGAAGAATACAAACAATCCCCAAACCAAGACACACTATCCCCAAGAGCCCACAGTCCAGCAGACAGGCTGGGAAGGCACACTCCACCCTGCCATGGTGAGACTCGATCCCTTTCCCAATCCTGTTTTGGAACGATAGTTCTCAGTCAGGACTCCTCTTGGATAACAAGATTCACACTGCTTGCGTAGGATGGGAGATGTGTACTTTAAAAAAAAAATTCCTTTTCTTGGGGTTCTATACCCCCACCTCCCCCTCCACCTACCCTTTAATCTCCATCAGCTGGGCATTCTTCTTACTTATAAAGGATCCCTTATGAGCCTAAAGATTGCACTGTGGGGTTTCAGTTTCCACGTACCAGTGCTTCTGGACCATCCAAATGGTCAGGGTGGTTTGGTTATAAATAGCTTACCTGCAGATCCCTCCATCCACATTCCTCGTGTTCCACATCTAGCAGTACAACAGTGACCAGGAGAATAGACAGCTGTGGTCCCGCCCTCCGTGGTATGCAGCCTGAACTAGAGTTCCTCCCCCAACTGTCCTGACAGGGGCAGTTTTATCAGTATAACAAGAGGCCCCAGGTGGAGCATATCTGTGTTGCTTTGGCATGCTTTCTAGGACACAACACCTGTCCATCTTTCCACTCTCACCCTTCTCCTCCCTAGACCAATTGAATTAGAATTTCATCCTCATACCCTGTGTCAGTATTTCAAAAAATCTAGGAGATTCTCCTGTGTCTTTGATCAGGATTTGGAAGAGGGGAACACCCACCAAACCTAGAGGGTTGTGACCAAAATGCAATTACCCAAGGAACATTATTCACTCTTTAAAGATGCCCCTGGGTGATGGGTGTTAACTAGACTTTATTGTGGTGGTCATTTTGCAGTATATACAAATAGCGAATCATGTTGTACACCTGAAACTAATATAATGTTATATGTCAGTCGTAGGTTGAAAAAAAAATTCCCCTCTCACTGCCTATTAGTTTATCCTGAGTCATCTCTCATACAGGAGGGGATTCAAAAGGTCACACACATCCCTGTCAGGCAAGGAGACTGTTGCTTTATCCCTTCCTGCCTTTTCCTCTTGGTTCCATCTCATTCAGGTTAGTAACAGATAATCTGTTAGGAAGATACCAAATTGATGTTACATGTAAAGTGAGATTATAAGAGACTACAAAATAAATTCTAATTTTTGATCCAGGAGGTCTTTTATTTAATAAAGAACACTCTAAAGCACACCAAAAAATCACCTACAGCTGTCCAAAATTGCAACTGTTATTTATTAATTTTTAAAGAGGTTTGGCTGAAACTTTAAAAGCCCTAATAATTTTTTTCAGAAGTTTTCCTTAGTGATGTAATACAGATGCCTTTAGGATACGAATTTAGCTATTTTAATAGTTAAAGTAGTATATATAGGAGTGTTTTTTTGTCTTTTTTTTGTGGGGGAGTGGATTGGGGCCAGTTACTTTACAGGAAACAGGAATAGTTCTTGAATTTGATTTTTGACAAAGCTTGGTTAATGTGGGACCAACATCTGTTTGAATTTAAAGGAAAACAGCTATAGAATCACGCACTTTTACCTAGAAATGAAAATGCATTGACTTAAAACAGATGTCTCTAACAAAAACTGTTGCCAGGTTTTAAGATTGTTGCTTGTCACCCAGAAGTGTGGCACCGCATGCAAATGTGGGAAAGGCTGGAAAAAGTGTTTTAATATCTTAGGAGAAAATGTGAAGGACACACTTTGTCTTGCACAGTAATGTGAATGTACTTTATGCCACTGAACCATACACTTAAAAATGGTTAAAATGGTAAATTTTATGTTATGTATATTTTGCTACTATTATAACACATTTTTTAAAAAATGGGACCAAGTCAACTAATGACTTCATAAGATCTCAAAGACTTCTTTCTGGAAAAATGTCGGCCTGAACACAACTACCTGGGCCCACGGGCCTCAGATACCTAGTCACCCATTTCACATCCACATTTGTAGATTTCCGGCTTCCTGTCAGTCTATGCCTGGTCCCCTTTGCTCCCCTCTTCTGCCCCCTCCCTCCAAAGAAGGTCGTTTCAAGACGCGGAGGCAAGATGGACTTTGAGGATGAGGCCAGTGGTGCCCAGAATTGTGTATCTCCTAAAGGTTTCTGCAGTTGACTGGGTGTGTTTCTTTCTAGACTGTTGGGTCTTGACAAGGGGTTGGAACCTCTGAGACAGCTTTAAAGGTCCAAACCGCTTTGCAGGAGAGCTAACAGTGGATGGAGCTGGTCTTGGTTGTGGGTGGTGTAGGTGATGGGCCCTTCCCGGGCAGGGAGACCAGGGTTGAGGGCAGGCTGGCACAATAGTGACCAACAAAGCAGCCTTGGCCATCTGGAGCCTCGATGGTGATAACCATATGGGATGATAATGCAAAAAAGTGTAAAAACCAAAGAAGTGTGTTGGCCCATCCGCCTTTCCTCTCTTTGGTACTGGGAGGTCTCGTAACCTGGCAGGTGAAATTAAGAATCACTTAATGTAAACAAACGCGTAAGAATGAATGTGTGCTGAGGCGAGGCCTGTGAGAAAAACAGCTTGTCCTTTGAAAATGTTCAGCCCTTTTTGTTGTTGTTGTTTTTCGGAAGACTTGGTGTTTCCCTCTTTAAGTTGTTTTACTCGTAGCCTGTTGGTGAAAGTTAGTGTTAGAGGTTCTGAGGTGGCACACACTTCGAGTAGAAATATTAGCAGTTTCTTCTGCAGCTTTTGTGAGTTTTTCAATAAAATTACATGTTAACTCATACCCATAAGTACTCATTTTGGTTGTTGAAAATCTATAGTCCTTCATAAACTGTTTATAGATACAACACTTTCTGGCCTTGGGAATACTCAAGTCACTACATTTGATACTTAATTTGGCAATCTCTGTGTCCAGTAGAAAAAACAAATGCTGTCACAAACCACTCTGATAAGCTTTGGGGAAAGGGTTACTCGTGGTCAAGGGCATATCTGTTTATGTGAAAGTACCCCACCCCACCCCACCCCAGGGTTGGAAACACAGGATCTGCAGATCTTACCAATTGAGGGAGCTGGGAAGTATGCGCTGTTCTGCCGCCCCGGATGGCCCTTCAGCTTCTGCTCGGACACTTCCAAGAGAAGGAGCCCTCGTGCTGGGTGACTCGGGTAGGTGGCCCTGACTGTCAGCAAGTCCCTCTGTGGAGCTACTGTCCTCACCGGCAACAGCCGGTTCTCTGCTGTTCTGACCGCCCCACTGATACATGAGGGCAGCTTCCGCTGCGCAGACAGCATCCCTGTCTCCTTATCAGTGTTCACGTCAGCCGAGTCTCTTGTAAAATAGGGGTCCAGAACTGGAGGTGCTTTTCCAGATGCCCCAGACTCGTAGATGCTGTCGACGTCGGCCTCTCCCTGTAGTCTGGGGTGGCGTGGGGGCTGTGGTCAGTGTAGAGGTGTTTCCGAGTCCAAAGCTCGCTCTGCTCGCTGCACGACAGGCCGATGAATCGGAGACAAGGTGTTGAGGCAAGGAATAGGACCTGATTCGGAACGCTGGCAGATCGAGAAGATGGCAGACGAGTGTCTGTCAAAAAACCATCTCGGGGTCTGGATGCCAGTTTCTTTTAGAGAATCTGAGAGGGAGAGGCGGGGAGGAAAGTAAAAAGGGTTATCCGTCTTGCAAAATGTCTCCTGGAATGACGGGCCTTGGGGAAGGGATGTGTTCGTTTCACAGGTGGGTAGGGTTCCCTGAGGCAGGCCATTGTGTACGATTAAAGCAATGAAAAGCAAAGGTTAAAGTCAAAGAAACAGATCCAACATGGAGTCCAGTTTACAGAGGCACCAGGCTGTTTGCGTGGAAGACGCGTGCTGCCTGTGTGCGGAGCCTGCACCCTTGATTTTCTGTGCTATTTTCAGCTGCTCTGGGCTCTATAGGAATAGCTGTCTCTCCCTTTCAGAGGCATAAAGAAGATTATTCTGGTGACAGCCTGAGTACTTGCTGGACATCAATTATTGGCTCTTGGTGTGCTGGGCCGGGGGAGGAAAGGAGTTCCCTCCTTCTCCAAAAGACCTCTCCACGTCTTTCTCTCTTCTTTTCTTTTAAATTCTATCATTTTCTTGCTGCACCAACTGAAATATGTGCCTTTTTCTTTTTTTTCTTTTTTTCCCATTAATTAATTAATTTCGGCTGCATTGGGTCTTTGTTGCTGTGTGCGGGCTTTCTCTAGTTGCTTTGCTGAGGCTGCTCTTTGTTGCGGTGCCAGAGCTTAGCATTGAGGTGGCTTCTCATTGAGGTGGCTTCTTGTTGCAGAGCACGGGCTCTAGAGCACAGGCCCAGTAGTTGTGGCGCACGGGCTTAGTTGCTCCGCTGCCTGTGAGATCTTCCTGGACCAGGGCTCGAACCCTTGTCCCCTGCATTGGCAGGCGGATTCTTAACCACTACACCCCCAGGGAAGTCCAAGATCTCTCCACTTCTGAATGAAAGACTCTAGTCTTTTGTGTTCCTGGGATGCTATTCTTTGATAGGCATGCGGAAGACCAGGTGAGAAGGTGAGTGTGCTGCTTATAGCACTGAAATCATCGTTTCTTGAAGCTGGTCCTGAGCCACCTACTCAGAGTTGGTAGTCTGGAGGCCTTGTTAAAATACAGATGTCACTGGGCCACCCAGACCTCCTGAATCAGCCTCTCTGGGCGTGTGGCCCAGAGAATCTGTATTTTTCAAAAGCTCCCCAAGTGATTCCTCTGCCTGCAAGCCAGAGTTTGAGATCTGTTTCCTAACTCGGAATTACATCCTTGATGTTCGTTTTCTGAGCCGTCCAATGACTGAGAACTCAGGAATCTTAAAGGCCACCTTTATGCCTTACTCTACCACCAGTGCTTTTAATAGTTCCTGAGTGTATGTTTACACAATCTGCATTTTATGAAGTCCATAAAAACATATTTACCCAACAAGTCACCAGTGCTCCAAAGGTCAGCTTCCCTCAATTTGTATGAAAGGCTCTTAACTCAAAGTCAATTAACACCAAGATAGAAGCCAATTAAGGCAAGGAAGTGAGCTGTTCAGGCCAACACTCCATCCCTAACTTTTGTCCCCTGTTGTAGTTTAGTTTTACAAGTCCCTTTGTGCTAGTCAACTTTGCTTAGCCTGTGCGTGTGTGGCCTGTACAGCACACAGCTAAGTGCCGTTTGACAGGGCATCATGTGAGAGTGCTGTTCAAAAGCGAGTAATTTTAGTAACTATTAAATGATGCCTTCTTAGCACTTTTGCAACTGACTCACCCTCCCCATTGCAAGCAGCGGGGATAATCCTAGGAGTGCTGGGGGAGAAGGGCAGAGAGACCCAGCCTCCCTCAGCGTTGCTTTCAGAGCCTGCTGTTGGATGAGCCTTGCCTAGGTCCAGAGCTGTGATTTCCTTGTTTGCAAAGAGTAATTCCTCAAAGTCCTGCTGGAAGATTAAATGAGATAACCTGGATTGTGTGCTCAGGACAGTGCCTGGTACATGGAAAGCAATCAGTTTGAAAACAGGGTATCTGCTACAGCTGATGTTGATGATGCTAACATAAAAATGGAAAACCCTGAGAGAGGACGAACACTTAAAGTTAGCAGTTGCAGTAGGTCAAGAGTTTCAGCTGGTCGGCCTTCCACAGTGAAGGCCAGCAGAGCAAGCAGCCTCAGATCCTGCTGCACCGGCCGGGACCCCATTCAGATGCCAGCCAGCCAGCATACTGCACCGAGACCCACTCCTGCAGGAAGAGGTATGGAAGGGCCATAGCTCCTTCTGGTTTTTACTGTAGACCCTGCCTCTGACATCTTTCGCCTAACTTCTCACCTATGAAAATCTCATCCTTAGGAGCAAAAAGCTAGGTCCTCTTTTGGTTTGACTTAGGAACCATTTTTATCTATCAAGATTGAGAACCAGGGGCTTCCTAGGTGGCGCAGTGGTTGGGAGTCTGCCTGCCAATGCGGAGGACATGAGTTCGATCCCTGCTCCAGGAAGATCCCACATGCCGCGGAGCAACTAAGCCCGTGTGCCAAAAAAAAAAAAAAAAAAAAAAAAGATTGAGAACCAGGATGGTGAGTACAAGGAGTGATAAAAAAAAAAGAGCCTGAGAAGAAGATATGATCAAATGCCAAGACCGTGCTGAAGATCCTGGCTCGGCAGGGACGAGGGACAGACCTGTCTAGGATGCTTGCAGATTCTTTGGTATCTGCACATGAAGTTACTTTTTTTTTTTTGGCATTCAAAATTATTCTTAAACTCTTCATCAGGGAACAAGATTCTTGTTACTAGAAGTGAGGCTGTCAAGGTGGCCTTATTCTTTTTTAAATAGTATACAATGTGTAAATTGCTAAGAGCTGCGTTAATTGTAGGGCGGCAGTAGGGCTTCTTGGTAAAGACTGTAGGATTTAGACTAGTGCTGCCCAGTGCAAACACCGCAGGAGCCATGTAAGTGATTTTTTAAATTAATTAATGTATTGGCTGCATTGGGTCTTCATTGCTGCACACGGGCTTTCTCTAGTTGCCACGAGCAGGGGCTACTCTTCATTGCAGTGCACAGGCTCCTCATTTCGGTGGCTTCTCGTTGCGGAACACGGGCTCTAGGCACGTGGGCTTCAGTAGTTGTGGCCCACAGGCTCAATAGTTGTGGCTCACGGGCTCTAGAGCACAGGCTTAATAGTTGTGGCACATGGGCTTAGTTGCTCCGTGGCACGTGGTATCTTCCTGGGGCAGGGATGGAACCCATGTCCTCTGCATTGGCAGGCGGATGCTTAACCACCTTAGGAAGTCCCCATGTAAGTGATTTTCAATGTTCTGGTAGCAGTGTGTTTTTTTTAAGTAAATAGAAACAAGTGAGGTTAATTTTACTATGTTTTGTTTAATTCAACATATGTAAATAATTTTTCAATATGTAATTGATATTATAAATTGTTAATGAGATTTTGCAATTTTGGTCCTACACCTTCGACAGGCAGTCTTACACTTGGAGGGCAGCTCATTTGGACCAACTGTATTTCAGGTGTTCAGTAGCCCCCGGTGCCTCCTGTATTGACAGCATCCCTCTAGACTGTGGCAGGCCTGGTGTCAGCACCTCTCTGCTGATTAGTCTTGTGACCAGGGGTAAATCACCTGAACCATTCAAAACCTCACATGTAAAAGAGGGATAATAATACCTACTTTTCTGGGCTGTTGTAAGCATGAAGTCAGATGATGTATGTACATAAAAGTATGGGTCCACGAAGAGGTGCTCTGTAATTGGCATCTATGATTTTGAGATATCCACTGTTAATTGCGTAGGGTATGGATTAAAGGATGAGGATTATGATGAAAGCCACTATCAGGGCAGTATTTATGGGCTAAAGAAAAACTCAGAAAACCTGACAGATTCCTGGACCTGGAGACTGGGATTTTATTTTTTTTTATTATTTTTAAATTTGTTAATTATTTTATTCATTTATTTTTGGCTGTGTTGGGTCTTCGTTGCTGTGTGCAGGCTTTCTCTAGTTGCAGAGAAGGGGGCTACTCTTCGTTGCGGTGGGGGGGGCTTCTCATTGTGGTGGCTTCTCTTGTTTTAGCGCACAGCCTCTAGGCGAGCCTGCTTCAGTAACTGTGGCTCATGGGCTCAGCTGTGGCTCGCGGGCTCTAGGGTACAGGCTCAGCAGTTGTGGCTCATGGGCTTCGTTGCTCCTCGTTATCTAAGGCTCCGTAGGAACTTCCCAGAGCCAGGGCTTGAACCCATGTCCCCTGCGTTGGCAGGCAGATTCTTAACCACTGTGCCACCAGGGAAGTCCCGAGGCTGGGATTTTATACACAAGCCTGGGAAGGGGGCTTTGGGGCTGGCTCAGCAATCTGCGTTGAGCTCTGCCACCAGTTCAGAGAAGGTGATTTACAGGGAATTCCTACAGGAATCACTGTGGCATCATAAATACAGTCTCCTCCTCAGAAGCAGGGGAGCTGGTTTCAGATTTGGACTCTGTTCCTTGTATATTTATCTTCCCCAGTTTTGGCTTCCTCGTCTGTCAAATGGGACTAATTTTATGAGGCTTGCGAGGGTTCATTTAGATCCAGCAGTGAAAGTGCCTGCTGCAGCACCTGTCACGTTTGAGCCAGGTGAAAGTTTCTGGCATCTGGAAAGCAGTTTCAGCTTAGAGCCTTGTTGAGGGTGCCTCAGGTGTAGACAGAAGGGACAGATCTTGCCCCTCTGATAAGCAGCCCTAAAGGATGGAACCAGCAAGAGAGGAGAGGGGCCTGAGACTGGATTTGCGAGGAACTCTCTCTCGAGCTGAAAACAGAGGCTGATAAATCCTCTCTAAGCCAAATGAATGGATGTGGGGGATGTAGAGCCCCTCACCTATTTGGTTCATTGAATACCAAGATTCTAGACTCTGCCAGGGGTTTGTGGCTGTGCAGGGTGCCGGGGCGGGGCGGGGGTGGGGTGGGCGGAGGAACTCTAGGAAGGAGATAGGAAAGGGGAGGAACAGAGGCATGGCCCGGGTTGGTGGCACGTTGCAGAGTTACCCTCCACATGCAGGCTCTGTCATAAACATTCCGGTAACATTCTTTTTTTCCTACCCTTTTAGTCCTCTGGCTTCCTTGCCCAGCTTTTGATATTTTTATTGTCTTCCGGAGAGTAATTATTACTTGGGCGTCACACCCTTTTGTGTTCATAGTAGGATTTTAAGACATTGCCAAGAGCCAAAGGGAGAACTGTCCTCAAAACGGAGTTCTGAGAAGTTACGTGTTCTCACAAGGTGATGCTTGAGCAGATCCAGTGTCTTCACAGGTAAAAGGACGTGATCCAAATACAAGTTGATCTTTTTAAGCAAACCAGACACTCAAATCTAGATTTGCAGAACAGGTGCATTTGGGTGTGCGGGTCAGTGTACACAAGGACTCAGCGTAAAATTGCTTGAAATAAGCAGCATCCCCTGTCACCCTGGAGCAGAGAGAAACTTTGCGTGCCATGCACCCACATCTTGGATTTACCAACTTTCCTCCTGCATCTGTGGCCAACACAGCAACAGATTCAGGGGCCTTCTCACTGAATCCTCACTTGATGAGGACAATGTAAATGTCTCTAAAGTTTGTCATTTGATGGGTTTTCACTGCATGTAGTGTTTCCCTTGAATTCAGGCATAGGTATTCATCCGCCCCCTCCCCACCGCATACACACACACACACACACACACACACACACACAGATGTGGAGCCATCTTGTTAAGAAGTCGTGGTGATTTGGGAGTTTTTCATTGTTCACATTAGCTGTGAGGTCAGAGACTTTCTGTCGTGGGACGTTTAGCCATGAATAAAGTTGCTGAATGCCCCATTTGAGAAAGAGACTAAACTTCCTACTGCCCCAAGTCGTGTCCAGTGACTTGGAGCGGTGGGGCGGGGCCCGCGGCCTGGTGGAGGGCGCTGCCCGGCTCTCAGGTCTGAGCTCTCCGGAGAGGTGGATCTTATCTCTAAGGAAGTGGCAGCTCCCTTTATCTGGCCATTCTGGTGGAACAGGTTTGCTCCCAGCAAAGGAGAACTTGATGTTAACTGTTTCTGGCCTGTCTGACACCTGCAGCCAGGAGGGCTGGTTTGTCAAGCAGAAGGAACAGGAAATAATGACACACCCTGAAGCCTGTGTTGCCCCCTGCCCCTGACCTCCTCAGTGAGAGAGATCCTCCCCAGAGATAAAGTCGGGACACCTCGGGCCTGGTGCGTAGAGAGTGTGGTGAGCCACCTCATTTTCACAACCACTTAGCCCCCTGTCACCGCCTCTCTAAAAGCTCCTTGATGTCTTTGAGACAAATGTGGGTCCCACCTCACAAAATGAGGCTCTTCGATTTGGGGGAAGGGGAGGGGGTGGGCCCTGGTGTTGCTTTCTGTGCTTTTCACATTTTGATTCATGATGCTTCACCACCGTGGAGAGTGAATTCTAAGAAGGAGGTTGGAGGAGTGGAAAGTGTGTGGGTGGCCGTTTGGGTGAAGAGGGTTCGGAAACCTGCTTTCTCGCGTTTTCTCTGTGGGGCACAGGCTGAGGGATTTACTGCCTCCCCGATGGTGTTTGTGGCTCCAGGCGTCTTGCCTGGGCTCTGGAGGGCCTGCCACCTCCAGGGGTGTTGCTGCTCTGACCTCAGGGCAGCGTTATCAGCTCCAAAGAGTGTCCCTCAACATCTAGGCCAGAAGCACCATTTAGCAGATGAGGACACGGAGGCCTGGGGAGTGGAGTTCCAGGTGACGCATTTGGATAACAGGGCAGTCAGGTTGGCTTGGTGGGTTTCTTTCCTCACGGGGGTCATTCAGATGAGTGCCAGGGAGAAGGGGGGGGGGGGTGAGTGGTAGTGAGGTGCTGCCCGTTGCAGG
This sequence comes from Hippopotamus amphibius kiboko, assembly GCF_030028045.1. Taxonomy (NCBI): domain Eukaryota; kingdom Metazoa; phylum Chordata; class Mammalia; order Artiodactyla; family Hippopotamidae; genus Hippopotamus; species Hippopotamus amphibius. Next base: position 94,058,764 of record NC_080192.1, read on the forward strand.
CGGTCGGCTTGCAGAATTCGTTTTAAGTCTAACAGAGCGCCTGCAGGAACGTGGGGCAGTCCCTGGGCAAAAAGGCCCTGCGTCTTCACAGGCGGGAGTGCTCTGGGTAGGAGGATGAGGGCGGATGAGTTTGAGGCCTTGTGGAGGAGCTCAGATGCAGCTGCTTAAATTAGTTCAAAGTGAGAAATGTAATTACTATACTTGCTCAAACCAAATGTCTGAACATTGTTATAAAATGAGGTGTAATCACAGAAAAGAAGATTGCAGCACAGCATTCCTCCCACAAGATCGCCTTTGTGTTCTCCGGAGGCTGGCAGTGCTGATGAATCTTCTGGGGGTGTTGAAGGCCCATTAAGTTCAGGTGTGTGTATGGGACTTAATTGGGGGAGTGTTCCTCCTGCTCATTTGGACAGTCATTCACAGTTACTTTGCATTTGTAACAAATCTGTGATGAAGGAAAAAAGAATCAGTGTTAAACATGTTAGCTTGGAGTATTTGCAGTCAGAATAAAAGAACTAAGCAAGAGGGAAAACAGGATTTATGGCACTGGCCCTTGTTAACTGCTATTTGAGTGATAGATGAAAAGGATATTTCAGTAACTCCCTGAAAAACAGCTTTCTCTATCTATATTTTTATGTCGATTCTATACTTTTCTCAGCTGAGCTGAAAAGTGCTATAAGAAGGCAGTTTGAATCCTAATTCTGCCATTTGTTAGTCAGTGACCTGGAGCAGTTACATAAACTCTAAGCCTTAGTTTTCTCTTCTGGAAAATGGGCTGATGTAGGTATTGTTAAATAGAACACCTGGCACAGAAAAAGGCACATGGTAAACATTAGCAAGCTGCCATTGTCATCACCATTATTGTCTCTAATCATGTTTATAACATTCTGTACCTACTGCACCAAAGATGGGAGGGAAGTGGGGAATGAAGGTGAGTTCCACCCAGGAAAGGTTTCCTGGGCTAGTTGTTGGGGAGGGAGGGAGGGAGGGATTTGATTGACAGAGGGGAAAGGATGATGTCCAAGCTGGAGACCTGTGCATGGGCTGACTGAGCCATGGCTGCATTTGTAAGAAACAGACATGTGGTTGTGTAGGCCCACACCTGTATTTTGCCTGCTCAGTGGCTTCCCCCAGATCTTGTGTCCTAGACTTGGTGGGAGTGTATGTGGGGGGCGGGGCGGGGGGGCGGGTGTTGACTCTCCAGCTCCCAGAGACCCAGGTCCACTCTGTGCACAACAGGATTTAGTTCCAGGAGAGCAGGATGTTTGCCTGTTTTGTTCATTGCTGTGTTCAGTGCCTGGTATAATAGGAGCTCAAGCAGTATCTGCCGAATGAATGAATTGGGTCCAGTAGGAATGAGTATCTATGTGAAATCTATGTGCTCCGCAAGAAAACTGTCACTACTGAGACTGTTTAGCTGTCTCATAAAGAGAGAAACTTGTAAAACAACTTGATTTGGTTAAAGACACGTTGTATATACTTGCGCTTACCTAGTTCCCGTGTAGTTCATTAATATGTTATTAATATATGTGATTAACTTTGTGTGATTATAGATTTTAACTTTATTTTACATGGCTGCCTGCCTACACACAATCCTTAGAACAACTAAGGGGAATATAATTAGCGTGAATGTTCCTTTTTTGCAAACCGACTGTGCTGCTGCTTCTGGAACAAAGTGTTTAAATATTATATTCACCTGATGGTCGCTCTGACCAGCACAGTACAAGCAAGTGCCCTGCGATGCAGGCCTCCTGGACCACAGCTTTGATGTGTCACCTGGAGGGGAGGGGGCCTTGCTAAACTGCAGCTTTCCGTTCAGCAGGGCAGGGCTGGGTGCGGGGGCTGAGAGCCTGCATTTCTGTTCACTGTTCCTGGTGCTGCTGCTGGCTGCCCTTTGGACCACACTTTGAGTAGCAAGGCTTTAATGTGTCTTTAGTTTTTTGAGGTTTTTCTTTGTGTTCTAAAGATGTCTGGTATATCTTATTCTAAATGTTGACTTTTCTGTGCTTAATCCCTTCTGGAAATAGTTGTTTCCTTAGGAGGGCCATTGTTTTCGTTTGCACATAGCCAGCACAGCACTGCCAAGTATAGCTGCTCCTCCAAGCTTGAACATTTCAGGACTCACTGTGGACCTTGAGTGAAGTCTGATGCTTTATATTTGGCTTTTGGGATGTTGGATATAAATCAAATGTCACTGGGTTCAGTGTTGGCTAAAAGCAAGGATTGTGCGAATACATTCTTTGGCAGAAGTGTAAAATGCCCCCAACATGGTAGATTCATTTCTGTTTCTCAGTTTGACCAAATGTGCTCATCACTGTCTAACCCTTTTTTGGTTAATATTGTAGCAAACCTTCTGCCCCTTTGCAAAGTAAAAACCTTAATTATGATTCCTTGCATGTCTGTACCATGCCTATTGATCCTAATAATTTCCGAATTGTCAATTTCTTCAGAAGCAGCTGCTTCGTGGAATTACATTGCTCTAATTCAGGCAGTAGTATAGATGTGCGTTTAACATCTCCTTTGTCCTAAAATGCTGTGATTGCATAGAGAACTCTGATGGGAATTACTATGTATTTTACTAAGTCTTCATCTCCTCAGGTGCTGGAGCACCACCCCCTTCTCCCCTCTCTTCTGGGTGCCATCTAGTGCCATGGCTTTACGTACCATTCTGTGCGCAGATGACTCACAGGCTGATTTCTCCAGGCTGGCCATTCCCAGAACTCCAGATTTGTGTCAGTATTGCCACGTGGCTATCTAACATGCATCTAAACTTAAATGTCCAAAACAGAACTTCCAATCTCCTAAAGCTGAGCAGCCCACTCACCCACCTTTCCCTGTCTTGACAAATGACACCACCATTCACTCAGTGGTCCAGCTTTCAATCTGTGTAGGATGTACCACTGTCTGTTGATTTATATGTTCATGGTCAAGCTCCCTGTATGTGAGCAGAAACCACGCTTGTCTTTTCTCTAGTGTATACTAATGCCACCTAGAAAGTACCTGGACAAAGTAGAATCTTAGGTATTTGTTGAATTAATGAATGACTTTATCTGGAATGCAAAGAACTTTGGAGTTCTGCCAGCAGTTATTTACTTACGACTGTTTGGGCAAAAACTAAAATAACAAAATAAACATATTATTCCTAAAGATTTTTTGCTTCATATTGTAAAGAAGCCATTTCTACCATATGTTGGCAAGTGAGGTACTCCTAGTGGTGTTCGAGTTCCTGTGAAACCCATGTGCCTTTAGAATTACCTAAGAAAAATGAACAGATATTTGTATGTTTTAATATTTTGATGGCTCTACCATTTATAATCTGTGAGTGATCTAAATGTTAGCATTTATTTAATTAAATTATTGACCCACTGTTATTGGCAAATACGTCTTGAGCTCTAACTACTTATATCTTTGTGCTTGATGCTAGAAGGAAAAAAAAGTGGTACAAGACATGGTGACTGGCCTTGTAATTCTGTTTGTAAACATTCAGTCCTTGACTTCTGGTTAAACATAGTAAACTGAACAAGTGTATATATCTGCTTCCTCCCAAAACTCTAATAAAATGACAGTAAGGAATGAAAACAGTGTGAACCCAGAAACCTCCCGGAGAGATAGCAACCAAATTTTGCAAGATGGAATACCAGTGTGTGAATGCTGGCTTAGCAGAGAAAGCTGAAACCAAACTCCCTGCTGGGTGAGTTGTGCAAAGTTGGGGGTAGGATACATGGCAGATTCTTCTACAGAATCCTAAAGGCTAGGGTTCCAGATGCAGTACTGAACAAAAACCAGGGAGTGAAAGAACATTCTGTCAGAGCATGGGAGAAAGAAAGAGAACACCATGAAATCCAGGAATCCAACACAGAACAGAAATGGAGGGAAGAAGCTGCAGCCTTGCAGCCGTAGGCCTTGAGAGCAGCCAGTCCACATGGGAGTGGTGTAGGACGGACGGTCCTGGAAGGGATGGCACTCGGAGCAAGAATGCTTTTGATCCTATTGAAAGAACGTTTTTCAGCTCTGGCCCAGGTTGTAGATAAAATAGTAAATGATACACTGAAAAGTAAGCAAACATTTTAAAAGAAGGTTTTTTTGTTTTTTTTTAATTTATTTATTTTTATTGGCTGCGTTGGGTCTTTTGCTGTGCGCTGGCTCTTTTTTTAGGTGCGGTGAGTGGGGGCTACTCTTCGCCGTGGCGTGTGGGCTCCTCATTGCCGTGGCTTCGCTTGTTGCGGAGCACAGGCTCTAGGTGCGTGGGCTTCAGTAGTTGCAGCGCATGGGCTCAACAGCTGTGGCTCACGGGCTCTAAAGCGCAGGCTCAGTAGTTGTGGTGCACGGGCTTAGTTGCTCCGCGGCATGTGGGGTCTTCCTGGAGCAGGGATCGAACACGTGTCCCCTGCATTGGCAGGCGGATTCTCAACCACAGCGCCACCTAGGAAGCCCAAAAGAAGGCTGTTTTTAATGTAGGAATAAAACAAGCTTAGGAGCTTCCCTGGTGGCGCCGTGGTTAAGAATCCAGCTGCCGATGCAGGGAACATGGATTCAGTCCCTGCTCCAGGAAGATCCCACATGCTTTGGAGCAATTCAAGCACCATAACTACTGAGCCTGTGCTCTAGAGGCTGCAAGCCACAACTATTGTGCCCATGTGCCACAACTCCTGAAGCCCGTGTGCCTAGAGCCCATGCTTCACAACAAGAGAAGCCTGCACACAACAAAGAGAAGTGTCTGCTCTCCACAGCTAGAGAAAGCCTGCACACAGCAACAAATACCCAATGCAGCCAATAAATAAATAAATTTATTTTTTTTAAAGCTTATAAGAAAGAAAATAGAACCATCACATTTTACAAGATCCACTTTAAGTATTTCTATAATTGTACCAGTATACCACCAAATCTTGATTTAAGTTAAATGTCATATAGCTACTTAAGGAGGAGTGAGGAGTGGAATTGTGGAAGGTGATATAAGAGAACTAAGCCTGAGGAAGCCAGTGGATACTCACTAAAACTGATGACAGAAGGGTTGTGCTTTCACTGGAGTATTCACAACCTGTATAGTCTCTGTAAGGCTGCGAATAGCCCAAGTGCTTTGGAGCAAATGACATGTCTAAAGAAGTCTAGCTAAGACTGCTGTTTTCAAGAAGTTGGCAATCTAGTTAGAAAGGCCAGAGTCTATGAATTAAATATAATTACATGTTACCTTGTATTGTGAGCAAAGGGCCAAAAACATTGTAGGAATTTGATGGGGGGAAAGGGGAGATTTATCTTGGTTTTTAGGAGTTAAGAGAAGCTTCACAGAAGAGAAAGGAATTGAAGTTTGCCTTGATAGATTGGTATGGTTTGGGTAAAAAGGAAAAGAAAGATGTCCTCAGCCACAGCCCATCCCAGTTGCCAGGGAGAAGAGTTAATACGGCTTATTTGTTTTAGATGGTGGCACTGAGGGCTGGTTTTATTATTTGGCGTTGCTGTTGGCTGATTTCTGGCAGGCCCGGGTCATCTTCAGGATTGTCATCTGTGTTGGGGTGAGGGTCTCAGAGGCCAGGCCAGGCTGTGTAAATCATAGAAGCCTGGTGAATGGGGTGTGGATACAGTGTGCATCTGTTTCTCTCTCAAAATTTTTCTACTTCAGTATTTCATTCAGAACAAAGAGAATGAACAAAGAAAAGCCAAGTCAGTTTCCTTTTTCCTTTTCTTATGGCCATGACTGAATTTTTCTTGCGTGAATGGTTCTTGTGTGCTTATTTAAAAGAACTTGGCATATGGCAGGTCTCAAGCTATCTTTAGTTGGTTGTGGGGTGTAAGTGATTAAGAATACGGCTGTACTTGCTACCAACACAGGCTTTTAAGGAGTGGACTGCTAAGCAGACAGGCCTGGTTAGAAGTTTAGAATAGCCTCTTGGGATCAAAGATCTAATTTTTTAAGCATATGATATGCAAGAGTCCTTCCCCTCAGGAGTGAAGCCTGGAGGGCTGTTTGTTTAAAATGGTGGCCACTCTAGGCTCTGGAGAGGCATCCAGGCTTCACTTGGAGTAGACAGGAGGAGGCTGACTTCATTTCACTTTGTGTAGTTTGGCTTCAGCGCTCCTTTGGAATAAAACATTCTTCACTTCTTTGGTGTGTCCCGGGACAAATCCATCTCTGTCCTGTTGCTCAGTTACACCATGGTGCTGGGTCCTTAGTCTTCAAAGCTTGGAACTCCCTCTCGCCTTTCCTCCAAAAATTTGTTCTTTCACTCAGCAAATATTTACCAATGTTCTGCCCTATGCGGGACTGTGTAGCAAACACAAAGATGAATCAGACATGGGGCCTGTCCATTAATGTCGTCAGTCAAGTCCAGGAGATCTTGCAGTGGGGCAAACACATGGAGCTTTCACCATGAAGTGCCCAAGAGTAGGGCCACGTGCTGTAGGTATTTAGAAGGGGGAGGTGATTAGTTGCGTGGGTTTCAGGTAAATCCCTCATGGAGAAGGTGACATTTGGGTTGAGCCTTGCAGGACGGACTTAGCGGTGCAGAGGGAGGTGTTTTAGGCCGAAATAGTCCAAATATTTGGACTAAAAGGCGAGAGAATGGATAGGGACTGGGAAGAAGAGTGAGCAGTGTTTCGTGAGTGCTCACTGTACTGCAGGCGCTTGGCTGAGACAGCAGCCACGCTGTCCCGTTGAATCCTCGTAGCAGCTTCTTTCCTGCTAACAAAACTAAGGCCTGCAGCACTTCAGTAACTCGCCCGAGGACGCTCATAAGAGGTTAGAGTAGAGATTTGAACCCAAGACAGTCCGATTCCAGATCTCAAACTGTTGACCTCTAAGACAGGGCAGATATTGTCCACAGCAAAAGGCATTTGGTGGGGGGGAAAGAAGTAGTTTGAAAAGTCAGGTTTAGAAAAAGTGGCCTGGGGCAGATGGGACACAGAACCTTGAATGCGGAGCTAATTACTCTGTAAGAGGCAGGGAGCCATGGAAGGTTTTTCACGGGGTGTGATGGGACCACAGCCGGGTTTCCAACTTGAAAAATTCAAGTTCATAACTAGGTGCCTGACACGCCTGATGTCTTTCAGTCCTCATAACAGCCCTGTGCGATGGTGCTGTCCACGCCCCCTCTTACCGACAGGGAAACTGAGTGAAAGTTTCGAGAGGCTAAGAGACTTGCTCCAAGTAGAACTGAGCAGTGATGTGCGGGATGGACTTGAGGTCAGAGGCAGAGAGATCGGCCAGGCCACCGCAGGAGCCCACGAGAGACCGTTGATGATGTGCGGATTGGGGGACCGGAAGCTGGGATGTGGGAGAATCGGGGTGCAGCTAAAGGGGATGCGAGTCCAGTGGCAAGACTTCATCCTGAAGGGCGCAGGTGTTGGGGGGAGCCTCTCTTGAGCCCAGTGTGCAGGAGAGGGCACTGGTCGGCTTCCTCTCACTCCACAGACAGACTTGAAGGAAGGGTTGGGCCGCCGCGTTCTGCCGCACGTGGGGCAGAGGGATGGGCTCGGGGACGGATGAAATCCGCAGAAAAAGTTGGTTAAAGTTGGTGGGGGGGGGGGGGGGTGGCTGCAGGCGGAGAACGCTGGACACTTAGATCCCAGGCTGGAAAAGAACCTGGGCTGGAATGAGGGAGGTCACGGCAACCTAGGCTGGAAGGAGAGGCACGTGGACGGGTGGCTACTGGGCTGGACCCCTCGGGGGGACCTGGTGATGGAGGGAAACTGCTGGATGTGGCAAGTCCTGATCACTGGACATCCCTGTACCTGTTACACTGTGACTAGAGTCAACCCCGACCTGAGCAGTCACGTTTTCCGCATTTAGAAAATGAGGAAACATCACTCAGGTTGGCATAAACTTACCTAAAATAAGACATGGAAGTAGCATCATGTGAAAATGTAGTGGTTTAAAAAAAATTTTTTTTGAATTCCTATAAAAGGGGGAAAAAAACCTGTTGGCCACTCTTGAATATCTACCTTCTACCTTCTTTGAGCCTCAGTGTGATCAGAACTGGGCTTGATGTACCCAGGAAATTGAGATAATAAGCAAGACAGCTCAGGGCTCCTATCAAGCGTGGTATCAGAAATGGACAGAAGGCACAGAGGAAGGAGCCCTGCCCGCTGTGTGTTCAGCAAGCGCCAGGGGAGTGTGCTTCTCTTTTCAAGTTCAAGTGGGTCAGGTGAATGTTTGATGAGTGTCTGTGAAACATATTGATAAGAAATCAGTCTTCAGATAGTATATGTTCCTCAGTCAGATTTGGCTCAAAGGTAACCCTCAGTTTGGGGGGTTTATTGAGGCTGCTTTGAAACAGAAGGTCCATTAAGCCCTGTTCACGTCCATTCACAGCAGCCTCCTGACAGACAGAGGCCTGCGCGGGGCGCCAGCAGCCACCTCCCATCCATGACCGGCCTCTAAAAGCAGCGCACTTTGCCAGACGCCTGTGAATTTTAAAAGCAGGGATTCATCTGCGGAATCATCTTTCCGAACCTAATGATGTGTAATTGCTTCGTTGTTCAACTGCGGTTGATCTGTTTCTAGCAGATTAGCTACCTGAGAGGAAATGAGAATTTAAATTGTTTGCTGGACTTGAAGAAATTTACATGAGGAGACGTCTGATCCACAGATGCCTCTGTCACAGAGAAAGCATTTCCCCCCCCAGCAGCAACCTCTATTAATGGCCATTTTGCATTTTTCTTGCCTGGGTACTTCTCACCCATTCTTCGTAGTCCTTACAGTGGCCTTTACCTGTGTGGTTTTAAACCCATTTTAGAGATGAAGGAGTCCAGGTTCAGAAGGTAAGTAGCTTGTCAAGGTCCCCTAGGTGGCAAGTGCCGGAGCTGGGATCTGGAACCCTGGTGTCTGTGACTGCGCCATGGCTTTCCGCTCCTGTTATCAGGGGTAGCCCGTCCGTCGGCAGTAACAGCGAATGAATGAATGACTTCTTCAAAAAGAATAGTCCATATGCTCCCCAGCATAAGAGATAGTTGGGAAGGTTGTTTGGAGAAGGGGGCCAGAGACCCTAAGACACCAAAAAGTCTCTTTTTATATCTGGTAAATCCCTTTATTATGATTATTACGAAGGAGAAAGCTGTGATTGTTTGACAAATAGGTATTGAGTAAAACCGCACTCTTCGGCTCTGGATTTGGAGGTGGAGATCCAGGTGGAGGGGCAGGTGGGGGAGCGGTGCACATGTCCCACAGAGCGTGCTTCCCGCAATAGTGCGGCATCTCTGTGCAGGCGGCTGAGAAGAGGTCGGATGCTGCACTCGTTTCGAGTAACGTGATGCCACCTTGGTGTGATCTCTGTAGCAATAACTTTGTGTAAGAACAATAGCTAGTGTGATCTTTTGCAAAGGAGAGATCTGTTTTAAACTCCTAACGCGCTCCTCACAGTCCCTTATTTCTTGTTGTTTCGTGGCAGGTAGAATCTCTCATTCATTGAGCTCGGGGGCCGGAAGGGCCTGAGGGACCCCCAGCCTGCCCTTCTCATTGTACAGCCCTCTGCTTTCATCTCTCATCCCTCCCCCCAATGCCTGACCACCCATAAGGCAGCACTGAGGAAGACTAGGACTGGCGAAGGGGGAGGATCGGGTGTCCCTGGCTCGCACTGATTAATCCTGTTCGTTGTCGAGTACCAGTGTTTCTTACGTTAATTTTTACCGGAGTATAGTTGCTTTACAATGTTGTGTTTCTACTGTGCAACAAAATGAATCAGCCGTACGTATACATATATCTCCTCCCTTTTGGACTGCCTTCCCACCCGGGTCTCCACAGTGCATTAAGTAGAGGTCCCTGTGCTATACAGTAGATTCTCATCAGTTATCTGTTTTATACAGTGTCAATAGTGCATATGTGTCAATCCCCATCTCCCAATCCTCTCCCCCCTCCTCCTTGGTATCCATACATTTGTTCTCTACAACTGTCTCTATTTCTGTTTTGCAAATAGAATCATCAATACTGTTTTTCTAGATTCCACATGTATGTGGTAATACACGATACTTGTTTTTCTGACTTACTTCACTCTATATAACAGACTCTAGGTCCGTCCACCTCACTACAGATAACTCAATTTCATTCCTTTTTATGGCTGAGTAATATTCCATTGTATATATATACCACATCTTCTTTATCCATTCCTCTGTTGGTGGACATTTAGGTTGCTTCCATGTCCTGGCTGTTGTAAATAGTGCCGCTAGGAACATTGGGGTGCATGTATCTTTTTGAATTGTGGTTTTCTCTGGATATATGCCCTTGTACTGCTTTTTAGTGAGCTGATTCATTACTGAGATTAGGTCTTGTGCAAATTTCTAGTTTGTATTCTGTGGATTTAATTTCACAACAGTTTCCTCATTTCAACATAATTCCATTGTATCATAGGTTTTATGATTTCTTTCGAATGTAGAGCCTCACCTCACATTTTATTTCAAAACTATGAAATAAATATTTAAATGATTTAATGAAAATCTTAAAAAAATAAACTAGAAGAACACATAGGTAGATGTTTAACTCATCTCTAAGGAAAGAAGGCTTGCCCACACATAGACGTATTGGAAGAAATTCTAGAGGAAATGACTGATATCACTTTTGTTTGTGTGATATCACAGATAATTTGACAAAATTGCAAAAAAAAAATGCACCTCACTTGTGATATATAGAGTTAATATAAAACTCTGAAGAGTTCAGGAAATTACAAGAAAAGACACTAAGGAAACCAGCAGAAAAATAGACAACTTAATACTTTTAAAAATGCCAATAACTGGTTAAAAGAGAACCATACAGTTGGCCAAACATGGAACAACATGGTCCCCCCCACAGATTATGAAGAGTAATGCAGTGGAAACCTAACAGCAGTTTCACAGCAGTCATCCCCTGATTAATAAACTAATGCAAATGAAACAATAGCGTTTTTTCAGCTGTTATTAATTATCAAATAGAAAAATATTTTTTAATGCTGGTATGGCTTTTTTGAGGGGGCATTTTTCATACGCTGCTGTTGGGAGTAGAATTTAGTGTATCTTTTCTGGAAAGCAATTTGGTGATATATATATCAGTACTTTTTTAAAAAGTTCATCTTTATCCAAAAGCCCTCTTCTAGAAATTTAAAGATAGTAATCAGATGAAAACCCACTTATGGGCAGTGGTATATAAAGTTATGTGAGTTGAAAACATCGATAAGAGAGCCTAGGAGGGTAGGTAAGCCCCGTGGAACATTCATATGACCAGATAGCACGCAGCCTCAGAAAACAGTACTTTCAAGGAATTGTTAATAATGCGGAGAATACAGCATTGGGTAAAAACAGGGTTACAGAACTCTGTGTCTACATATCACAGTCCAAATTTTGCCCGAAACATGCATAGCAAAAGGACTGGAAGGAATGACACAAGCCTGTTAAGAACTGGTCATGGTCATCTCTGAGCTGTGGTGTTACAGGCATGACTCTTGTTTTCTTATTCTTTTATGTGTACATTAAGATGACGAACCATTCCGGTTTGCCCAGCACTGTCCTAGTTTTAGCACTGAAAGTCCTACCCTGGACAGTTGGTCACTCTAGTATGTATGTATATGTACATAGTGAGATGAGTTCGTGCCATTTGGCAGGAAAGAGCCAAAGGTGAAGCGACAAGGGACAGGCTGATGGGGCCTGGGGAGGAATCAAACAATAGATTTTCTTTTTTTTTTCTTTTTTCTTCAGATCTTTATTGGAGTATAATTGCTTTACACTGTTGAGCCAGTTTCCGATGTACAACAAAATGAATCAGCTGTATTTATACATATACATATGTCCCCTCCCTCTTGAGCCTCCCTCCAACCCTCCCTGTCCCACCCTTCTAGGTCATCAAAGCAATAGATTTTCTAGTGATAAAATTACTATGACTTATTTTAGAAAGCATAGGAAAAAGTAAATACTCAAAAACTTAAATCGTGCTCCTGTGTGGCCAGTACGGGTCTACATGCATTTGATGGCTAACACTCTTCAATCAACCAACCCTATGAAGGAATTACTGCTATCACATCCCCCTTTACAGAGGCATAGAAAGGTTCATTTGCCCAGGGTCCCCATAGCTCTTGACAGAGTCTGGATTTGAATTCGGGCAGTCTGGGTCCAGAGTCTGGGCTGTAAACCACCACCTGCATCTCTGCAGATCCCCCACTCCAGTGACTCCTATGGCTGCCCCTCCTGACAAGTACATCGTGACTGCCCACAGCAGGCGGCTGAGTTGGCCATGTTTGACTTAGTGCTGCCTCACTCCAGCCCCATGGCCAGGACTGCCTTTGACCTCCAACAGAGGAAACACCTTCCCCCCATCCGGAGCCCGGAGTGGGGATTTCCATAGCAGACTCACTGGCCTCTGGTGATAGAGTTCTTTCAGTTTTGCCGCACGATCTTGCAGCAAAGGGCTGGGTCCAGGTGCAGCTTTGGTTATTTCTGGAAACACTTCTCCTTTTCCTTTATTTTGTCAAGTCTGGCTTACCAGGCATGCTCCTCTCTGAAGGTGATTTTGGCTCTCCTCCCCAGACCATCAGACATTTCTGTAGGTGTTAGAATCTTCCATGATGGTTCTGGACTCTGTGCAAATTTCCAGATAAGTCTGAGCATGGGGAGGAGGTGATGTAGATCCTAAGCTTTGTCCAACTAAGACCCCTGTGATTGCAGGTTGCTTTGTCAGCAGTGGTGATCTCTAGGTGGTGGATCACAGGTAGTATTTATTCTTTTTGCTTACTTGCTTTAAACATTTCTTCAACAAACTTGGTTTACTTTCCAGATATTAAAAATGTACTACAATTTTTTTTAACTTTTACAGTTTTACTCCTGCAGAATTTCCCGTTCCTTCAAAATCTGTGCATGGCAGAGTTTCCTAACCCTCATTCAAGTTAGAGCAGCTCCATTTCTGTACCAAAAAGAAATGCCTTTAGCCACTGTCTGAACTTGTACCTTGCTGAGAACTCTGCCAGAGTTCCTTGTTAATTGTTTGTTTTGTCATATTAATTGAACAATGAGAGGGCACTGGCATTCCTCACCCGTGAGGTAGAAGCACAAAATCTACATTTCTTTTTGAGGGGAAGGAATTTTTTTTTCTTTCAAATCTTAGAAATCTGTTGTTTGACAAATAACAAAAAGTTTTAGGTACTTAACTTCTTTATGGGGACTGTGATGTTTAGGGGAAAACAAAGTTTAAATTTGGACCTCATGTGTTGTTTTCAAAGAATCCGTGTGTTTCCTTATCCTTTTCCTTCCAAAGAGTTCAAAAGTAGGAATCGCCCTCCTTCCCCTTAACACATTTTTAGGAGGTAAGAGGGAAGTCATATAACAAAATTATTCTTAATTGTAAAAGTAGGGTGTCTTCAGGTTTGTTTTTTTTTTTTTAATAAATTTATTTGTTTATTTATTGGCTGCATTGGGTCTTCGTTGCTGTGTGCAGGCTTTCTCCAGTTGCCATGAGCGGGGGCTACTCTTCATTGCAGTGCATGGGCTTCTCATTGTGGTGGCTTCTCTTGTTGCAGAGCATGGGCTCTAGGCTCTCGGGCTTCAGTAATTGCGGCACATGGGCTCAGTAGTTGTGGCTTGAGTGCTCTAGAGCACAGGCTTAGTAGTTGTGGTGCACAGGCTTCGTTGCTCTGCTGCATGTGGAATCTTCCCGGACCAGGGCTCGAACCCGTGTCCCCTGCATTGGCAGGCAGATTGTTAACCACTGTGCCACCAGGGAAGTCCCTGTCTTCTGGATTTTTAATGTTCAAGGGAAAGACTGTGTTTCCCAAGGCACGATGTTCCCTTTGGGGCGGGGGGTGGGCAGGGGAGACTAATCTATCTTTGTATTGCTGCAAGGGGGATGAAGCATCTGCTGGGTGAGAACGGGGGAGCGTTGCCAGGTGGATTCCTGATGCTGGGGCAGAGCTGTGAAGCAAAAGACCTTTTCACCCTTCAGAGGAAAGAGGGATGGGGACTTGAGAAGCTAGAGCGAGGGCACAGGCTGGGCCAGTCAGGATTTCCAGAGGCCCGTTGCCCACAGCTCCCTCCACAGGGCCAGCATTCCTGGGGATTGTTAGAAATGCAGGGTCCTGTGCCCCGCCCCCGGGCAGAGGCCGCTCGCAGATGCTTCGCCTGCACTGCCTGAGGATTCTGGTTGCACTGGTGGCTGTGTGGCTGCCCGGGACAGAAATTTACCTCTCAGCCAAGGAGGCTGGAGGGAGGGTGCGCTGGGAGCTAGGCCGAGGGAGATCACATAATTACATTTATAATATAAAGATGTGTATTCTAAATACATATTAAATATATATAAATTTATAATATTGGACCACATGCTCAGAGTTTGGGTTTTGCTTTGGGTACCTAGGACAGAACCAAGAACACAAGTGGAGAGAGATTGTGTGTTTGGGGAAGAATTCCTTTTTTTAAATTTTAATTAATTAATTGGATGTTTTGGGTGTTTGTTGCGGTGCGTGGGCTTTCTCTAGTTGCGGAGAGCAGGGACTACTCTTCATTGTAGTGCGAGGGCTTCTCATTGTTGTGGCTTCTCTTGTTGCAGAGCTCAGTAGTTGTGGCGCATGGGCTTCGTTGCTCTGCGGCAGGTGGGATCTTCCCGGACCAGGGCTCGAACCCGTGTCCCCTGCATTGGCAGACGGATTCTTAAGCACTGTGCCACCAGGGAAGTCCAAGAATTGCTTTCTTACCACCCCCTCACCCCCCGCTGGTTTTGATCCCTTGTCTGCACCGGTAGAGTCTGTGGAGGGGACCGAGGGACTTCCTGTGCCACTGATAAGCAGCCCCTGAGGGCACACAGTAAACCCCCCAGGCCCTCCCAGTCACCCTCACCAAGGAAGACAGTGAGGGGCCTCACTATACTCTTTGGGCTCAAGAAATCTCCAGAAATGGAGTCACAAGCCCACAGCATGGACCTTGGCTAATCTGAGCACCGGATGGATGGGAGTGGAGACCTTAGCTGGGAGGCAGGCGCTGCACAGGCGGGCAGGTGGGGGCAGGCTGCCCACACGGCGCCCTGGGCTGGCATGACCTCATCCATCTCGTTTGTCGAGCACTGTGATAATGTCTCTGGCCCTGCCCGTAATGGGAGACACCGGATCGCTGCCTCGAGGGCTCAGATTTAGAGTTTCATAAGCTCTGGATTGACTCAGGTTAAACCTCTCCCCTCCAAACGTTGTATTAAAATACGGGACTAAACACAGCTCCTGGATAAGGCTGGCTAACGCACTAAACCTGGCCTTGCCGTGAGCCTCACTGCTAACGCAGGGAGGCTTTTAGATATTTGCTCTCCCTAGTTTTTCAGTGTTTATAAGTTCCCTTTATATAAACTTATATGTTTAGGTTAAAATTTGCATTTTTAGTTAATAGTCTAGACAGATCTGAATTGGAAATAATTCTGCATTCTGTGCTGCATAGAGCTATTTAATATTTCTAATTTTGTTTAACCAAATGCTGTAGTATCTTCACTCTGGAGTTTACCTATGCATAGTTACCTAACCTTTCCAGCCTAAGTCCTATTGACTTCAAAAATAATTTGGAAGAATTTACCCAGTATGTTTGAAATTTTTTGTGTTTTTTTTCTCTTACTAGTATCAGAATTGAGTATGTTTAGCTGTTGCTGTCCATTCATTAATCTGAGACCTGAGTGTGCTTGCCATTATTTTGTGCTAAAACTAATTGATCAGGGTTATAAATTATTAGATAAGAAACTTAGAAGCCTCTGTTGGAGGGGGTTCCCACTCCCTTTTCCGTGGTCATAGCTGGAGACCAGTATCTGTATTCCTTACACTGAAAGTACAGCCAAGAGCCTCGAGCACAGACTAAGGAGGAGATTGTTCTGGTAGCCATTTGGAACTTCTGTCTCCTGTGTTTGGTGATGACAACTGGGGGAACCAGCATCGACTGAGTCCTGACCACATAACCCACCCCGCAGAATCACCCTGTGACAGTGGGAGAGCCCCCCAGCCCCCACCTTGGGGTTGCAGCTATTTGGAGCATTTGCTGAATACTTCATAATCTGAGTATTCTTCTATAACAATAAAACCAGCTTCAACTTAAAAAAAAAAAAAAAGTACCTGTTAAAAGCCGTATGTGGGATTGGGGTTGATGTATATGCACTAAGATGTATAAAATAGATAACTAATTTAAAAAACAACATTCAGAAAAATAAAAAATAAAATAAGACAGAGCCATGCATGGGAAATGTTTGCTGGGTGAGATGTGTCAGGGAAAGCAGGTCTCTCCAGGGGACATTGTAAAGGATGCAAAGCCTGGGACTTCTGAAAGTGCTCTAAACCCACAGAGCAACAGCTGAAGAGCCAAAACCTGAAACGTCTTCCTTAAATACCCTGAACCTTGATTTCTCTTCCTCTCTCAAATGGAAACCAGACTGCAAGGATGGAGATGTCTTCTTGACAAATCCATGACGATAAAACCTTACTAGGCTGGCGGTGCTGTTCTGGGTCTTGGGTAATCAGAGGTGAACTTACATTCTTGAGAGGGAGCTCCACAATAAGCAGGGAAACCAGTAAACAAGGAAAGTACAGATGGTCCTAGTGCTAGGAGAGTTGTGACTGAGAACAACTGGTCCAGCCCTCACCCTGTGAGTAACCTGTTCAAAGGTAACTGCTACTGTTACTATGGTTACTGTTACTGAACGGCCTACTGGGGAGGGAGGTTCCTTGAAGATCTTCGAATACCAGAGGGCACACAAAGTTAACACCTGTGCTTTCTGATACAATATCCCCCCTTTCTTGGCCTCACCATCTCCCATGAGAATGATCAGTTAACAATTACTGGAAAAATCGACTTTGCCTGAATGTCTAGAAAGCTATTTGGGATTTCCAATATTTTTCTTCTTAAAGAATGAAAAAGCAGGTCTACATTTAAGAGGTAGTAGTGATCATTGTTCCTCTCTTCTGCTTCCTAGTCCCTACCTCATTCTGCTCCTTTGCTCAAAAGGAATTTAGGGGCCCATAATAAGCATTTTCCCTGAGAAGTTCCTCATGTCAAGGGTAAATGAGAAATCATTTAAAGTTTCTGGTTTAAAGTTTAAATGAGAACCCAAGGTTCCTGTCTTGAACCTACTTCCCAGTGACAGTTGATAGGGCATTAAATTACACATGGCTCCCCCTCTTCCTCCTCAGGCTCTACCCACCCCTGTGCCAGGCAGGGTAGGGTGAAAGGTAACGCTGGCACTCCTGTTTCCCATCCCTCTACCACACTCCCCACAGTGCTGGCAGCAGCCAGGAAGGTGGTGAGATTTCTGCTACTGCGCCAGCTGGGCCACCTGTGAAGCCACTGCCAAAGTCAACATGTGCAGGCTTGGTGTCTGGCCAGTAGGTTTCATCATGGTGGTTAATGGAAGTTCCTGTTCGGACACCCTCAAGCTTGTGTGATTCTGTCGCTGGAGGACCTGGGCATCTCTTATGCAAAAGCAAGATCTTTGGGGAATTTTTAAAAATTGTTCCTTTTACGGGTCACTTGGCAAGGTCATAGGAGGCTTTGTAAGTGGCCATTAGAAGTAGAGAGCAATATTCCTAGTGGCCATTTAGTAGACATTTACAGAGATCTAATATGTACCAAGTTTTGTTCTGGAAAGGTGGGAGGGATGGGTACAGAAATGACTAAGCAGTGAACCTGGAGTCCTGGGACTCTTGGTCTGATTAAGGTGTGGAGGAGAGACAGGGAAATTAAACCATACGATAAACCAGGAGCAGAGAGCTCAGTGGAAGGGGCCTCTGAGTGGGTTACCTGGGAGGATGGAGGCCGACTTCCTCGTCTTGGAGTCTTTGAGGGGAGGGGTGATTTTCAGAGGGTGAGGAGAGGTGAGAAGGGTTCTTAGTGGTGGCAGTGCCCACTGCCTTCTGGGGACGGTCTGAGGGAGGCCGTGGGTGTGCAGCCAATGGCATCACCCGGGGCCTCAGCGTAGAGGTCCCCACCACACTTGGCTTAATGCTCTGCTCTTGCCGTTCTGAAATTCTTAATAATTTTTGAACAAAGCACCCCACCAATTATTTTCCTTTTGCACGGGCTCTGCAAATCATGTAGCCTGTCCTGCGTATGTAGAGATAGGGCTGTAAAGATGGGTTGGACCAAACTGTGTAGAGCTCTGTCTATCAAACAGGGGAAGATATGGCTTTTCTTCTTGAAGCAGTGGGTAGCCATGGAAGGGGTGGTGACAGGGGTTGCAGAAGGACAAGTGGAGAGGCTGGTGAGGCCAGGGAGGCTGGCAGTCCATGGAGGAAGGCGGATCAAATCATGTGAGAATGGACATGACAGAAGACAAGAGCTACCAGTCACGCACCTAGGGGAGATGGGCCGGCTTTGGGGCCTGGGGACAAAGGCAGAGAGGGCTGGTGGTGAAGGCTGAGCTTTCTAGCTGGGCTGGAGAGTCCACTCACCGGCAGGAATGCGGGAGGAAAGAGGCCCTGAGCAGTGGCAGCAAGACAGATGTTTTGCAGGAGTGGGGCGAGGCCCTTTCCAGAAAGACCCGGAAATCTCTGGTGGGACAGCTTGTGGAAACATGCACTGCAGCTGCTCCCCGCTGCAGCAAATGACCTGCAGATCAAGGTTTTTGTCAGGATCGAGAGCTTCCCTAGAACAAATATTCATCCAAAAATAAACTTCCCGTTCTTCCTGTTTTTATAACTTGCCTATTTCCTCCAAGTTTGAGGCTGGTCTCCAGTTCCGTGGGTTATTAATCTTCAGAGGATCAAGACCTCTATAGAAGTATTTCCTGTACATGTTTATCTACCCAGCCCTAAATTATTTTCTCCAAATGATAAGAGAGCTTTTCCATACTGATGTGTCAGGCTTTTCCTTTGAGGGATTTCAATGTAGGCACCCCAGCACATGGCTAACGCGGAAGAGCTTATCCTAGCACCCAGGAAGGCCAGGTGATGAGGAGCTGCAGTGGGTGTTGATGGGTGTGCTCAGCCCACCTCTGCCAGGTTAAAGGTGGTCTCTTTCTGGCCAGCGTCCTAGGGAGACAGGGTGACAGCTGTAGAGGGCCCCGTGTGAGGACATTTTAAATGCCCTACTGGATATCCACAGAATAATAGCTCCAGAAAGGTCTCTGCCCCCTTGAAGAGTTCAAAATACCCCTCAGAGGACCATGATTTATTCTTACATCTTTTAACTTCCCTCTGCCTTTCACAGATGAGGTATATACGTGGTGCTCACGACTGAGCACAAAGGAGAAGAGGCACGTTGAAGCCTGGGGCCACGTTCAGACCCAATAGACAAATAGACCAACTTGGTTCCGTAGGCGTGGGCCCCTCACTCTTCAACCCAGTGAGTCCATCTGCCTCTGGGAGACGTTCCTTGGTCTCCTACTTCTTGTGCTTATCCATCCCAAGCTAGCATGCCGGTGGGTGTATTTTACATGTACGCCTTCTTGTATGACTCTTACAAAGAGGCCGCGGGGACCGGGCTGTGTGGGCGGCGGCTTGTGCCGCAGCAGAAGCTGGAGCGCAGCCACATGCCTTTCACTGAGCCCTTCTGAGGGGGGGTCGGGATGTCAAGGTGGGGTGGGCATGTCGTGTTGTGCACAAGGCACCACCCCTCCCTCTCGGCGATTCAGGTAACCGGATTGGGAATGGCCCGCTGCTCTAGCCCCGCACTGTCCAGTGCCTTAGCCACTAGCACTTGGAACAAGGCTAGTATGAGCTGAGAAGGGCTGTAAGTGTAAAATACACGTCGGATTTTGAAGCCTTAGTACGAAGAGAAGGAATGTAAAATATCTCCTCAGTAATTCTTTCCTCTTGATTAGTGCTGAAACAAAGATATTTTAGATATACCGGATTATATCAACTACATTATTCTAATTTGTTTTGCTTGGGTTTTATTACTTTTTTTAATGTGACTACTAGAAAAACTTAAATCGCATTTGGGGCTCATGTTACGTTTCTATAGGATGGTGCTGCGAGGTCAGCTGCCAGTTGTGGCTTCAACTTGAGAATACAAGTCCCAGAGGCCCCTCTCCCTGGTGGCCTGGTGGAGGGGAGATGCAGCCCTAACCGTAGACCACTCAGAGCAGTGGCTGGGACAGCCTACTTCCAGGCAGAGGGTTACTAACTTAATAAGCAGCAGCAGGAATTTTTAAAAATCCTTTCAAAAGCACCCCTCCTAGCTGAATTTTTTTTTTCTTAGCCTCCTTCCCAGAAGCCTTTTTTTTTTTTTTTTTTTAAATTCAGAACTCTTCCTCTTTGTCAGCTTGGGACTTGCAGGGGTGATGGGGACTTATTGTTTTGTTTTATTCTCTCGTTTAGATTGTTCTTCTGCCCCCAGCTCAGGCTCCAGTAGCTGCCAACCCAGGAACTATCCAGATGGGCCCGGGAAGTCACTGTTTCAGACCAGTCCCCAGGTCTGTAACCCCCCCACCCCCCACTGCCTTTGGAGTGGTTATTCAAGAGTAAACATATCTTGGGGGAATGCAAAGTGGAAGTGAAGCTTAGGAAACCCCTGCTTTGAGAAGTACAGAACCACAACTAACCTCCTCATGTCAGGTTGGCCTTTGAGGAAGAAAAGGGGGAAATTCCACTGGTATTTGAAAACCCCAAGTAATTCCCTGTTATAAGGAGGAGTTTCATGTTGACTTTGGAGGTCCAGGAAGAACCTGATGGATTGTATAGTCATCATGGGCGAAAGGATATGACACAGTCAGACTTCTCTGCTTGGGCACCGATGCTGACCGGTGGGGTGGGGAGAGAGATCTGTCATCAGCCAACGGAACAGCACTGCACCGAGGCACTCCATAATTTTGATCTCTTTTGTCCACATTGCTGTCTGTTGTATACGTAACCTTTGCTGGAATAATCGACATAGGAATTGACATTTTTTAAATGCTTGCTCTGTGTGATATGCTTTGGTACCTATACAGTTCATAGGCAGCACAAACTTTGAGATACCCCAGAGTGGGTGCCACTGTTTCTCTAGTCTACAGATGGAGAAGATGCAGTGTAGAAAGATGAAATAAGTTGTCTGAGGACTCATAGCCAGAAGTCAGTGGGGCAGGGAGTGCAGCTTGGACTGCATGACTCCAGATCCGAGTGTTTAACCTTAGGGTGTCCCTTGGGGCTGCCCAGACCAGCCCATGGATGTTGTATTGCTCCATTCTGCACAAGCATTGGTTTGTTATGGCCACGCTGCCGGTGCAGGCTGGGACAGGACACCAGGGGAGGGTTCAGTCCTGTGTTGCTGAACCAGCTGAGCTAAGAATTGAATACTGTGGGTGCTTCTGAGCTCTGCTGGGAGGACACCCTCTCACCTGGCTTTTGAAATGCTATGTGCTACACAGCCTTCTCCCCACGTGTTGTTGTGGTGGAAGGTCCAGGGCTACCTTGAAAGATGTTCCATTTGCCTCTCCAGGGTGCTGTGCTGCTGTTGTATTGGTGCAGAAAGGGCAGCTCCACCAGTGGCTGGCTGAGGTTTGGCAGTGAGCCCAGGAGTTGAGAGCTGTGTGCCCCAGAGTCCAACTGCTCTTTTCATTCTGCCACCCAATGGGTTCACAGGCTGGGTTCTCCATTCTCTGGGTGGCCGTTTCCCCACCTGTAAAATGGGGATACTCATAGGCCCTGCCTCAGATAACTGCTGTGAGATACCAAGAGGACACAGAAGGCATAGTGTCCTTGTCACATCAGGGCAGTGTCAGCTAACATTTCATTATGATGATTATTAATGCCATTTAATGCTGCATGATGGATTATAGTCACATAAAAAAAGGTACCATAAGATATGATCATGTGACTTGACTTTTTTGTTGTTTTAAGGCAAACGGATCAGAGCGTATACCTTTGTATCTGAGTACGTACCTTGGTCCTTGAGTGTATCTTTCAAAGCTGTGGTCTCAGGAGCCCTCCATGCCCATCTCCATCTCTCAACCATTTCCTTGAAACATTTTCAGAAGTCTTTTTTGGAACTCTTCAGAAGAAAAAACGATGGTGATATTAAGTACTTCTATTGTAAAGGTAGATTTTAAGTTTGGAAATGGCCTTAAGTTCATCAGAGCTAAGTTTGATGAATAAGTCGAGGATAAGCTTTGGTGATGGATCCACTGTAAGTTAAGAAATGGTGCTTAACTAAAACGTAAGGATTGAATTTTTTTTTTTTTTGAATGGCTGACTCTTTTGTTATAAGACTAACCTTGAAGGCAGTTCCAGAAGAAGGGTTCCGGCAGCTTTGTCATGGGACAGCATCTTTGGAACATTCCCCTAGTCTCCTAGGACAAAAACTTTAAAGGCAGGGGTTTGAGGGGTAGTGGGCAGTATTGACTAAGACCTATAAGGTTGTGTTTTGGGAGTAAAAATTAGTCTTATTTACACCCACTGTATTAGGTACCAGCTGAGTTGACTTGCATTTTGGCACTTGTGTAGCTGCCGATGGAGCTAATAGCAGAAGGTTTCCTGCCTCCAAGGAGTAGAGGCCAAAATCTGGCTTTGGTCCTGGGTTGACTTGCATTCCAGGTGTGTTTACCCCATGTAATACACAGACTTCAAATCTGAAGGTGTGAGTGTGTGTATGTCAAGCGAAGGGCCCTCAGCTTGGTGTCCTCCGCCAGGACTTTAAAGCTGGGCGTGTGAGAAGGACTGCTCCATCCTTCCGGATTCCCCAGGCTGCTGAGTGGCTGGAGAGCAGTGCTCAGCTGGGGCTCACCGGGGGTGGAGGACAGACGCGTGCCCCCGTGGAACGATGGAAGAAGGTTCAAGGGTTTTTTATCTAAAGATGTTCATGATGACTAATAGGTTTATCCAGGAAGGCTGAGCCACCAGCAACCTTTGGATTATTTCCTGCGAGTGGGTGCGAGAGGTGCCATGTTCCGTTTACCTTGGAAGGCGTGGCTGTGGAAAGAGCGTGGGGCTTTGGAATTTGTCTGGTCGAACTCCAGCTCTGCTCTCTATTGCCGGGTTAACTGTGGTGTCATAGCATTGCCTGGGCCTTGTTTCTGCCATGTGTAACGCACTAACGCTTCAGGGTGGTCGTGAGAGAGGGTCAGAGGGGTCCCATCTGTGAGAGCCTTGACAGATGCCAGCCCTCCACCTCTCCCAGGGCCCTGAGAATGACACCAGAATTAACCCCATTGCCACAGAAATGTGGGCAGAGGCCCACAGTTGTACCCCAGCATATGCCACCTGTCGCAGGGAAGTTTCCCCAGTCTCTCTGTGAGGTGAGGCACTCTCTCCCAAGAGGAGAATTGCCACTTCCTCTCTGCTCTGAATAAGGCCAGCTGTTAGGGCTCCACTGCCCAGCAGCCCTAACCCATTAAGCTGCCTAAGACACACCGGCCTCTTAGAACAGGAGCTTTTCTGTGGTGAGCACAGTCTATCCTCAGCAGGATGCACATTGGCACTTACTGCCCAGGTGCGTGAGGGCAGACTGTCCGTGGAACACTCCATGTGAACTGCAAGCCTGATGTTAACAGGTCCTCACTCAACTGGATTTAAAGTATAAAGTAGGCCCAGCTTCTGGCTTTCATCTCTTTGTCAAGTCCCTGGTTGTACTATCCAGCTCTAGTGCCATCCTTAATTGCACCAGTAATTCAGGGAAGCTTGGCCTGGACCCCAGTCTTGGGGGCCCTGGAGACACAGCTGAGTAGACTGAGGGGGTCACAGGTAGACTCGGGCAGAGGGTGTCCAGCTGCCACTCTCCTCTCACACTTACCCCTGACTTTTTCCTCAACCACTCTTTTAAGTTTCTGGAGCACTGATTCTCAAACTTTGCTGTCCATTAGAATTACCTGGAATTTAGAAAAATCTAGAAATCCAGACCATGCCCTCAAACAATTAGATTAGACACCAGTTTAAGAAAACACACACACAGAACTCCGAGGTGATTCAGTGTGCAGCCAAGTTTGAGAACCAGAAAGAAAACTCTTCCGGGGCAAGTTGCTTACTGAGTCTACTTGCTCCTGTGTGGTCACTAACTCTATCATCTGGGGCCGAGGTATCACGCTAGGGGTTGAACTGCCTGTTCTCCTCAATAGTGAGGTCTCCGTGGCATGTAGCTATTTTTTTTTAATATAAATTTACTTATTTACTTCTTGGCTGCGTTGGGTCTTCATTGCTGTGTGCAGGCTTTCTTTAGTTGCAGCGAGCCAGGGCTACTCTTCCTTGCAGTGTGCGGGCTTCTCACTGCGGTAGCTTCTCGTTGCAGAGCACGGGCTCTACACATGCGGGCTTCAGTAGTTGCAGCTTGCAGTCTCAGTAGTTGTGGCTCATGGGCTCTAGAGCGCAGGCTCAGTAGTTGTGGGGCACGGGCTTAGTTGCTCCATAGCATGTGGGATCTTCCTGGAACAGGGATCGAACCCGTGTCCCCTGCATTGGCAGGTGGATTCTTAACCACTGCGCCACCAGGGAAGTCCACACATAGCTGTTGTAACAACCTGTTTTCTTATGAAACATTTTACATATTCTCAAAGGTAAAGAAGACAGTATAATGAACCCCATGTCCTCACCCCTCAGCAGTCATTCACCACACACTTTTTTGGAGAGATGGGGTGGGGTGGGGTATTTTAAAGCAATCCCATGCATCATTTCATCCATAAATATTTCAGTATGTATCTCTAAGAAACGACTTAAAAAATATAACCACAATATCATCATCACACCTAAGAAAATTAACAGTAACTGTAATCTCATCAAATAACAAATCCATGTTCAGTTTTTTTCCCATTTGTTTTAAAAATGCTTTTATACATTTGGTTTGTTCCAATTAGGGTCCAAACAAGTATACTTCATTTTTAATGTTTGGCTTTAACCCTGGGGTAATTAAGCCATCATTGTGTACAAACACAGGTAATGATGTGTGTGGACCTCTGCAAGGAGGTGTAAATGGCGTTTGGTCTCCTCCATACTTTTCTTAGCCCTTCTGGTGGGACCTTGACCTGTCACAGAGGAAATGCTCATTGAGGCCCCAGCTGCAACCACTTCTGTGCTGCTCTGCTTCTGCCTGAAGGCATGTTCCCTTCGGTAAACTTAGAATAGAACCTTCAGGATGCTTGTGAAAAGAGAATTATGAGTCAGCCCTGTGGACAGCTTAGAATTTCCTGCTCCTGTGCTGGAGGAGGTGGCTGGGAAGGCCTCGGACTGCCTCTTGGGCCCTCTTGGGCTTTGCTGAGGGGTCCTATTTGCTGTTTACTTCTGGGGGTTCAGCTGGAACTTCGGCTCTGATACAGGGAGCAGCCTACAACGTTGCCCTGCCTCCCCAGAGGTGCAGGTGACTCTGTGTGCCTTCACCTCCAGCTGGACCTCTGAGTTTAGGTTCAGATGATGACCAGGGACAGAGAGGGTTACCTGCTGCCCTCTGAGGTAGCACAGATACCTCATAGTCATCGACTGGGCACAATGTCGACGAGATAGAATGCTGTTAGAATTTCTTAAAGGGGCAGATGCCTGGATGGCGCCTAGGATGAATGGGTGGTGCGGCTTTGGGGGGGGGGGGGAGCGGGAGAAGAATGGAGAATGGGCAACCTAAATAATAATTGAATTCTGTCTCACTCCTTCTGTTAATGTCGATGGAGTGCCTTCAACATGTGTGTCATACCAAATGAAAATCTCCCTTTATATACTTCTGTAATCATATATTCTGCTTTAGAGGGGCTTTGTCTTGATTTCAGATGGATCTGTAGCTGTAAGATTTTCTTTCTTCTATTTCTGTATCATGGTCAGATAGTTACAGAGCAGTAAGTAAGCATCTTAATATATAAAGACAACTCTAATATATAAAGTTGTTCATCACAGGAGTGTTTTCAATGGCAAAAGGTTCAGAAAAGCCTAAAAGTTCATTAATAAGGGACCGGTTAAATAAATTATGGTGCATCCTTACAGTTGAATATCATACAGATGTAAAAAGAGACTGAATTAGTTATCTGTGTTCCATATGGAAAGATCTCCAAGGAATAAAAAGCAAGGTCTGGAACATGTGAATGACATGCTACCTTTTTTGTGAGAAGGGGTGAGAATAGATGTATTTGCATAAACCCTGGAAGGATACACAACTTTTAAAAGGTGATTACTGCTGGCAGGTTGGGTGGGAGAAGGAACAGGACAGATGGGATTGATGGGAGTATACCCCGTTATATTTTGATTTATGAATCACGAATGTGTTACCTAAGCAAAACAATTAACTAAATTAAAAGGGATAAATACAGCCATACTTAAATTGCACAGATAAATTAATGGCTTGTTATGCCCCGGCTAATCTGTTTTACAGGCTTCTGACCACTGGTTACCTGTACTTAAACATGCCAGGTCTGTTGTGAAATGGACCAGTGAGGCTCTGGCCAGCCCAGGGAATGCGTTCCATGTTCTTCCCGTGAGGCCCTGCTCAGTAGTAGAGTATAAGTATTTGGTGCTGTTCTGCAGCCCATAGGCTTTTCCCCTTCCTCATCCTGAAATATAAACTGAGCTGACGAGATCCAGAGTTGAACTGCAGGGGACAGGGAAGGTGGGCTGCCTGTGTCCTCCTGCACAGTTAGCTGCTGTCTTCTGAGGAGGAAGCGTGGTGGGTGGAGCTAGGGAGGGCATGGCTTCCCTTCCCGTTCTAGGCCCTCTGTGCAGATCTTTTGTTTATCCGTTGGCATCCTGTGTGCCATGTTGTCTGTGTTTGTATTTATTTTCAGCTTCTATTGAGTGGTAGCAAAATCCCTCTGAGCTGAACTGGTCCCACTCTGGTAGCATGAAATGTTCTGATGTTAAGACTTGCTCTTCACGTCCGGCATAGTCTCAGTATCAGAGACAATTCCTAGGGGTTCACAGGAAACAAACAAATGAAGTCCGTGGAACAGTGTTCTCCCTCTTGAGTGGAGAAAGAGGGGCAGAGAGAATCTTTGGGGAGACTTTAAACAAAGAACACGTAGGAACAAACCTTGTTTAAAAGCACTCTGAAAGATGAAATTCAAGGACACTCAGGACCTGTTCTTGGCTCTGCCACAGATGTACCTTTTATATTTTATTCCAGTTTGTGCATTTGGGGCTTACTCTTTTTGGTTTTTCATCTATAAAATAGGTGGGACCCACATTCATTGTCCATTTCCCCTCACTGTTCCATCTTAGCCATATGATACTTAGTTTATTAAAACTTGAAGGCTGTCCTTTCAAATGGCAACTAAGTGAAGAGAGTAAGCCCTCCTCTGTCCCTGTTCTTCCTTCGCTGAGTACTACAGTGAGTAGTGTTCTCGGGGTGGGTACTGGTCAGGTTGAGGTTCAATCAGGGACATGTTATCTCTCCCACAGGTCTCTTCCTCTTTTGAGTAGAGCTGTACACACGATGTAGATCGCACGTGGTCATAATTACCCTTGACAGTTCTGTAGGAGGCCGACACACAACCTTTCGCCCCCTCCCTCCAGTCTTGGGAAGAAGGACCACTGTTTTTATGATGGAGCAGGAAATGAGGGTAGTTGGCTAGCATTTAGAGTCCGTGTTGAAAGATGAGTATATACTGCATCTTTAAATGCCAGAATCACATCAAGGGTAGCAGTGGGCCAGGGGAGGCACATGAACAATGGGTCCCCACATCGCTGCCAACTCTAGGGAATGTGTTCATCCAGAGGGAGAGCCTCTTCTCCCTTTAGATGCAGTCAGCCTCTTGCTTCTGTTCTCTTGCTGAGCTGGTGGTGTTACCCGTGTTTGGTTAACCGTGACTACTTCCCTGTAGGGCACTCACCTGAACTATCACCCAGAGCAAGGTTCTTTGTTTGGTGAGGTGTCAGTACTTTGAATTCTTCCCTCCCTTCTTCCAGCAGGTTTTACTGTGACCACTCCTGGGGATTCCGGAGAAAAGGAGACACTAGTCAGTTGTATGCTCACCACCTGTGCCTTCCCTGCATAGAACTTAAGGAGCTGGTGCCTATGGTGGTGATCTGTAATCTTTATCTGATAGTTTGTAATGGATTGACCGGCAAGCCCTAACTTGGGTTCACTGGCCTATTTTTAAAATTTCTGGTAGAACTAAAATGTTGATGGCAACGTCAGAAACACTTTTCAGAATAATGAGTAACTCTGGCTACCCTTCTGATGCTTTATTTAACCTGGCACCTGAGAATTCTAGTGCAGGTACATATTCTGGATACCATCATCTACTTTTCTTGTTTTGGAATCATCTCGGATTGCTTTTCAGAAGCCAGAAGTTCACAGTGTGACAGAATTTAGGGACGGTTTTGGTTTTAGCGAGGTAGGTAATTTTCTCAGTAAGGAACAACGGACCCAGTGTCAGAAGTTTTAGGCCCCGTTCTTTCTGGCTGCTACAACTAAATTTGAACAAGAAATCTGGCCGCTTGTCTTAGTTTCCTCATCTGTCAAATGTGGTTGGTGTAGAAGTAGATATTTCTAAGGTTCGTTTTAGAATTCTAGTCTGCTCTTCTGGTTTTTAGTTACTATTTAAGGCCCATAAGGTGCTAAACCTATAAATTACTTATTTGCCCCTCAAGGGCGCTGAAGTAAAACAGGGAAGAAAAAAATCTGGCTAAGCCCTGCATGCAGTGTCTTTTGTTTCTTCTTCTTTTTAATCAGAAATGAATAAGTAGAAAAATGGGGAAGTATTATTTCACAAATATTTTTTAATAGGATTCAGATAGTGGCAAAGACTAAGTCAGTAAACATGCATCCCATGACTGTAGATGCATGTAACGCTCTTAAATTCTACCACCTAGGTCTCATTTCAGGTGAATGTTTTGCTTTTTAATGCTCTGCAGTGAACCTAACACTTTTTGTAATGAAGAAAATATACACATTCCAAGGGTTTGCCACCAGCTTCCTGTCATCTCTTCCCTTTCTGTAATCTTCATCTCCACCCCCTATTTAAGCCAGTAAAGGTTGATCTGTGTCTGCTGAATGAATGAAAGAAACTTGATCTACCAAGGGTTTACCATTTACCAGACGCTGAGCTACAAAAGCAAAAAAACCTTTTCTTGAGAATCTCAAGTCCAATGGCAAAGGCAACGTGCAAATCACAACAAAATGCTGTCATTGTGGTACTGGTAGCCATGAAGATGGAGAAGAGGGTAGGCTAGACTGTTCCCCGATCTCCAGTCTCTGTCTGTGATTAAACGTCCTGTTAGATTGTGAGGCTCAGCACCTGCCCTTAATACAACCATGGCTGATGTTGACATTAGCTGCTATTGTTGACTCACGTTGTTTGTAAGGATAAGTCAGTTCTAGCTTTGGCATGAGATCCGTGTCCTTTTAAACGGGTGAGTTAGTTTAAGCTGGCCTCTGAGATCCAGGGTCAGGAACATAGCTGTGCCCCCCAGCCCCTTAGTCTTCATCCACCAGCACTGCCCAGCTTTCTTTCTACTCCTCTTTCTTCTCTGTCTGCTTGCATTACTAGGCAGTTTTCTCGTATAGCTGTTATCAATCCATTCTTTGTACAATTTTGGAGCTTCAAGGACCGAGCTAGTTTAAGCCCTGCATTTTCTAGACAAGGAAACTGAGGCACAAAGAAGATAAGGGACCCTGCAGCCCAAGGTCACATAGCTCGTGGCGAAGCCGGGCCCGAGCTACAGCCTCCCAACAGAATAAATTTGTGGGATTTCTAACCCTAGTCATGTGTGGTATATCCACAGGCAGAGGATTAAAGAGTACTGTTGGGAGTTTGCAGAAGAGATTTCTGTTTCCACAGCTGAATATTTGTAGAGCCATCTGACAAACAGAGGTGGCTGCCATTGTCTTGGATAAGTTTTTGGTGACCAACTGCAGTCAAGGTGAGTGGCAGATTCCTCTTCTGAAGACTGTCCATGCAGTTATACTGCCTTTGAGCGGCTTTGGGTCTAATTCTGGCCTGAAGTGAGGGAGACAACGGAGTGGGCTGAGCTAGGCTGATGGCAGATCTGGGTCCATCGCGCTCAGTCTGTGCCGTGATCCTCATGCCATCCAACCTGAAGCAGATTTCCAGCAAAGCGCTCGCTGTTCAGCCTGGCAGATGTTAACAAGTACATAAAGAGTCACCCTTTAGGCACTCCCTGCGTGCATGTGTGTGTGTGTGTGTATACAGAGAGAGACAGAGAGAAAGAGTGTCTTTCCAGGCCTTGAGGCAACCTCATCCCTTGAACTTAAAGTTCCACCCCTAGATGTAGGTTTGGTTTCTGTCTGCAGCCCAGGTCTCAGAGGCCAGGCCCTGTTGCCCTGTTTGCTCTCCAGGCTGGAAGGGTAAAGTGATGTGATGGACGCCTGGCCTGCAACTTGGCCATAGACCCAGAACCCTGAACGTTCTTACCTATTCCTTGCTAATCAAGTTTCCATGGCTCCTTCATAATTTCTCAGGGTGATGTTCCCATATTTCTGATGTATTTCAGACTCCTTCTTCCTCTCTTATCAGTCTTGTTTGTGTAACATCCTGTGCTGAAAAAATTCAGACTGTCTAGCCGAAATCAACCGAGTAGCTCGTGCCCGTTTTCCTCCACACAGGCCCGGAGGTGCATTGATATAGCCACACAGAGTACCCCACACCAGATGGGCACCGGGCGAATGTGAGTTCCCTTTGCCTTTGCCTAAAGACACCTGGCTGAATCCACAAGCCCAGCTCTGAAAGGGCCTCATATCATAGGGACTTGCTTAAAAAAAAAAAAAGAAATCTGCTTAGCTTAATAGCTCATGTGCGTTTAATCATCGCAGGTCTTCTGACTCTGGCCGAGCTGAACCTCCCCAAATTAACCATGAGCTTTGGAGAGAGCCTTATTTTACCCCTGTGCTAGACAGTTACATTTTAAGGAACACAGCTGAAAACTGACTTGGCTTCAAGTGAGATTTGTCAGTCTGCATGCCATCTCTGAAATCCTGCTCTCAAGAGGTAACAACAGAAATCCTCTGCCTTCCTCCTCTTCCTTGACCAGCTGCAGTCCAGCCCTCATCCTTCACTTTAGGATTTAACACAGGCAGTTTTCTATTGGATTGACATCGCAAAGATGTTGATGTATGCCAGGAAGGCAAGTGACCACCAGCAAGACTGTGTGTCTAAGTGCACCCCAGATTTCATCTCTGTCCGAACAGCTGGCTAAGACTTTTTTTTCCCCTTTTTTTCTTTTTTTTGATAAGAGAACTAACTGAAGGCAGTTAGAATGGTTTCTTTTGTTCAAATTTCCTCTCCCAGAGACCAGTCCCAAGAGTCCCTTCACCTGCATTATCCATTAATGCTGTGGGTTTATTTTCCCCAGATAAACAAGCATTCCTGCCAAAGAAAATAGGCAGCACGATTGGATGCAGGGATGCGTCTTGGGAGCTGCCTTTGAGGCGTGTTCCTCATCTTTCTGGGTTGGCCCCCCGTCTCCTTATGGGACTGCTGCTGGCAGGGGCAGTGTTGGCAGCAGGCCCCGTTTCTGAAGGCCCCTTGTGCCGTGTGAATCCTGCCCGTGGCTGTCCAGCGCTCTTGAAAGTATCCGTCATTTCTGTTTGTTCAGTTTCCTGAATGCCTCTTCCAGATCATCTTTCACCTCTTGCTTGAGGCTCTGGGGACACATGTGGTTTCGACATAATGCACAGATGTGACTTGGGGGGGCAGTTACAGCTGTGGACTCAACATCAGCTGGGGTCACTGGACTCTGAAATAGGGGAGGTCAGGAAGGAGGGGAGGCGGGAGGACCAACAGGCAACCTCAGGCTCTGTAGATTTCCCCGCCCGCCATGAGACAGAGCGCTGTGGTGTGGGTTTTGCATCGTAAGGACAGCACGCGCTACACGGCTCGTGTGGACCAAGTCACCATAAATAATACAGCTCGTGTATCGGCTTCTAAATTGAGATATGAAGCAGAATAAGGGAGCAACGACCAAAACTGCTGTCGGGCAAAGACCTGGTTCTTCATCCACCCAAATGTTCATCGCCAGGGGTCAAAAAACTTTCTGTAAAGGTCTGGATAGTAAATGTTTTCAGCTCTGAGGACTATATAGTTTCCGTCACAGCTGCTCAGCTGTGCGTTCATAGCTCTAGAGCGGCCACGGATGACAGGTAAACAGACCAGTGTGGTGGCTGGCTGTGATCCGCCCACCCCTGACAGTCTGAATTCATAAAACTGGCAAACATCCTCATCGTTGCTGTTTGCATAAATTAATGAGTGCTCTTTATATGGCCGGGCCCTATGCTAAGTTCTTATTGTGAATGATCACATTTATCCCATTCAGAACAATTCTCTGAGGTTATTAATAGTAGTATGCCCATTTTACAGATAAACAAGCCACGTCTTAGAGAAATTACATAACGTCACGAAGGACCAGGCTGGATTTTGAACGAAGATAGCTTACCTCCAGGCTCAAGCTCTTTACCGCTACACAGCACAGCCTGTAGTACCTACATCATTGACGTTCACATTTGCTCTTATGCTTTTAGATGTTGACATTAACTGGTGTTTGGACTGTAGCCCCCGCCCCCCAAATACATATAAACAGATGGTTGCTGAAAACTCCTGTATAAACTCATACGTGGCAGGGATGAAAAAAATGAGCCCATTAGTGAGTTGTAAGAAATTGGAAGCCATGTTGTGCTGTGCTTGCCCATGAGTCTTGCTTCCTAACCCCCACGGAGCAGTGCTAGGAGATGAATACGGAAGGGCCTTGGGGATTCCGTAGCCAGAGACGTGCAGGCTGGTTTTCACACTGCAAGATCCAGTGATGGAGAGTGGCCAGGTGGAGCTGGGCCTGGGCAGCTCCTCCGGATGGCCTCAGCCAGGGCCTGCCCCCCTCTTAACAGAAACACGAACACCCGTGGGAGCTGTCAGCCTGCTGTGCACAGGTGCAGGGTCCTCGACTGGCCGTGATGGGGGCGGGGCCACTGTGCTGTGGTCGTCAGGGTGCAGGTCAGCCAGAGAGAAATCTCCAGTGCGGATGGCAGAAACCAAGTCGGAATGTCTTGTGTTCTTATAATAAGTGAGGTGTGTGCTGAAGAAAACTTAGAGTAAAAGATCAGGGGAGAAAAAGCATTCCATAACCCATCACCTACAGCAGTAGTCCCCACAGTGCTTTCTTCAGCTTGTAGGGGTGATAGCGGGTGAGGGGGTTCCTGCGATCAAATCAGTTTGTGAAATACGACACTAAACCAACGGTATTCTCAAAGGATGTACTGTGTGGTTTTCCCAAAATGTTTGACGTTTGTTTGGGGGGGGGTTTGTTTTGTTTTTGGAGCCTCATAAAATTGCAAGGAACACCCTCTGAGAAACCCTAACCCCCCAGAGGATTTCCTAATGGTTACATTTTGCTAAATTTCCTTATGGTCTAATTTTTTTTTTTTTTTTAAATGAGCAAGGGTAGCAGCAGCGAAACTGTGGTGGTTATTAGATCCATAAAAATCTTTTTTTTTTTAAATCAGGGATTGTGTATTTTCTTGTGTTTACGTGTTTAGCCTTATTGTTGAAACTTGCAACTTTTCTGTAAGTGTGACATGAATAATATGAAGGACTCCTCTATATCCAGTTCCTCGCTTGTTAACATTTTACCGTATTTGCCATATTCTCATTCCTTTTCTCTGTGTGTATGTACGTGATTGCTGCTATTCCTCTTGTATTTTTAATTAGTGAAACGTGTTATAAAATTCTTCAATGAACTCTGGATTTACTTCTTAAATACAGAGACTCAAATTAGGCTAAAAGTTTATTAATCCCCCCCATTTCTACCTGTTGTATTAAGGTCAGTTATACGAGGGTGAGTCAAAAATTATCCGCACCCTGGCTGTACAGTTTCTACAGCGGATAATTTTTGACTCACCCTCGTACTTTGCAAGTGTGTGAAAGGTTATGTTTACATTTCGAGGGGACATTTTGATAAGCCTGTAGCTTACAACCCGATTGAGGAAAGAGTATCAAAACCAGGGAAGGCTTCAGTTCCGACCCACACAGTCCTGAAAAGTCTGGATTTGTGAGGGTCACTTGATGGGATGTGAGGGCCATCACAACTGTTTGCAGCCCTCTTGGGCCCAGTCCTTTGAGGACTGGGTTGGCTGTTGGCTGAGGTGGGAGCCTTGGCCTGACACTTCCTCCTTTCTTTTGGTTTCAGCCCTGAAGGGAGCAGTCCCGAGGCCCTAGGCTTTCATAGGACCTCTGTATTTCCAGTATCCTGTGATGACTTGTCACACTTTGAGAACATACCTGCCAACACAGATGGCTTTTTAAACAACATCTAGTTTCAACAGTGATTTCCTTTAACATTGGAGCTTCCATATATGGGTTTTTCTGGCCATAAAACCAAAGCTCTTTTCCTCCTTCAGGTGGTTTAAGAAACCAAATTTACGCATAAAGGAAGTCATGCAAATGCCATGCCACCTCGTAGAGAGGTTTGTTGGTGTGAGAGGACTTGGATGGGACTTACATAATCTCTCATGGAGCCTTTCCAAAACCATATAAGGAAGCAGGGAAAGAGTCACCTCTCCCTCGTTATGTCAACACTGAGCTCACAAATGAAGCTGGGGCTACGTCCTCAAAGCGTGAGAAACGACCACTGGACAGTCTTGAGAGGAGAGGGCACCGGGTATTGGTTCAGGGGGTGGGTGCAGCCCTCACAGTGGTCTCAGGACACGTGTATCGTACCTTCCAGCTGGCAGCCCCCCACACCCTCGGGGCCACTTGGTTGCCCTGTGTGAATGATGCCCCCATTCACACCTATGGTGAGATCATACCTAACTAGACCATAGGGACTGAATTTTTTTTTTTAATTTTAAAAAATATTTTGTTATGAAAATTGTCAAAGATACTCAAAAGAAGAGGGAATAATAGAGCCAATTCCCATACACTCACTACACCCATGCAGTTATCAAGATTTTGTCACATTTCTTTAAACTTCCCCTTTTGGGGGCAAACACATTTCATAATAAATGCCAGAGACTATAGCATTTCATCCCTAGCATACTTTTTCTTAAAAGTAGACATTTGATAAACACAATACCACTATCCCACCTAACAGAATTATTCCAGGGACAAAATTTTCATTTCTTTCTTTTTTTTTTAAACAAAACTTCTGCAACTGGGTAACCTTCCAACATAAAAATCAACATACCTGTGCTAATTTTAATTTCACTGATAGTTTAAAGGGGGGGGGGTCCTTGCTTTCGATGCTGAACAAAATTATTTGCTGATGGGGCAGGCAAACAGCTTGCACTTGTGGTTCTATATAGACTGTAATCTGGGGTATTGAGCTGTGCCGTTTGCTCCCTGGGCATTTCACAGTAATCATCAGTGATTGATCATCATAACGTACAGGAATTTTTTTTAAACAATATTTTAATTGGAAAAAGCATCTGTCAGCTGTCAGACTTACAGCTTCCACTTTTGAGAAGCAGGATGTTGAATGTGAGTAATGACACAACAGGCCTATAAAATGCGGACTAACCCTCGGATGACTCATGCAGTGCGATGCAGTATATTTGTCAAGGAGACTGAATCATATATGGGGGAAACCACTTCTCAGGCAGCCAGCTGGTTCCTAGGTCCGCAAGAGCAGATCCATTTTTATCGGAAGCTCTATAGTAGCAATAATGCGAATACCCAGCACTTGGGCTCTACAATGTAGAGGAAATGGCATCGCCCGCCAGGTATGTGCTGTTTACGTGAACTTCATTTTCTTGTGGTTCTCTGTGTAACCTTTCTGGTGTTTGCTTTTAACCTTTTTTAAGGGGGATGGGGGGGGAGGGAGTTATTCTAATTGTAAAGAACTGAAGTTTGTGTATTTGTGTGTGTGTGTGTGTGTGCCCACGTGCAAGGACAGATAGGTAACCACTGGTCTTTTGATCGACACAGAGCTCTTGTCCATTCATCTCCCTTTCTGGAAACAAATTTCTCCTTGGATGTTCAGATAGAAATGGTGTTAACCCATCCCTTTTATTAAGCCCTGAGTTTAAAAGATGCTGCCTAGGAAACAGCAGAGGTGGTATACCTTTCTGGGGGGAGTGGGGCAGCTTCAAACTTTAAAAAATGAATAAGCAGAGATGAACTAAGGCGGTAGTCTCATGGTAACTATTGTATTTATTATGTTGGAATTTTTCTTTCAGTATTGTGCTTTTCCCCACCCCTCCAAGATGGATGACTTCATGCCAGAAAGCTTTATTCCCCTACTAAGTGAATATTTTTTTTTGCAAATCATAATTTGCTTATGCTGAATTCATGCATTAACTTTTTCTAGGTGGGAGAAAGGGTGATGGAGATTTGGTGGCAACAGTTATAGCTTTCACATGATCTGAAGGATTGTTCTGCATAATTGGGAGGCTGTGTCGCCTGTCTGACCCTCTCTTCACTCACTAAATTTAAACAATGCCTGGCTCGTTAAGGCACATATCTTGTTTATTTGAGTGTATTAAACATTCCTCCATGTGTTGACAGTCCATTCAGTGTCTCCTCATATTTTTTAAAAATACTTCTTGTATCCTACTTGTTAGGGACAGATGCTATAGTTAGTTTATAGCAGGACTATTTATGCTTTTCTGGTCTGTCTGTCCAGAATGGCTGGGTCAGGACCTGTAACACAACTGCCCACAAATTTGCCTAAGATTTAGCATTTGTGGAGCAGCCCTGTCTGTGGTGGTAAATTCTTTTATCACTCAGAGAGCATTGAACAGATCTGGGGTTACCAAGCTGGAAAAACAGGCAGTCTTTTTTTTCCTTTTCCCTTTTCTTGTAAAGCCCGTAATAATGACTTGTTTTCCTTGAGGTATGTGTATTTTAAACTGTTGGTAAATGTATTAAATTTACTTATTTAAATACATTCAGAAATTCAGATGATATGGTGAGCCAGCATGAAATGAATTTGTTTGGTGTGTTTCTGTTTGTTTTGCAGATTAAGGGGTACCCTTTTTATAGAATGGCCAATTTGTTTTCGGAGACAGGACCATCTCCAAATTTCATTAATTCTGCATTCTATAAATGAAAGCCACCTGTTAGGCTGTAACATGCTAATTATGGTAGAGGACAATAATGAGGAAGAACAGTATTTGAAATATGTGGGGGTTTTGCTAAGAATTTTCCTGCCCACATCTGTACTGCTTATTTTTATATGTGTGTGTACACATGCATATATAGTGAATATTTAATAATAGCATTTGGCGATATTAAAAAAATACTTCAGATTCAAAGTGAGAGTCCTTTTCATTCTTTCTCATTAACATTTGTTTTTTAAAATCACGGGGAAAAAACTACTTTAAAAATGTAGTTTGAACAAAAGCCTGAATTTTGCCATCTTACAGTGAATGGGGTGGTCTTTTGAAACTTTGGTGGATGCCAGACTCAGCTCAGGGCTCTTTTTGTCAAAAGTCATCAGAAAAATAATGTGACTTAATGTGAATTAAGAGGGGATCAGCTCATGTGCCCCGGTTTCCCTAAAATCTTAGGTTTTGCTATCTTGTGTTTTCCTTGAGGCCTACAGAAAGTATTACAGACAGGTACATACAAACATTTCTTCTAAAGTTCTTGATGTGTTGGCTTTTTTCTGTGTCTGGAAAGGTCTTGGTCTCCTGTGATTGGTGCAGTCGAGACTAACTCCGGTCCTGTCCGCTTTATCTCAGGGCAGCAGAGATCTCTTGGCTTTGGCTACTTTTCAGCCTCGGGCCACACTGATCTCTGCCGTCGGTGTCGATGGGCACCCCTAGGGTTGCGGCAGCTCTTGGGAGCCCCTTGAATGTTAAGTCCCATGAGCATCAGTCTCGCCTGTCCGCGTGGTTTTCAGATTCCTTCTTTCCCTTTTGAGGGAGGGGGATGAGGAGCACCGTCAGTACCAAGGGTCTCCCATCAGTCAGCTTGGAAGCAGTTGATAGATATTGAGTGAGCTCTGCCCGTGTCCAGAGCTCTGTGCTTTAAATTTTAAAATTTAAAGAAGCCGGGCCCCCCGTCCTTCTTTCATTCCCTCTTCAGTGGGGATCTAACAGGTTACTCCTGGGTTTTTTAATCCATGGATTAGCTGGAATCTACAATCCAGGGCCACTAGTTTTTCTGTGCAGAAGCAACTTTTGGCTCTTCCCTTCTGGTTCTTCAGGATCTATCTTTTCTTGGATGGCTCTCATATCAAAGAAAGAACTGTCCTACTCAAAAAATTCATTTGATAGTTTTGGTGGCCGTGTTTTCTGAGCCAAGTGGACTGACAACCTCGGAAAAAGGATTTTTTCCCCCCCTCTTCCTTAAGGGAGTGGCAGTCAGGGAGAGTGAATTCTGAAAGCTTAGAGCATCCTGGATATTTTAGTGGCACAGATTGGTAAACACCAAGGACAGTCTTTCCCAGTCTTTGAGTTTTGAAGACCCCCCCCTTTTTAGCATCTATTAAAATTATCTTCTAATGACTGAAAGCTCTAATGAATTCAGTAATCATTTAAAAATACTATAGATTATCTATCAACATTTAAAAATACTTATTTGTATTTAGAGAGACCTATTCAGTGAGTCTACAGTCTGTTCTTGCTGTGCTTGGTGAATAATTTATGGCTGCGTGGCCCCCGGGGGAGAGCTGGACCTGTCCGTTGCCTGTTGTCCTTTGCCCACTGCTCTGCCGTTACATTGTCCTCCCTACATCCGGGGTTTATGGCCACTGTGCCTACACAGCAGGTGGGATTAATAGCAGTTGTAGATAAATCTTGTATCGTTATCTGGAAATATCGACTTTCTTGTGTGGCTCAGAAAAGCCAGAGACAGGTACAGAACAGCCTTAGGGCATCAACCCTGCTCTTAAGGACACGTGAACGGGGTGAATGACCATTCTCTTATCAAACCAGCGTGGACTCCTATTAGTCCTGAGCATTCTTCCAGGTATACGTTCGCTGACAACCTGTCTGCACTGTCATCTATGCCCAGATTGTCTTAGGACAGATGAGCGACAGTTATGGAAGCCGTGCCCATCCATAGTTGGATGCTTAGTCACCAGCATTTCTTCATGACGAATGATCACCGAAGAGCAAGCAGAAGCCTTGGCTCCAGGATGGCACGTCAGCCCTCTTTGAAAGCTCCTGGCTTGCAGGATAGGCTCCCTTCCTTGTGCACACTCTGAGGGCAGCTTGGGGAGGTCGCTGCATTATCTTCACAGAACTCTGTGCAGGGAACCACAGCGAGATACGATCTCTTTCCAGATTTCAACCGAAGAGATGACGTTTTGTTTTCCGTGTTAATTCATAGAGCTGTAAAGATTTTCAGATTGGAGATGTCCACGTTGGGTTTGGCTTTTTTGTGTTTTGCTTCTAAACACATATTCCTTGTGCCCATCCAGTGGAAGAGATGGGTTGCCTGCCATTGCTCCGGCCCCGCGGGGCCTGCCGTTTGACTGGGCCTCTTGCATTCCATCAGATGGAGCGCAGAGAGCATGGGTCATAGAGGCTGCTTGGGAAGGGTAAGGAGCACACTTCGTGTCTGCGGGTGGGCGTGCGTTCTCATCACATCGCCAGCGAGCTGCCGTGTGCAAAATCTGGCAGACGCTCATCCCGAAGGAAAATAAAACAGCCCCTTTGTCTGCTTTGAAAAATATTTTTTTAAAAAAAAAACATCACTAGCCCCCATGTTGAAGAAATGGAACCATTAGAAAATCCTTGAGTGTGTGTGTGTGTGTGTGTGTGTTTTAAGTAATTTTAAAAACCGAGATTGGAATAGAAGAAATAAAAAGGTACTAATCATAAAAAAAATATTTTTAGAGATTCTGTCACATATTGTAAACATGATACGCATTCTCTTAGAATGTAGTTGGCTAAGGATTAGGGGAATTCGTTAGAGTTAACCTTTGGGGAAAGTCTATTATGTTTAACTTTCTTCCGTTCTTTGAGAGAATTTTGGAAGAAAAGCCACTTTTGTCTCAGTAAAGCCAATTACAAAGGAAATGTTAGTGTTTTTCATGTATGCAATCTGCCTTGTATCCCAAGGAACAAATTGTAGGCAACATTTAAATTTATATTTGAAACACAAGATCTCTCTTTTATAGTTACCACGAGAAGGTCTTACAGTTTGTTAATTGTTCCTCACAGTATTTAATTCTTAAATTAAAGCGTGGTTATAATGTATGTAGTTTGCACAATGGACATATGCTACTTTCATAATTAGAGTTTTGTGGGGTTTTTTAAAATAATGGTAATGTTTACTTAAGGACAACAGAAATGTTCTTTAGCCAAAGCCCTGAATTCATGAATTTGGGGTCCTTCTTGAGTATACCTATTTCAAGTGGACCCTTTTTATTTCTCAAATTAATTGCCTTTTGTGTGTGTGTGGCAAAAACATAACAAAAAATTTACCACTTTTAAGTGTCTGGTGTAGTGGTGTTAACTGTGTGTACAGTACTGCACAACACATCTCTGAAACCTTTTCATCTTGGAAAACTGAAACTCTATACCCATTAAACAACTCCCATATCCCTCTACCCCAGCTCTTCACAACCACCAGTCTACTTTCTATTTCTATGAGTTTGACTACTGTAGATAGTGGAATATAAAAGTGGAATCACGTAGTATTTGTCTTTTGGTAACTGGCTTATTTCACTTAGCATGATGTCCTCAAAGTTCATCCATGCTGTAACATAGGACAGGATTTCTTCCCTTTTTTAAAGCTGAAAAATATTCTGTTGTATGTATTTTCTTTATCCATCTTACCCTGATGGACATTTAGGTAGTTTCCACCTCTTGGCTATTGTGAATAACGCTTCAGTGAACGTGGATGTGAAATTAATTGCCTTTTGAAATAGGAATTGACCTTCAATAAATGTGAGGATTAATTCCCTATATGCAAACACACAAGAAAAAGTGCCATCGTGTCACATCACCCCGTGTTTATCTAGCCTCTTCAGTTTACACAAGTGCTTTCATATCCTGAGTTTCTCACTGTGCAGATTTGCTGAGTATGAAGCAGTTTTCAGTCCAGGATGCTTCCTCCAGGGATTGTGACTTCCCTGGGGGTAAGCTTAGTCCTGAGAGGTGGCTGAAGCACACTGGTGAATGAGCTGGGCTGTGGGTAGTTCCTCTTGATCAGACATTAAGATGGAAAACCCTTCATCCTTTCTTCCTGATACTAGATCCAGCCACAGCATGGCTTCATGGTGGTGTAATTGCATCGGTTAGGCCACACAGACTGCCACCTTGCCTCTAAGGCAACCTCTCTCCTCTGCAGGGAGAGGTTGGCCCTGGTTGCTTGGTTGACTTGCCCTCAGGCAATGGTCTTCAGCTACTGCTGAATGCATGACCAAAAGCTTGGTTGGACTCCCTGGAACGAGCTTATTGTGATGGCCAGGAAAGCCCAAATTCAACAGCTTATTAGCCTCCAAGGCTCTCAATTATCTGTGAAGATCATGAGTCTTGAAATCAAATGGCTATTAGTCTTCTTAATTAGCTCTAGTGTTCCTTGGAAGTTCTTTCCGAGATTTAACTAGAATACTGTCCTACAAGTGAAACAATATTTTAAGAAGATGGTGTTTAAACTATGAGTTAGCTTGGTAGCTAGTTGGCCTACACATTCTCCTTACCTCCCAGTCCTTTTACGTCAGGAAAGAAACTTAATGGAAGCACGTGTACCAAGAGGATGGCTCTTGTTTTGTAATACCTCAGAAGGAAATTGCCCTTGTAGGTCAAATCCTGTCCTATGTATAAGTCAAGAACTAGTCAAGATTCGCTGCTGTTTGATGGTCCTGTGAGCCTTGCCTTGTTGCTGCCTTTCTAATTGCTCATCAGCAGTCACTGCCGCCGTAAAAGAAAAGAACAGTTTCTCCAGTGACATTTGTTTGGCATTCCTAAAGCAGTGGTACTGGTACCATTGTCACACTGCCTTTAAACCAGTCACTGTGAGTTTGGGTAACTTACATGCTTTGTGTTTGGTTTGCCTGCTCGTGTAGGCGTAAAGATTTCTCAGCCTTATTAGCAGGTGATCGTCAGGCTGGCTCTTTTTTGAGCTATTCAAGATGTAGTAGTGCCACAGTGGTTAAGAATACACCTGCCAATGGGGGGGAAGTGGGTTCGATCCCTGGGCTGGGAAGATCCCACATGCCATGGAGCAACTAAGCCCGTGCACCACAACTACTGAGCCTGCGCGCCTAGAGCCTGTGCTCCGCAGCAAGAGAAGCCCTTGCGCTGCAACGAAGAGTAGCCCCTGCTCACCGCAACTAGAGGAAGCCTGCATGCAGCAGTGAAGACCCAAAGCAGCCAAAAATGAGAATTTAAATTAAAAAAAAAAAAAGATCCAGTAGTGCCAAATTCCAGGGACCCAAAATGAAGCCTAAATTGGGAGTTTAAGAGTTTCTCCTCGCTTGCCCTTTCTCCCCCACCCCACACCCAGGTAGAAAAGCTCTTGGCAAAACCCAGCCAGAGCTGAGCAGAACTGGCTGTTCCCACTGGAGGAGGAGGGAAGGAGGCTTCTGTTGAGGAGATTGTCAGAGGGCAGTAAAAACCACTTGGGAACAGATCTGTGATTCAAGTATTTTAGGAGTCGATTAGGCTTTCATAGAGTGAATTGGGAATCCTGCTGCTCGCCATTTTATGTTGTTCTGTCGGGGAAATTACGTTCTAGTTTCAAGCAGCTGATTTACAAGAAAACTTTTGGACCAGAACTCATTTGTGACATTGAAGCAGCCTGGACCCAGTGTGAAACCTGAAGTACACAGGGTTGCTTTATCAGAGGTCTACAAATAAACGTCTCTCCCCATGTTTAAGTTAAGCAATTGCTTCATTACCTTTTCTCAACATTTCTCCCCCTTTCTCTCTGAAAGTAGTAAAGATTGGTATTAGAGTGGCCGTCTTGAGTCAAATGATAAAGCTTATATAGGATGAACTGTTTGGGAGAAAAGAGGCAGGTCCCTCTTCTCTTTGCCTGAATTTGCTCCGTAAGTGTCTCTTGGCAGTTTTCTTCCATGCGGCTAAGGAGAATCTCACATTTGTGGATGTGTAATCCCAGTTGGATGACTAGGTTGTACCTGTTTTGTTCAAAGGATCTTATTAAACTTATTAAAACTCAACTTTATCATTTTCTTGCCTTTTCATAGTACTTTGATAGTCCAGCTTTGCTCCTGGGAGCTTTATAATTGCATAATACCACTTGCACTGAGGATGCATATCTGTTAGTCTGTCGTGGTTTCAGGTCTTTGTGGTTTCAGAGTTTTTCTTCGATTCGAAAGATGTTTTCGGTTGCATTTTACTGCTGAAAGTTTCCTGATATGCTTTTGTAGAATACTTGCAAAGTCCTCAGCATTACGGCCAAGTGTTTTTTAACACAAAGTTATAAAGAGGCCAAGGTTGAAAAGGAACCTCAAAGGTCATTGGGCCCCTCTCCCCTCATTCTATTCATGAAGAAACTGGGGCTTAGTGGGTCTGGGATGTCTCAGCCAGGAGTGAGAAGGAGCTGTGCCACAGAGGTCAAGTCGGCTGACT
Organism: Hippopotamus amphibius kiboko; assembly: GCF_030028045.1. Taxonomy (NCBI): domain Eukaryota; kingdom Metazoa; phylum Chordata; class Mammalia; order Artiodactyla; family Hippopotamidae; genus Hippopotamus; species Hippopotamus amphibius. Next base: position 94,101,976 of record NC_080192.1, read on the forward strand.
TAGGGCACTAGTTACACCCTGTGCATCCAAAAATGAGGATTGCCTCTGCTGGTGTGAAACCTTGCCAAACTGAGGAGGACTTCCCAGCCCACCCCCCAGCTCTGCCATTTTTGCACGCAGCTGTGTTCGTGATACTTCTTTGTTTCTCTTGGATTCCTTTGATAGTCAGTTGTCTATCCAGTACATTTTTGGAGACCCATGAGAATAACCTCTCTTATATCCTCTAGATGACCTAGCTGAGATATGAGACCTTTGCCACAATTCTGGACCCCTTTAAAACAAAGTGTGAGAGGCCCGGGGGAGTTGTTTAGAGATTGGATCTTAGTCCTTTATCTGTCCCTAATGCCAGTGACCTTGAACAAGTCCCTTTTGCAGTCTGGATTTTAATTTTTCCATCTAAGTGAGGGGTCTGGAGTAGATGGTTTTTACGATTCTTTCTAGCTTAAAAAGTGTGTAACTCACTTATGTGACTCTTCACTAGTGATAACTGAAGACCTAAACTCTCCCTGCAGGCCCACCTCTATTCTAGTCACTACCTGGGAAAGGAAGAGGTCCAGAATTCTTCAGGAAGAACAAATGCTTCATGTGTGCTTTATTTGTTCAGCTTTTCATCTCTGATGAGGGAGGTGGCAGAATCCTAGAAGAAAAGGAATGAAATGAATCGGCAATTCTTGCCTCCTGAAAGGCTGTTCATGTCCAATGGCTTATAATCCAGTCAGCCTGTCACTAACAGGATGTGCTGACTCTCCTCCTCTGGGCTAAACTATCACCTCCTTTTGAGAGTAGGTCTTATTAAGGACCGGCTTGCAAAGGATTTTGTAGGTTTAGAATTTGCTATTAACATAGGTTGATGAAGGAGTTTCCTAACCTTTTGCCCATGGTTTGCTTTGGAGTAGATAGTGGTAGGTGGCAGGTGAAAAATGGAAAATGTGACCTGGATCACGTGAGGAGAAGTAACCAGACTTTTCAGTACCATTATCAGCGTCTGCTAGGTTTAGTGTTGCTCTCCATTTAGAATATAGCACTATAAATTTTCACTCTTTCTCCTTATATCTTCAAGTATTCAGAAAAGTTGAAAGAAATACACAGTCAACACCCACCAGCTCCAGCCTGCAACTAGCATTTTACTTTTACTGCTTATCACCCACATAATCCATCCATCCATCCGTCCCTCTGTCCATCTGAGATACGCTGTTATTTCTTTATGCATTTCAAAGTAAGTTGCCAATATTGTGTGCTTGTCCCTGATCAGTTCAGCATGTGATCGTTAAGCTCTCTCTTCCTTTTTGTTTTCTCTAATTCGTTGAGAAAGTGAAGGTTTCTAAGACAGTCAGGCACAGAAGTTCAAGGGCTACAGTTTATGACCTGAATTGGAGATTATTAACTTTAAACAACTCCTTTTGCCATTTGTGTTTTGAAGCACCAATTTTTCTATTACATGTGTACTTGAATGTGGTGGGAGTTAATTTTGTTTAGTAATCTAACATTTCCATTAGCTGGCCTTTGGGTGTTTAAATGTGGGTTGTAAATACCATTTTTGGAAGGGTGTGTAAAACAGGGAAGATCAAAGAAAATTATTGCTTTTGGAGAAAAAAGTAGAAGAAAGGGTTCTTCAGCGGTGGGTGATTGTGTGTTTCAAGTTGGTAATCCTTTGATCGTGATTAATCATGAACCCCACTGAACTCCGGGCTCAGCAGAGCAGCAGACAATAAAAGCAAAATCATAAACCTAGATTCAGACTTTGGCCTTTTGCCTGTCCGGACTCTTGTCCCCACTTCACACTGTATGATCACCCTGAAACTCGCCCTTTAGGACAGAACCATTTCAGTCTGTAAGAAGTAGATTCATTCTGTTTTGGTTTGAATAGGATAAATTTCATTTTGTAAAGTGGCTTGTGTATGTCAAAGTTATTCATGTTTTGATGATTTTTGAGAATAACCCAAATCTCCCATCGATTGCCTTGAATGTTATTGAACTGTTGTGACAAAATCTTACTATAATTTCCTAAAATGTTTTAGGCGATCTTAAAATATCCATGTTAACTATGTTAGAGAATCTATGTATAAGGCTATGAATTAACATTAAAATAAAACACACAGGTACATGGATATGTTTATGTTATTTCAATAACTATAGCAGATATGCTTCCTGGGTGTACAGGTAAAAGGGACGAGAAGTGGAGGCAGGATGGGGACACGTCCAGGTGGGTCTGGCGGCCCTTCCTAGTGAAGATTTGCTTGAAAGGAAGAGTCTGAATCACAGTTGTCCCCCTTGTGCTAATATAATGCTCACCTGCGACAGCACAGAGAATCATTTGATGCTGGGTTTTTAAAAAGAAATCTTTTCCAAAAAATTTTTAACTTTGTTGAATTCAGTGGAATTGTAAATTAAAAAATTTTAATTGTGTTATATTTACTTCCAAATCTAAGAATTTTTGTTGGTGGTGGAGGATAGTATGAGTTAATTTCCTGGGACCAGTATTTTAAAACTCAAAAATAATTTAAAATGCATCCCAGAGCCTGCTATTAAGGTAATTATCCACTGTAGAGGTACCTGACAGATAAGGATACAGCGGTCCCAAGTGGTCGGTCAACCAGGAAACCCACCTAGGATTTAAGGGGCAGCACATGTGCCCAGAAATCTCCAGTTCCCTAAATCCCCACGGTGGGGAAATTAGGATTTCTGCTATTAGTAGAGATTAGAGCATATAATCTTCAAATTTCAAGAAGAAAATGATTACTCTCTCACAATTGTGCATTTCCCACAATAAACTGCCACAACTGTCCTGCCCCATCTCTCCAGGTTTGACCTCAGCCTGGCCTTGCTTCTCCTAGCTGGGTGCGTTACTCACCTCAAGAGGTAGTTGTTCGGGAAAGTTACATTGACACAGGGAGAGTTGCCAAAGAGCCATGAACAAATCTGTCTTAGACACAACTTCTAAAATTGCCTTTTGGGTGCTAAGGTATACTTCACCCAACACTTCATTGCCCAGGTTTAAAACTGCCCGGTGTTATGGTTTTAGGTTGTACATTAGCATATCTTTATTGTGCCCCAGTTATAAGTGATCCATCATTGTGAATATTATATATTTATCAATAGTATTCTTGTGGTTTCTCAATTTAAGTTCTGAATTTAAATGTAGGTAGGAAAAGTTTTTTTGTTGAAGGGGAAAAAAAGAACTATAGCTCCATCCTTAAGACTTTGGATATATTAAATAAGTAAAATCAAAAGGTTTTGGTAAAGAGGTTTTTCCAAAAAGGGGAAAAAAAAATCAAGAGCAACAGAAGTAGAATCTAGCGGAATCACTTTTCCTGTGGAGGATTTATGCTTGTTCAAACTACAGATGATAAAAGCCTAGAGGTTAAATTTTAAATTGTGTTTTAAAGACAGTGCAGTGGAGTGATTCTAATATAAGTTTGTAAACGTTGCTGAGTAGGAAACCCCAAAACTACCAGTGTTTTATAAGGTAACCTCCAGTGCGCCTGGGCGCTGCAGTGGGTATTCACCACTTCCCGTTCACAGTGTGTGAAGGTTTGCCCATGGAATTGGGGCTGCCACTGAGGTGAGGGATTGGGGGGCCACCAGAGTGCTCCCTGGTCAGCCTTTCCAGGCTGCAGGGATGTCAGAGGACCCATAATTACCTCTGGCATTTCCTCAACTATTGCCTCACAGGCCTCTGTCAAACTTACATGTTTAACTTCCAGCCCTGATCTTTGTTCCTTTGTGTCTTGGCTTCATTTCCTTTTCTTGGCCATTCTGGGTCACGGGACACATGAACAGCAGGTACCCTCCACTTGGGACAGCCGGCAGAGTGTCCATTCCCATGGACATCTGCAGGGTGTGTGTTTCAGCCCCACCTGCCAGAGAGTGGTGTTAGGTGCACATGCTACTCTGGCTCTTGTGGCCTGAAAGTGTCAGGTAGCGCTTGGAGATTGGAAAATGCATCTCTTTACAGCACTTGATAATGTAAAGGAAAATATTATAGATAATATTATAAACAAGGTGTGGGCATTTATTTTGAATCATGGAAACACTTATAAAAATGAGTTCACAAGTAGTTATTATGAAGGGGTGTTTTTGTATTAAAATTTCAGTAGGAAAATAAAAGTACTAGAGGCCCACGTCTAATAAACTTCAGCTTGCTAGGATTGGTTCTAAAGAATGACTTGTAAATTATTAAATTTCAGACTCATTCCTATTTCAAATATCAGTCGTGCTGGCAGTGTCCATGATAATGGAGAAAACAACCCCTTTTAATATGTGCAGTAGCAAATAGTATGTGGGTGAGTAGGTCTATTTATATGCTTCAGGGTAGCTAGGTAGCATGAACAACAAAGATGCTGGGCTTGTATGGGGCAAGTGAGGATGAGAATGGACACATCCCATACCTCCCCGTCAGGGTCAGGGTAGAACTTGGACAGGGAGGGCTCTAGTGACCTTGCAGGACAGCAGAACTTACTGGCTATGATGCAAGAGTAAAGTGGGGATTCCTGGGGAATTCCCTGGAGGTCCAGCGGTTAGGACTCCACGCTTTCACTGCTGAGGGCCGGGGTTCAGTCCCTGGTTGGGGAGCTAAAATCCTGCAAGCCACGTGGTGCGGCCAAAAAATAATAATGAAGTGGGGATTCCTAAAACATTTTCTAGTTATCTTCACTCCCAGGTTCTGAGCCCAGTACATAGTAAGGGAGGAAAACCTATTCATACTCCACAATATAAGCAGGAACCCCTGCTTTCAGCCTTATTAATTCCTGGGTGAAGGTTACATCCCCAGTCATTGCAAGGCAAGCACCCACCACCTTCCAGGTACCATGTTGTATATTGGGGTTCCATTCTGAAAACTCATTGCATGCCATTTTAAAGATGCATAAATTGATCACAAAGATAAAACATATGAAAGCTCTGCTGTTTCCTCTGGGGGAATGACTGTTGCATGGGCAAGATGCGCTGCAGCATCTCAGAAATGCAGGGACACTGTGAAGACTGTATGAAGAGCCTGCTTTCCTCTTTGGGTAGGTCTGGTCCCTGGCAGAGGGCCTTGGTGCCATGCATTCAAAATTATGTCAGTACCTGTTCGAGGTATGTGGATTCTTTTGCTAGCAGATACTGGGGTAGAGCGGTTTGCAAGGTGACTCTCCATCAAGTGTACTTCATGGCTGATTTCAGGGATGTTAAGTAACTATGGGGAAGCCTTTTTCTTGGGTGATCTTAGCCCACTTTTTTAGCTCCCCCAAGTCTGATACCACGCAAGCCAGTTCTCTTTAAGAAGCAAACACTTAATGTTCAGGAAACACCTTCTCTGCTTCATAGTGGCTGCTCAGTAGCATTTGAGAGGAGAGCCAGTGCCTTCACCAGAATTGGCTCCTGAGGGTTCTCACCTCTCTAGCTGCTTTTATCACTGTAATGGCCTAACTGTACAAACAATACAAATTTTGTTTGACAATAAGTAGGCAGAGTTAGTGTTCCACCTCTAGGGGCTTGTACAGAGCTAAAAACCCACGTTTCCACCATGCATAAAACTCCATTATGGAACTTCCTAGGTGGCACAGTGCTTAAGAATCCGCCTGACAATGCAGGGGACATGGGTTTGAGCCCTGCTCTGAGAAGATTCCACATGCCTTGGAGCAACTAAGCCCCCGTACTGCAACTGTTGAGCCTGTGCTCTAGAGCCCGTGAGCCACAACTGTCGAGCCTGTGTGCCGCAACTATTGAAGCCCACGCGCCTAGAGCCTGTGTGCCGCAACAAAAGAAGCCACTACAGTGAGGAGCCTGAGCACCACAATGAAGAGCAGCCCCCACTCGCAGTAACTAGAGAAAGCCCGTGTGCAGCAACGAAAACCCAACGCAGCCAATAAATAAATAAAATAAATGAATAAATTTTAAAAAAACTTCATTATGTACAGCTTTCCTTGCCTATGAAGTTTGGATTATATAAATTTCTAAAACTAGAGCAGCTCACTTTAAAAAAACATCTTAAGTAGTTGATAATAATACTCAAGAAACCACCACCCGCTTAACTAGAATATGACCAATATCTTTGGCTTCTCAACACATTTGATTCTGCTGAGATATTTTGATTCTTTTTAAAAAGATGAAGAGACATATTTCGCATACATGCACACACATGTACATACATGCGCACACATGTACATACATGTAATACGTGATATATACAATTGGATGAAATCAAAGAGCTTCTCTAAATCTGTAGGCACAAGGAAGACTAGGGGGTGGGCCGGGGGGCTGTGATTACAGTGAAGAGTGGCCCTGGACCCCCGGAGGGTAGGTGTTATATTTGGCTCAGCTGGCTGCTGGGGGTGGTGCTGGGGCCTAGAGGGAGCCTGAGAGGCCGGGATCCTGGCTAATCCCTCTCAAGGTCTGGTGCTGTGGAGAAGGGTGGAAAAGGGGGCTGGGAGGAAGTGAATGTAGTGTTTAGCATAATGGAGAGATAAAGGAGCCCTGTAATCAGATAAGGGCTGGCCGAGGAGGGGGCCCGGGAAGTATTTATGGGGGATGTAAAAGTTCCAGGCTCCCTCTCTGAAGCCAAGGGGGGAGGGGGAGGGGCAGGAGCAGAGGGCCAGTCCCCAGATGGCAGATGGGATCATTCTCTACAGGTGTGCCTGAAATGCAGGCTCAAACCTGTTCTTTACAAATCTGCCTTGCATTAGTAATTGCTGGAGGTCCGTTTTGGATTTTCTCCTGTTGTCCCAGTCCTGACAGCCTCCCTGCCGCTCTGTTCTCTGACAGCTGGAAAAGGCGGGCAGTTAGGACACCCAGTCCTCAGTGGTCAGGGAGGCTGGTTTTCAAAGGACCTGTTTCTGTAAGTAAAGTCAGCCTTTCAGCAAAAAAATAATTATGATGGCTACAGTTGACCAAACTTCTCTGTATGATGCACTTGACCTCGATGACTGCTTTTAACCCTCAGGACATCCCAGCATGGTATACTCTCTTTGTTTTTTTTGCAAATAAGGAAACTGAAGCTCAAAAAGAGGCTTCTTCAGCTACTGGAAAGGTCAAGGCAGTGCTGACCTGTCTGGCTTGAACATTACTTACAGACACAATGCTGCCCCATCACCATTTCCTGCAATTCCTTTGTTTACTTCTGTAACATGGCCCTGACAGGGCCTGCTTTGAATCTGAGGAGAACTTAGAACAGAAAAGGCCTGAGATCCAAAACTACTTGTTCCACCTTGGAATCAGCACCCCAAATAAAAATCTAGCTTTGAAATTGTTCTTTCTGTTGCTCCCCGTCCTGCCATGGGATGTCATCTACCTCTGTAGCGTGTTGAGTGATCACAGGACAGCAAGTCCTGTTTTTACACTTAAGGCCACAGGTGGGGAATGCAGAGCTTTGTCCTTCAAGGAACCATGTTTGGGCAGATCCCCAGCACAATTCGGAGAAGCCAGTTTTACTCAAAATGCATCTAAAGAATATGGTGGTGTTCAGGTGGTGGGCAAACACTGTTTGTAATGACATTGATTCTTAGGGTCTGTTTAACTCAAGTTTAGACACTAGGGCTCCATTCAGTTGGTGTTTGGACCCACGCCTGGAGCTTCACCAGGTCCTAATCAGTTACACTGGTTTAACAGTTGAAACTTTCAGAAGCATGAGGTGGTTGCTGTTTTTGACAATAATAGCGTTTTTGGAAAATTTTCTAAAGCATACCAGCAGCATTTTACTTGTGCAAATGAAGAAACGAATCTGCTTTGGCCTTTCCTGCTTCACCCCCCAAACAAACCCCACATCTGGTTTAAACATGTTGTTTAATTCTTTCCAGAAAGAGGGAGGGAAGGTGGGAAGGGAGTTTTCCTTCTTTATACCTTTTTGGTAGTAGAAGTCATTGTCCTTTCTGTTCTGGGCGGGGCGAGTGCCTGAATAACGTAAATACACCACAGATAGGAAGCAGTTGACAAGCAGCCAAGCAGCTGGATTATCCAGACATCCAGCTTTTAGTGCAACACTTTATCCCCCTGCCTTGTTTTAAATAGCCCGTTGCCTCAGTTAATGCTGCTTGTTGGTGGTGTTGCCAGAGGAGCTGGGGGCCTTCTTTCCCCCCACCCCGAGCACACACAGCGCGCTGCCGAGACGTCTGTGCCCTCGGAAACGGGCATCGGAGGAATCAGGGCACGAAAGAGGATGCTGCAGACCACAAGCAAAGGGCAGCATTAACAGCCCCTGGAGTCTGGAAGCCAGGGAGTGGGCTATCTTTTTGAATCTCTAATAAATGAATACTTTTTTGGAAATAAGTTTATGGCACTAACATAAGTAATGCAAACTTCCCTTTTTCGTGTTTACTTAATCCTTTCAAAGGAAGGGAGAAAAGCACACAGCTGCAACAAAAAAAAAGTAAAAGCCTGTTTTAGCAAGAGGTGTGTAGAGTTTCAGTTATTCACCATGGCCATTTCCTGTTGCGATGAGCCCACAGTACGTTCACAGATTTGAGAAAGCTGTGTTTCATACTGGAGAATCACACAGCCTGGGAACCCTTGGTCTTTCCAGAATAAATGAGGAATGGGGAGGGGGAGTATATTCTCAAATTGTATGTAACTAAACAAATATAAAATGTTCTTAATCTCTGTGATCTAAAGGAATATGCGTGTTAAATCCTGAGGTGAATGGATTAATGATAGAAACCATGTGACCTTTTAAATTCAATTTTCCTATGAATGAAAAGGAAATCTTTAGCCTGTCCTAGTTAAGCTGCTGTGGCCCATAAGCAAATGAGTAATGAACACTTTATATTTTCTCAGAGATTTTGTTAGCTACAAGTAATTTTTTAAAACCTGTTTACAAATATTGTCTATTTAACCCGTTCATTCCACGACCCACTACATGTAAGACATCACTCTAGGTTCTAAGGATATAGCAGTAAACAAAAAGGGCAAAATCCCTGCTCTTATGGAGTTTACATTCTGGTTGGGAAAAGTGGGCAAACAGATAGGGCAGATGCTTGTTTAGTAGCATGTAGAGAGACAAAGCTCGGTGAGAAGATTTAAGAGGGGTGGAGGGTGCTACTTTATATGTAAAGTGGACGGAGAAGTCTTCTCTAATGAAAGAACCCTGGACAGAGACCTGAATGAATTAAGGAAATGAGCCTAGTTGGTGTGTGGAAAGAAGAGTGGGAAATGGGGTTTGACGTGAAGGAAACAGCAAGTGCAAAGGCCCTGGGGTAGGGTGCTTATTGTGGAGGATCATGGACAATGGGACTGAAGTGGGGTGAGCAAGGAGGAGAGTAAGATAAGCCCTAGATTTTGACTTTTACTCATAGAGTGATAGAAGAAGCTATTGGAGGGTTTAAATAGAATGTCTTGATCTGCTAACCTTCGACTTTCTTAGAAGTTGGCCACGCGTGGAAGTAAGGAGGCCAGTTAGGAGGCTTTTGCAATCGACAGAGACGTGTTCTGGATATATTTCAAAGGAAGAACCATTAGGATCAGAAGGTGCTGGGAATCACAGGTTCGATCTTAAACATGTTGATTAAGGTGCCTGATAGATGCCAAAGCAGAGAAATCACATAGGCAGTTGGTTTTACTCATTTGAAGCTTAGGGAAGAGGTCTAGGTATAGACATGTGAATTGGGGCACTGTTAGCACATAGGAAATATTTAAGTGGCGTTGTTGGCCCTGGCTTGGATCATGGATGATTTAGCCACAGTTAAAGGAGAGGAGGCAGCAAGTACTGGTACCAAGTAACAGGCATGCTGGTGGGTGCCGGTGCAGGGTCTCTTCTGAGTGTGTCTGTTTTCTCACTGAAATTGAAGCGAGCTCACCCATCATCTGAGAGGGAGGGGGTGGGAGGACACAGGAAACAGTCCTCGTGGGGATGGGTCGGGGACATGTAGCGATGCTGGGTGGACCCACTTGGGTTTCGTGGTTAGGATTTCAGAACTAGACCTGTGAGCATAGTAGAGTGGGGTCTTTCTCTCTAACCTTATGCAACAGCCTGAGTGAGGGCATGGAGTTAAGCAGATGGTAGGATTTCACCAAGGTTTGGCATTTCGCTGGGCAACTTCAGTGAGAAAAGAGAAGGCAAACGTGTGTAGGTTTTGTGCAAGAGTCTCATGATAGACCGTGGAACTGAAGTTGGGTAGAGAATCACGTGAGAACAAGAGGGTGTGGAGAACAGCGCACAAGAGATTGTTGGCTCCAGTGGGGTGAAGAATTACTGGACTCTAGAGAGTGTGAGCTGCACCGCTGGGAGATGGTGGCTGGAGAGCGGGGGTGCTTAAGACCGAGAAGGTCAAGAGAGTGACCTAGGCGTGGGTGGCTGAGACAAGGGCATTGAAGGAGAAGAGTTCCACGATAGAGAGACGTAAGCCCACTTGCTCATGTCTTCAAGGAAGTGGGGGACGTGATGTGACCCAGAGATCTGAAGAAGGGCAGTGGGGGCATGGTCAGACTTGTGAGCTTCAGGGGACCTGGAGAGAGCGCTGATATCCTACAGTAGAGGTGAACACCCTACCCCGCATCTAGGCTGAGCCGGGGAAGGGGCAGGAGAGAGAAGGCAGCCACGTGCGTGGGCCACATGACTCAGCCAGAGCGCCTTTTCATTTAGGTTAAGAAAGTGAAAGGAACTTGTGAGGTCCCTGGGGTAGTCAGATGCATAGAGGCTGGGAGTAGAATGGTGGTTGTCATAGTCTGGGGAGAGGAGGATGGGGAGTTAGTGTCGAAGGGTACAGTGTTGCAGTTTGGGAGGATGAAAAAAGTTCTGGAAATGGATGGTTGATGTTCTGGTGATGGTTGCAGTACGATGTGAATGTACTTAATGCCACAAAATGGTACACCTAAAATGGCTAAAATGGTAAATGTTCCATTATGTGTATTTTACCACAATGAAAACAAGTGTGAAAGGAAGGGTTTAGGAAGTAAAAGGGGATGTTGGCCCTTGAGTCCCAGGGGCACAGTGGGAGGGCAGCTGGGTCACAGTAGTGGGTGAGCTGCAGGGGGTGGTGGGGAACCGGAGTGGCTTTGCCTTTGGGGGTGAGTAAGATGAGGGACGTGGGGCAGAGGGACAGTCTGAGTGGTGTCTGGCAGGTTGCTCGGCTAGGCTCTGAGCACTGGGCCTGGGAGGGTAGACAGAGAGGGTTCTGTGTTACTCTGCATCTTTGTTTCCCTAGAATCTGGTACAGCTCCTGGCACATAGAAGATGGGGATATATGTTTGAAGGATTTTAAAAAGGAATGTGATTCCAAGAAAGAAAACAGCAAGTGAGAATTTAATGGCCTTGCCGAAAATCCAAATAAGTGTCCCGAGACGTGTTGAAGAATGAAAAGAAGCTAGAGCTGGTCTCTGGAGGAGAAAGAGGATTTTTGGCCAATGTGCAAAGGAACTTATTGCGAAATTGAAGTTTAGACTGGAAAAAATAAAACCATAAACAGAAGGTTACACATGTGTAAAGGGTATTTGAATTGAAATATTTTCCCACCTGTATAAATGATCGCATGGTGAATTTGTGATTTGGGAGTGCATTATCCTCTTCTTATGCTGAATCAGAAGATTATTAGCCTTATAAAATGTTAAACCTTGGTCATTCATTATAAACCAGGTTTTAAGGGTTGAAACCATAATGTCCTCTGAAGTTAACAGATTTGTCTTTCCTAACGTAACTGTAGATAGAAGTTCATTTCTTTTATTATTAATACCTCTACCTAGAAACTAGAGCATGTTATGCTTGCATACGTCCTCAAAGACTCACAAATATCTTTTAATGACTAGGCTTTTTTTCTTAATGTACTTTTATATTGAGTTTAAGAGTTCGAGTTTTTCCCTAACCATTGACACGGGCTACCTTTCGAGGTTGCTGCCAGGCGTAGATTTTCTTTTGATGAGTCCCGAAAATGCTGGCTGTGGTCCCCTTGCACTGTGAAACATGTCCTCCAGCTCCAGACCATTGTCATGCCCCATTCTTCTTGTTGTCGTTTTAGTGACAGCTATATTGTGCGCGTCAAGGCTGTGGTTATGACCAGAGATGACTCCAGCGGGGGATGGTTCCCACAGGAAGGAGGCGGGATCAGTCGCGTGGGGGTCTGTAAGGTCATGCCCCCCGAAGGCAATGGACGAAGCGGCTTTCTCATCCATGGTGAACGACAGAAAGACAAACTGGTAATGGCAGACATGCGACACGTGGGTTAAATTAGCAACGGCTGATTTCTTGACATTAAATCACAGCCCTTTTCCTGTAGATATTTTTTTACCTTCTTTCTCTGACTTCAAACTCTTGCAAAAGCTTCCAAAGTGAGAACTCCTGGAGCTGGCGCCAGATTGCAAAACCTAATTCTGGCTTTCCAGTGAAGTCACTTTTTACTACACACCATATAACTCAGGTGCTTAGAAGTCGTGCATTTGGCTCTCTTATTTGCGTCTTTGATTAATTAAGCTGTCTTTCTGTCACTGTAACAAGATGTTCAAAACGAAAGTATGTTCTTTATGAATCACATTGTAGTGAGCTGTGAAGTCAGAGTTTTTTAAACGTTGGGTTTATTCATGGAGCATGTCATCGAGGTTTGGATGGTGAGGTAGAATGCAAAGAGGAAGTGTCGTCTGACATTTTGTTACTTCTGAATAAATTTTTATCTCAAAGATACTGCAGCTTCTGTTTCATAAGCTAATGAATAAAACACATTTGGGAAAAGAAAGTAACAAAAAAGCAGTGGCATTACACTCCTGTAATAATTGTACATGCTTAAAACTACGCACTTTGGAGAGTAATCATTATCTCACAAAGATGGGGCGTTGATAGTTTATAACATACTGTTATAAACTATAACAGTTTCATGGAGGAACTGGATATCAAGTTCTTTGTTATGAAGGAATCTACGATATGAAGGAAAATTGAGTGTCTGTTTTTAATTGGTGGCCTTGAACCTGGGAGAACATGCTCCTATCTGTATTCAATCTTGGGGTGTGTGTTCCAAAGCCAATCACTGATTCAAAATGTGCAAGGTCATGCAGGACCTCAACTGAGAGAATACAAAGACACCACAGGAATATGTCATTTGAGACTCTTGACAGTGGCACATGTTGAGTTTTATGTGCTAGATATACAAATGTAATCTTTTACAATCACTTCTTAATGTTTATAAAGGTTACAAAATAGATAAGAGAACAATTTCTAAATGTTATATATGGATTAACAGATTAACGGTATTTTCACACTTGATTCATTTCTGAAAATGAAATGAATGAAAATTTAAAGGGAGAATATAGCTCATTTTAAGAAATATGGCCATTTAAGAAATTCCTTACATAATAGTCAAATAATTAAAACATTCTTTATAAGATATTCACAGTAAAGGCAATGTAACCACACTAACAAGAAAAGTAAAATAACTGCCTTTTATCCAGCATTTACCTAAGGGCTGTGTACAGTGCTAGCCCTTTAGTTAAGATATATCGTTGTATCCTTACAGTAGCCTGTATAGTTATAACTGAAGAAACTAAGATTCAGAAAGACTCCTTGTTCTGGGTGACCCACCTTAGGGTCCGGGAACCGGTATCTGATACCCCGTTGCTCTGACCTCAAACTGAGCCAAAGTCACCTGTGCACAACCACCTTTAGCCCTTTGATATAGTTTTTTTCCCTTCGTGCGTATTTTTATTTTTACCTACCTGTAATCAGAGCTCATAAACAGTTTTGTATTGGTGGGGGGGGGGGGGTTGTTTTGTTTTTTCGTTTATTTGTTTGTTTGTTTTGGCTGCGTGGCATGTGGGATCTTAGTTCCCTGACCAGGGATGGAATCCTTGCCCCCTGCAGTGGAAGTGAGGAGTCTTTTCTCAACCACTGGACTGCCAGGGAAGTCTAAAGTTTTATTTCTCATAAGAAATTTTCCATGTTGCTGGTATCAGGTTGACATTCCGTTGTTTATTTGATGATCTCCTTAGCGTCAAATATTAAGATTCTTTCCCTTCCCCCTACCCCTAGTATTATCTATCTGCATTTTCCACACTTATTATTTACTTGGAATAATTTGGGGGGGGTGTCAAATATTTGTGACTTTTGATACTTGTACAAAGAGCTGCTACCAGCATATATGAGAATTTTTTTTAACATATTGAGGGTTAGATATTTTAAATCTTTACCAATTTGATTAGACTAGCAGTGGTATCTAATGTTGATTAATAATGAGATCAAATGTTTTTCTGTTTGTTAAACAGTCTTAACTGTGAGTTATCTCTCAGTGTCCTTTGCATATTTACCTTTCGAGGCCTGATTTTTCTCCTTGATATGTATGCCCTCCAAGTATAATAAAGATACTCATCTTCATCTGCATATTTGCAGATATTTTTATAATCTGTTGCTTGCCTTTTTATTTTAGTTGGGTTTCTTTTCCTGCAAAAACTTTGACAGAAAATTTTTTTATCACTTTTTCCCTTTTTATTTTTACTGCTTTTGTGTTAGCAAATTATCTTACCTGAATGGTTATATCTTTTTAGGTCTATTTTTTCCTGGTAATTCTATGGGTTGTCATAGGATATGTCAACCTGAAATAGCCTTTAGATTGTCTCATTCAGCCCCTTCATTTTATAGATATGTTTATAAACTTGTATCTTATTACCACCAACTTGAACATAAAATTGTAAACTTCGACAATTTGGTTTGAGGCCCTTTAGTGAAATTCCTGCAACCTTCTGAAGGAGGAGGATACTACTGACACTATCTCCCCTTTGTAGTGGGGAAACAGTGCTGCCAGAAGTGATCCATTTCCTCAGTCTAGGGCACTTAGTCATTAGCAGAACCCGCACTGGGAACCATTTCATTGTGAAGCCAAAACCTGGTCCCTTCCTACCAACTGTGCATGGGAATAGGGCAGTCCTGGCTGTGGACCAGCTTCAGTGGTGTGTTGCTGTTGCACAAGAACTGTGTGCCTCATCCCTCCCCTGTCGTGTTTCTGCATCACTCTCTCCCTCTTCTTGTCCCCCTTACATTCTGTGACTCTACACTTCTGAGATTTATATATTACATCCACTCATAGCTAAATCACACACCCGTACACCCAGTTGTGCGTCTCCATTTTTCCATCCTTCATCGTGCCTGTCTCACACTCTGGTAAATTCTGGACTTCTAACACACGCACCGCACCACACCACACCACACTTTTGGCAATGCTGTGATTCCTCCTTTGGCCTCCAAGCTTCCATAACACAGCACTTCTGCCCACTGGAGGGTATGAATCCGCCTGGAAGCTGTGCAGATGGGGTGGGGTTGTTGAAGGACACTCCTCCCCCTCAGCTTTGGAATGGCAAGGAGAGGGTGGAGATCATTTTTGGAATACAGAGAACGGATGGTATCAGAGCTCCCAGTATTCCAACCAGGACATGAAGTGCCTTTTCTGATAGAATCAGTGTTGTCAATGGTTTCTCCAGTGTAGTGCAGTTCATCGGTTTTTGTTGTTGTTACTTGAATTCGGTGTTGACGCCTGTGAACTTAACTTCCATTGTTTCTACGGGGAAAATCTGTGTTTCAAATATCCATTCACAAAGTTGTTGTTTGGGTAATTTTTTGTAAGTTGGAGGCAAGTTTTCCTGAGAAATTATATGTAAGTTAAAAATTTGAGAGTTGAATCTTATTTTAGATGGATTAAAGCATCTTACTTCTTGAATGAATCCTGTGAGAAACTACCTTATGAAGGTTAATCACAAAATCTAAAAGGTTGATCATTCCAGCGCAGGTCTGTGAAAACTCCCACACACATTTGGTGGGCGTTCCAGCTGGCAAAGCTCTTTGAAAGGCAATTTGGCAGGATATTAATCTTAAATGTGTATTCCTTTTTACTTGGCAGTTCCACATCTAAACCCGATCCTACGGAAATAGACTTACGGAGCTTTGTGGATAGCTACAGTTCTCAGACAGTTTTGGTCTCAGAATCCCTTTACACTCTAAAAATGTATTGAGGACCCCAAAACGCTTTAATCTTGCAGGTTATAGCTACTAATATTTACCATACTAGAAATTAAACCTGAAATTGTTAAAAAAATCTTAAACAGTAGCGTTAGCATAAATGGCATTCTTTATGGCAAATAACTGTATAACTTTTCCAGAAAAGAATGATTAGAAGAGTAGCATGGCTTTGCATTTTGCAGATCTCTTTAATATCTGACTTAATAGAAAATAGCTGGATTCTAATATCTGTTCTTGCTTTCAATCTGTTGCAATATGTTGTTTTAATTGAAGTATATGAAGAAAATCCAGCCTCACACAGATACATAGTTGGAAAATGTTGAAATACTTTAATAGCCTTTTTAGACCATCATAGATATACTTCTCTGATGCTACACCAAAACTCAGCTTGTAGTAGTTTCTTAAATGTGGACTCTGAAACCATATCAGTGACTTTTTTATACTCTATTACATTAAAATCCACTGGTTTATCTTTCTCTTTGCATGGATCTTTTACTCATTCCTGATTTTGTAATGCCATGCATTGGTCACTTGGAAAATAATAGTTTACTGAGTTAAACAGATGTTCCAAATGTTGATAACATTTAATTCTACAGTATCAAAAACTCACATTTCTTAATATCACCACTGATCTCATTAGAAAAGTCTTTTAAGTATTGGGAAGCTGTCCAAAATTCTAATTTTCACTTGAAAGTTCGAATTGTATTGTTGGCAACAAATATCTCCTTGTTTTCCTTGAGCCGACAGGCTCACTGTGTTCATCTTCAAGAAAATGTCTGCTAAGTACCCAAGTTTGAATAACCGTAGTTCACCTGTAGGTTGTTCTTTCAAGTAAACCTGGTGATCCATGAGAAAAGCAGTTCAGCTCACAACTGCAACAGTTACACACATTTTTCCTTGAGAGAGTCATTCTTCCACATGCAGCAGAAGTAAAAAGGCTGTGAGAGATACTTCTCCCTTTTCCAGCTGTGCATTTGTGCGAAGCCAGAGTTTCTTCCCATGCTTCAACCAAAGCAACAAATTACAGCAGATCAAATGCAGAAGCAGATTATGAGAATCCATTTATGTGTACTTCCCATTTCATCACACAAAATGAAAGATGTGTATTCACGGGTCAAGATATAATTTTTAACTGCTTCATCAAGGACAATCCTACGTAAAACTGGCCTTTTTTCCTTTGGCCGTGTGACAGTGGTGAATCCAGTGACTTTGGTACTGTTTGGTGCCACTGCCCGGCCTTGACTCCTTCCTCCACATAGCAGTTTTACCCACTGTTGCTTTTGCACCATTAGCAGAACCGGCAACACAATGAAAAAGCAAAAATGTCTTAATATATATGAAAATAGTTTTGCCATCCTGGACCCCCTGAAAGGACCTGGGGTTGCAGAGGGAAGGCTCCCAAGAGCCCAGAGACCAAACTTAGAGAACATGTTCAAGGATGTTCATTCCAGCATTAGACAGTGTAAAAGTGACCAGTTAGAAATGACTTAAGGGCCCATTAGTGTGGAGAATGGCTGAATAATTCTAGTATATCCATACTGAGGAATATTATTTATGCAGCCAATAAACAGGATCCTTTTTACCTTCCTATACCTCTGAGACATGTTTTTGAGGAAAAGGCAAGTTGAAGCCCAGTTTATAGGTTTGGCTACATTTAAACAGACTCACACACAAACTTACATGGATATGTAAAGAAGCTGCAGGAAGGGAACTGAGGTCGAGTCTGCCTTACAGTGGGCAGTCCTGGAGGCGGAGAGGCATTTGAGGGGAGGGAGGGAGAGAGGAACACGAATGGAACCTTCACGGACTCATCTAAATTACTTAAATCTTCTACACTGTGGATTTCTAGTAATGATCTTTTGGGAAGCTTCAATAAGAATATAGAATCACTTTTTTCTCCCCATGCATTTCATTTAAAAAGCTATTTTTAAAAGCCTTTCTCTAGTTTTAAGTCAATGCCTAAACTTCATTTTAGAGGATTAATACCTATTATGCCAAAACTTCACTAGAGGGGTTATACCTGTTATGAAGATGAAAGCATTTGAACGTTTTCATTTTTGTCATTAAACTTAGGTATGTAATGATGTAATTTTGTTTAAGAGGACAGAGATGGTATCTGGTCTCCTCCCCCTCATGTAATTTAGGTGGCTGAACTTTACATTTCTAAGAATTTATTACACTTCTCTAGGAAGATGTGCCTTTGGAATAATCTTAAACTCAGAAAATGTCAACCAAAGACTAATTTTTTTCACCCAAAAAATATGGAGAAACTGGAAGTCTTTGTTTTCACAAAAAAAGTTTATTTTGAGACTTTGCATCAAGACTATTAAATTCTAAAATAGATAACATTTGTTAGTTAAAGCCTTGGTTATTTGGATTTCCCCACTTTGGAATGGGGCTGGGCTGACATTTAATCATCGCGCTATTCTTAGGAGGAAATGGCCATAATAAGCAATTTAATCATAAATAGAACCACGTGAGGGGACTGTTGTCTTCTTTCAGTTCTTTCAATACAGTGGAATAAAGTTACCTGCTTGGGACTGCTATTTGATATGACAATTTGACTGTTATTCTCATCTGTTAAGTTAGGGAACATTTATTAGGCAGTGCTTAATTTCTGTTTGCTTAGATGTATTCTCTAATTTGAATTTTTATAAATTTAGGCAGACCTTTACTCTTTCACTTAGTCTAAAATTAATAAGATCTCATTTTGTTAAATGTAGAACTTTGCCAGAATAAGATCAAAGCTGGTAAAACAGCAAAATCAATTTCATATATACATAATGACACCATAGAAATAGATATTGTCTATATTTTGGAGCTTTCTATGAATAAAGAATGGCGTTTACATTCACATGATTGCAATGCCTCTTTTATTCTAAAATATTAAACTCTGGTACCTTTACCCACAATAGCACTCTACACACAGGGAGTTATTTTATAAAACATCTTGATCTTTCACAGTCTAGTTAGGGGAACAAGACTAATGCACGTGAAACTGTTAGAGAATAATATGAAACCAAGTACTAAATTGTGAAGGTGACGAAAACCGAAGTAAACAAAAAGAGTAAAACATGATGCGATGTACTGGGAACTGTGTATGACCCTGTCAGGTTTCTCTCTGTTCACTGTTTTCAGAGCATGTTCCTGTGTATGTTCACTGATAACGTTGGTGTTACTTCTGCTTTAGAGATAAAAAGATCGGAAGGTCTAAGACAATCTACTCAACGTCATAGCTGAGTAGATTCTGAGGCAGTTCTGAGACTCGGCTGCTAGAAATTTGGAGATTGTTCTAATAATCCAGATAAAACATTAGTAGAGACCTAGATCAGGGTAGGAGCAATTGAAACAGGGTTGATGCAAAAGGTGTTGAAGGGAAAATGAAATGGACTTGGTGATTAATAATACAAGAGATAGAGAAAGCAGAAGAGGCAAAAGAAAACCACAGAGGTTTGAGCCAGAGAGAATGAACAGAGAGGGGTTGGCATTGCTAGATAAGGGGAAGTTGGGAGGGGAAACTAGGGGCAGAAATGTCAGAGCAAGTTAGTTATTTTCTCAGCTTGTTAAATTTGAGGTCACTGAGAGACACCCATTAGGACAGGAGAAGGAAGATTGAGAGCCGTGAATACAAAGGCCCTGATGTAGAAGGAGTCAACCTGGGACAGAGCAAAGCCCCAAGACTGTACCTTAGCTTAGTGCCCCCCAGTCAGGGGCAGGAGGAAGGAGAATGAGTGAAAGGAAGAGCATGGTTAAGGGGTACAGCAATACAGTGAGGACCACCAAGGATGGCGGGTAGCAAAGAGCAGATGGTCAACAGAGGCAGGCAAAGCCTTCCTCCAAGAAGCCTTTACAGATAAGTGAAGGCAGAGGGGAAGGTTTTCATTAGTTGCCACCAAGGACAATGGTTCCTAGCTAGATTTTTGTAACCAGACACCATCATGACTATTTAACAAGTAACCTGCCTATGTGTTTCAATCCTTCAGGTGGTATTGGAATGCTATGTGAGAAAGGACTTGGTCTACACCAAAGCCAACCCAACCTTTCATCATTGGAAGGTCGACAATAAGAAGTTTGGACTTACTTTCCAAAGCCCTGCTGATGCTCGAGCCTTTGACAGGGGAGTGAGGAAAGCAATCGAAGACCTTATAGAAGGTATTGAATTTATCACTATGGAAAGTTTCCAGGTTCTTTTTAATCCCAATTGTCTGCCATCATATATTTGTGGATTATTTGTAGGAGGGTTGGGGGCCAGGTCAGTAGAGGCTAAAACTTTAGGAACATTCAAGGAGAAAAAAATTTAAGTGACAGTGGAGGGGAGAAGGAGATGGGTTTCAGAGTAATGAATGATTCCATTTGGTTTTTAGACTCTGCTCTGAAAAAAAGACAAGCTCTAGACTTCCATGTGAATGACTTTTTGATGTGTTTCACCTTTTCCTGACTATTGAGAATCAGCTTTGCTCCCATCTGTCATGATCCAGAGGTGGAGAATGGATTCTAATGGGCCCAGAAGACTCCAGGCCTTTCCCACTGTTGTGTAATGGGAGCCCAGGGGGTACGCCTGCCACTGAAAAGGCAAAGGGATCTGTGACTCCTTAGTCCGTGGTTGAGTGGCTGGTAGACATTGTGTTGCATTTGATCGTGTCCTGGAAGGCTCTTGGGCAGTGAGTTCTCGTGGGCTTTTCTAGAGTCCACAGAGTCCAAACACACAAATTCTCCACTTCAACACATTCAGTTATCAAATCAAAGGGTTCAAGGTTCCATATCCAGGGCCTTGTGAATAAAGAAATATCAAGCAAGGCATGGTAAAGCCAAATTCAGAATTTGGGGAGATTAATCACAAAAGAATGTATGTTTTATTTGTATAAGAATAAATGTGTTCTGAAGTCATTTTCTTCATTGTGGATTTGAGGGGTGAGAGAAAAGCAAACCTCAAAAGAAAAATCTTGACATCAGCAGGAAGGGGATTCTAGCTGGAACACGAATCTAGGAACTGCAACCCCAGGGTGGCCAAAATGAGTAAAAACCCGTGTTCTCGTCATAGATCTGACACAAGTGGCAAATATTTAAAATCTTGTTATTAAACATAGCTTTTAAATGTTTAGAAGAGAAAATCGCTCCTGTATTATTGATAGAAGTTTGCAGTATGTCCGTGTACTTAGTCACTGAAGATACAAAGTTTCTCTTACTTGTAATTTTTTTCTCTGTATACACTCTGCCTAGGTCTGTTCTATCAAACTTGCCTTAAGCATTGATTGACTAGAGTAATTCAAATAGAGAAAAATCCTCAAAAATCCATAGGAATTGCATACAGGGTATTATGGGACTTGTTTTTCCTCCTGTGATCCCTCATTGAAAATTTAAATGTTTTTCATTCCTTTCTGAGCAAGTCTTTTGAATTCAGTTTCATGTAATAGCAAAATATTTTCCAGATGTACATTTTGTAAGACCTAACAAAGAGAAGGAGAAAATAGAGACTAGATTTCCCTTTTGGTAGTTCTGTCACTTATGCAAATTTAAGTATATTTTTCCTTTTGACCATTAACGGTGTCAGTTAATTTGATCCACACGTTACGGAGAGCTATTAGGAGGGAAAGGGGGAAGTTATAGTGATTTGCCTACCAGAATGAAGAAAGCGATGAACAAACAAATCATTTGAACCCTAAATGACCATTTCATTCCCTGATGGAATGAATAAACTGGGTTTTCTGACATGGGCGTAAATGTTGGCCTGCAGAAACGGAGAAAACGCATTGGTATCCTAGGATTGCAAGAGAGAACCTCTTCGCCCAGGTGTCAGCTTAGAAGGTGGCTCCCACAATCTGGGGTTTAGAGTACAGTGTCTGAATTTCAGAATAGGGGGCAACCATACTAGCTATTTCGTCAAATCCCCTTGTGGGTAAATGAAGAGCCCTGAGCTCTAAGTCCAGTTTCACAGTGAGACTGTGGCCAGTCTAACCTGGGGTTTTCTATCCAGTGCTTTTCTCACTACACAGTGGGGGCGTTGGGGGGATCACTGGTGGAGGCCGGTCGTGATGCATGGCCTCTGTGGTGCCTCTCTGTGTACTCGTTCTCCAGTGGCCGGTGAGGGCGTTTGAGGGATTGATTTGGGAACAACAGTAGCCAAAGTTCATTTAGGGAACGTGCAGGCTAGAGTCAATCATAGAATAGTAAATTAAAGGCATTTAATTCCCAGGTAACATATTTTTGCTGGTGATTCACATGTGAAAGGAATAGGATGTGGTTTATTTAAATATACTTTTTAAATGATTGGCTATGACTTACCCTCTTGGGAAACACTTTTTCGTGGTTTTTGTGTCTTTTTAGGCTCAACAACATCATCTTCCACCATCCACAATGAGGCTGAGCTTGGTGATGATGACGTGTTTACAGTAAGTTCCCACTGCCCTTGGCTTTCCAGATGAGTTGGTGAATAATCAGAGATTCTGTTTAGGGGCATGAGAGACACTTGGCAGTTTGGTGTTTGCTGTTGCTATTGGGATGCTGTCATGGAGATCTCTGCCTTGTCATAATTTTGCCCCCCTGGTCCCTCATGTTGCTGTGATGCTACAAGGCGCATAGTGTCAGCTCTCCTGGAGCTGTCCAGGGCACTCTCCCAGACTTCCTTCACATTCAGGGTGACCGGCCCTCCTGGTTTGCCTGGAACTGTCCTAATTTTAGCACAGAAAGTCCCTAGTTCTGCAAAATACATGCTTCAACCCCAGGCAAACTGGGACAACTGGTCACCCTAATCTCTGAGTCCTCCGTTAACAACCAGCCCCGCCCCCCCCCAACCTCCCTGGCATGGTGGGGGTGGGGCAGAGGGGTAGCCTTCCTGGTGAGTAATTAAACATTTGATAAGAGAGTCCTGAAGGCCAAGTTGAAATTAGGGCCAAGTGTGCTAAGTAAGGCAGGAAAAGGCTTGGATACAGCTTGAGTTAATGAGATGTAACTGGAGACATAATGATATCTCAGCTTGCTCCTTCCTTCACTAAAATTCTGTGCTTATAGAAGTTAATTAGACAGTTCAGTGTGCACCTGCTGTGCACTTGGTGCTGTGAGGAGCTGTAGGGCAGCATTTCAAAGTCTTGGCCTTGACCCACAGGAAGAAATACATTTAAATTTTAACCTAGGACACACATCCATAGACACCCCAAACCAGATCATATCTCATGGCCTGTGTTCTGATTTTTTTCTCTTCTTTTTAATTTTCTTCCACTTGTTATTATGAAACTTTTCAAGCATACAGGAAAATTTACAGAATAATACAATGAACACCTGTATGCTCTACACCCAGAGTCAACAGTGGTAACATTTTGCCCCATATGCTTTATCTGTGCATGTGTATGAACGTACACATACGCGTGCGCACACACGTATTTTTTTCTGCTGATCCAGTTGAAAGTAAGTCGCCTCTAAATACCAGAGCGTGCATCTCATAAAAATAAGGCATTCTCCTATGCAACACCATTACTGGACCTAAGAAACTTAATAGAAATTCATAATATCATCTAATAGTTCCCCAATAATTCCTGAGTTGTCCCAAGAGTATCTAAGTTGTGTTTTTATTTAATATTTTCGATATTAGTTGCAACCCTTTAAACTTGATTCCCGACCCACTCATCCTACAACTAGTGATTTGAAAAACTCTACTTTCGGAAGACAGAGGTGTGTGTACCCGGCTCCAGCCCTCATGGAGGTAACCGGGTGGTCTGGACAGAGATGAGGTGGGTCTGTGAGAGGCTGAGAAACCAGCACAGATTGTAAAGTGCTCTGGCCCAGGATCTTTTACAGGGAGGGTGGTGGGGGTCAGAGAAGACCCTTGGAAGCTGAAGCTGGACTGGACCTTGGTGGCATTGGAATAGGGTTTGCGAAGGGGCTTCGAGGCAGGAGCGAAGGTGGCAGCAGGGACAATGTATTGAGTTTCCTGAGCCTCGCGGACCCCAACCTGACATGAGTAGAGAGTGCTGGGGGCGAAGGGGTGGGGTGGGGGGATAAGTCAGGAAATGAACTCAGTTGTGCCTCTGCGGAGCGGCTGGTGTGATGTGGCTCTGAGCGGGCTTCCTATAGCGCTCCAAGCAGATCCTCTCAACAGTTGGCATGTTGCTTACATCTGTTCCTTTGTCACGTTTTGAGAGACGAACAACAGCAGGCGGGTTAAAAGGTGGCTTCCTGTGCTCCAGAGCAAAACTGTCATTCGCAGCTGCTTCCCAGCTACCTGCCAGAAGTGATTTATGGAGGCAGGAGAGGGCAAGAGGGAACAGGGTGATGGAAGCCAGCATCCCTCCTGGTTTTGTCCTTTCATCCACAGGGGATCAGTGTGCTGCTCTAGGGTAACACCAAATGCCTGGAAGGGAGTGTGGAAACAGCCCCGCTGCTTCCAGACACTCGGAAACTCACTGCAGGAGGAGGGTGGCTTAATTGCATTCCCTGTAGGCCCTGATGTGTATGATCCTTGCCTTCATCCCACTTGCGTACAAACAGGGGCCTATTAATAATAGTCCCTCCCTTCCCCGAGACAAGCACAGTCATTAAGCCATTGACTGTTAGCAACATCCCATGTAAGGATGGGAGGGTCGTCGGGGGCTAACGCACCAGGTTTCCTGTTTGTTCACGAGCTCCCTGTCATGAGACTTTTTGTCCTAAGAAGTCAGGGGGATTTTTGAAAGCTGGAGCCGTGGAAGCGAGCAGCTGCATTAACTCCCGTATAGCCTATAGCCTCCCAAGGTTTGTTGCATTCTAAAACGTATACTGGTAAGAGAGATGTTTTGAACTTGGAACTCATTTATTATCGACATTATAGAAAGAGTATAAATGGTGATAGATCCTCTTACAACTTATGAGGAGCCAGAATAAGAATTTTCTGAGAGAACAGTGTGTGCAGGAGAAAACCTTTAGAGGCATAACCTGAGGAGCCAGGAGTGGATCTTCTGTTTCTGCTGCTGGAGCCAGGGGTTCCCTCTGTTTCAGGGGATTCCTTGGGACCAGGAGGACAGTAGGACACTGAACAACATATGGATGCACGTTTTACGTTGGGGGAGGAAGGGGCACCCCCAAATCCACCTTGGAGAAGTTGTTGGGCTCGGGTGCTCGCCAAGCATGGGCTGTCTCTGCTCGCACGTTCCTGACTCTCAGCCCCTAAACCAGCCTGTGCCCCTGACTTCTCAGGATGGTAGAACCGTGTGGCAAGTCCTCCACATGAAATTAGCATCCAGCTTAGCAAGTGCGCACGTGTATGCAAACACACACGTACTCTGCCCATGCGTCCTGCCAGCCAGCAACACTGCTGCCTCTGCAGTCCTTCCACACCTGTCCTGCCATCAGCCTGGCGTGTGTCCACATCTTTCCTGACGCAGCCACCACCGGAGACTCCAGAGTAGCAACTGCTTTGATTTTTCTGAGTCTTGGGCTGTTTATCCATCTATGTCTTAGTATTTCTCTCTCAACCAATTATGATCGTTCTCTCTTATTTTAAATCCCATAGCACTCTTGTTTATTTCTCTCTTGCTACTTGAAAGCCTGCCCCTTGTTTTGGTTTTTGTATTTTATCTGCTGAATGAGTGACTCTTCATCTAATTAGAAGCCGGTTTTTCATCATTATAGGCCTCTACAGCCTTATAAAGCTTTGCTGTATAACTGCTCAATACATGGGTGATCTGAACCCCAATATAGTGTGTGACAGGCGTAGGGTTTCATAGTTTACTCATTGGCTTTGTAGCTATCCTGGGGACCATCTAAAGGTGGGCGATTTTGAAGGAGTCTCAGTAGCTTCACGTCATATTTTTCTCACTGTGTTTTCTGCTGCATCTACGGCTAGGAGATGAGCTCCAAGCATCATCACCCACTGTAAGCCTCGGGCTGTCCAGGCTCCTTGCTGCCTCCCGCCCTGCACAGTCCCCTGTCCTCCCTGGGAGACCTCAGTTACCGTGATCCATCCAGGTGAACACAAATACCTAGGTGGCCAGGCTGTGCCCGGCATTACATATGGATGTGGGAGAGAATTCCGGTGCCTGAGCCATTTGGTACAAATTTGTGAGATGAGTAATGCAAAGGATATAAAGCAACAAAGGCTAGCATCCTGTAGCAGGCGTTTTGGGACATCGCTGAGAGTCAGCACCCTCTTGTCTGGGCCTGTGGCAAACAGCTTTTCATTTCTCTCTCCGGAGCCAGGGAGCCTTGAGAGGGGCAGAATGGAAAGACCCTCGAGAGTCTGTCCCTCCGTCGTGCTTTTGTCTTGTGGGGGAGACACGTGCTCTGGCATGTCTTGTGGAGCAGGCCTGTGTGAACTCGAGAGATGAACAGCATAGCTCGGCAGAGAGGCCAGGCTGCTCTGCTCCCCAGCCTAGGGCTCACTTCCTCCTGAATCCTTACAGTCGAAGACTCTGGGGCCAGAGGGTCTGGAGCCCACAAGGAGGGCATCATTGGGGATGGGGAGACAGTGAGTAAAGAAAATGGACTATATAGAATTAGAGAGGCCCTGGGTTTTATGGTCATTTAATGACCCATTTTCCAAATTCCTATTTTGTAGGATTAGATCCATTGAAACCTGGTGGTTTATTTACTGCTGCAGAGCTCTGAAATCATTTACAAATGTTATTAGCATCTTCATCGCTAGACAAGGAGAATTTTAATACGATCTTGGGAGAATGCAGCTGCAGGGTACACGTACTTCCAGAGCAGGCTCATCGAGAATCTGTGGTCAAGTGCCATCGTGCTTCAGCTGTCATTGTACTGAGTGGCTGGATTCTGTCTCTAAAGCTGGGGGATTAGGAAAATATTTGCTTTATAGAAAGATACTTGGGGGTGTATAAAATAGCTAAGTCTTCATCTTCCATAATAAGAAGACCTTAAATAATATCCAAATCTGCAAATCAGGAAAGAGTGGTTTAACAAGATGCTATTGAAAAGATGGAGAGAGAAATACAAGAAGAAAGAGCTATAAGAATTGAGAATTTATTTCTCTGGGGAGTGAGAAGCTGAGATGGGGAAGGCTTGAGGTATTAAATGATATACATGTATTGATTTTCTTTCTTTTTTTTTTTTTTTAAGAAAGAGAAATGAAAGGGAGTTTTCTCAGAAGGGGCTAGTGGTCAGGGGAGAAGGAGGAATCCAGTAGTCCTGCTGAGCTACAGCAATCCTGGTGTCCCCCATCTGGGGGTTTAAAGAGATTGAAGAGACACAACAGAGGTTGAGTTCTGTGGCTCTCTGCGCCCTTCCCCCGGCTGTTTTTTTCTGCCTAGTGTTAGGAGGCAGTGTATCCACCGTGGAAATAATGGCACATGAAAGGTAGGAGAACTGACAAGAGTTTGCTGGAAGTGTTTGGCTTGAGGGGAGGTGAGAACAGCTGTAGACATGCCAACTCCTCAGAATTGTAGGTCTTGGAATTGGAAGGGATTTCGCGTTCATGTCAGCCAAGCCAGCCTCCTTCCTTCTGGCAAACAAGGTAGGATTTGCCTCATTTTGTAGACACAGTCATGGAGGCAGATGGGTGACTTGCCTGAGGTGACACAGCCAGTCCATAGTGGAGGAGCAGTGAACACCTGCAGCTCACTTTTCCACCACTACTGTTTTTCTCTTCCTCTGTTGAGTCATTACATTTATGGTATTTCAGCTGTTCTATTTTTTTTTTAATATGTCAACCTTATACAAGAGTTATGTTTTCGGGTTCTCCTGGACCCAAGCTGGAAAGGGGAGAAGAGATAAGAGAATAAATATGTGACCTGTGCCCCGTGTGGCCCATTCCAGCTCAGACTTGGAGCCTGAGTGTATATTGCAGCCTGAACGTCCCCAGAATAGCAATAGGAAAGCCTACCTACCCTACATAAGGCTTTTTGTTTTGTTTTTTTATTTTTATTTTTTAATTTATTTGGCTGCACTGGGTATTAGTTGCAGTGTGAGGGATCTTTAGTTGCAGCATGCAAACTCTTCGTTGTGGCACATGGGATCTAGTTTCCTGACCAGGGATAAAACCCAGACCCCCTGCATTGGGAGCACAGAGTCTTAGCCACTGGACACCAGGGAAGTCCCTATAAAGTTTCGATTTATTTTCCCACCTCCTAGCTTTATTCTCCCACCTCAGTATTGCTTCTGGATTTGGGCAGCCCTTCTCAATAGGGATTCCTAATGAACCCCTCACACTTTACAGCATCCATCCTGTGTAATGAGTTCACTTCTGTCCTGTGCACCTAGAATAGCACAAGCTGTGTACCATCCTTTGCCGAATCGGAAAGAGTCATTCACAGCATTTTGTGTGGGTCGGAATTCTCTCCTAGAACCCAGTTAAGAAAAGCTGGTTATGTTGGGGTGTTTCATCAGCCTTCAGCTGTTTAGGTAGGCAGTCCTCCTTTACGAAGGAAGAATGTCTTTCACAGCATCGTCAGCTTCTAGTCACGTTGTTGCCTAGACTGGAGAACGTGGCTCTTCCTCATGCCCTGTGCTTGAACCCTTGACATCCTGTTTATCACAAGCTGCATTTGATTACTTTCTGCCTATTGAGAGCAGTTGCTCCTAATGACATCTCCAACCCCTCCCATCCACCCCAGGTGTTTTCTAAAGTGTGGCTAGAACAAGTGGTTGAAACCAAAGTATGAAGCAGCAGTTTGTTTTGTCCTAGGTGAGCTTTTGAGTGTTTGCAATTGTGGTTATTTTCATTCTTAAGTAGAAAAAAATGAATTCGTGGAATTCTGTAAATATGAAGCTTTCACTTATAGAAGCGGAAGACTGCAGAACACCATAAAATTTTCCTTTTCTTGAAGAGTTTTTTTCCACCTAATCCATCCCCAACACACATTAAAACTGAAGGCAGATCTACTAGTTTTGTAATAAATAGGGTTCGTTTACTGATTTTCTAAGAAAGGGGATGTTTTTAAAAGATGAAGTGGCACGTGACTCCTGCTTGTGCAGAGTTTGGAGGCTGGGACTCTAATTCGCTGTGATCATTGAACTATTTCCTTCGAACTTCTGTTTGCTGACCCAAGGGGAGAAGGAGAGGCACTGTGGTGTGGAGCGATCCACAACCAACCATGAGGTACTCATGGATACTTCCATTTCTGCAGGTAAAGTCCGCAAGGCTCAGAGAGGTGAAGCAGCTTGTGCTCAGTTCATACTCTGTTCACCTAGAATGTAAACCCCAAATCTGCTTGCTGCCTCTCAGAGAAATTTAACAAAAG
Organism: Hippopotamus amphibius kiboko; assembly: GCF_030028045.1. NCBI lineage: Eukaryota > Metazoa > Chordata > Mammalia > Artiodactyla > Hippopotamidae > Hippopotamus > Hippopotamus amphibius. The sequence goes on from NC_080192.1 coordinate 94,131,037, forward strand.
GAAATATTTATTCAGGAAGTTTCAGTAGATTTCGCATATGAAATAGACCAGATTCTCATCATTGCCAAAGAGCCCCCTAAATAAGGGACTTTTCAGCTAGTACATTGGCTTAAAACCTCAACTAACTTCTTCAGTGGTGCTATGGGGTTCTCTTGTGCCCACTTGAGAGCCCCAGTCTCATTTTAGAAGATCAGTTGATCAAAAATGTTTCTGTTGTCTCTACCCTTGGAATTAAGGGATTGGGGTAGAGTGGGGCAGGGAGAGAAAAAGTAAAAGAGAAAATAGGTTGAAAATGTAAATTATTTCTACAAAGTTTAACTAGTGAAACTCACCTATGGTGGAGTGTTAAGAAAAGCAAAAATGTTTTGGGGGAGGGACAGCTGTGCTTTGTGGTTGGCATCAGGGAGCATCGTCCTATACATGCTGCTGGCTGAGACCCGGCACTGCATGGCGTGGACAGACGTTCTCAGAAGACGGATGGGAGCTGCTTTATCTTCTGAATGCCAGTAATTATCAAGCTCACATTGCATAGTAAGAGGAGGATCTTTTTATTCAACACGTAATACTTGCGGTGGCTAAATTAAAGCAATTAAATGTCTAAGGCTCAAACAAAAGCTTTGAGATGCTCTCAATTTCAGGAAGCCTAAAGGCATTTTGCTAGCCCACCAGCCTGTGTCTTTCTTCACTTACACATACATCATCTCATCTTTTTAAGCTATGGATAGTAATATACTACTATTTCCATTTTATTAATTCATGCAGGGTACATGGTCAAGGTTGCCTGAAACCTGTTTTCTGTTCACAGCCCTGCCAGTGAAATTAAGCTGTGGGTTTATCAGAGTCCATCCCTTTCATGTCAGAATTTCACCTAATTTCAAAATTTAGAAACATAAAACTTTTTTTTAAGTGTGTGGGAATTTGGGTTTTGTTGTTGTTTTTTCACCATCGAAGGATGCCCACTTTATCTGTCCTCTGGGTCCTGGACAGGATGATGTCTTAGAGTCTGGAACAGAGTCATCTCCTTTCCCCCCACCAGCTGCCTCTTAGACCCACACTGCCTGCTGGCTGGAGCTGTAAAAGATTTCCTGCTCTGCTTGCCTCTTTGAAAGAGGACACCTGGAACCAATGTAGGCCCTGAGGCAGGTGAGCCAGTGCTACCTGTTCCCAAAGACCTGTTGACAGAATGGGGGACAAGTTCCTGTTTACCAAAGGGAAAAGGATTTGCCATAGGCCTGCCAGTCTAACAGCTACTGAGGGGAAAGGCTTGCTTTGCTGAAGCGTTAAAAACAACAGCTCAGCCCAAGCCACTGGAGCCAGCATCCTCCTGTCTCCCACAGCCGTCCAGTTTACTGTCTTCTGAGTGGCAGAAGATGCCCAGAGTTCCATGAGAACTGTCTCTTATTCCAGCCCGAGGTTGAGAGGAATGGTATATACTTACATATAAATGTACGTGTCTGTACATGCTTTTTTAAAAAATAAAATGGAAGCCCTTGCAATAGGAAGAATATTGAATATTGCTTTGATTGTATCAGTGGCTGAAGTCTATTTTGTTGGTAGATTGCAGTAAAAATAATACAAATAGGCATCATAACTACTAGTTAGCCATCTTTAAAAATTCAAAATATTAGGAATTCCCTGGCGGTCCAGTGGTTAGGACTCCATGCTTCCACTGCAGGGGCCTGGGTTCAGTCCCTGGTCAGGGAACTAAGATCCTGCAAGCCACAGGGTGTAGCCTCCCCCCAAAAATAAAATCAGCATCTACAAGACAGGGCAGAATTCTACTTTTATCAATATGAATTAATCCTGCAGTTTTTTCCTTCTCTGGTGATGACTTCTTTTATTTATTGTTTTATTGAGGTGTAGTGGCTCTTGAATCAGCTAAACAACAGTCTTAGTCAAACTCCTGTGTAAAGTTCTCAGGGAGGAAGGCAGAAGGATTACACATAAAACTTTTAGAGCTCAAACAGACCTTGGAGATCATCCAGGGTGACTGCTTATCTTACACAGGAGGACACTGAGGCCCATAGAGGTTAAACAACTGGCCCAACACACGTGGCCTAACCTGGCCTGGAGTCGAGGTTTCCCAGTTCTCTCCGAGGAGTGCTATTTTTGCTTAATGTTTCTGGATGATTCCTGGTGCGGATTAGCTCCTTTAACAGCTTCTTCACTTCACTTTCTATGCCTTATTCAAAACACATAGGCCTGTCACCCTCCAGAAACGGCTGCTCAGACGCGGCTTGGCTCCGTGAGAGCCACGCTCCTGTGCTGGCTCACATCAGCTCCTGTGCTCCTGCGGACACAGGGAGGGTGAAGTGGCTGTGCCTGTCTGTTTGCCTGTCTGAAAGTGGCATCCATCCCACTTGTCTCCATCCCCAAGAGGGAGAAGGAAATTAATGGTTGGTTGCCAGCCTTCCAGGGTTTTCACTACCAGTGTGGACTTGGTCAGGCTGGTTATGTCTCTATTTTATTGTCTTAAGGTTGGCGGTGCCCACTCTTTCATGTTAGTACCCTCTGACTTTTTTCTTTTTTTTTCCTAATTATTATTTATTTGTTTGGCTGCATTGGGTCTTCGTTGCTGTAAGCGGGCTTTTTCTAGTTGCGGCAAGCAGGGGCTACTCTTCCTAGTGGTGCGCAGGCTTCTCATTGCAGTGACTTCTCTTGTTGCAGAGCACAGGCTCTCAGCGTGTGCGGGCTTCAATAGCCGCGGCACATGGGTGTTAGTAGTCGTGGCTCGCAAGCTCTAGGGCACAGGCTCAGTAGTTGTGGTGCACGTGCTTAGTTGCTCCACGGCATATGGGATCTTCCTGGACCAGGGCTTGAACCCGCGTCCCCTGCCTTGGCCACCAGGGAAGTCCCTACCTTCTGACTCTTGCTTCCACATCCCTTCCCTTTTCTCAACCTCCTGCGCTTCCTTATTAAAGTCTTGTCTAAGATTACTGCCTTTAGAACCAGGCCATGCAAAGCTTATTACCCAAACTATGTGTTTTTATATAACACAGAAAAATTTGAAAATGTTGTCAAAGGTATACCCCTTGAAAGGGAAACCAAATTTAGGTGGTTAAGAAACATAACTCCCATACTCCCATACGTAAAACAGATAAGCAACAAGGATGTACCGGGTAGCACACTATGTATAGCATATTCACTATCTCATAATAACCTATCATGGAAAATAATCTGAAAAAATAAGTATCTGAATCACTTTGCTGTACACCTGAAACTAACACAGTATTGTAAATCAACTATATTTCAACTTTTTTAAAAAAAGAAGGAACTCCCATGTTATAGATACTGTTCCAAAGTATAGAAAAAGGTAGAACACCGCCTAATAGCTTACAGGACTAGCGTAACCCTGCTACAAAAATGGGCAAGAAGAGCTCAAGTAGAGAAAAACAGGAGCCAAACTCACTTATGAATCTAGATGTAAAGTTTTAAAGTAAAATATTACCAAATCACATCAAGTATTTATAAAACAAATTTAATGAAAGACCAGTAGAACAGACCATATCCCAGGCATGCAAAGATGGTTTATATTAGAAAAGCTTAACTGTTTGATTCATACGTTAGTGAGACAAAGGCGAAAGACTCAGTAGACACAAAAAAACCAGCTGGTTACATCCAACATCTTTCGGTGAAAACTCTTAGCAATCTAGAATACAAGGAAACTTTTGAAACTTTATAATCACTCCACTCACCTGGAAACATTCTATGTAATAGAGAATCATTAGAAGTTGTCCCACCAAAGTTAGGTTCAGGATAAACAGAGCCATTCTGTTTTTCCACATCATGCTGGAAACCCTGGCAAAATGTAAGACAAGAAAAAGAAGGTACAAATATTGGAAAGGAGATCAGACTATCTTTTGTGGGTGTTAGGATTTGCTTAGAAAGGTCCAAAGAATCACTGGATAAAGCATTTGAACTTGTATAAGGAGTTAAGCAAGGGGGAACTGATCACAGGATCAGTAACTTTTCTATATACTCAGCACTAACTGTTTAGAAAATGGAAATGCTTAATTTCATTTCTTTTTTGCAATAACCCTGAGGAGAATTTTAGCTCCATTTGGCAGATGTGAAAACTGGAGTTAGAGGTCACCTTGACCAAAATCAGACAACCTATAATTTTTTGTAATCAATTTATTTATTTATTGGCTGAGTTGGGTCTTCGTTGCTGCACAGGGGCTTTGTCTAGTTGCGGTGAGCAGGGGCTGTGGGCTGCTCTTCATTGTGATGCACGGGCTCCTCCTTGCCGTGGCTTGTTGCAGAGCACAGGCTCTAGGTGCGTGGGCTTCAGTAGTTCCGGCACGTGGGCTCAATAGTTGTGGCTCATGGGCTCAATAGTTGTGGCTCACGGGCTCTAAAGCGCAGGCTCAGTAGTCAGACAACTTATACGTAGCAGAGCACTGGTTCAGATCTAGTCTGCCAGGGCTGAGACCCTGTCGTTTAGTATTATAATGTTCCATTGCATTTCTGTCGTTCAGTGCCTCGTATCAGGTTACATTGTTCTTAAGTGGACATCTTTTTAACAGTGGGCCTTAACATTGAGCCGGAGTCACACCCAAACCCAGAGGCAAGTTTTTTTGACGGGTACATTTGCAGGTGACAGTGGTGGTGCTCACTGCCTCACGTCACACGGGGCCTCCCACAAGTGGGCGGCCCCAGTGGCGGTGGCAGTGTCTGGCCTTGCTCACTGTGGGTGCGTCAAAGGCTGGCTCTGCCTGCGCTCTCTGACTCAGGAAGCCTGCCACCGAAGCCACCCTACTAAGGAGCCTGAGGTCCCCAAGCACAGAGGACCTCTACTTTTGTTCTTCTTGAGCTCCAACCTGCAGCACCTCCGAGATTCCCCCCACCCCACTAGCCAAGCAAGTTGAAAACGCAGCCAGCCTTTCCAGGTTGAAGGTGAAGCTCTCGGATTGGTAGGTTGGTGGGTGTCGTTAGCTTGTGCACACAAGGAACAGAGACATGTTCTAGGATCTTGCTTGTTGATGTGCGTATGTACACAGCCTAGTGGCTGCTTTTCTCCATGAGCAGAGAAGGGGGCACCAGTCCAGAGGTGCGTGTGGTGAAAGGTTTTTCCTCCCGCCTCTCTTGGAGATACCCTGATAGTACCTTCCTTTTGTTGGTAGTCACTTGCCTCTTGACGAGATTTATCTGATAGCAGAGATGTGAAGCCTCGGCTTCCGAGGGTGCCTCTCCTGCGTGCTCTACGCCCAGAGCAGTCGGGCGCGGGAGGCTGTGGGCTGGCCTGGGGCCTCCCCGCTCCTCTGTACAGATTTGTCATCAGATTAGATGCCTTTCTCAGTCTCACGTTCTCTGAATTGTCAGAAAGTCGTCCAGGAAACTTTGCACTCAACTCTGCAGTGGGAAGAAGCTGGTCCGGGCTGGGGAGGAAAGATGGGAGTGTCGGAAGGGGGAGTTTGATTGGCTGAGGAGTACTAGCAAGTCCCGGGTGCGCCTCATTTCTCAGAATGACTTTCCATACATTGTTAACCTGGACACAGGTCACAGGAGGAGTGGATTAAGGTAAAGAGGTGACTAACACAGAGGTGACTGTGATGTGTTAACTGAGGTTCTGAAAACTAAATGCTGAGTGCCTGTTACAGTGTTCAGTAACACGAGGGTAGCTGCTAACCTGAGACATGGCTGGCACGTGGGTGTTGGATAAGCGTTTAACCCTTGAGATCTGAATCATACCGTCGGGCCCTTATCTACTCATTCAGAAAGTATTTATTGACATCTGTAGAAACCTTTGTGTTCTGTGACGCCATCCCTTTATTTCCTGGGTTTGTAGGAATCAGGGCACACCGTCTTACGCGTGTTAATCTCACCAAGATTAACCCAGAGCAGGCACTGGCACGGGCTCTCCTGGGCTTGAGAAGCAGCCATGCGGTGCTTTGAGATCCCACTGGGCTTGGCAGGCAGGGGCTCCATTTCAGTCCCGCTCTGCCAGTGGTTACCTGCCACGGTCGGCAGGATCCTGAATTTCTCCGAGTCTCTGTTTTCCTGTGTGTGATGTGGAGACAGTATTTTACCTGCAGTGGTGTTCACGTGTCGCCGGGGCCCGGCACTTCATAAGCCCTCACATAACATGAGACTGTTAAGGGTTGTTTGCTTTGTTGTGCTGTCAACTTATGAGCACTCGTGTATTGAAAGAGGGAGGCGGTATCTCCAAAGACATAAGGAAAGGGTGGGTGAGAGTTGGAGGACAGACCAGAGTTTGGAAGAAAGTAAAAATTCTTGTGTATCAGTTTGGTCTCTTTCAGTTACTGGGATTTGAGAAGTAAATAGCAACTCTTTCCTATCTGAGTTCTGAACCAATTGAGAAAAAAAAGATAGGAGACCCTTTATTTAACTGGTGATGTTCGTCCTGGCTTACATCTGCAGGAAGTGGACATCCGAGAAATGGACCCCAGGATTCAACAGACCTGCCCCACCAGGCACACGTGTGCTGGGTCTCCACACCCTTCCCACAGTCCCAAGAATGGTTGCCAGCACATGCTATTTGCATGTTGCACAGCTCCCAAGAGGTAGAGAAGGGAACCAGCAGGCTCTGAACACCCTGTTCCATTCCACCTGCTGTGGAGAGGAGTAAGAGAGGCGCAAGAGAGGCCAGGAATGCAATAAAGGTGGAAGGCTGCCATAGAGAAGGAATCGGGAAAAGTGCACCCAAGGGACGAACCCAGCGCATTCTGGGTTAAATTATCAAAGGGAATTGGGACACCTCTGGGACATCTTATCAGGATTCAGGCCTGGCTGGATCCAGAAGCTCAAGTGGTGTCTGTGGTGGCCTTCCTCCCTTGGTTTTGCTTCACTTCATCCTCAGTTTCTTTCCCTGCGCCCTCACCAGGATTCCAGGTTTAAAGGACCCTTAGCTCTTAACTTCAGAGACAGAAACAGCATCTTTTCTGACCTCTCCATCAAAAATCTCTCTGTATTGCCTCAGGGAGGACTGTGTGTGTATCTGTACGTGAATTAATCACTGGGTTGTGGGATTGGAAACAGTATCAGCCCTGCATCACATACACCAAACAGAATTAAAGAAAAATCCAGAAGGGTTGGGTTTCCAAAGGCATGCTGCACATGTTCACCAAGTTTTAAAAATTAACATCAGTTGTGCTGCATCATGGAAATACGGGTGTCTTGTCTTTTTCCTGAATACTTGTGCTCCCATTTTTCTGAGCATTTATTACTTTATATGTGGGGAGGGATAACTTTTATAAGTCTATTTGTTTTAACCTTGCCTTGCCCCCAAAAAGGACCTATGACAGTAACAAAAAACAGTAAAATAAAAGGAGATCAATAAACAGAGGCGATAAGGGGACTGTAAGAGAGAGAAGCAACAGCCAAGGAGGAGTTCCTAGATGTTTATCAGAAATATGACACCTAGATATCAAGGAAAATCTTTTTATTTGGAAAAAAAAATGGCGGGGGGTTGGGGGAGAAAAAGGGTCCATAGACTAAAAGGGTCTAAGTAGACTTCCTTAGAGTGTAGTGAGAATTCTAGGGGCTCTGGTTTTAAAGGCAGTTGCCACCTGCACTTGACAGAGCCTTTTATGAGCACGTTGCTCCTGAGCCCCAGGGGTGTGGAGAGTAACCATCACCTGGGACCACCTGGGCACAGGAAGCACCCAGGTGGTGGGTACACAGGGAGGCGACCGGGCCCGTGCTCTGCCCACAGCCACGCCATTCTGATAGCACCTTCCTAAGATACCATCATGGAGGCTCCACTCTGAACGCGTTGCCTCTACTGGGAAAACAGCTCTCCGCTCACCCTCCAGAGAGGGTGACCCCCAGGCCTGCCTCCAAGCCGAAGATTATAAAATTTCTTTCTGGAGAGCCAGTACCCATGATACCCCTGAGGTGTCCTTTCTCTCTGAGACTTTCCCAGACCGGGCTTAGCCCCACAAAGAAACGTGTGGGTTTGATTTTTGCTTGTTTGCATCTCCGCTGCTTACCCGGGGACCCTGCAACCACGGCCACAAATGGGTGACCATTCTTGACCAGACTGGAGCGCACCAGCGGGAGGCCTGGTGCGGTGAGCCCTTCTCCAAAGCCGCTCGCTGCTCCCACGGTTGAGAAAACAAACCCAGCTTTCCAGGGTCTGTGGCTGGGTTTCTCTGCCCGTTCTGTTTAGACAACCTGGCCCTTCAGGGGTCCTCCTGCCTCCCACAGCCAGGGTAAACTCAAGATTTCAGGACGTCCAGTGAGACGCCACAGGTGGGGGTAGACGGTGTGTTAAGTTTTTGGTTTGGTTTTTTTAATTAACTCATGGTTACCTGCTTCTGTGCAGACAGCTACAGACAGTTCTTCTAATTCGTCTCAGAAGAGGGAACAACCTGCTCGCACAATCTCCTCCCCCACATCCTGTGAGCACCGGAGGATTTATACCCTGGGCCACCTCCACGACTCGTACCCCACGGACCATTATCACCTCGAACAGGTGAGCGGCATTCCCGTTGCTCGCAGGTCACGGAGCGGACGGCTTGTGATTCTGGAACAGCCTCCTTCCCCTCCCGTTCAGCCACATGCCTGAGCCCAGGCCTCTTCTCTTCTCCTGCTTTGTACCCCCGCCCCCATGTGGGAGGTGGTGCATATGGGTCACCCTTACTCAGTTTTCTGTGTGCCAGGCACCTTGCCAAACACTTCATGTGCTTCATCTCCTTTTCTCCTCACAAATGACCACATGCAGGTCCTCTGCATTCCCAGTTGATAGATGAGGAGGCTGAGGCTTTGGGGGAGAGAGTCTCTGGTGGAACAAGATTCGAATGTAGGTCTCTGCTCACCCAGGATGCTTTGCTGCCTCCTGTGTTCCTCCGTCCAAAGGGCCACCTGGCTTTATGTGAAAGCACATAGCCGCGGCTGGAACCACAGAATACTGTACACTTGGCTTGAGCGCCCTGGCATCGTGGACTACAGGCCCAGGCTTGCTTGGGGAGCTGTAGCTGGAATTCAGTAACTCAACAAATATTTACCAAGCGGCTGTTTTTCAGAGCTGGTTTGCAAACTGTGGGGCGTGGACTGGTGCCCATGTGGGTGATGTGGCCACCAGTCTGCTTTGAAAAAAGAAAAGGCACGAGGCACTGAGGTTTTATAACATAAAGCTAGATTTATATGACTTTTTTCAAAATCATTTTACTGTGTGCGTGCTTCCTAATATTTTGGCATTAAAATGTTCTTTTTTAAAATCACATCATGGTAGCAGTAGATGGGAATTGACTTTTTGACACTCCTTACTTTGCAAAATAAATTATTAGCAAAGTCTGTGTCAGCTCCCAAGATTTGTTTTTAAATACTGCAGGATTGTGATTTTCCAAAGTTGGGGAAACTCTGACATCAAGGATCTAGCAGAAATCAGGGCAAAGCCTGTGAGACATGGCCCTTGCCCTCAAGGAGCTCATGGTCTAGTGGGAAGTGTTGAGTAAATCTAATTACCGTGTGATAAATTCTAGGACAATATTATAATGATAATATTGGCAACAGGTGCCAGGCGCATCCTGTGTGGCAGGCCCTGTGCTGACACCGCATAGATTCTTTCTCTTCGTTCCACAATCGCCCTATGCAGTTTGTCAGTCAGGGAAACCAAGTCTGAGGCGTAATAACTTGCTAGTAAATCTCATGGTCCGAATTCCACTCCGATGGGTTTGCTCAGAGCCATGCTCCTCACCCCTTAAAAAGCCTTCATGCTCAAGGGCTTTGAAGGTGGAAACTCTCATTGTTTGCCACAACTGGGATACCCTGTGCAAGGCAGGCTTACCTGTATCCACTCAATAACTGTGTTTAGCTCCTGCTGCTCTGGACAAGGCACTGATGCAAACTCTAGCAGGACAACCTGCAGAGATGACGATTCCATCCTAAGGGAGAATGCAGGTTGGGTCTGAAGGCTTAGAGGGTGTGGCTCTGGGGTTGGGCCATCCCGGGCTCAGATTCCAGCTGTGCCACTCACCACCTGTGAGATCATGGCAGGATTCGAACGCAGTTGGCCTCTGGAGCCTGTACTCTCACCCTTTGCGTATCTCAACATCTAGAAATCCGGATGGGGTCACTCACCTCAGGGCTGGGAGTTTCACAGAAGGGAGGTGAGGATATTCTAGGGAGGCCTCGAGTTCTCCTTTTTGATGTAGGTATGTCCAGCTTCTGAAAATTCAAACTTTATTCTTATATGTGTATACTTCCCAGCACATATGGTAATGCTGCAACAAAAAGGGGGCAAATGCTGGTCTCCACCCATTAAATTGATTTCCTGACGCAGGAAGGGATTGAAACTCACGATTTGAAATACATCTTTGATCCACAAGCTGTTCAGTAATTACAGGATGGGTCAGTTTCTTAAAGCAGTGCCTTTGCCAAGGTGAAAGACGCACACTGGGAGTTTGTTTTGCCACTGCTATAAAGTAACGTCTCCTTTTTCCTGGGGCAGCCAATGCCAAGGCCCTACCGCCAGGTGAGCTTCCCGGACGACGACGAGGAGATCGTGCGCATCAACCCCCGGGAGAAGATCTGGATGACGGGCTACGAGGATTACCGGCACGCACCGGTGAGGGGCAAATACCTGGACCCCTCGGAGGACGCGGACTCCTACGTGCGCTTCGCCAAGGGCGAGGTCCCCAAGCACGACTACAACTACCCCTACGTGGACTCCTCAGACTTTGGCCTCGGCGAGGACCCTAAAGGGCGCGGGGGCAGCGTGATCAAGACCCAGCCCTCTCGGGGCAAGTCCCGGCGGCGGAAGGAGGACGGGGAGCGCTCCCGGTGCGAGTACTGCCGGGACATGTTCAACCACGAGGAGAACCGGAGGGGCCACTGTCAGGACGCGCCCGACTCCGTGAGAACTTGCATCCGCCGGGTGAGCTGTATGTGGTGTGCGGACAGCATGCTCTATCACTGTATGTCGGACCCCGAGGGGGACTACACAGACCCGTGCTCGTGCGATACTAGCGACGAGAAGTTTTGCCTCCGGTGGATGGCTCTTATTGCCTTGTCTTTCTTGGCCCCCTGTATGTGCTGTTACCTGCCCCTGCGGGCCTGCTACCACTGCGGAGTGATGTGCAGGTGCTGCGGGGGGAAGCACAAAGCAGCTGTGTGACTCGGTTTCCCTCCCCACCCCCCTCCATCCACAGCCCCAAGGGGACTTGTCTTCTGCATTCTCTCATCTCTCCCCCGCTCCCGGGTACCCGAGGCGCCGTTCCAGCCTGGGGAACCTGCCTGGTGGACTCTGCACCCCCCGCCACCCACTCTGCATCAGCCACCCCCGCGCGCGCTCGCTCAGTGTTGTAAGGAAGGGAACCTCCGCCTAGACGCTCATGCATTATTAACAATCTGTAATCCAGCTAACTGTCTCACATAGGTGTTGATTTCACGTCCTTCCTGCCCACCTCTTCCAGCTCCAAGGCGCCTTCCGTGGGAACTGCTGATTTTTTGGTGGGTCTTGTCGTTGGTTTTTCCCAGAGCTCGAAGACCATCTTTCTCTTGGTTGAGCTTGCCTGTTGCTAACGAGCTTGCTTCCTCGGGTTCCTGTGGAAATGGAATGTCAGAATGATGAAACCCTACCAGATGTATTTGAACCTGCAGTCGGTTATTATGTATAGGAGGTGAGCTAGTTAACAAACTTCTACCACTAAATGAGATCGCATTAACTTTTTCTAAAGCCAAACTTCCCATGTAAGCTGCAGTTTCTATCTGGAGCCCATCATCCTCTTCTCTCCCTCACCCCAAAATCTGTCAGTTATTCACTGATGTAAAACATTCACTCCTAAAATGACTGAGAATTGAGCCTTAACTTCAGATTAACTTGTGAGAATCAGGAAAATTCTTTAAACTGCATCGCATCCTCTCAGACCAGGGCTAGAAAGGGGATTTCAGGTTTCTCCGAGCCTCCCCACTTACCCCTAAAGTAGAACTTTTTAAAATTGTGTCACCACCACTTGTAAAAATGTAGCAATATCAGAAGAAAACACTAATGAAGTAGGAAATTTTGCTTATTGTTTTGCAAACCAAATAGTCTCTTCAAAACAAACCAGTGTTCTCCCAAACACGGTCCAGTTGAGAAACACTGAGGTTGTGGTAAATAAAACTTATAGGAGCTTTTTTCCCCCAATTGGCTATTTTCTATTAACTGGGGGAAATTTTAAATGTCATCAATTTGAAGAGTGGTGGGTTGCATTTTGTTCACGGGTTTGTGTGTTTGTTTTCATTTTGGACTCCATGTCACCATGTTCTTCGTTTATACTTGGGAAAAAACAAGGCCATATGTAAACACCCTTCCAATGCCTAAGTGTCTTTCTCCTGCAACTCCAAACCCAAACTTGCCACTTTGGGTGCACGGATGGTTAGGTCAGCAGGCTGGGTCTACTTGTCGCCTTGCCACATAGGTTTCTAATTAGCTGGAAAAGAGTATTTTTCTAATATATTGCAAGGAATGGCCAAATCTTACTGCAGAAAGAAGAAAAGTGAAGAGCGGTTCCCTAGCATAGGACCTAGCACAGTACAGTCAGAACGCTATGGAGACCATGGGGACAGGCTTGTCAGCGCTGGCTCTTCTTCCTGCCGTGATCTTCCTGTGATTATTGCCAGCTGAGAGCATGGCCTCATTCCTCTCTCCCCCATTCCTTCTCTGTTGCGCACAGGACATCAGTCTCCAAGGAAAGGGACTTTTTTTCTAGTCTGCCAATCATTGGGAACGTGCTAGCCATGCTTACCTTCCTCGGAATGTTTTCAGCTCATCAGAGAGCCCTTGGCATTTCTTCGTCACATCATCCGTGTAAATACCCAGTGTGCTTATGAGTTTGTTGGTAGATGTTTTCATTTGTTGGAGTGGCTGGTTTGGGTCTTCCACTTTGGGAAAGGAGCAGAGAGCTGTTAATCTGGTGATGTAAGAGTCGTTTCCCAGCCTGGAGAACTTCTAGAAAACCTTCAGCCAGCCTCCAAACGCTGTCGAGAGATCTTCTCCCCCATCCTGAGGCATTTCCTCAGGGTCTTTCTCAAGGTCTCCTCTCTACAAAGCACAACACTAATGTATGTTTTGTTAGACCTCAGTTCAGGTGTCCCTATTTATTTCAGTAAGAATACACCTATCCCGTTGGCTTTCTGTTTGCCATCTCTGTTTAGTCGTTATCTGTCTCTCTCTTCCTTTACCCCTTGTCCTTTTCCACCCCTTTGAAGAGTTAATGCTAGTGAATCTTACTCCGCGTATCCTTTTTGGTTTGTGAAGAAGGCAGCGGGTTAAGGGCACAAGGACAGCCATGGGGACATTTATGTAAATACGTCTCTAATTGCCACACTGCAGCCGAACAGTGTGTAGTATTTCCCCAGTCAGCTTTGCCATACTGACGTCAATCATCTGAGAGAAATTATTCAGACTTTATTTTTGTATCTGTGGTAACAAAACATTAACCAAAAGATTTTCTGTTTGGAAGCTTCCCCCAACCACGCCCCTCCCCCCAAACCACCAAGCTGTTTGCTCACATTAACAAATTAAAGTGCCTGAAGCATAATTCATTCTTTATCTGTGTACTAAAAACCCTGTTGTATTGATTTTTTATAATAAGCCTTTTTACCTCTGTGTAAAAAATATATATACAAGTGTATGATGTACATTTTAGTTCTTAACTTTTTTTTATGGTTTCTAATATGTATGACCAATGTAGCCATTGCTTTAAAATGTACCATGTAAATATAAACACATCCTATCAGATCGCTGGCTTTGGGATGTTTGTCTGGCTGGAGACAGGGTAACATTTGAGCCTCTGCGGACGTGGGAGCTCTCGCACACAGGATGGGAAGGGGTTTCCTTTGGAGAAGGATGTGTGGACACCAGCCTGTTTTGGAGGCCCTTCCCGCCTCTGGTTATGTCATATCCCCCAGGGGAGACTGTAGCTCCTTGGGCTCGGATGCCTCAAGTGAAAAGAATGCTGTATGTCACCGCCCGAGGAACACCCCCCCATCCTCGGCCTGGCTTCCCCCCATGCGTGCTCCTTGGAGGGAACAGCTGTACTTCCTCCGAGTTGTTTTCCACTGGTTCCTGCTGAACCTTGAGAGAGAGAGAGTGTGTGCGCGCGTGTGGCGTTTGGAAGACAGCTTCTCACCGAACACAATTGTTAAAACTGCAAGATCCTTGGTCCGCTCAGAACGATTCGATTTTAGTGATATTTGGCCCACTTTCAGTTCCAAATGGGATCTTTGGATGCTTAAATGTTACAGTGACAATCCCTTGGAGGAAATAAAGTATGGGGTCTTTCAAGGGTCACAGAAGAAACTTTCAGCTTCTTCTCTAGAGAACCAAGTAGGGGCCTTAAAAAGAGACGTGCAGAGGGGTCTCTCCATCCTAGTCTTGACCCTTCACAAAAAGGGGTGAGTGTTCCAAACCACTGGCAAAGGTGAAAAGCAGCAGAAGATGCTGGGAATTAGAAACTAAAGAGAAAGAAACAAGTCATGAAGACTGGTAATCAAGAGATGATTAGAGAACTTCATGAGAGCTCTTTTGTTAGGGCAGGAGCACAAACCAGGTTATAGGGGGTGAAGAGTCAACATGGAGGCAATAAAAATATCAAACGTAAAACATGTTTTCAAGAAGTCTGATGGTGGGACTTCCCTGGTGGCACACTGGTTAAGAATCCGCCTGCCAATGCAGGGGACGTGGGTTTGAGCCCAATCTGGGAAGATCCCATGTGCCACGGAGCAACTAAGCCCGTGTGCCACAACTACTGAGCCTGCACTCTAGAGGCCGAGAGTCACAACTACTGAGCCCAGGCGCCACAATTACTGAAGCCCAAGGGCCTAGAGCCTGTGCTCCACACCAAGAGAAGCCACTGCAACAAGAAGCCAACTCACCACAATGAAGAGTAGCCCCCACTTGCCGCAACTAGAGAAAGCCCATGCGCAGCAACAAAGACCCAACACAGGCAATAAATAATTTTTTTAAAGTTTGATGGTAAAGGAACAATGGGATTGCCCTGAAGGAGAACTGGTGAAGTAGAAAATTAATATCTAATGAGACAATATGTACGCATTTACTGATCATGCCAATCCTGAATAAATTGCTCTGATTTTTAAAAAGGACACAGAAGCCATGTCCAGAGGTTCAGGGGCCCCAAGATCTCACCTGACCTCATGCCACCCAGCGAGGCACACCCCTCCCATCATCCCTATTTGGAGTTGAGGAACTGAGGCTTAGAAAGAGTATGTAACTAAGCTAACCTGTGGTCACATGAGGCAAGGACTGAACCAGATGACTGACTGCAGAGCCCAGGTCCTTGCGGGGCCTCACTGATAGCTCTGCTCACCCCCTCTCCGTTTGTGGGCTTGAAAAGTGGGCACCAGGAAGAGCCTTGCCCAGTCCTTCCTGTTTCCTTGGGCCCATCGGGCTGCTGCAAGATTTGTCATCTGGTACCCTGCACGCTCAGCCAGGAGTTGGGCTCACTACATCCATCATCTTCAACCCTCTGTGGAGTAGAGGGTTCATTTCCACTTCACAGGTGAGGAAGCAGGGGTAGAGGAACACGTTACTAGCCATTAGCCCTTGGGCAAGTGATGTCACCTTTCTGAGCCTCAGTTTCCTCGGGTGTAACAAGTGGGATAATACCCACCCTCAACATGTCGTGAGGCGCAATGATTACAATTCACACTATCGTTACAGTGCAGTATGCAGGAGGTCCTTCAAAATGCTCCTTCTTCAGTTCCTCCTCTATTCTGGGACCCTAGGAAACACCAAGAACTGGAGAAGACAATGTCTTTTGAAGCACAGGAGGCTGAAGCCATTGTGGATATTTTGTGAGTATGTAGACCTACAAAATACGTGTGTTGAGATTTCTCTGTCTTAACTTCTCTGCAATTCTAAATTAGGTTCTGCTTCCTTGCTGGCCCTCCCAAATCCCTTCACGGCCCTTATGACAGCTGCAGAAGGGCACCAGGCTGGCTGATTCCTCAGGAGCCAATGCACACAACTTACCTTGCAGAGCTGCCTTCCTGAACCTCCTGCCCCTCTTCTGTGGCCTTTAGGGTGTGAGTCAGTGGCCTCACCTCCTGGGCCTCTGTTTCTCCCTGTTGCTCTCCTGTTGCTAGTTACCACTCACTCTTAACCGTGGACACCTTGCAGAAAATCAGGAGATCTTTCCAGGGGAGAGAGTGTTGCAAGACTTCTGTTTCCCAGGGACTTAGGGTGGTTTGTTATTTGAGCATGGCTTTCGAGCAGGCTGTCACAGTGCCATCCATGTGAACAACGGGCCAGAGCATATAAAAGTGTGGCAGCTGCTTGCAGGCACTCTGATTGCAGGCCTGTTGGGCTTTCTGATTTGTGGGGTTAGCTGGTTAGCAATATCACACTTTGTCTGTTTAGGCCTGAACCAAATGGGTGGGATGAAGTGAGAGGACCCTGGTGACATCTTGAACCACTGGATACCAGTTGTGACCTTGCAAATCAGGGCCCTGCCATCTCCTCAGCTAGAGCAGCCACCAGTGCTAGTGGTTCCTTCCAGGCAAGCTGACCCCCTAAATTAGGGCAGTGTTGGGGCCGGGGCCGGGGTGGGGTTGGAGGGTGGAGAGTAGAAGGAGACCAGGCTCTGTAAATTTATAAAGGAGGAACAAAACCAGTTATGTGATAGTCATGCCTTGTACACTTTTCCTCTCATTGTGTCATCTCTTATTTTTTTCCCCCAGTTTTGAGGGAGGGCTCTGATTATTATAAAAGTAATATACATAGTCATAAAAATGTCATATACCACAGAAGTATAAAAATGAGCATCTCCTTGTATTAGGTTGCTAGGACTGTTCACATCATCTTCCCTCTCTGTATCTCTGTGTCCAAATTTCCCCTGATTTGCAGGGTCACAGCTGGTATCTGGTGGTGCAAGATGTCAACAGGGTCTTCTCACTTCATCCCACCTATTTGGTTCAGGCCTAAACAAACAGACAAATTGTGATATTTATAAGGATATCAGTCATATTGGATTAAGGCCAACTCTAATGGCCTAATTTTAACTTAATTATCTCTGTAAAGACCTATCCCCAAATAAGTTCACATTCTGAGGAAAGAGAGTAGGACTCCATAGGAATTTGGGAGAGACATAATTCAACCCATAATACTCCTCTGTCTCACCCAAAGTAAGAACTGTGGGTCCTTCCAGGTTTTTCTATACATTTGTACACAGATGTGTGTATGTGTGTACATTTGTGTGTGTGTGCGCGCACATGTTTGTTTTCTCTTTGGAGAGGAACAAAAATGCAGCTATGCCTCTACCTATACTGCTCTAAAACATGTTTTTGTTTTGTTTTGTTTTTATTTAAACATACATCCTCCGCCACTGTATGCCTTTTGATTGGTGAATTCAGTCCATTTCCATTGAAAGTAATCATTTATATACATTGCCATTTTGTTAATTGTTTTGTAGTTTTTCTGTTCCTTTCTTCTTCTCTTGCTCTCCTCTTTTGTGATTTGATAATTTTCTTTAGTGGTATGGTTAGATTACTTTATCTTTTGTACATCTACTATGGCTTTTTGCTTTGTAATTACCATGAGGCTTACGTAGAACAACTTATAACAGTCTATTTTAAGTTGATTACAACTTAAGTTTGAATACAGTCTAAAGGTCTACATTTTTCATCTCCCCCCCACTACGTTTTCTGTTTTTGCTGTCATGTTTTACTCCTTATCTTGTGTGTCCCTTAACTAATTATTGTAGTTATAGTTATTTTTACTACTTTTGTCTTTTAACCTTCATACTAGTTTTATATGTGATTAATGTACCACCTTTACATTTGATTATTCTAAATTTTACTATATATATACCTTTACCAGTGAAATTTATAGTTTCATATGTTTTTCTGTTACAAATTAGTGCCCTTTCTTTTCAACTTAAAGAAGTCCCTTTAACATTTCTTGTAGTGCTGGTTTAGTGATGATGAACTCCTTTAGCTTTTGCTTATCTGAAAAACTCTCTCTCCTTCAACACTGAAGGACAACTTTTCTGAGCATAGAGTATTCTCAGTTGGAAGTTTTTCTTTTAGCACTTTGACTATCTCATGCCGTTGCCTTCTGGCCTGCAAAGTTTCTGCTGAAAATCAGCTGATAGTCTTATAGTAGTTCCCTTGTATGCAACAAGTTGTTTTCCTCTTGCTGCTTTTAAGATTCTCTTCTTGTCTTTAACTTTTGACATTTTCATTATAATGTCTCTATAGACCCATCTTATGTGTTGCCTATAAGAAACTCACTTCTGATGTAAGGACACACAGAGACTGAAAGTGAAATAATGGAAAAAGGTATTCCACGATATGGAAATGGTGAAAACTGGGGTAAGCTACACTTATATCGGATGAAATAGACTTTAAAACAAAGACTATAATAAGAAACAAGAGCATTACATAACGATAAAGGGGTCCATACTATAAGAGGATATAACATTTGTAAATATTTTTGCATCAAATATAGAAGCACCTAAATATATAAAGCAAATATTAACAATCCTAAAAGGAGAAATAGACAGCAATACAATAACAGTAATATTCCACTTTCATCAATGAATAATCATCCACACAGAAAAATCAACAAGGAAACATCATCCTTAACCAACATGATAGACCATATGAACTTAACAGATAAATACAGAACATTCCATCCAAAAGTAACAGGATACACGTTCTTCTCAAGCACACACGGACTTTTTCCCCAATATAGATCATGTTAGACCATAAAACTTAATAAATTTAAGAAAATTGAGATCATAGCAAGCATCTTTTCCAACCACAATTATATGAACTAAGAATCAATTACAAGAAGAAAACTGGAAAATTCACAAATATGTGGAGGTTAAACTACATACTATCAAACAACCAATGAATCAAAGAGGAAATCAAAAGAGAAATCAGAAAATACATTGAGACAAATGAAAATATACCAAAATGTATGGGATGCAGCAGGAGCAGTTCTAAGAGGGAAGTCTATAGTGATAAATGCCTACATCAAGAAATAAGAAATATCTCAAATAGACAACCTAACTTTATACTTCAAGAAACTACAAAAAGAAGAACAAATGAAGCCCAAAGTTAGCAGAAGGAAGGACATCAAAGATCAGAGTGGAAATAAATGAAATGACTTAAAAGGCAAGAGAAAAGATCAAGAAAACTAAAACCTCATTCTTTAAAGTGATCAACAAAATTGCCAAACCTTTAACTAGACTCACCAAGAAACAGAGAGGACTGAAAATCAGAAAGGGAAGAGGAGACATTACAACTGATACCAGAGAATTACAAAGGATTTTAGGAGAATACTATGAACAATTATACACCGACACATTCGATAACCTAGAAAAAGTGGGTAAATTTCTAGGAACATACAGCCTATCAAGATGAATCAGGAACTTTCTGGCAGCCCAATGGTTAGGACTTGGTGCTTTCACTGCCCAGGTCAGGGAACTAAGATCCCACAAGCCACACAGTGTGGTGGAAAAAAGAGAGGAAAAAAAAAGACTGAATCATGAAGAAATAGAAAATTTGAATAACTCAGTAAGGAGATTGAATCAGTAATCAAAAACCTCCTAACAGACAGAAGTCTAGGACCAGATGTCTTTACTATTGAATTCTACCAAACATTTAAAGAAAAATTAGGGTATCCAGAAGGAAGGAAGGAAGCAAGGGAGGGAAGAAGGGAAGGGAAGGGAAAGAAAGAAAAATACCAACCCTTCTCCAATTCTTCCAAATAAATAAAAGAGGAGGAAACACAAACTCATTTTACAAGAACAGCAGTACTCTAATACCAAAACCAGACTAGGACACAACAAGAAAAGAAAATTCCAGGCCAATAAGCCTGATAAACATAAATGCAAAAATTCCCTACAAAATATTAGCAAACCAAATTCAACAATAATTACAAGGATCATATATCATGACCAAGTGGCATTTATTCCAGACATGCACAAATGGTTCAAATTCTTCAAGTCAATCAATGTGATATACCACATTAATAAGATAAAGAATAACAGTCATCATCCCTATGGATGATACAGGAAAAGCTTTTGACACAATTCAACATCCATTTAGATTTTTTTTAAAACTCTCATTATAGTGGGTTTAAAGGGATAGTACCTCAACATAATAAAGGCCGTATATGACAAGCCCACAGCTAATATCATACTCAAGGATGAAAAGCTGAAAGATTTTCCTCTAAGATCAGGAACAAGACAAGGATGCCTACTGTTAGCATTTTTAATCAACATAGTATTGGAAGCCCTAGGCAGAGTAATTAGACAACAAAAAAGAAATAAAAGATATCAAAATCAGAAAGGAAGAAGTAAAACTGTCACTATTTACAGATGACATGATGTTATAAATGCAGAAAACCCTTTATAAAGACTCCAAAACAAACAAACAAACAAAAAAACTGTTGGGTTAATAAATTCCGTAAATTTGCAGGATACAAAATCAATATACAAATGACTGATGCATTTCTAGACATTAATAATAAATTATCAGGAAGACAAATTAATAAAACAATCCCATTTACAGTTATGCCAAAAAGAATAAAATGCCTGTGAATAAAATTTATCCAAGGAGGTGAAAGACTTGTACACTGAAAACTATAAGACACTGATGAAATAAATTGAAGAAAATGCAAATAAATGGAAAGACATGCTGTGTTCATGGGTTGGAAGAATTAATGTTAAAATGTCCATACTACCCAGAGCAGTCTACAGAGCCAATAAATGCCTGTCAAAATTCCAATGGCACTTTTCGCAGAAACAGAGCAGTCCTAAAATTTGTATAGAACCACAAAAGACCCTGAATAGCCAAAGAAATTTTGAGAAAGAAGAACAAAACTGGAGGCTCCCTGATTTCAAACTGTATTACAATGTTGTAGTAATAAAAACAGCATGGCATCAGCATAAAGTCAGATACATAGATCAATGGAACAGAATAGAGAACCCCAAAATAATCCCACACATACATGGTCAATTTATTTACAGAAAAACCAGGAATGTACAATGGGGAAAGGATAGTCTCTTTAACAAATGGTGGTGGGAGGGACTTCCCTGGTGGCGCAGTGGAAAAGCATCCTCCTGCCAATGCAGGGGACATGGATTCGAGCCCTGGTCTGGGAAGATCCCACATGCTGCAGAGCAACTAAGCCTGTGCACCACAACTACTGAGCCTGTGCTCTAGAGCCCACATGCCACAGCTAGTGAAACCTGTGCACCTAGAGCCCGTGCTCCACAAGAGAAGTCACCACAATGAGAAGCCCACACACCGCAACAAAGAGTAGCCCCTGCTCGCCACAACCAGAGAAAGCCCCGCATGCAGCTATGAAGACCCAACGTAGCCAATAAATTAATTAATTTTTTAAAATGGTGGTGGGAAAACCAGACAGCCACATGCAAAAGAATAGAGCTGGACCACTATCTTACACCATACACAAACAAACGTTAAGTCAAAATGGACTAAAAACTTGAACATAGGACATGAAACCAAAAAACTCCTAAAAGAAAACATGGGTGAAAAGTTCTTTGACATTGATCTTTTTTTTTAATTAATTAATTAATTTTATTGGCTGTGTTGGGTCTGTTTTGCTGTACACGGGCTTTCTTTTTGGTTGTGGTGAGTGGGGGCTACTCTTCATTGTGGTGCATGTGCTCCTCATTGCCATGGCTTCTCTTGTTGCAGAGCACGGGCTCTAGGCATGTGGGCTTCAGTAGTTGCAGTACATGGGCTCAATAGTTGTGGCTCACAGGCTCTAAAGCTCAGGCTCAATAGTTGTGGCGCACGGGCTTAGTTGCTCCGCGGCATATGGGATCTTCCTGGAGCAGGGATCGAACCCGTGTCCCCTGCATTGGCAGGCAGATTCTCAACCACTGCACCACCTAGGAAGCCCTCTTTGACATTGATCTTGATGATGATTTTTTGGATTTAACACCAAAAGCAAAGGCAACAAAAGCAAAAATAAGTAAGTGGGACTACCTCAAACTAAAAATCTTCTGCACTGCAAAGGAAACCATCAACAAAATGAACACGAAACCTATGGAATGGGAGAAAATACTTACAAATCATATATCTGATAAGGGGTTAATATCCAAAATATGTAAAGAACTCATAAAACTCAATAACAAAAGCACAAACAATCTGATTAAAAAATGAGCAGAGGAAATGGACAGTTTTCCAAAGAAGACATGCAGATGGCCAACAGGTACATGAAAAAGTGTTCAATATCACTAATTATCAGGGAATTGCAGATCTAAACCACAATGAGGTATCACCTCACCCCCATTAGAATGGCTGTCAAACAAGAAATAACAAGTGCTGGCAAGGATGTGGAGAAAAGGGAACCCTCCTGCACTGTTGGTGGGAATGCAAATTGATGCAGCCACTATGGAGAACAGTATGGAGGTTCCTCAGAAAATTAAAACTAGAACATACAATCCTGCAACTCCACTTCTGGCTGTTTATCCAAAGGAGATGAAAACACTAACTCAAAAAAGATATGTGCACCCCAATGTAATCTTTATTCTAGCATTATTTACAGTAGCCAAGACACACACACACACCCACACACACAGGAATATTACTCAATATTATAAAAAAGACAGAAAGCTTGCCATTTGTGACAACATGGATGAACCTTGAGGGCATTATGCTAAGTGAAATAAGTCAGAGAAAGATGAATAGTGTATAATGTCACTTCTATGTGGATTCTGAAAGGAAGAAAAAACGAACTCATAAATACAGAGAACATATTGGTGGTTGCTAGAGAGAGGGAGTGTGGGTGGGCGAAATGGGTGAAGGGGGTCAAAAGGTAGAAACTTCCAATAATAAAATAAGTTCTGGCAATAACGTATTAGCATGGTGACTATAGTTAATAATCTATATTATATATTTGAATGTTGCTAAGAAGGTAAATCTTAAAAGTTCTCATCACAAGGGAAAAAAAATTTAATTATGTGTGGTGATAAACTTATTGTAGCGATCCTTTCACAGTATATACAAATACTGAGCATGTTGTATACCTGAAACTAGTATAATGTTATATGTCGATTTTATCTCAATTTTTAAAAAGCTATGAGAATACAGTTTTCTTCCATTTAGACATTAAAGAGACTTGCAAAGTATAAGCCAGTGACCCTCTTCTCACTAAAATATTTTTAAATTTGAAAAGCAGCTATTTTTCATTTGAAAATGTTATTTATGGTAACATGCCAAGGACTTATTTAAAACAAAAGTTTAATAAATATTCTTAAATTTCTCAGTTTTAGTTTCTAATGCAGTCATATCAATAGCTACACCCTACTCAAACTGAAGCTCTTTGGGGTCCTCAATAATTTTTATAAAGGGATCCTGAGAGCAAAAATTTGTGGCCTCTTCCTCTCTTTGGTTAACAGGCTGTTTCTTACTCAATTCTGCCCTTTTTCTCTTTAAATGCAGCTTTGACTCTGGCTCTACTCTTTCGGGTACTTTATATTATCTTATTTTCGCCAGCTCTCTTTGTATCTCTTCTTATATCTCAGACTGTTTTGTTCCTTCTTCGGCCAGTTCCACTGAGACCGTATCTTCTTGCATCTCTCAGAGGACACAGCACAGCTGTTATCTAGAATCAGCATCTGTTTCTTGTAGAAAAGTCAAGAACAGTCATGTTCAGAGAGATCTGCTGCCTCCAGGTCTGGAGGGCAGTTTTTCTCTCCTTCAGGCTCTACTGTCTTTCCCTTGGCCCCCTTTTTTCAGTATTTTTCCATCACATGGAGAGCCCACTATTCAGGCTCAGTCTTGGCCATCAGACAAGGTAAATGCAGTGCCTTTAGCCTCCCACTTGGGTGCTGGCAGTTTTGGCTCTGACGCTATGCTGGTGAGCACCGTCTGGGGTGTCTCTGAGCCAGCCTAGGGTTGCTCTTCTGCTCAGGTCTTGGGATCTCGGATTAGGCTAGAGAATCAAATGTAGTTTGCAGACCTTTGAGCAGCCACTCCCAGCACCCTTCTCTTTTCTACCATTGTTGATGACACGTCCTCTAGCAATGAAACCTCTGAAGGTGACGCACGCCTTCAGCCATCCTTCTCTCTCTCTCACTGTATTACATGCTGGGAACGGCAGTCTTTGTCATTTAGAGAGAGGCAGAAAAGGAGGATGAGACTATCCTGTCCGACCTCGAAGACAATTCCTGCCTGCCCAGGTGGAAGATCATCACCAGTGAAGGGACTGAGTAAAACAAAACTACTTCCTTCCCTCCTGGGGGCTGTCTGTCCCATTCTGGCTCAGAGGGGGCAACACAAATGGTGCAAAATCCAAGAATGTTCTTCTAAATGCATCCCAGTGGACAATGTGGTTAGTGAAAAGTCTGCCGGGCGTTTGGCACCCGGCCTTCTCTTTGGTCATAGGGCTGTTGCCAGGTTTCACATTTGTGTGGGACTTCCTGGGCAAATCTTAGGTGATGCTGGAAGGGGTATCAGGTGTGTCTGGTCTGCTTCTTCACTCACCTGGGTGTCTCTGGGAGTAATATGTGTGGCTTGATGTAAAAACCATCTCACGTCTTTGTCTTCTTTCGTCAAGCCTGGGTAATAACTACCTCTGTCTCATGCCCACCATGCTCCATTAGTAACTATGGTTGCCTTTTGAGAGTCTTCCAAAAACATCTTTCCTTGCCAAAAGAGAGAAAATTGATCATGTCTGCCCAGCCTGAAAGCTGACATTGTAGGCTGTCACAAAACCATCCTGTGCAGTGTGCAGCAGAGTAGAAACACGGGACCCACGGCTGTGTTCCCTTTCTGAGTCTCCCCTCTGGGGCCAGGAAGTTGCGGTGTGGTTCCTGCATGCTGCTTCTGAATGAACGTCTTTGCTTCCTTGCTGGCTTGATGCAAGCAGAAGCCACTTTGCAGATGCCTCGCCCCAATGGGGCCCAGGTATTTACATAGTGGCCTTTCTTTCTACAAACGGTGTGCGCCTCTGCAAATATTTTAGGTCTCCCTGCATGCCTGTGGGCCCCTAAGTGCCATTCACCAGCTTTTAAGTTTGTTTTGCAGGCAGCGAGCCACCAAGAGGGAGGCCTGACTCAGAGCACAGGGGGCCCCGGCTGTCTGCTGCCACCACCTCCTACCACAGCAGACTTGGCAGGGAAGGAAGCAGTGGGTTTTACAGCTGGTGTTTTTGGTTTGGAAAAAAAAGAGAAAAGAATTAAAAAAAAAAATACCTTGCACATGTAAAATGACACTAAATGTAAGTATATATGCAGTATTCTGGGACGAGAGAAACTGCGTGTTTTGCATGAATCATCACTCCTCTTGATGACAGCAAAGGAGATTTGCATTCAGCCTCTGGTATTTTGGGAGTTTGTTCCAAATGCTCTGAAAAGAGAGAGAGAAGGCCCAGGTTCCTTGCCTCTTCCTTAGAAGGAAGGTCGGGTCTGGGCTAGATTTGGGCACACGGGTTTGCTTCTGGTCCTCTCATCTGACTACAAAGATTCTCATTTTTTTTTTTTTCTATCAAAACTGGGTCAGCTGCTTCATGGGTGCTGGGGGATCAGGGTGTGGGGACGGGAGAAAGCCATGCTTTCCCAAGTCTGACTTGAGCCTAGAAGTATGTGTTGACAGAGCTAGTTGGGAGCGCCCTGCCCTTGCTGCCTCCCAGCAGGTGTGCTGGGCTCCCTGGAGGCAGGCCGAGCATCGCCAAGGTTGGGCGGCCAGTGGCCGGGAACACAGAGTCTTTCTAGGATTCGGCCTTTGCGAGTTACCAAAACATGGTGTGATGCTCTGAGGCTGACACATACCTTGGCAGGGGCAACGGGGCTTCTGCCCAGAGCTGGGAGTCCCCAGAGTCAGGCTGACCTCCAGGCTGTAGTTTGGCCTAGAGGAAGGGCCACAAAGTGGGTGGGGTGGCCTCTCTGGACAGACACACTGCCCAGGAGCACTGGGGCCACAAGAAGCAGGCTGACCCTGGGACCAAGGGCACAGTTAGTGCACCCGGGGAGAATCTGGCAGCAGCACGCCCAGGCACCCCACATCCCCACCCTCACATTCACCAGCAGAAGGGAGAACATCCTCACTGCCTGCATCACAGGCGCGTTGAAAATTCATTGTTGAGATGAGGCAGCCCACAGCATAAAAGCGGAGCATCACGCCTCTAAAATTCAAAACTTCACTTTTCCAAAGCTGTGTTAGACTCAAGTTTGGTGAAATAGAGTGCTGAGTCCAAAAATTAAAACAATTAACTCTACTGTTAAGTTCTGTTTCTTGCCTTGGGAGGCAGTTTCAAGAGTATTCACCTTATCAGAAGAACTTAATAGACATTACTCCAAAGAAGACATAGAGATGGCCAGTAGGCACATGAAAAGATGCTCAACATCACTAATTATTAGAGAAATGCAAATCAAAACTACAATGAGGGGGACTTTCCTGGTGGCGCAGTGGTTAAGACTCCGAGCTCCCAATACATGGGCCAGGGTTTGATCCCTGGTCAGGGAACTAGATCCCACATGCATGCCACAACTAAGAGTTCGCTGGCTGCAACTAACGAGCCTGCTAGCCACAACTAAGACCCAGTGCAACCAAATAAATAAATAAAATATTGAGAACAAAACAAAAATCTACAATGAGGTACCACCTCACACCAATCAGAATGGCCATTATTAAAATGTCTTCAAATAACGAATGCTGGAGAGGGTGTGGAGAAAAGGGAATCCTCCTACAGTGTTGGTGGGAATGTAAATTGGTGCAGCCACTATGGAAAACAGTATGGAAGTTCCTCAGAAAACTAAAAGTAGAACTACCATATGATCCAGCAATCCCTCTCCTGGGCATAAACCCAGACAAAACTATAATTCAAAAAGATACATGCACCTCTATGTTCATAGTAGCACTATTCACAATAGCCAAAACATGGAAACAATCTAAATGTCTATCAACAGATTAATGGATAAAGAAGATGAGGTACATATATACAATGGAATACTACTAAGCCATGAAAAAGAATGAAATAATTCCATTTGCAGCAACATGAATGGACCTAGAGATTATCATACTAAGTGAGGTAAGTCAGAAAGAGAAAGAAAAATACCATATGATATCTTATGTGGAATCTAAAATATGGCACAAATGAACATATCTACAAGACAGAAACAGACTCACACACACAGAGAACAGATTTGTGGTTGCCAAGGAGGAGGTGGGGGGAAGGAGAGGGATGGACTGGGAGTTTGGGGTTAGAAGATGCACACTATTACATTTAGAACATATAAACAACAAGGTCCTACTGTATAGCACAGGGAACTATATCCAATCTCCTGGGATAAACCACAATGGAAAAGAATATTAAAAAAAGAATGTATATATGTGTATAACTGAGTCAATTTGCTATACAGCAGAAATTAGCACAATATAAATCAACTATACTTCAATTTAAAAAGTATCAAGATAAAAAGTATTTGTATCATAAAATATGACATTATCTTTGTTACTCTTACTGTCATCTAAAAAGCAACTTGAAATTGTATCAAGCCTTAAAAATGTGCTAGCATCCAGGACATGGAAGCAACCTAAATGTCCATCAACAGATGAATGGATAAAGAAGATGTGGTACATATATACAATGGAATATTACTCAGCTGTAAAAAGCAGTGAAATTGGGACATTTGTAGAGACATGGATGGACCTAGAGACTGTCATACAGAGTGAAGTGAGTCAGAAAGAGAAAAACAAATACAAATATCGTATATTAACACATATATGTGGACTATAGAAAAATGGTACAAATCAACTGGTTTGCAAGGCAGAAATAGACACAGATATAGAGAACAAACAAAGGGACACCAAGTGAGGAAAGCTGGGAGGATTGGGGGGGAATGAATTGGGAGATTGGGATACCAAATTGTACACTCTAAATATATGCAGTTTATTGTAAAAAATAAAAAATTAAAAATTAAAAACATGTGCTAGTATGTAAAGCAATTATATTCCAGTAAAGAGCTTAAAAAAATTTTTTTTTTAATGTGCTAGAGTACCACAATCAGAAACAAACACAATCCGTATTGAAGGCATAAAATTGACCCTGATGCTAATAGATTTCAACTTATATAGAAAAAACAAAATTTGCCTTATAATAATTTTCTAAGTTTAAACTCTGTGTTGTTGTGTGGTGTATTCTCTATGTGTGTTTTATTTGGCAGTAAGATGGTTAAGAAAAATAAAAGTCCTCTGCAGAAGACCTAGCAGTTGAGTCGCACCTAAAAGCTAATATTTGTCCCCAAATCTACTATTATTAACAATAGTGACCACAGACCTATTCACGCAGCCCACAGTCACCTGGCCCCACAAGCCTGTGGACTTGGCAGAGACACGTAGTACTCAGGGTTACCCATGTGACACCCCCCCCCCCCCATTTCTGGCCAGTGGGAGAGCAGAGAGGCATGTAAGAATCAGCTCTTAGTATGACCCTCTTGTGCTCTCCCCACACACACAGCCAGGGCAATCAGAGAGGCCACCCGCTGAGGTGGAAAGCCACAGGTGAAAACAGATTGGGTCACTACAAGAGTCACTACAAGATGCACAGCTGACATGGGGAGTGGCCTGGGTCAGGAAGTGAAAGAATAAGGGAAAACACATCTTGGTATTCAGCCAATATAATTTTGGATTTTTGTTACCACCAAAGACTTTCCTGACTGATACAAAGATAGCAACAGTTTATATTAGAAACTTTAACATGAGACACAAAGCCAGCTTCATTCTACTGAAGGAAAGGCAAAAAGGTGATAAGAAGACCACCCACTCCCCTTCGCTAATCAGTCCTGCACACTCTCCCCTGGGCCCATGAGGGGCTTCAGGATCTTCTCAAGTCAGTACCGACTAGAGAAGAGGCAAAGCTCTGTTGAGCAGACCTTCTTGAGACATGAGGAGGCAGTGGAGGAGGCAGTGCACAAGAAGATAGAAGATCCTGCTCTGGCCCCACCCCACAGTCCTCCCCACCATGCTTGCTGTGTGACCTTGGGCAAGCTGCTTCACCTTTCTGGACTTCAGCCCAGGCCCCCTTAGGTGTGACAGGTCTCTACCTGCCTGGGGTGGCAGGCAGAACAGATGACCATTCCTGCCCCAAGGGGGATAGGATGAGATGGTGACTGAGAGCGGAACCTCTGCTCTCCACATTCTTATTCTCATTCAGAAAAGTCCCTGGGGGACCCAGCAGTGCTAAAGTCTGTTACTACCAAACTTGGAGGGCAGTACAGATGGGATGTCCCAAAGACAAGAGCCGGCATGGCCCCCCAGGTGCCATCCCCAACGCCCTGGATATGAGAAAAGTGCACTCTCTGAGTCAGCGACCTGGGAGTGACCCCAACTGTCCCCGGATGTCATCTTGCTCTTGTGATCAGAAGCACTAGGTTTCTCACACATGTGCAGGGGCCTTTGCTTGAGGATGCTCATTGGCACATTGTTACTGATGGCAAATATCTAGAAAGGCCAAGAAAAATCTAGCAGGTCCTAAATGTCCCTAAAGAGCAGACTGGTTAAGTTTTTATATATCCACACTATGAACTACTATGCAGCCATTTAAAAGCCAGGCAGCTGTCTCTGCACTGACGGTAAAGCTGTGTGGAAAGCACACAGCCATTTGTACACACACAGGTTTGGACACACGAGCATGTACACGTCTGTGTGTGTATCCTGTACAGGTGGAAGGCAACACAAGAAACCAGGAATGGTTGCTGCAGTGGACTGGGGTCTGGTGAGACAGAATTAATTTCTCTGTAAACCTTTCCATACTATCTTTTACCATATATGGATATATTCGGTTTTCCTTACAGTTTTTTTTGTCAAAGAAGAAAAGAAAGGAAACTCTGGCTTTGGATTCCAATCCTAGATTTTAAGCCAAGCTTCATGTCATCATAACTGTGTGATCTTGGGAAAACCTCAGTTTCCTCATCTGTAAAATGGGGATAATAGTAGTGCCTCCCTCATTGGATTGTTGTGAGGATTAAATGAGATCATATGTAAGAGTTTAGCCCAGGGCCTGACACCCATTAAGCATTCTTGGCATCCATTCATGGCACCCATTAAGCTATTTTTGATCAAGCACAAAGCTCCCTGTCCATTTGACCACAGGGCCCAGATATCTGACAGAATCATTAAGACCATTCCTTGAAGAGCGAGTGCCGGTATTGGTTTTAATATTTTATCACCTGGCAGCATCTTGTGGGAAACACTCATTTGCCTCTTCCTGTGCCCTGCCCAGCCTGCTCTTAACAGTCTCCAAAGCCTTCTTTTAAAAGTGTGCTTCTCCATATGGTTTCCCAAAACTCCTACTCAATAGGCAGGGTTGATATATAGCTGGGTGAGCATCCTTTTCTCCTTGAGCTTTTACAGAGGATGTGAGGGAAAGGGCTCTTCTTACCAAATGAGAGAGAAAAGACTCTCGAAGCCATTATGTGTCTGACACCAATTCAATTACCCCGTCCGTGCCCTTTCCAGCTCAGCACTTCCTAAACTTCATTAGTGCTGCAGCACGGCTGCCATCGACCCGTCACTGAGAGAGTCCTACACAGCAGAGGACACGCTGCATCGCCACAGGTCACTGCGGCACGTCTGCTTCCCGCACAAAGGCCGCTGGGGGCCTCCTGGGTGGAGAGGAGGGCCCCGTACAAACCTACCCCAGCCTGGTTTCCATCACCCAGAGTGTCAAGTGATGTTAAAAACAATCTTGGTGCTCCCGAGTGGGTGAACACATCCGCGTGCAGGGAGGGTGGGGCACCCCAGTCTCCTGGGGACAGAAGCTCCTGCGCCGGGATCCTTTCAGACCACACCCGGGCTGTTCATCTGTATCCTCTATAACAAACTGGTAAACAAATCTAAAAGGGGTAAAGAAAGAGAAAAGGAGGGTCAAAGAGTGACGAAAGAAGAGAGTTGAAGGAGAACTTTTCCCTAAGTAACTGGGGAATGAAGCAAAAGCAAAACATACATGAATACGCAAAGGAAATTCTATTCACCTGGTTATTGTTTCTAGTAAAAGACTGACTGTGATATATGGAAAGATCCTCCAGAGTAAAACCAAAAGATGAGGAAACGGAGGCTTGAAGAGTTCAAGTAACTTGGTGAGGTTAAGGGATGAACCCAGTTTTCTCATCTGATCAAGATGATCCCTGAAAGTCCTTCTACCGCCAAGTAAAAATATAAACTTCTGTTTTTGTTCTACACTCAAGAAATTCAGCATCTTTCCCAAGAACAGAAGCAACCTATTGTACACCGTCCATTGTTGCACAAAACTGAAAATGAATAATTTTTGTATGAATCACATTAAAAACTGAATATTACACTAAAAAAAGAACATGGGTTGTATAGCCTACTTTGGCTCCCGTTTTGTAAGGAAAATAGCTCTAGAGTCTCTCCTATTGCTCAATAGAGCCCAGCCACAACTACTTTACTTGTCTGTTGGACCAAAGTTTATAAGAGGCTTGAGGAAGGGGACTGTGCCTTTTGAACCCATGAACCATCCATTAATGACCTGATCAGGACTTCCCTGGTGGCGCAGTGGTTAAGAATCCGCCTGCCAATGCAGGGGACACGGGTTTGAGCCCTGGTCTGGGAAAATCCCACATGCCGCGGAGCAACTGAGCCCGTGCGCCACAACGACTGAGCCTGCACTCTAGAGCCCGAGAGCCACAACTACTGAAGCCCGCGCACCTAGAACCCGTGCTTCGTGTTCCACAAGAGGAGCCACCGCACTGAGGAGCCCTCGCACTACAATGAAGAGTAGCCCCCACTCGCCATAACGAGAGAACGCCCACATGCAGCAACGAAGACCCCACACAGTCAAAAATAAATAAATAAAATACTAAATAAATCTTAAAAAAAAAATTAATGACCTAATCATAAGAGTGGAAAGTAGATCCCAGGGAGACTGTGTTCTTATGAGCTATGATCCTGGAACCTGGATCTTGGAAGCTCTAGCTGGTACAGAGGGATGTAGCTGCTTGCCTTTGAAAAACACCACTGGGCTTGGACCGTGAGTATCTTGGCATCATCCATACTAGAGGCCCTTCCCCTCCCAGGCACCTGTGAGCTACTGGATTCATATGGAACCACAGAGGAAAAGGAGAACATCTGCCTCCTGAAATATGACTGAGATGGAACTCCTTGCCGCCGTGGCCAGTGGAAGCTTTGAGTCCTACTTAATCAGGGGAACAAAGTAATTGTGATGGTTTTGTTTCAATACTCAGGAACTAAAAATTATATCAACTATATTTGTATCCCTGGTGCCTAGCAGAAATCTTGGCACACAGTAGGTGTGTAATAAATGAATGACCACTCCTGAGGCCTTGTGAGATCTTCAGTCATCAGATGAAAATTCAATTACTTTTCATAAGTTCTACTATTTTCAAAGGCAGAGTGGGCTCTCACCATTTAGAAAATTGTTCACCCCCACGAGAGAGCAGAAATTCTCCCTTGTATCACATGTCACTCCCCTGCAGATGTATCCTTCCAATAGCTTCCCATCTCACTCTGAAGAAAATCAGTTTTTACCGTGACCTTCACAGTCCTACAAGATCTGGCCCCCACTATCTCTCCAACCTCATCTCCTAACACCCTCCCTTCTCTTTTACTCCCTTAAGCCACACTGGCCTCCTTGTTGTTCTTCAAACATGCTCCTGCCTCAGGACTTTGTGCTTGCTATTCCACCTGCCTGAAATGCCTTGAGATCTATGCATGGCTTCATCCTTTACTTCCTTCAGGTCCCTGCTCAGTATCACCTCTTTAGAAAATCCTTCCCTGGGAATTCCCTGGTGGTCCAGTGGTTAGGACTCAGCAGTTTCACTGTTGTGGCCCCAGTTTATTCCCTGGTCAGGGAACTAAGGTCCTGCAAGCCTCGAGGCATCGCCAAAAAAACAAACAAAAAAAGCCTTCCCAGATCACTTTACTCCCTCCATCTCCCCATCCCACACTTAACGCTCACACAACTTTATCTTCATAACACCTAGATGACATACATATGATACAGTTATTTATTTGTAGTCTGTTTTCTCATGAGAGCAATGAGGGAAAAGATCTTATCTGATTCTCTCTGGAATCTCCAATGCTTAGAACAGTTCCTGGCACATAGTAGGAACTCAAGAAATATTTGTTGAGTAAATGAGTGAAGTTAACCAACAAATTTGCCTATCTAGGCTACCACACCCCCTAGGTATTCTCTCCAAGTGAGATTTGATAGGTATGAATTTCAAAAACAGAATGTTGGAGCTGGAGGAGCCCCTGAGATGACTGACTTCTGCCCTTGTGGGGCCCTGCAGGGGCGGGGTTGTGGGCACCCGACACCTGTGAGTCCTGGGGCTTTCCGCTGATGGTAAGGAAGCTGCCTTGATGAGGGGAGACTCCCAGCCAGGCGCTCTGTGGTGTCTTCTCCAGCATCACTGGGCACAGAGCAAGAGGGAAATCCCATTGATGGTGAGCACCATTCTGAGAAAATATATTTGGGAAACCCTAGGTGAAAGCAATCTCCTGCCTTCCCCGGGCCTAGGTGAGCTTCTGTGCCTTGAGATTCTCCAAGGTCGGGTAACTATAGATTGCATTTTTCAAACTTTTTAAGCCCTTTTCTGGAGAACTGTTTTTGTGGGATTTGTGTTCTCTGGGACACAGCTTGGAAAACACTGGTTTCATGCTTTCTTCCTCCTGAAGCGCCATCTGAAGGTGTGTGGGAAGCTGCAGGAAAGCTGGTTGCTTTGGTTACCTAAAGAGCCCAGGGATGGGACTTTTCCTCACCACAAAACCAGGCCCCCAGCATCTTCCATCTCTAGGAGGAGCCTCGAAACACACTGCTTTCTACATTCTGCCTCCTCCAAGGTCCCCTAAACCTAAACCGGCTCTCTTCAGCATCTCTGTGCTCAAGCCCTCCACAAGTCTCACCAGGCTCATCTTTTCCCCTCTAGGTGGTACCTTCACCCACCTGCCTCCCACCTACTCCGGGGGCCCCGCTGAGAGGCCTTCCCGGAAGTGCCCCTCTTCCCTGCCCCTCGGCAGCCGCCTCACGGGGAGCCGCTTCAACAGCTGGTGAGCATCACGAAGGAGACACGCAGGTTCCTGACCAGCGTGTGCGTGACCTAACTTGGTAAAATAAGGACACACCTTGCTGGCATGTTCATGGCCATCTACACAGAGAAAGAGGAGGCTGGGAGGTGTCCTCCACCAGGGTGATGGTAGTTACCTCTGGGCAGTGGGCGTTGGGGTGGTTTTCTCCTCCTTTTTGGCTTAGCTGTATTCGTACATTTTATCTTTCTACGTGTTTAAAAAGAAGAAGAAAGCTCATGTAAGTGTCACAGAATCTGCAGCTGTCCTTCCATTCTTCACTAACTGTGTGACCTCAGAGCACGCAACCTCTCGGGTTCCTCATCTCAGAGATGGCCCACCTTGTTCCCGTCTGAGGTTCTCCGGGAACTGTCTCTGTCCCATCACTAGATTGCAAGCAGCTGGAGAGCAAGTGAGCGTCCTCTGTGTCACACCTCCTCGGCATCCTCCCGCAGGCCCATGCGGTGCCTTGCACGCTGCAGCGTTGTTATTTTTTTATTACTGCAGGTGCTAAATAAATCCTCAGTGACTAAGCCCAGAGCCAAACACATTTATCCTTGTCATCACTCCAATTCTGTGGGTTGGAGCCCAAGGCGCTGGAGATGCAATAAATCTGCTGTTTGGGCCCCACCTATTTCTCCACCAAGCAGATGTGGTCACCGGGAGCCAAGCCTGGGGTGATGGGCTGAGGCCCTGTGAGTTGGGAGTCCCAGGGAAGGGCTGGCCAGCTTCACAAACTCCCCTCCCAGGAGGTGTGGGAGTTGGCTTTTGGCAGTAATTTCCCCAGAAGGAAGGAAAGAGGCCCTGACCAGGTACAAAGGCAGCAGGTAAGAACCACGCCTGGGCTCAGTCCTGCCTGGGCCCTTTTGTGCCCATTACCTTGAGCCTGGGCAACTCACATCACTGCTCGGGCCTCACTTTCTCTGCCCACTAAAAGGCACAGTCACTCCTATATTTTGGATTATCACGAGAATAAAATGAGAGTCAGCACATAGCAGGTGCTTATAATGATCAAGTGGTACCTCTTAATATGGTTTGAGGGTCCAAAGCCAGTCCTAAATGAGTAAGTAGCCTCTGGATGGCTCAGAGTTCAGGGCTGGCTTAGTGCCTGGGACCCTTCCCCAGTGCTATCCAAGCTGCCATGGATATAACTCATTTATTTATTTGTTTTTAAGAACTTTTATTGAGATATAGTTAACATACAATAAACGGCATATATTTAGAGTGTACAGTTTGGTATCCCAGTCTCCCAATTCATTCCCCCCCAACCCTCCCCGCTTTCCCCACTTGGTGTCCATATCTGTGTCTCTATTTCTGCCTTGCAAACCGGTTGATTTGTACCATTTTTCTATAGTCCACATATATGTGTTAATATACGATATTTGTATTTGTTTTTCTCTTTCTGACTCACTTCACTCTGTATGACAGTCTCTAGGTCCATCCATGTCTCTACAAATGTCCTAATTTCGTTCCTTTTTATGGCTGAGTAATATTCCATTGTATATATGTACCACATCTTCTTTATCCATTCCTCTGTTGATGGACATTTAGGTTGCTTCCATGTCCTGGCTATTGTAAATAGTGCTGCAATGAACATTGGAGTGCATGTGTCTTTTTGAATTATGGTGTTCTCTGGGTACATGCCCAGCAGTGGGATTGCTGGCTTATATGGTAATTCTATTTTTAGTTTTGCAAGGAACATCCATACTGTTCTCCATAGTGGCTGTATCAATTTACATTCCCACCAGCAGTGCAAGAGCATTCCCCTTTCTCCGCACCCTCTCCAGCATTTACTCTTTGTAGATTTTCTGATGATGCCCATTCTAACCAGTGTGAGGTGATACCTCATTGTATTTTGATTTGCATTTCTCTAATGATTAGTGATGTTGAGCAGCTTTTCATGTGCCTCTTGGCCATCCATATGTCTTCTTTGGAGAAATGCCTATTTAGGTCTTCTGCCCATTTTTTGATTGGGTTGTTTTTTTGATATTGAGCTGGATGAACTGTTTATATATTGTGGAGATTAATCCTTTGTCTATTGATTCGTTTGCGAATATTTTCTCCCATTCTGAGGGTTGTCTTTTTGTCTTGCTTATAGTTTCCTTTGCTGTGCAGAAGCTCTGAAGTTTCATTAGGTCCCACTTATTTATTTTTGTTTTTATTTCCATTACTCTAGGGGGTGGGTCAAAAAAGATCTTGCTGTTATTTACGTCGAAGAGTGTTCTTCCTATGTTTTCCTCTAGGAGTTTTATAGTGTCTGGCCTTACGTTTAGATCTTTAATCCATTTTGAGTTTATTCTTGTGTATGGTGTTAAAGAGTGTTCTAATTTCATTCTTTTACATGTAGCTGTCCAGTTTTCCCAGCATCACTTATTGAAGAGGCTGCCTTTTCTCCATTGTATATCCTTGGCTTCTTTGTCATAGATTAGTTGACCATAGTTTATCTCTGGGCTTTCTGTCCTGTTCCATTGATCTATATTTCTGTTTTTGTGCCAGTACCATACTGTCTTGATATAACTCATTTAAAGCAAGCTCTAGGGACCTTCCCTGGTGGTCCAGTGGTTAAGACTACATGCTCCCAATGCAGAGGGCCCAGGTTCAATCCCTGGTCAGAGAACTAGATCCTGCATGCATGCCACAGCTAAAGATTCCATGTGCTGCAACTAAGACCCAGCATAGCCAAATAAATAAATATTAAAAAAATAAATAAATAAATAATAGAAAATAAAAATAAAGCAAGCTCCAGTTCTGACATGGGGAGGGCCGATCTTTCCCTTATGCTGTACAGCCTTGAGTGGATTTATGAAGCAAAAGCAACCTATGGTGCATCTTTTGTGTGCCAAACATCTGCTAGGTGTTCCATATCCCTTTCGTAGAGAGGACATCCATCGGGGTGCAGAAGAATAAGGTTGTGTCCAAAGCCACACAGCATGATAAATGGCCGCATGGGGGCCAAATGCTGCCCAGTTACTCCACTGAGAGAGAATGAGAAGCTCCTCCAAAGTCTGCTCGCCCCTATTTTGTTTTGCAGGCTCTGGAATTTTCCACTCCATGTGTTTAACACCATTTGTAGTGAAGGCGTCTCAATGCATCTTGGGAAGGAATGTGCTAATGGTACTATATACAAACTCACTTCTCCCACATCTCAGCCACACTGAAGTGCCACGCCTTTAAATAATTGCGAGACATTCTTCTCAGGATATTTGTGGCACAGGGCGGAAGCCATTATTGCCTCCTTGCAGCTGTGTTCCTCTAGGTTAGGGACCGTGATAGCAACCCAGAGCTGGGTACTGACTGAAGGGAAAGTGTTTCTACCAAATCCTGTGGGTGACTTGGACCCTCTTGAGTGTTCCCTAGAAACGCATCATCAAAATGGGAGGAGAGAAGACTAGATCCACCAGGTGCTGAACAAATGTTTCCTGACACGAGGATGCTTGGTGACAGTCACTTGAGGAACATAGCTAGGGGGTGGCTGCTCAGTCATTTAGACACACTGGAGTTTCACATTTGACCTTTGGCTTCCACATGAGACTAAGGGACAGAAAAATTTTCAAAGTCATTTTCTATTTACATAACTAGTTCAAAGGTAATGGTGGAAGTGAGGAATCCAAAGTCTACCTAGACTACTTCCTCTTTTTTTAATGTACGCCAGTGGTTTATAGCCTGTTTGTATAATAAATATCTTGTAAACTCCTTTTAATATCCCAAATGAAGTTCATGGATTATATAAGCCATCTATACACATTGTTGAAATATTAATGTAATACATGAACTCTAACACAGAGTTTTTAATGTGAGAACTACTGACATTGGGCCATGTAACTCCTGAAGTGCTGTCCTGTGCACTTGTAGATGTTTAGCAGCATCCCAGGCCCCTGCACCCAAGCCTGACAACCAAAAAGTTCTCCAGATATTGCCAAGTGTTCCCTGGGGGGCAAAAGCATCCTCCATTGAAAACCATTCCTCTAATATAAAGGATAAATAAAAAGGTGATAATGTATAATAAAGTAACATGTATTTCAAAATATAAATGCTCAAGCATGGCTGTACTGGGGAATGCAATTAAGCAGCCACCTACCTGCACCTACTGATAGTGAAGGGGTTTGGATTTAAGAGAAGTAAGAAGATCAGAAGCTCTTTCCACAAGAAAAACAGGAAAATGTAAGAGTAGAGGTATGGATAGACATTAGAAGAAAAATGAGTGTTCGGCTAAGTAATAACAGTGAATACAACTTGTATAAGTGACAGAATAAAATAACTATAATTAAAATAGAGATAGAATACTAAGACCAGCTACAGGCTCAATCATACATGAGTTGGGACTTATTTATAAGCACATCATCAAGATGGTTCCCTACTTTATGACCAGCGGTATCACTATAGTGATAGAATCTCTAGTATTTAACAAGAACTTGGGGCTGTATCAGTGAGAGGATGGACTGAAAGAGCCCACGTGGTAGGAAGACCTCTAGGGAAGGAATCAGCATAATGTTGAAAAAGAACAGACCAAATGAAAAATAATTTGAAGGTGAAATTCTTACAACCTAGATTTCTTATCATGGTGCCTATATGTGTGTGTGTGTTTGTTATGTATATAGATGGCAATATTATAACAATATTTTTAAAAACAACAATGAAATTCAATGAGATCCTTGTATTTCATGGGTCTGCTAATTTCTATCTGGTTCAAGATCTATTCAAAGGAATCTCAAATCTCTGTTACATATTTTCAGTTGGTTTCACTGCACAGTACTGCCCTACTGCTTTGAAACCATTTTCAGGAAAATTTGTCATTAGAAATGCTTAATGCATAGAGCCAGCAATCTGCACAGCATGAGTAAGTTACACAGTCATTGCCAGACAAGATCTTTCTTCCATTTAAGTTTCTCTCTATGGAATGGTCTTCTAAATTACTGAACTTTTCCAGTAACTTTTTGGAACTTATTTTCAGAATTATCACGTTCTAATTATTGCTGATTTACATTTGCAGAGAGTTTAATCTGGGAGAACATTTAAAAGTCATGTGAGACTCTCCCAAACACTGCAGGACATCCAGCTTCCTCCTCATCCCCAAATGCCAGTGGGCATGTCAACCAAAAACTACACCCACCAATTTCTAAAATGCCCTCTCTGGGGCACCACAGCTCCTGCCGGTTATCCCAGACTTATGTGACCACATCCCAGATGTGGGTCACTGCCACCTAAGACCTCACTGACAAGCACCCACTTTATGGACACAGATTCAAATGTCCCTCCCACCAGCTATGTCTGGGGCACAACATAGGTACTTCTATTATCCCCACTGCTAATATCTTTACTACCTGTAATACTTCCATGCAATTTTTATTAATCATAACTCAATGACACCTTTGATGAATGGTATTAACAAGGTAAATAGGTAACATTTGTTGAGAGTTTCCTCTGTGTAAGACCCTGGGTGTGTTAGCTTTGTTACTTCATTCAAACTTCACAGTAACCCTTGAAGTAGATACTATTATTAGACACATTTTACAGAGGGCGATTCGGCAACTGGTCCAAAGTGACCTGACTAATGAGTGGCAAAATCAGACTTTGAATCCTGGCTCTTACTCTATTTGCTATACCATTTCCCCAGGACTGTCTTCTCTGTATTCAATTTAAGTAGAAGTGGTGAATGGCAAACCCACACCTACAGTCGATTAATCTTCAACAAAGGAGACAAGAATATACAATGGAAAAAAGACAGTCTCGGGACTTCTCTGGTGGCATAGCGGTTAAGAATCTGCCTGCCAATGCAGGGGACATGGGTTCAAGCCCTGGGCCAGGAAGATCCCACAAGCTGCGGAGCAACTAAGCCTATGTGCCACAATTACTTGCCTGTGCTCTAGAGCCCATGAGCCACAACTACTGAGCCCACGTGCCACAACTACTGAAGCCCACACACCTAGAGCCCCTGCTCCACAGCAAGAGAAGCCACGGCAATGAGAAACCCGCAAACCACAACGAAGAGTAGTCCCTGCTCACTGCAACTAGAGAAAGCCTGCGCAGCAACAAAGACCCAACACAGCCAAAAGAAAGAAAGAAAGAAAAAGAAAAAGAAAAAAAGACAGTCTCTTTGGCAAGCGGTATAGGGAAAGCTGGACAGCTACTTGTAAATCAATGAAGTTAGACCCACCCTCACACCATACACAAAATAAACTCAAAATGGCTTAAACACTTAAACATAAGACATGACATCATAAAATTCCTAGAAGAGAACATAGGCAAAACATTCTTGGACATAAATTGTACCAATGTTTTCTTAGGTCAGTCTCCCAAAGCAATAGAAACAAAAGCAAAAATAAACAAATGAGACCTAATCAAACTTATAAGCTTTTGCACAGCAAAGGAAACCATAAACAAAATGAAAAGACAACCTATGGACTGGAAGAAAACATTTGCAAATGATGCAACTGATAAGGGTTTAGTTTCCAAAATAAACAAACAGCTCATACAACTCAATAACAAACCAAACAACCCAATCAAAAAAATGGGCAGGGGTTCCCTGGTGGCGCAGTGGTTAAGAATCTGCCTGCCAATGCAGGGGATATAGGTTCAATCCCTGGGCTGGGAAGATCCCACATGCCGTGGAGCGGCTAAGCCCGTGAGCCACAACTGCTGAAGCCCATGCACCTAGAGCCTGTGCTCTGCAGCAAGAGAAGCCACCACAATGAGAGGCCCACGCACCACAACTAAGAGTAGCCCCTGCTCACTGCAACTAGAGAAAGCCCTCGTGCAGCAATGCAGACCCAACACAGCCAATAAATAAATAAATACATAAATAAATAAATTTATTTTAAAAAATGGGCAGAAGATCTCAATAGACATTTCTCCAAAGAAGACATACAGATAGCCAACAGTCACATGAAAAGATGCTCAACGTCGCTAATTATTAGAGAAATGCAAATCAAAACTACAATGAGGTATCACCTCACACCCATCAGAATGGCCATCATTAAAAAGTCTACAAATAATAAATGCTGGAGAGGCTGTGAAGAAAAGGGAACCCTCCTACACTGTTGGTGGGAATATAAATTGGTGCAGCCACTGTGGAAAACAGTATGGAGGATCCTTAAAAAATTAAAAACAGAGTTACCACATGACACAGCAGTCCCATTCCTGGGCATATATCTGGAAAAGACAAAAACTCTAATTCAAAAAGAAATACCCCAGTGTTCATAGCAGCATTATTTAAATAGCAAGACACGGAAGAAACCTAAATGGACAGATGAATGGATAAATACAATGGAATATTACTCAACCATAAAAAAAGAATGAAATAATGCCATTTGCAGCAACATGGATGGACCTAGGGATTATCATTCTAAGTAAAGTAAGTCAGAGAAAGACAAATATCATATGATATCACTTATATGTGGAATCTAAATTATGATACAGATGAACCTATTTCCAAAACAGAAACAGATACACAGACATAGAAAACAAACTTATGGTTACCAAAGGGGAAAGGGGGAGGCAGAGGGATAAATAAGGAGTTTGAGATTAGCAGATAGAAACTACTATATATAAAATAAACAACAAGGTCCTACTATACAGCACAGGGAACTATATTCAATTTCTTGTAATAAACCATAATGGAAAAGAATCTGAAAAAGAATATATCTGAATCACTTTGCTGTATGCCAGAAACTAACACATTATAAGTCAACTATACTTTAAAAGGGGGGGGGGAAAGAAGTAAATGGCAGCAAAGCATACTTTTATAAAAATTTGTATGTATTTACACCCACAGTTTATCAAGAGTCAGTAT
Organism: Hippopotamus amphibius kiboko; assembly: GCF_030028045.1. NCBI lineage: Eukaryota > Metazoa > Chordata > Mammalia > Artiodactyla > Hippopotamidae > Hippopotamus > Hippopotamus amphibius. The sequence goes on from NC_080192.1 coordinate 94,172,819, forward strand.
ACATTCATCACAGCCCCCTATACCACCTATTCAATAGTCCTGTGTACTTGGAAGAACTGGAGTGGAGGAAGGGCTATTTGGAATGTTGCCTTTGGAGCCCTGAAAGATACCTGGCTGTGAAAGAAATATCGAGCTAAATTCACCAGACCCAGAATGGCAGATAGGTTTCATCTCAAGTGTCAGCTGATTGATTGGTTGTGGCTGCTAAGGTTGAGAAGGACTTTTAAGGCACGTTGGAGGTGTCATCATCAATTAGTAATGCCTGCCCTGGCTAGGGAAAGGGCATGCAGTGACCCCCATATTAGGAAGTTATTGTCCCTGTTTCCCTAGGCAGGAAATTGTACACTTTAGAAAAGTTTTCAAAAATAGGAATAAAAATGAAAAAGAATTTTTGGTGCAATTCTAAAGTAACCAGAAAACTTCAGTTCTTCAGCATATCCTTCTCATGTAGCCATAGAAACATCAAGGTAAGAAGGACCTTCATGATTAGTTAGACTTATTCACTTTAGAAACATTTTCAAAAATAGGAATAGAAACAAGAAGGAATTTTTGGTGGTGAATTCTAAGTTCACTAGAAAACTCAGTTCCTCAGAATATTCCTATCAAGCGCTCATAGATGCTGAAGGCTAAGAAGGACATTTGAGAGTTAGTCCTGTGGTTCTCAAGTCTGGCTTACAGTGGAATCACCTAGGGAACTTCTGAAAAATTCTGATGTCTGGGTTCTGATTTTGTGGGTTTGGGGATGGGCCCAGGAATCGGCATTTTCTTAAAATTCCCCTCCTGGTTCTCATGCCCAGCCTGCACTAAGAACAGCAGATTGGGTCAAAACCCCTCATTCTACAGATAAGGAAATGGAAGCTAAGAGCATATGGGTGGCTTTCCCAGGGACACAGCCACAGGGGCAGGGCAGATTCTGGGCTGGGTGTGGGGTAAAACTCCTGGGTCCTCGAGGTTGCAGAGCTGGAGGGCTAGAGCCCAAGTCAGTCTCAGAACCTGAGTCCAGTCAGCCACCTTCCCCGTGGCCAACTCTCCAGCCCAGTGTCAGCACGACCTCGAGATGGTTGTTTTGTTGTTTCCGCCACCCCCGCTCCTGGCATTTCCGAAGAGAGCCCCGGAGACGTCCCACTGGGCCTCTGTTGCGTATCCGGTGTTTCCTGCCTCTTGCATAGGTGTCGCCCGGTAGGACTTGCTTATCCTTGATATCCCTTCAGAGTACTGGAGACAAGAGTGAGATCAGCAAACCACTGCCCTAAAGCAGCCTTTAAAAGGTGGAGGGAGGGAATGAGCAGTGCACTAATGCTTGTGCGGTGCCTCCTCTGCGTCCAAGCACCTTACGCATTTATCCTCTCGACGACAGTGGAAGGGAAATATTACTCCATTCTACAGATGAGGAAAGGTGGCTCTGAGAGGTTAGGTGACTTGCCCAAGGTCACACAGCTAGTGGATGGCCCAGTCAGGATTTAAGCCACTTCTCACCATCGCCCTCTGCAGCCTCCTCCATGAATGCAGTGGTAGGTCCCAGCCCCTTAGAAGACAGATGGCTTATTAGTTACAAGGCAAAAATGGTAACTGTGCAATAGGGAAGCCTGACCACGCGTTGACCAGGCTGAACAAAGGGAACCATAGCAGGTGGACATCACCCAGCATCACTTATATCGTCTTCTGGCCAAGCCTACGTCACCTGAACCTAGTCGTGAGCAAACATCCGAGGAATCCAAATTGAGGAACGTTCTATAAAATCACTGACCTCTGTTCTTCAAACATTTCAATGTCAGTGTCAATGCTGAGAGGAACTGTTCCAGAGTAAAAAACAGAAGAGACGAGACATCTCAACGCCATAGGTGGTGCAGGATTTGATTCTGCACTGGAGTGGGGGACATGCTTTGCAAGCCTGTTGGACCAACGGACACCCTTGAAATACGGAGTGCAGAAGAGAAAAAATTATTGTAATGGTATTAGATTTCTTGAATTTTATCACGGTACAATGGCTCTATAAGAGAATATCCTGTTCTTCAGAAATACATACTGAGGTATTAAGAGAGAAAGGGGAACGATGTCTCTCAAATGGTTTGGAAAAAATAAATATTGCTGCAATATTCCTTATAGTGGCCAGCAGAGAACTAAGCCCACAGGAGACCGTGAATTTCGAATCTTTGTTTTTATTTGATTAAATAATTCTACCGTTTCCTGACATCAAGGAAAATACTTTGCAGCGTGGCGTTCTTAGTTTCCAGCACTTCTGCTTGATTTCAGAGGAGGCATGAACAAAATTCTGATCCTTCCCCCACCCCCTTCCTCTTTCTACTCCCCTCGCTTCTAAGAAAGGGGGAAACCCCACTGTGAACGCGTCTTTATGATCATTTATAAATTCCTCCACATTTCCTGGAAACTTATTTGGGATTTTATTACTCTTAACATAGTTGTGGGGTGAAAAAAACAAACTCAGCAGGACATAGCTGAGGACATTCTCTGCTCTTCTGACCATCTGCTCCTATGAAAATCTTAAGTCAGATGCTCACTCTATCAGATGGAGGAGGAACGAGTGGGGCCTCTCACTTAGAAAAGAAAGTTGTCTTTAGTTTGACAAATACTGAGCCAGGCTCCACTCTGCATGGTATACAGAGCTCTTAGATATTTGAGAGAAGAAACACATTCTATTTTACCGAACCAAATGTTTCGGAAATACCTCCAACATCCTTCATTGCAAAGCACCACTTTCATTAAGACAGAATTGCATCCTGGCCATTTGGGACAGGAAGTACCTATGTTAGTCAGGGTCTTAGCTGCAATCAACCTGCCCTGGATGGTTTAAGCAGAAAAGAAAAGAAATTACTAAGGCGTCCTTGAGAGCTCACTCAGTTACCAAGGGGACCCCTGCCACCTCCCATTCTGGACACAGCCTCTGCTGTCCACACCTCTGACACTGGGCACCGGACACCAGGTGCCCCGTGAGGCTGCACTCAAAAGCCCCAGGCCTGTGCTGCCTCCAGCCCCCTCGGCAGGAAACCATTCCTCCGGGGATCTGCCTCCCAAATGGGGGTGTCTGGTGGGCAGACCCTCCCTGCAAGAAAGACTGGGAGGCTACGTCAGTGACTTCTGTCTCGAGGAGGCGGTGCTTTGTAATGTAGAAAAGCCCCTAAATATGGGAAGAGAGTTCCGAAGATGCTTGGTGGCCACAAGCATCATGACAACATCCATGAATACAGCGCCAACGTGGCAACAGTCAACCCAAGGAAAATGCCCAGCTTCTAGGTTCTCTTCACTCTGGTCTACAGGATTTGCTTCTACAGTCACTGTCTTTTCTCTGTTGTTCCGGCATTCCAAGGCTTATTCTGAGCATGAAAAACAAAAATCTGGAAAATCCTTGAATCTTATTTCTAAAGTGAACCTTTTGAAGAGGAGACTGGAAGTAATAACTATTCCAAGCACCTGGAAACCTGTTGTTTCAAGATGAGGAAAAGCAGCCCAGAAATGTGGATTTGGCCACAGCTACTGTGCCTATGCTATTGCCAGGACCAGGATTTTCCAGAATGTGCTTTGCATAGTGTTAATAGATGGGTGGCCAGAGAGATGAGGAAAGAGGAAGGAGGCAATGATTAGGAGAGAGGGACTTTGCACTGGGTAAATAAAAGTCCACTCCATTTCCTTCCTCTAAGGCTTCCCTGAGACTCTACTATGCTGCAGCGATGCCCTAACTCACTGGACCACAGAGAACACTTGGGCTGAGAGGTGCCTTGCTGGGACTTGGGTTTCACCAAATACTCTTAAGGGAAATTACCCCAGGCTGCCTCTCACCCAGGTTAGAGCCCCACAGAACATTTAACTTCTTCAAATTCAAAACGCAGAGACTTTCATGCAAATACAAGTGATTTTAAATGTCACTGGCTTCAGAACAATTTTGAGGGCTACTTTAAAAAGGGAAGGAGGGATGACACCTGCAGACATTTAGTCCCTTTCAAGTTCTCTTGAATGTCTTGGGAAGTTGCTTTACCTCTCTCACTGTTTGATTTAGGAAATGCAGCTTGAGAGCTTTCCACACTGGGACCCCTAAACTTACAGGCAAGCTTTACCATTAAATGACTGTAACTAACACAGGGTAAAATAACGTTATCCAGTGAGGGGAAAAAAAAAAGTGTTTCCTACAAAGTCAATTCAATACATAGGAACTTTCACATGTGCTTATTTTGCACAAACTGAAACGAACATTGTCACGAGTTGATTTTGGTTTTGGTACTTTTTTGTTTTGGTTTTTGGTTCACTGTCAAGTTCAACTTGACAGATCATCTTCAAATTAATTTAACACATATATATACATGTACGAAACTTGCAAAAACTTTGGCTCCCACGCGAGCTGGCCCTTAAGCCCCTCATCAGAACAGCTGCACTAGGCTGACACTTCCAATTGTAACATACCGTGTGGCTTAGTAATCCTTGGCGCACTTCATATTGAGATAATTTAGTAGCCTATTAAAATGCCCACCACGCCTACTTTTTAAAGGTGTTTGTTTGGTTCTAGCCAAAAGGCCATTAAGATGTTGAAAAAACCCCGTCTCTGAGGTGTGGCCACAGCAACAATCCCAAGGAATCTCCTCTTTGATTATAAAAGCACTGAATTGTGAAAGTCACCAGGCAACAGCCCCGTTACTCTAACACAGTTTCTGCTGGAGACTCCTTCCTTTGGAATGGTTTTTTGATGAACACTCAGGAGGTCAATTCATACTTTTTATCCATATATTCACTTCTTTCAAACCATAGTTTTTAAAAAAAGTGATCAATTATTTTCAATCAAATCATAAAATGTATTTCATCCTGTCATGGAAATATAAATGGCTTTATGGTAAAACCTGCTATATATATTTTTTTTAAGATATATTTTTAAACAATTTTTGTGTAGGACTTGATGTGTCTAAACATCCAGAAACATAAGAAGAATCTGTTTCCAGGACCTCTTTAAACCAAGACAGGCCCTCCACCCTCTCAGTTGCTTTTTTCTTGGTATTTCCATTTCATATGAAAACATTTAATCCAGGTCCTAACCCTCAACTGTCCCACGAGTATGTGAATTACAGATCCTTGCACATCTGAAGTACTTTCTTGCAGCTTTTTTTGGTTTTGCTTTGTTTTGTTTATCCTACACAACTTCCTTCCTTCCTTCCTACCCTTGGCTCCCCAGGGCTTTTAGAGATAGGCTAACCACTAATCATGTCCTCCTGCAGCAGCGATGGAGACCCAGAGCCAGGCTCCTCCCTCTGCTCCCGGCCAAAGGGGGATGAAAGCAATAATGGCTATCTTAAACAGCACTGCTGTTCACGGCACAGAGATCTGGGAAGCATCCTTGAATTCAGACAGCAAGCGAATTTAGCTGCTGCTAAGTGACACACAGCTGCTCTGCATGGGAGCAGAGTCACTGTCTCCAGAAGGCAACGCCCCTTCTACAGTTTAGCCTCTGCAGACGGCCTCCCATTAGGTTGTCCCATGGGGGACAGTCACTCTGAGAGCTTGCTCATGCACTCGCCACTCTCAGAGCATTCCACACAGGGCAAGTTCTTAGCACATTTAAGCGATTCAAATGTTTCCCCTCCCCAAGTGTTCTTTTCAAGGGCCATTTGGATTCCAGGGGCCACTGCTAACCTTAATAACTGACATTCTTTCCATTTCTTGCCTTTCTGTTGTGAGTGGAGATTTTGAAGACTCCATTGATGAATTTGTCAAGTTCTGATCCAAATTCAGGGCAAGAATGAACACCTGCTAAGCAAAAACTAAGCCTCCGAAAAATAAAAATAAAAAAGTTTGAGCTTGATAAATCCTCAAAGTGTGACAAGCCCCTCTGGAATTAAATGCCTTTGCCCAGCAGGGCATTCATTTGTTCACTCCCAGCCTCCACTTAATTTTCTTCTTGGGAATGGTTTGCTATAAACAGAAGAGCAAGCTCTTGTGGGACACTTCATATCAAAGCGCTTTTTTAATGCCACTTGGGATGTCAACCACTCTGGGCTGGGGCACTTCACTCATTGGCCTGAGTTAAATTAAGGCACACAAGAGATGAGAGCTTTTCCCAAGGCCTCTGAGTGAAGAGTGGAGTCAAGGCAGGGTCCTAAGCTGGTTGAGTCTTAGAGAGGCAGAGAGACTCGGATGACCATCACACAGAACCACTGCAGGGTGTTGAAGCAAAGGTGGTGCGGCCAGAGATGCTTGAGTTCAGCTCTGCCTCTACCACTTCCTAGCTCTGAGTCCTTGTTCTGGTTACCTTACCCCCCACGCCCCCACCCTCCACTGCACTGCACTGCATGGCATGTGGGATCTTAGTTCCCTGACCAGGGATTGAACCCACACCCCCTGCACTGGAAGTGCTGACGCTTAACCAGTGGTTAAGCCAGGTAAGTCCCCTGGTTACTTGACCTTTGCAATCTGTTTTCCTATCTACAAAGTGAAGATAATAAATCTGACTTAAATTACAAGAGAACGCTGGTAAAGTGCCTGAGGGACAGTGCCTGTTTCTTAGCGTGCGTTCAATAAATGGTGACCATTACAGCTTTCTGTCGTGTTGTCATCCTTGTTGCTAATGCTTCCTATGTGACTGTTAATGAACGGAGAGCCTGAAGATCCCTGTTGGCTCAGCTCACAGAAAGTTAAGGAATTTTAAAAGTTCAAAAAACACTTGTTTAAGAAGCATTCTTGTTCTCTGGAAAGCAGTAAATTCAGGAAAATGCACTCCTTTTCCAAATGAGAATTCAAACAAAGGCCCTTTGAAACAGATGAGACTGGCAACACTTTCCTTTGTAAGTAAAATTAAGGTATAATAATAAAGGAAGCTGTTTTTCTCAAGGCATAGAGTAGGGGGAGGAGAGGGAGAGGGAGGGAGAGAGGGAGGGAGAGAGAGAGATTAACTGGGAATCCAAGAGTCCCTGGTGGTAAATTCTATGTGGGAGAGCCTTTGTCTTCATTCTGTTAGAAAACTCCCAATTAAGTGAAAGCTTTGGAAAAACATACCCAGATTTTTATCATTGAGACTGTAGCTTAATTCTGAACAAAACTCCCCAGGTTTCTGATTCATGTTTTTCCGAGTGCAAATGAGCCCTTCTGAGCGTGCCCCCTCAATTTCTGGAAGTGGGGCCAGGTATCTGCACCATAATTAGCTCCCCAAGAGGTTCTCGAGCACCCCAAAGTTTGAAAAGCATCGGCCTGAACGTTGCCATAAAGGCTAGTACAGGAAGAGATGAAGGTGTGGGAGAGGGAACACCTCGGAGACTCAGAATTCTCTCCTGGTCTAAATGGAAATAGTCTACACCGACATTGTCGCAAATCCAAGAGATCTGGAGTAAATGGTTTCCTCATTTCTCCTCCATAAATCAGCGTGGATGTTCTTGGCCAGCTCTCTTTTAGGGTGGGCAGCTGTGAGTCAAGCGAGGGGCTTATCTCCTCCTCATCTCCTAACCTTGTCCTGCTTTTCGCAGATGCAGTTCTTCCCCTGTCTGCCTCACAGCTAATTGTTTTAGCAGAAAAGCTCTGAGCCTGAAGAAAACAGGATATATTCTTGAAAGTAATGACCGTACTGAAATTTAGTGGGAAAAGGCCCTCCTTCGGCCCCAGCTTTTTTGAATAAGATCGGCTAGTGAAGCGGGCTACCATTTAGTTTAGTTTGCCAGTTAGCAAAGCTAGAGTTATGAGTTTAAGATGTCGTTTCAGAGAATGTGGGAACAGCAAAAGTTTTGTGTAATCTGGGCCATATTTGAAAGTTTTTGTCTCAAAGATGTGACGGCAGAGGTGGGGGTGGAGGTGCCATAAATCTCAGCCTCTTCCACTCTTAAAACATGGGAATTTCATGACCTAAAATCTTTCCCCTCATATATCTATTCAAAACACCCACAAATGCAACAAAACAAAGAAAACCTTCATTTAGAATGCTCAGGGACGCCTTTTTTTTTTTTAAGCATCTAAGAAAAGATTTTCATTGGCTCATACCACAACTCAGCTTCCTTTGAATAACATGAACAGAAAAAATGTTTAAGGCATGAGTGCTACATACACAAAATGGAAGAGAAAGATAATCTTCAGCCAACTCTTTTCTGAGATTAGACTTATCCAACACTTAAAAAAAAAACCCCAAAACCAAGAAATTGTCACACCATTTTAAAAGAACAGTAACTTAAAGGCAGAGACAGTTTTCCTAGCACTGCCTCCACCTGTGTGTTTGAGGAAAGGCAAATAGCAAACACGGATAGCCCGCAAACCCGGGTTATGAACAGCATCCTGCCTTAGGGGACCTTGTGCTTTTTCAGTCGGTTTTTATGTCATAAGAAATTTATTGATAGCAGTCATTAAAATGACTATTGGACATTATAAACAAACATTTCCACTTTTACAAACTTTGGGTCAACCCTGAGAACAAACAAGGCTTCTAAACATCTGATACGCATTTTTAGCTAACTGTGCTATCAGAGGTGGTGCTTAAAAGGCTGGAGGATATTTGCTGTGTGCTCTAGGATGACATGGAAAATGTAAGAGAAGCTGGCATGGTAAAAACAGTAAGAATGAGGAATGCAGGCAAACAAAGAGCAAGAAAATGCCTCCAGTATCAACCACACACTCTTCATCTACAGAAAACGCTAAAACTTACTTATACGGGCTACATAAGAATCAGGTTCAGAAGAGAAAAGCCACTTCCTACTCACCCAGAGGATCCACCAAACTCCTCCTTAGAGAGGGTTCCTGTATTGAAAACGAACCACCTCCTCACCTGCAGCCGCGTCAGGCACTTCATTGTTCTCTCACGTACTCACCTGCAGCTGGTTACGTAACTTCACTATGTAATAGCGGCACGGCCCCCTGCCTCCTCCTCTCGGCTTAAATCTCTGGCTAAAATTATTCCTGCCTAAAAGAGCACATGCAAGAGTCAGCTTTTATTTCTCTCTCTAGCAGCTATCAACTAAAATAATAAAATTCCACAAACTTCAAAATTTTGTAATGAACTGAGCTTATATTTGAAAAAACAAAATCAAAGCTTGAGACAACTATGTGTAGGTAGTCTCCACACTGCATCCAAGTTCGCTTGTATGTTAATTGCATGGAACTTGAACCAGGTATTTCCTCTCCAGAAGTAAAGCTCCATCTGGTAGATGGGCTTCTTGGCCAGACTACAAATCATTTCAGTCAAGTGGCTGAATCATAGTACTAGCTGGGCTGGCTTGAACCATTTAAGTCAGAAGTGAGGAGAAAACATCTCTAAAAACAATTTTGAAATAAGCAGTTTGCGCTGGTTATTTCACCACGTCCAGCACCCAACTCTCATCTACACGGGCCCCTAAAAAGTGAGCTTGCCCCTGTGACTTCTCTACATCTCCTCTGGAGCCTGCCCGTTTTCACCAATGGACTCAGGCCAAACTTACAGATCTTTCCTCCACTTAAATCACAAAGAGCTGCTAATCTTCACTAGGTGTCAGTTTGAGTCGCTGGACTTCCTTTTAACTCACACAAATGTGTAAATGACTGATGGTGCTTTAACCGTCCCAGAAGAATTTGCATTTTGAGCAAGAGTTATTATCACACCTGAATTGAGGATTTGTTTGGGGCAGTGGGGTGGAGGTCAGAGTTGGTTTCCAGGGCTTGTTCACTTCTGAACCTATTTGCTGAAAGCTCCAGAAGTTTTCAGAAGAGTGTGACAAGGGCATGCAGGTGTGGGCCGGGGGGAGTGGGCTGTGCTTTAGAGCCTGTTCATCCTGTTAATATCCTACAGCAGGGGAGTGAGAGCTTTGGTGGGGATCAGAACCATCAGTGCAGCTGGAAAATAGGCAAATCCTCAGGCCCCAGAGTCAAATTTGATAGGTCCAGAGTGGGGCCCAGGAACCTGCACTTTTGAACACTCCATGTGATTCTGGCTTCAGAAAGACATTAAGGGGTAAATAATTTGAATATTTTAAATATTCAATAATTTTAAATAATTTAAATATTTTTAAAGTTATATATAATTACACTCTAGCTACATCATTTTCTATAGGATACTTATATTAAATTCCATCTTGTGGGAAGTTGTATAACAAAGGGAGTTCAACTCGAGGATGGAAGATGCCTTAGAGGACTGGGACGGGGAGGGTGGGGGGAGTCGAGGGAGGGAGGGAATACGGGGATATGTGTATAAAAACAGATGATTGAACTTGGTGTACCCCCCCAAAAAATAATAAATAAATAAATAAAAGAATAAATTCCATCTAAACCGCTAAGCAAAAACAAAACAAGCAAAATGGCTTCCCTAACTGATCAAGATCCTTTGAATTGTACCTAGTCAATAGTTTTAGGTTCCAAACCTACATTCCTTGTCAATAGCTAATGCCAGACACTTTCACATGTAGATAAGATCTAAGAAAACATATACAAAACACACACATATTTGGAACTACACTGAAGGTTTCAAATTAATGGGTCAAATGTATATTATCAACTTACTATTTACATTTGAACCTCAGTTAAGGCCCAAATTTCTTTTCTTTTTTAAAAAACCTATATTGGAGTATAATTAATTAATGTTTTGTTAGTTTCAGGTTCCAGCAAAGTGATTCACTTATACGCATACATGTATCTATTCTTTTTCAAATTCTTTTCCCATTTAGGTTATTACAGAACACTGAGCAGACTTCTCTGTGCTATACAGTAGGTCCTTGTTATCTATTTTAAATATAGCAGTGTGTACATATCAATCCCAAATCCCAGTCTATCCCTCCCCCTCCCCCGCCCCCATAAGTTGTTCTGTTTTGTAAATAAGTTCATTTGTATCATTTTTTTAGATTCTACACATATGCGATATCACCATATCCAAGTTGCTGCAAATGAAGGCCCAAATTTCTTACTCTTCAAACATAAGTTGGCATGAAATATGAAAATATAAACTTAATAAAAATAATTCTTACTCAGGAAATCCTTAGATTTGATTCCCTAAAGTAAGAAAAGCTTTGCAAGTTTCTTGTGCATATGATAGGCCTAAAATAAAAATTCCAAAAACCCCTGCACATCAAGGTACCCGTTTAACAAAAAGATCGAATTAATATTGTGGCAGGTCTTAATCTCAGAATTTCCTGAAATAATCGCTTAAAATGTCAACCTTTACATTTGAATATTTATAATTACTCTTTTTTATGCATAGAATTCTTGCTCTTGAGAGCTGGGGCCCTTTTTTGAGCCTCTATTCAAGGAAGTACAAAGCATCTGACTAGTTTTCTTTTCACTAATCTTTTTAAAAAAAAAAAAAAAAAAAGCATTCAACAGGTAAAAGCTCAGCTTGACCTTAATGACAAAGAGCAGTGTTCTCAGAAGTCTGCCTTGGGCTTGAAAACCATACCTTATCCTTGTGATTGGTTTCGGCACTTCCCAAACCCAAACCTTTCAAATGGTCCATGTAAGCCTAAAATACTCTCTAATTCTTCTATTTCAAAGGAAATTATCTGCCGAGTCCTTTCCAGTCTTTCCTTTTCCCTCCAGCGGGTGGGAGGAACTGAGAGATAGGATAGGAACTCTGTTCCGCCAAGGGGAAGAGAAAGACTATTTGGATTCCTCCTACCCAGTCAGGTATTTTACATCTGCACATAACACAAACTGAGATCCTTACAGTACGTACAAGACTTATTTTCTGTCACTGCCATAGTGCAGATGACTTAAACAAAAGTATAATAGCTTCTTCCTCCCCAACTTCGTATGTTATTTAACCAATGCGGAGCAAGATGCTTTAGGGTGTTTTTAAAATGTTATGCTTAACGTGAAAAATCACTGGAACTTACATACAGTCGGCCCTCTGTAAGGTGGGTTCTGCACCTGTGGGTTCAATCAACAGCAGATTGAAAATATTCAGGAAAAAAAAAATCCAGAAAATTCCTAAAAGCAAAACTTGAATTTGCTGCATGCCCCAGCAACTACTTACATAGCTTTCACATTGTATTATTATAAGTAATTGAGGAATGGTTTATAGTATACAGGAGGATGTGTGTAGGTTATATGTATATGCCATTTTATATAAAGGGCCTGAGCATCCTTGGATTTTGATATCCTGGGGGGATACATGGGTGGTCTCCTGGAACCAATTTCCTGTTGATAAATACTATTAAGAACTGCCTTATTTACATCCCAACTTTATTTTTATTGTATAGCTAAAGTAACCGCAATATGGTGGGGTTAAAGTCAGTAATTTGGTCTTTACAAAGTACTGAACACTCGCAAATATGCTTTCCCAGGTTCTTCCCCTCTCCCTCCTCCACTCACCTCTGATGTGGTACTTTCAAGCTCCTAATAAATAGTTCAAGAAATACAAGCTGAAGGAAAAAAGTGATTCTACAAATACCCGCAGGTACTGTGGTAGTTGGCCAATTGGTCCAAGGTTAGACAGCATGTTAAATATTGAGCTAAAATCAATCCCCAAGTTTCTGGTTCACTTTAGTTGGATACCCTCCTCGATGGTTCTAAAATTAGTAGTTACTAACCACACTCAATTGTACAGCGGTCAAGGTTTTGGGTAAAAAAAAAAAAAAATGAAGAGCACTGAGACATTCATTCCATCAACAATGACACCTAATACAGTGCCCAGGATTTTCTTCCTCCGTAACAGAGATAGCGGTCACACTATTCTTCTGGTGACCAGGAAGAGAATGGATAAAAGACACCAGAGGCAAACCTCAGGAAGTCCTGGGGAACTTTGGCCATGAAGGACAAGGAAAAACAAAAATACATTACTTTCCAGACCCCATCCTCAAAGGCTAGTATAAAAGTAAGAAAGGGTCAGGGAAGCTTAATAAATTTGCATCTGTCTTTAGTTGCTTTGTAAAAATAATATGCCTAAAAGTCTGCAGATGGGCTCAAATGTCCTTGAAAAGAGGCATGTTCCATGTCGGTCTCTCGAGCATTCCTAACACTGCCGAAGCCTTCTTAAATCTTGCGGGAGACAGAACAGTCTCCTAGAAGGAAAAAAGTCTCTAACAGAGCTGTAGCTGTCTTGCTCTTATTTCCAGGTTTTATTTTTCTTATGTACTTAAAATCATATCAGAAATAAAGATCATACAAAAAAAAATTTTCTGTCAAATAGTAGAATGTCACTGAACCAAACTTGGCCTAACAACTAGCATTCAGTTTGTAGATCCATCTTGCATTGGCAAAAATGAAAATATGAATAAAAATAAGAAAATGAAACCAAAGAGAAATACTGTAAAGAGAAAAACAAAGACAAAATTCAAATTTACTTTGAAAAATCTGATTTTATTTTCTGAATCAAAAAGAAGTGTATTCATGTTAAATTTAGAATGTTTAACTTTCCATTGATCTCTCAAAATACCTTCTAGATGTTGACGACAGTGCTCAGAACCGTGTAAAAGTTAACATCCAATACCACATTTTAAAGAAAAAAGTTTAAATGCAGGATCTATCTCTAAGAAACCCTTCTCAAAGGTCAAGGCATTGGCAATTCTAATTTTAAAAGAAAAGAATTTTAATCGTTATTGGAAATTTAAGTGACAATGGTTTTCAAGAGCTATAAATCAGACCTCTTTTTAAAAAAAAGAAAAAAATTTAATTTCTGAGGGACTCATACTGACAACTCCAATTAAACATATCCCCCCCCAAATTACTAAATGCATTATTTCACCCTGGAAGAGGAAAATTATAAAATATAATTTAAAAATCATTCTCTCTATATTAATACATCACTTTAACTGTCACATTTGATAGCAGAATTATAAAATTAAAACCAAATTCTACATTCAAGGGACAAATGACAAATGCTTTCATCATTTTATTTAAGAGTCTATCCCATTCTTTGTTGTTTTCTACCCCCATATTTTAAAATCATGACCAAAGGTCAGGAGTTAATCCATTTACCTGAAATGAACAACTAGTAGATACTGGTCCTACATCTGTGTCCTTTAACAAATCAGTATTCAAAAGGCTGGGGGATTTATAAGAACATGATTTAGGAGCACTTTAGAACTCCAAAGTGACTCTGACACCCACATCCCTAAAATCTAACAGACATTATTCATAGGCTATTCATGTGTACTGAAGCATGTCCAGCATGCAGCCAAAATTCTTTTATTTGTTCAAATTGAGGTAAAACAGACAAAAAATACATAATATTAACAGAAGCTGCATAATTAAAACTAACCTCCTTTTGCTGCTTATTTCATAGAAACTGATTTTTAAGTTTTTGCACACAAAAAAGATGCTATAGCCAATAATTTCTCCAATTTCAGTCACCCAAAAAAGTAACCTTCTTCTTTCAAATAAAGAATGTTTCGAAATGAAGGAAAACATTTTTCTCCAGCATCTGCATTTTGTACTTGGAGTGATACAATTTCTTATTACTTTATTTTTTTCAAATTTAGAAGGAATTCAAGTCTGGGTACTATTTGATTTTTTTTTCAGATACCAAGCAATACCGACAGGATTCATAAATATGATTTTCTGACAGGAAAGTCTGCTAACATTTACAAAATATCAACAACTCTTCTTTCAAGCGTTAGATGGCTGAGATTTAGTAGTTATGATTAGTTTTTCAGTACAAATACACATAAAAATCTTGATTTTTTTTTTGGCCAACATTTTAAATAGTCAAAGATTACTCCACTTTCAGGTTTTAAATCAAAACATACCAACCAAAAAAACTAGTGAAAATTACCCAACTGGCAACAAGTCCCATATTTCAATGTTATTTTTAACCCAATAAGTATAACCTACTGCCAGTAATTATTTATGTGTAGCTACTTGTCTTTATTAAATAAGCACTGGTCGGTTATATAAAAGAATCTTGCAAGAATGGTACTTGGCACTGGGTTACCTTAATGCTTCTGGTATAAATAGAAGCACTCAGAAAAATACCAGCTCTTAAGCACTTTTTGTCTGTAATTTGAATTTCCAAAAACATTTTTTCAATGTTACTTTTCCACTGATAGATTCTAGGGAGTCTAGTCCTGGCTGACATGGTTGATTTTAAAAAACAAATAAAAAATCACTAAACCACATAATAATGGGACGCTACACTTGCTTTTTACATCATAAGGAAAACAGTTCCAGGCAGACCAAAAGTAGAAGAAAACCTGACAAATCAAAGTATTGTAAATAGAGTTCATCTTATGTACCCCAGAGCAGAAAAGCTCAAAAATCTAAAAATTAAAATCAAAAGACCACCCTATCCCTCCACACAAAACCCACCCCAAACACTTTAGTTCCGAGCCTACCATTTCCCTAAATTGTTAATACCAGAAGCTTTAAGGTACTTAACGCTGCAGCAGTAATCGTGAAAGCGCCACACTACAGAGGAAGCGCCACAAAGGCTTCAGCAGCCGCCCACCCCACCCCAATAATATGTAAAAGCTCCTGTTAAAGTTTTTATTCTTATGCTAATAAAGGCATACCACCTAGTGTGCTAAAGACTAAAACTAGCAGCATTAGAGCAGTAAAGTGAAAACAGGAAGCCTACAGGAATGATCTAAAAGCCTACTTAGAAGAAACAAAGCAGAAGACAGGACTCTCGCCCTCTTGTGTTTGCAGGGAAGTGGTGGAATTAAGCAGTCAGATTTACCCACATTAACACAAATTTAACAAAACTTCTGCAAGACACCAGAGTAAAACCTGACCTTTCCAGTCAAAGGGCACAGAGAGGCCTCTTCCATGTCCTGGAGTTGAATGAGTTCAAAGATTGGCAATAAAGGAAAAAAAAAAGCATTAGGGGCGTGATGGGGAGCAGCTTCGCAGTTTATCGAACGGTCACCCCGAGTTTCTCCAGCACACGAACACCCTTTTCTTGGTATTCCTGTCGGGTCATCCAGAAGTTGTCTTTGTCCTTCATGATGTCCGCTAGAACTGCGCCACCCAGGAATACCATGTGCTTTCTGCGGGGTGGGTCTTCGATGCGGATCTTGAATTTCTACAGGTAAAAGAGGAGATGACAAAACGTCACACATGCATGGTGCTTTCTGCTTTATGAAAATTACTTTTTCTTATATTCTCTTGTTGAATTCTCACAAAGGTCCTGTGATGTAAGTATCTGAGGTAGAGAGACATTTTGTAATCTGCCCAAAACTCACAGCCAGGATATCACACGTCCATCCCAGTGTGCTTATCAGAACAGTCCCGATGTACACCTGGGGCTGCATCATTACCTGCACCCCTTGTCACTCTCTAAAGCACCCTGATTTGAACAATGAATTCCATGGTCGCCCTACCAGGAGCCCAAGTACCAAAGCCCTGACTGTGACAGGTCTCCCACTAATGGGCAAATCACCTGGCCAGCTGTCAAATGAAGAACTGGGATGAGAGGACTGCTATAGTTTCTTCAAGGTCTCATGCCCCTACAATTGTAGTCCTGTGCAACAGAGTAAGCTTTAAAATCTTTTCTTATAAGCAAAACTCACTTTCTATTGTCTCAAATTCAAATGAAATGTTCTCAAAATAAAGAAGACCAAATATGGTCAAAATAAATTATGAGGATGTTGGAAAAAATGAACACATTAACCAAAATTAAAGAGAAGGAGGGGAAGTTTTATACTTTGTAGCCACTATTAACTGTCTAACAAGGACAGACCTCCATCTGTATGGTCAGTCAACACCATAAAGGAGAAACCTTAAAATGAAGTAGCAGTTTTATTTACAACGTCACAAATCCCACAAAAAGACTCAAAATAACCATGTCATTCTACATTGTCTTTAAGTCACATAAATGAACGGTAGGATCTGTCATAACATACGACACAGAAAAACATCCGTTTACTTATTAATTCATTCTGAGGCTAACCTGGTGCTCTAATTGTTCTAGTTATTTTTTCACTCTTAAGCAGTGGTCAGCAAACTTTTCCTGCAAGGGACCAGAGAGTAAATACTTGAGGCTCTGCGGGTCTCTGTGGCAATACCAAAATGTGACAATAGGTGACATATCATGTGACAAAAGAATGGGTCTGGCTGTGTTCCAAAAAAGTTCATTTATACAACAGCCGGGTTTGGCCCAGGGCTACGGTTGGGCCAGCCCGCTCTCGGGGAAACCTGGCTAGCCCCTGCAGTTTTCTCAACTGGCCGCTGCTTCTCTCTCACTACCTGCCTACCCCTGGAGGCTGGGTAACAGTAATCCTTCTACTTCACCGCTGTTTCTCTCCCTCCTCCCTGCAAGGCCACAGCCCCCCGGAAACTCATCTGATCAGACTATTCCATCCAGCACCCCTCTCCACCCAGGGCATCTACAGATCCCCAGGTTACTTCTCCTCACACCTGCTCTGCAGCGCGTGCGCGTGCTCTCTCCACCACGTCCTGACATCATCCTCAGTGACCCTGTCCTTCTCTCCCTCACTCGGCAGAACACCAACTCAGGTGACAGCTCTCTGCTCTGCCGCTGCCCTCAAGCAACTGAACAGTGGGGAGAGAAACTCAACTTCCAGCTTTAAATGTTACCTCAACGAAGCCCCTCAAGGCTGCGTGGCAATCCCATGACATTTCTCTTCTCTTCCACTCTCCAATACACCATTTCACACCTATTTTATAAACCTCTACCAGCTCCTCCCTCCGAGAGCCTCCTAACCAGTCTTGTGACATCCATCTTTCCTCCTCCCTTCCCTCAGCAATCTTTTCACCACCCAGACTTAACGATCCTTTAAACAAGTCAGGTCCTACCATTTCTCTGCGCAAGATCCTCCCTCCCAAGACTTTCTCTCTCAACAGGAGGAACGCCAAGCCCTTCACCATGGCTGAACAAGACCTGCGTCCTGACTACCTTTCTGAGCTCCCCTCCCTGCCGCTCCCTTGCCCACTCTGCTCCAGCCACCCCTGCACACTCCCGCCAACTTGGGGCTGTTCCTGCCTGAAAGATTCTTCCAGAGAGAGTCAGGATGCCCAATCGTTCACTCTCTTCAGGTCTTTGCTCAAAAGTTGCCTTATCTCACTGGCGTCCTTCTCTGATAACACTACGTGAAGGAGCACGCCATTTCCCCCAATCACCGTGGCTTTCCAGTCCCTGACCTGACATTTCTGCACAGCGCTCATTACTAGTGATAAACATAAAAGCGGGGATCTTTGGTTTTGTTCACCACTGTTTTGTTTTGGCTAGCATCTAGACAAGTGTTTGGCACCCAGAAGGAGTTCAAGAAGTACTGCTGAATAATCATCTGAGACTGATTCTAAATTCTACGTATAACTCAATAAAATCAGACAAATGAGTGAAGTACTTAGACAACGTGGCTCCTTTTGAGTTTTTTAATTTGTTGAATGTATCAGTCCATACACAATTTCATTTCGACAATTTGAATCACAAATGAAAGACATAACAGTGTATCCAATACATACCGCCCTTGTAGGATGTAACTTCATTATCTAAAACAACTGATCAAAGTTGGTGAGATGAACCTCAGAGATATATTTAGAATTAAATGACTCTTAGTTGAGTGCATACTATGTATAATGTACTTCCCACAGCCCAGGGTTTGTTAAAAAAAAAAAAATCAGTGCCAATAACCAATAACCACCAACTACTACAACTAGTTTAAAAATTTCTTCCTACTCTACACATCAACAACTATCAATTAAAAGTCTGTTTCAAGAGCTATGACAGTTGACTAGGATGCAAAGAATTGGAGACATGGTGTTTTACAATGTGACTGGGGAGACGACATATGCAAGAAACAGCCAAAAAATAACTTAGGATCAGAAATATGAGACAGTCCAAGAGTAGCACTGAACACTGATTGCATATTAAAAGCACAAGTTAAAAAACCCCACAAAACCCGAGGGGGCCTTTCTCTCTCCATAGTACAACAGGTTCTTTCCACGCACTTATAGGCACCTCGGTTGCAGGTTGTTTGCTACAGATGAACCAAAACATTTGGCCCTGGACCTAGTTTCTTCCATCCACTGAATACAGAGGTGAACCGGCACTAGGACCACTCTGAGAAAAAGCTCATCTTGAACTATTTACTTGTTCCTACCTCTTCAAGGGTGCACTAGACTGCATTAGCAATTTGTTTAGGAAGAGTTCTTGCTCCCTCTGGTGGCTGACAAGATTCACAAGCTATTTTACAGGGTTTTAAAAGTATTTTACTGGTTGGGTTATTGATTGATACTTACAGAAAGTTTTTCCACATCTCCCTTCAACACTCGTTCTAAGTAAAGCTGTTTAAGCTCTCGTTCCAACCGTGATGGCAGCCCAGGGTACATAGTAGACCCTCCAGAAAGCACGATGTGCTTATAGAATTCAGATCTAGAAAGACACAATAGGTATTCATTAGGGGTTTCAGATTAGGAAAACAGTATCTAAGAGTTGCTTTTATTTATATCTGCCTCAGGTGGCTGCTGGGAGAATTAAATAAAATTCAACATGTAAACCACAGGGCTGAATGTTTGCTATTACCACTGTTAACCGATAACAAAACCTCTTTATATATGAAAGATTTATTATCATTTTGATAACAATACTTCTAAAGCACATAACACATTTTTTTTGCAAATGCAATTGAGTTTTTTAATAATGACCAGTTTACACTACAAACTCGCAGTGTTTGGACTGTGCTATCACAGTGCTTCCGTGGAGTCACTTAGATGTGGTTGTTTACTATAATTTAACCATATTCTACCATGATTCCAGTTCTTGCTTTTGAATTTTTCCATTTGCCTTTTGTAGTTTTCCGTTTTGTTCCTTAGCTTTGAGGCTGTCAGCTGTACTTTTGGGTAGATTGATGTGCTGGCTTCTTAGAGCAGTCCTCTCTTTCTTCCTTACATATGCTATTGCGCATGATAGCAGATAATCAAATCTAAAATAACTGCATAAGTAGTAACAGTGATATAATCTGAGCGAGGGTCTGAGGAACTCTTCTAGTAAAGCTCAAGAGCTAAGTCACATCTATTTTGGCTTTATTCAAACTCGCTTTCAGGTTTTTATTACTTTCAGGTTCAAGGGCTCAGGCTATTGTAATTCTAGCTCCTAGAAGAAGTTTTGTATTGTATTTAATCACAAAAGTATGCGCGAGAGTGTAACATAAACTAAGCAGTTGAGTTATAACTACACGTGCTATGCGCCCATGAGCGTTTACAGGCATGCTTTCAACACAGAACATGCAAAACAAAATTTGAGTTGTGCTACTTTCCAATGCTAGCAAGGTGGAGAGGGTGCCGAACCTGATTCCAGTGCTTTAGGAATGCCAAAACTTTAATCACCACCAACAGGAATGCACTTTTAAATGCCCAATTTTGCTATCAGTGATCATTAAATCAAGGGACAAAAGCATCTACCCAATCCCTACTATAAGAATTTATCATAATTATTAAGTCCAGATTAGACTTTTGGCCATCTTCCATTAGATTTATAGTTTGTTATAAGCTGACTGCTATTTTTATTAATTTCCATTACTTGGCTGTTCCCCAGCCATCCCACAAAAATTAGGTGGTTATTTCATTCAGGGTTAAATAAAGAACTAAGCAAACACTTGCTTAATAAAATGCTTCTGCGTGAATTTCTCAATAACTTGGGTATAGATGAGAGCTTTCTAACTATGACTCAAACTCTAGATGCAATAAAAGATTATAAGTCTTTTTATATAACTAAATGAAAATGAAATTTTGTATGGCCCAAAACACCATAAGCAAGAGACAAAGAAAAAATTACAAAATATCTGTAACACTATCACAGAACTGATATAAAAGGAACTTTTTTAAAAACCGAGAGAAAAAAAAATTACAAAAATTCTATAGAAGAACAGGCAAAAGCCATAAACTGATAATTCACCAGGAAAAGATATAAAAATGGCCCTAGACATAGAAAAAATATATTCAACTTCAACATTAAGAGAAACGCAAATTAAAACTACATCAAGATGTCATTTCCCACTCTTCATACTGACATAAAAGTAAAATCCTGACAAACTGTGAACAAGTTGTGGGGACACAGGTGCTCTCATATTTGGCTGGTAGGAAAGAGAAAGGGTACAGACTTTACAGAAGGGAACTGAGCAATAACAAAACCACATGCATTTACCCTTCAACCCAACTATTCCCTTCCAGACATTTTTTTCAGAATATATATGCCCAACAATACAAAGACACTGTGCACAAGGTTATTAACTGCAGCATCATCTGTCAGCACAAATACTGGAATCTACCTAAATAACCAGGATTCACTGAAGAAACCACAATATGTACACACTGGAAAAAAGAGTACGGACAATCCCTAGGAAGTGGTATAAGATTGTTTAGAATATATTAAGTGAAAAAAGCAAAGTGCAAAAGAGTATTTACAGTACGCTACCTTTTGTGTAAGAAAATAAGAAACAGAGGGAGGAGGACTAGGGTGAAAAGACAAGGGGTGGGGAGAGTAATACTTCTGAGTACACTTTTTTTGTATAGTTCTGACTACCTATTCAGAAACCAAAGTTAAAGATGAGCCGGGAACATCCTGTGCCACAAAAGAGAATGAAACAGAATGTGCTCAAAAAGAGATGAGGGCACAGCAAAGGACAAGGAGCTTGCTTGAAGGGGCTCTCACAGGCAAAATCAGGAACAATTTAGCACAAAATGAAGTCAGGCAGTAATAAATCATAATCCACTGAATAAAATCATGAATCCACACTGATAATAAACAAACAAAACAAGGGAGAAGGAAAAGCACTTCCTTATGCTAGAATGCCAACTAACAAATATAGAAGGAATGACAATTAGAAGAGGTACCTTTTTGCAACAATCACAAAAAAAATGGATTTTGGCAAGAATCATCAACAGATGCCTAAAGGGCTGGGGGGCAGAGTCTGACAAGGAACAGGAGATTTACACAGTCTCAAAGTGTTTCCCAAACTTGTAAGTCAGGAAAGGAAAACAAAGCAACACAAAACAAAAAAACCTATACAGTGGAAAAAACAAGAAACTTCATTAAGAGTTTAACACTAATATCACCAATCAGGCACAAACAGACATCACTTCTGGGTGTGATAACCTGAGAAGGACACATCACTTAAGTAGTGTTCTAGACAAAAATGCACAATCTAAATCTAATTATAAGGAAACATTCAAGCCCAAGTTGTACCCTGCAAAGATATCAATGTCATGAAAGACTGAGTGAGGAATTATAACAGATAAAAGGTGACTGAGAGACATGACAACTAAATACAATGTGTGATCTTAGATTTGATCCTTTATTGGAGAAGAGAAAAACTGTATAAAGGCTATTATTGGGACAGTGAACGAAAGTGAAATATGGGGGTGGTAGATAGAAGTATGTCAGTAATCGATCCCCTGAACTCGGTAACTGCACTGTGGCTGTAAAAGCATAGCCTCACTCCTAAGAAAAACAAAGTGAGTAATAAGGAGTAAAGAGGACTTACCCATTCAACTTACTCTCAAATGGAGAGGGAGAGAGAAAGAGACAGCAAGCAAGCACACTTGCAGAATGTTAAAATCAGTAAAATGGAAAGAAAACTGGATAGTGTACAGGAGTTTTGTTTTATTCCTGCAACTTCCAACATTTAAACTATTTCAAAATAAGTTTAAAGAGGCATCTGAGACACAATGATATACGCTGTTCAACAACCAGTGTCATCCTATCAAAAACCTGAGTGAGACAATAGATAGCTTGGTCATTCTAGCTATTTATATTCCATCTATTTCTGATAAGTAATTTTGAAACAACCATTTCTAATGTACCTGGTATCAATGTCAGCTGCCTGGATTGTGTTAAAAAGCAATTCAGCAACACCTACTCCCTCAACGTTGATTAAGTGAGGCTGAAACAAAGCTTCTGGTGCTTCAAATCTCTCTCCCCCGACTTTGATAATGCGGCCATCTGGGAGCTGGAAACCAAGAACAATCAGGTAGCAGCACAAGATTTTAGAAGTTCCCAGGGTTCTTTAGACGTTAGTACTTATAATAAACACACCTGTTGTATAACCAAAATCATTATCAGCAATACATTTCTCCTAAAATACATTTTTGGAAAAAAGACAAAAAAGGTAAAATAAAATACCTTAAAATAATTGTTTTTATTAATTATCATGCTCTGTTCTGCTTTAAAAACGGTACTTCAAAAACAAAAAACAAAACAAACAAAAAAAACGGTACTTCATGCCCCCAAATAGCAGGAATTTTTGGGAGGATTCGCCAGTGCACGAGCGTGTGATGTTCCACTGGTGTGTGCAGGTGAGCACTGCAGGCAGCACTCATCACCCACGGCAGCCGGGTTTTTGCTGGAGTGAATGCTGCCTATCATTTTACCATGCATTTATGAATATTTTTACCATGGAGCACAGATCAATGAAAAATTTTAAGTAATTTCTTTCATCAAATAAGTACTCTGGGAAACTATTATTTTGCCATCAAAACATTTTATTATCATGCGTGAAACTTCTATCAAATCATTTAATCCAAAAAAAATTTTATGATCAAAACAGCTTAAGGAATATTGATTTACACTTTTTTATTAGGCAATTCTATTGTATCCTACTTACTAGGTCCTATTAAATTTTAAATGATGGATAAATATGATTTTAAGAAAATGAGATTTAAACAACTGGTCAGATACCATTACAACATGACTTTGTGCAGAAAACTCTTAATTTACATAATGTTTATAAGTTTATATTTAATTAAATGAGAATTGTTAAACAAAAACTCCTTCACAATTCACTGAGTTGACCTAAGTAACAAGCAGGCTTGTATACGCTGTCATTTGACACATTTCTGTATGACATACCAGAATTAGTTTTACATTAACATTTCTAACAGTATATTTATTTAAAATAACACAATTACAATAATTATATTTAGATTCCAAAACTGACTTACTAATATGACAAAGTACCACAAAGCAAGTTCTTTAAGACATTTACCCCTTGTTTGCTATAACTGTTTACAAGTATGTGCAAAGCAATCACTCCAGAATTATCTTTTTAATAAAACATATCAAATTTCTTCAAAAACAAATTTATGCTTAAAAAAAAAACCACACCGGGGACTCTCCTGGTGGCACACTGGTTAAGACTCTGCACTCCCAATGCAGGGGGCCTGGGTTTGATCCCTGGTCAGGGAACTAGATCCTGCATGCATGCTGCAACTAAGAATAAGCATGCCACTAAGGAGCCTGTGTGCCACAACTAAGACCCAGAGCAACCAAATAAATAAATATTTAAAAAAAAAATGTTGTGGCTTTAAAAAATAAATACATAAATAAAAGAATCTGCCTTCCAATGCAGCGGACATGGGTTCAATCTCTGGTCAGAGAACTAAGATCCCACATGTCAGGGGGCAACTAAGCCCCCGTGTTGCAACTACTGAGCCCATGCACTCTGGAGCCCACGTGCTACAACTAGAGAGAAGCCCATGAGCCACAAAGAAGAGCCTGTGTGCCACAATGAAAGATCCTGCATGCCACAACGTCCCACATGCTGCACCTAAGACCCGACACAGCCAAGTAAATAAATTAAAAAAGAAAAAAAGAAAAAGAAATTAATTAAATAAAAACAAAACAAATACAGCCATCCACTGACTTAAAAAACCCGAAATTGAAATCACCCAATATATATGGAAAAACTTCACGTGGCAGACTATTGTTAGCAAAACCTCTGTACCCTGCCCTTCCAGCCTTTGATGGTATGGCTCTTCTCAAAGCTCTGGTTGCAGGCCAGCCTGGGACCACCCACTCTAGGAACTACTACCTCTGGGAACTGTTAAAAATATATGCTTCCCTGGGCTTCCTAGGTGGCTCAGTGGTTAAGATTCCGCCTGCCAATGCAGGGGACCTGGGTTTGATCCCTGCTCCAGGAAGATCCCACATGCCGCAGAGCAACCTAAGCCTGTGCGCCACAACTATTGAGCCTGTGCTTTAGAGCCCGTGAGCCACAACTATTGAGCTCATGTGCTGCAACTACTGAAGCCCACATGCCTAGAGCCCGTGCTCTGCAACAAGAGAAGCCATGGCAATGAGGAGCCTGCGTACCACAACGGAGAGTAGCCCCCACTCACAGCATCTAAAGAAAGCCCACGCACAGCAAAAAAGACCCAACACAGCCAATAAAAGAAAGAAACAAACAAACAAACAAACATGCTTCCTGTGTCTTTGCACCAAATCTTACCCTACACTTTATTTGTTCACTCTTATCCCTCTTCATTTACTCATCAGTTCACTGTTTATTTGTTGCATATACTTTTGAAACGTACCTTAAACTTTCTGAGAAAGGAGGGAAAAAATAAATAAAATACCCCTTACACTTCCAGTTCCCTTATCCTCTGCCTCATGACACTTTCTTCCAAAGTCATATAGATGAAAATTATAAATCTAGGGGAACTGTCAAGAAGGCTTCAGGAAAGAATCCCCAGGGCAAATCTGGAGATTATTAAGTTGCAAAGTATAGTCTTATTGACTATTTGGATCAGTATCATCTAAAATTAAATAATATAAATATTTTGTTTCTTTGTTTGTTTGTTTTTGTTTTTTTGGCCACACCACGCAGCATACGGGATCTTCCCTGACAAGGGATCAAACCCATGCCCCCCTGCAGTGGAAGCACGGAGTCTTAACCACTGGACCACCAGGGAAGTCCCTATAATTATTTTTAAAATGACTATTTTGTACATAATTTGTGACATGTTGAGTTTACATGAATCAAATGGTTTAATAATACTTGCTTTTATTGCCTATCACTCACTCAATTAAATTTTTGTAACTACTAGATCAAAGATGCAGTTCAGAGTGCTTTATACCCAGATGAAAATGACAGACTTAATAAATTCAGGGAGGATCAACTCCTCTGGTGTAAACTATAAAGGTTCTAAGTCTCATTAATTACAATTTCAAGTTAACATTTGTTTTCAACATCTCATTAAGAAAATATTAAGTCAGGAAGACTGCCACCTACTGAATTATTAAAGCAATCCTATTAGATGACCACTTCCCAAAGTATCTTAGACCAGTCCCATGAAATGCTGAAGAACTACTGTAGTCATGTACAAATGAGCAAATCAAAGGCTCTGAGAAGCCTGTTAATAAAGTGAAATCAACTCTCTCCCAAACTTATCTGAAAATATAACCCCATTTTAATTTCTGTGAAATACCTATTAACATCTCAGAGAAATAACATTATGTACAACCCACGTTGAAAAATGCTGTTTCGGGTACTAGAATCTCAAAATTATATCTCATATCTAATTGTATCCTAACGTAGAAAAGCAATATATGATTTTTGCCTTATTTCACGTTATATGGTGTTCTACAATAATTAAATCATAGAATCATAATGTAGAAAGATATTAGAGTCGCACACATACATATTATAACTACCCAAACCAAAAATACTGGATTCCAAGAAAACCTCCTTAAGCACACATACCACATATATTGTACACAATGGAAATACTTACTGTGTAAGATTCAACTAACACTGTGGTTTCTAAGGCCAGTTTCTGCTCTTGCTCAATATTGTAGCCCACATAACACAATTTTTCTTTGATCATGCGAACCGTTTCAAAATCAGCAGAATGGTTGAAGGCGTATCCCCGCAACAGAAGCAGCTGGTACAAAAAAAAATAGCAGTAAATCCACAATTAATCTGAATGAGTTCAACTCTGCAGAAGTGATGAAGGCTCTCTAAAATAAGTCACATTAATACCACATGCAATGGAGAGTGGCGCCTTAGCTCTTACTATTTCAGAAATGGGAATATTACTTGCCACAAAAGGATCTGTATTTCAGTTTCACAGAAAAGTTTCACAGAGAGTAACAGAATTAACAGTTCATGAATAATAAATGGGCAAAATGAGCAAAATATCTATTAATAATACTTTAGCACTGGACTCCTATAATTCTATAATTCTCAGGAGGTTTCAGCCCTAACTTCTAAGTACTAGGTCTGACACATATTAGACAGGCAACAGCATTTGTTAAAAAAAATAAGAATTCAACCTGACGGGGAGAAAAAAAACCCCACGTAACACATCATTAACTGGACATTTCATATAAAACCTTAAAAAAACAAATCCCCTTATCTTTGTGCTTATGTTCAAAAGATATCCCTTGGGCACTCCTTTGGTAGTCACTTGCAAATAGAATTTTGGCTTAGAATGACAGTATTATAATTCTCATTAACAATCTTATTATTACTTTAAATGAGACTAAAGGAAGCCAATATCAAGGTGAAGACTTCATACAACCCAACTTATTGCACAGACTTCACCCCAGAACAGTCTCTCCACAGCAGCACCAACGACATACTGGACCTTACAATTCTTTGTTGTGGGGGATGCCCTGTTCATTGTAAGATGTTTAAGCAGCCTTCCTGCAAAGCTGTAACAACCAAAAAAATGTCTCCAGATATTGCAAAATGTCTCTGGGGGGCAGCATCATCCCTGATTGAGAGCTACAGACCTGGAGAGAACACACTAACTATAGGATTCTGGTACACACAAAATTCTAAACCTCCCTCCCCTCGCCCCACCCATTACAAAAAACCCACATGCCTCCAAACAGTGGCCTTATATACTTTATCCAGCAATGTTTTAAAGAAAATTATAACTAATTATATTCACAAGTACACTTTAACACACACATCCTCAAAGAAAGGTTTTATGGCAGAAAAGGTTGCCTAAGTTGTTTCAAGGAAGTTTTAGAGTCTTCTTCCATCTTTGAAATACCTCGCTACCCATTCCTCAGGAATAGTAAATATAATTATGTAACAATGAACTGTCACTAGTATACAAGAGATCACGTGTATGAATCTCATGTGGATTTTCTATGACTAATAAGGTAACTGGGCCACTTCTCTGGTGCAGATTCACTAGAATCCTAAGGTGATACATTCAATTTTGTGTTAAGTTGGTACACACAAACTACAAAATTGAATTCTATGATATTTTCTTTTGCTTACCTTGATAAGATATCTAGTAATATCCCTCCCAGCAATATCTAGTCTCCTGGTAAGGTGAGGGAGAGAAAAGCCTTCATACACTGGGCAAATGTGAGTCACACCATCTCCAGAGTCCACCACTACTCCAGTTAATAAACCTGTGGAAGAACCATGAGGTTGCAAATAAAAAGCCAAATCAGAAAAATCAAAGCCGGAAAATTTCAAATATTAGTAAAGAAGCCAGACTAGAAATGTCACCAACCAGAATGGTCTAAAAGCCAGCATTTCTTTATTATTTGTTTATCTCGCAGTCATGTTCTAATACACAGACACTAAAGTCAGTGTTCTCTCACATGCCTCCTGTGAGACTTTTAGTCTAATCACGTGCTACCCCAGGAGATGGGAAGAAACAGACCCCCAGACCTAGGACTGAAAAATACAACATGGTCTTTATTTTTCTTTCCAACTTAATCTGGATCCCTAAGTTCCCATGAAGTAAAATTTTCTAAAGCATCATAGATAACTTTTATGAAAACCACTGTGAAAGGTAAATATTATACAAGTTGATAGTGAACCTGTTGAAATAATCTAGTTCTTTATTATTATTATTTCTGTCATATGACAAAACTGTGTTGTTTGGAAAATGTGTTGATACTAGATAGCTAGAAAGCTGAGAACAATTCATCTTGACTAGCCAATTATTCCCCAGAAACCAAAAAGATAATGTTAGTTAAATCTTTTAATAAAAGAACAGCAAAGAAGCTGCCTTGTTTCTAGTATGTGCTACTTAAAGGTATAAATGGGGACTTCCCTGGTGGCACAGTGGTTAGGACTTCACGCTCCCAATGCAGGGGGCTTAGGTTTGATCCCTGGCCAGGGAACCAGATCTCACGTGCATGCTGCAACTAAGAGTTCGCATGCCACAACTAAGGAGCCAGTGAGCTGTAACTAAGGAGCCCACCTGCCACAACTAAAGACCCTGTGCAACCAAATAAATAAATACCTTAAAAAAAAGTATAAATATAAATGGCTGCAAATTAGTGTTTCACTTTTTGTGCCAGGGTTAATTCAGGAAAAACAAAACAAAACAACTTTTTCTAACTCATGTTTTCTAGTAGTTTTTAAGAGTCTAATAATATTTTTAGCAAAAAAATTTTTTGACCAGAATATGCATTATGTACAATTTGCTTAAGCATTATTTTATCACTGTGCCATCCCTGAGTAGGCTCTCTTCCTCTTTCTTATTATGCAATAAGTATCTGATTTATCTTTAAATACATTTATTCAAACCACCTCCTACTGAAGTTGATATAATTTGTTTTTCCTTGACTGATTTTTTAAGTTTCATAAAAATCATACACTGCCTCTTAAGGTTGCATTCTTTTAAACAAGAGACTTTCTATTGCAAAAGAGAAGAATCCACAATATTGATATTCCAAAAATACTCTCAAGTAATACAAACCAAAGCAGGAATTTACATATTTTATTTTCCAAACAGACCTTCCCATCCAACCTCACCTTATTTTCTATACTCCCACCAGGTTACATACTGGCCTTTTCCTGCATATTTGAGCAGTTTCCAGTGCCACACCCTTTTTGTCACTGCACTATCCATTCTTTCCACTTCAATTCCTAAGGATTCTTTAAAGCTCAATCTAGTTCTTACCTTTCCATTTATACCTTCCCTGACCACTTTAACCTCCAGCCCAGACTCCACAATTCCAGTTTTTCCCCTCTATCCTGTCTGCAAAATGCAGTCAAACATACTTTCCTGAATCATCGTGCCACCTCTCTTATTCAAAAACCTTCTCCGGCTCCCAACGCTTCTTCTTACCTTTTCTGGGTTTAACTGGTAGCACTAGCTACCTTGTTTATGGAGGAGAATTTTTCCACAGCTTAGAGTTCTTTTGATTAGTATTACTGGACTACCATTTCTCAAAATTAAGAACTCAACAGTTAAACAAAAATAGCTAAATATCAGGAATTAAGAGAGGATATCTTCTCCTTGGACAAAAATAAATTTATGAATACCACTAGAAAAATCTGTTAAGGTAAATTTTACTCAAATACAATTAAAACAAAAATTCATTTCAGCATAAATGTCCCATCCCCACCCCCTAAATGGAACTATTATCACCAATTTCAAAGCTTAGATTCAAAATTTTTAATATCTATTTTTCCAAAGTATTTTCTAAAATAATTTCTGAAATTTACTTTAAAAAAAAAAGAAACAAAATTACGTAGATGCAGACAAGCACTAATTACTCACAGCTGGGCTGTAACTGCCTTAAGGGCAAGGAGACCACAAGTAGCTTACTGAGTAGCTTACTCACTGCTGTACCCTCTGCACTAAACAGAAATCGAGGCACATACCATACTTGGTGAATGAATAAAGCCTCTTTAAAAATTTAACTCCCCCCAAGTATTTTCTTAGTATCTATATGTAGTAGTAAAGACAGTTTAAAAACCAAGTATGTATTTTGAAAAGTGATTTTTACTCATCCATGTGTAGAATCAGATGGATTATCACAATAGTAAAGTTTTGTTTCCTAAGTACAAGTGACACTTGAACAACTCAGGGGTTAACCTGCATATAACTTATAGTTGGCCCTCTGCATCCATGGTTCCTCTAAATCCCCAGAGTCAACGAACCACGGACCATGTAGTACTACAGTATTTACTATGAAAAAATATCCATGTATAAGTGGACTCATGCAGTACAAACCAGCGTTGTTCAGGGTCAACTATATTGTCATACATTGCTTAAGTATTAAGGCTTGAGACTTAACTCAGTTGTCACCTCCTTCAGAAACCTTCTCTGACATGCTGAGTCAATTTCTGTATCTTTTTCCTATTATATTCTAAGTCCTTGAGGCATCTTCACATTTAAAGTGCCTAAAAGACTCTGTGGCATATATCTGATGGCCCCTTAAGTTCTCCATAAGACCATTAGGATATAAAGAGTTCTCCCTACATGGCTATAATTTTATTCCCAATGGATAGGGAGGCAGTTACTAATGGCCATACCAAGAAAACACAGTAGGTCCCCTCCATTAAATCCACCTCAAAAGATAGGAAGACACTCTCAAACGTCTGCGTTCTCTTTTGTATTTAATCTATTATGTATTTGACAAACATGATTTATACTAACCTTTTTTCAACTCTGCCAATTCTGAGGACAAATTCCACGTTCATTCTCCACTTCATAAAAAATTTTTTACTTTAAATAGGGAACCTCCTACTTTTAAAAAAATTGAGAAGTTTCTTTTTACCTTAAGTCCCTCATTGTTTAGTAAAGAAAATAAAAATGTGTATGTTTTATTTGCCAAATTTTAGAAATTGTGGAAATATTTGAGTATTTAAAATATTTAAATAAATATACATATATAAACATCATGCTCTCCTGGGACTTAAAACTTACTGAAAAATCAAATTCCTCTGACATAAAACATACTTAATAAATGTTTGCTGAATTGATTATACTAAAAGTTAAGCTTCACCTACCTTGAGCATACAAAGTCAAAACTGCCTGGATGGCTACATACACGCCAGAAAACTGGTAAGTTTCAAACATTACCTGAAAATGTAAAAGGAAAGGGAAAAAATTAGTATTTAGAAATTACATAATAAGTATTTATAAGCTTTCTTGATGGTCAGAGTGGATTAGCTGTTCAAAATAGAATCAAAGAACCCAAAAGAATCCTCCCTTCCCTTCAGCTCTTCTTGTCTCTATTAAAGTCCTGCTGTCACAGAGCTCCAATTCTGGGGACAGAATTTTGAATACACACTGAGTCCCCAAGCATTTCATAAATGCTACAAAGCAATGATTTCTGAGTGTTTTAGTTAATGGCAAATTAGAGTGAAAGAAAGCGTTCTGCTTTTGAACAAGGCTTTCTCAATGTCCCTTAAGGGAAATATCTTTTAATTTGAAGACAAACTATAGAAATTGCTCAACTGTTTACATCCCCATCCCTCTCCCTCAACCTGGGCCAAGCAAGACTGTGGCCCTACCACCAACTGTTTAAAATAAAAAGGTAATAAAATGGTAGGGCAGGAAAAATAAAAATAAAAACAGTAACTCTTGAAGGCTGGCACATCCAGAAGCTGCTCAGCAGCTGAGTCTGCCCTCCCCACTGGAGCCAAGGCTGCGCGCCACTCTCCGCCAAGGTGCACTGCAGGGAGGAGTTCCCTCACGCCCTCTCTGCTCACAGCATCCTCTGTGGCGAAGGTTGGCTGGGAACATCCTATAGGATTTTCTCTGTCGTCTACAGTGAGCATTCCTTGACTGGCTACCAACTATGAATATATGATATTTAGAAATTTTACAACTATACAGAATTATACAGAATTAAAAATTTACAACTTTGGGGAATTTCTTGGCGTTCCAGTGATTAGGACTCTGTGGGGACACAGGTTTGATACCTGGTCAGGGAACTAAGACGCCACATACCTCGTGGTATGGCCAAAAACAAAAACAAAACTGAATCACTGTGCTGTGCACCTGAAACTAACAAAACACTGTAAATTAATATACTTCAATAAAATTCAATTTTAAAAAATTAAAAAATTCTCAAATAAATACGTAAATGAATGAATCAATTTTATAACTCTGAAACACACATTCATCAATTAAGCAACTAGATATTCTAACTAGTATTCTAGTCCATCATCCTTTATTCCCCCCCACAGGGATGAAAATGGAAAAGTGATGCTATACAGCTGACCCCTGAAAACACAAGTTTGAACTGTGCAGGTTCACTTCATTGCAGATTTTTTTCAATAAATAAATACTACACTACTACATGATCTGAGATTGGCTGAATCCAGGGATGCAGAACCTGTAAAAGAATGAAATCAGGGATGCCAAACCTGGAATACAGAGGGCCAACCATAAAGTTATACACAAATTTTTGACTGAGGGGGTTGGCACCCCTAACCCTGCATTGTTCAAGGGTCAACTGCATTTGCATGTATCAACTTGACAGTTTGCTAGAATTTGTTTTTTACTTATAAGATCATTTAAAAAGTGTACCTCAAAAACTGGTACAAGAGTGTAAAGCAATTATATTCCAATAAAGAGCTTAAAAAAAAAAGTATTTGTAGTTCTAAAACAACTTTCTGGATGACATTAATGTAGGGCATTATCAGTCACAGCCAAATTTGCACTTATGAGTAAAAAGAGCATTAAACTAAGATGAGACCTTAGAGTGCAGTAGGACTAATTCTGTCATTTTTTCAGATTAAAAAAACGTGTCCTAGTCAAATAGCCTAGTCAAACAGGCATTATACCTGTCATCCACTAACTAGCTAATGTCATCTCCCTAACTTCTGATTTGAAAGAAAACTTGGTCTTCATTCTGGTATCGTGTTACTTTCCGAAAGAGGCTTCCTTGTGTAGTGACCTTTTGATTTAATGCAAAAATATCTCTGCACTCTGATTTTGAAATGTGCTGCTAAAAATAAATAGAAATTACAAATGACTACTTAACCATCACCAAGTATCAGTGATTGTAAATCATTTAGAAAGAGTAAAATGCAAATAAAGTACGAATGAATACAATAAGGCCCATTTTTTGTAGTTTTAGGGGTGGCTAGGAGGGAAAAAAAAGTAATAAAATATGAACCATAAGAAATGATATGGATTCTGTAGCTAAAACCATGATCTTAAAATTTTTACACACTTAATACAAAAATTCTAAATCTCTTCCAAAATTTCCATCAACATCTAAACACAGTCACTGAGTAAAAACAAAGTATGTACATTAAGCAGTATCTGAAAAGCTACTAAAATACAAAGCAATTGTTTCTATCTCATATATAATAAAATGAAAGAGAACCTTGAAAAGTTACCTATTTAAACTATTAAGAATGTAGACTTTCTGCTCTCTGTAACTGCCTACCTCATTAAGCCATTTCAACCTCCCTTCCCTAGCCCTCCCCTATCTCCCTGGTCCTTAGCCTTCTCACCACTGTCTACTATCACTTCTTTGGTGACCCATATTATCTACATCCTCATGAGTCCTAAGTTTGTATCTCCAGTCCCAGACTTTTTCTCCTGAACTTGATCTTAATAACCATCTACTCGACATTTTTGCTTGGATGTCTAATGAAGACCTAACATGTCCAAAACTGAACTCCTGACCCATTTCCCTCCCAAATCCTGTTCTACTATCTCAGTCTTTCCCCATCCTCCAGTTACCCAAGCAAAACCTTTGGCGTTATCCATTACCTATATCTAAGAAACCAGAATATTTTTTGGCCCTACCTTCAAAACAGAGCCACAATCTGGTCACTTCTCACTATCTTCTCTGCTATTACCTCTAATCCTAAGCATCATTATCTTGTGCCTAGATAACTGAAAAAGTCTCCAAATTGCTCTCTTCTACCCTTCCTCCTTATGTTCTATCAATACATTCAACACAGCAGCCACAGGAACCTAAATCTGAGCATGTCCCTTCCTTGTAATAGCCCTACATTTCACTTGGCGTTTAAATCTAATTCCCTCTAAGAGCCTACAAGGCCCTAAATGATTTGGCCCCATTACTTCTCCCACCTCATCTCCTGTTGCTCTCCCACACTGGCTTCCTTGCTGACTCTCTAACACGCCAGGCTTGTTCCCACTTCAAGACCTTTACACTAGCTACTCCCTCTGCCTGGAATGCTCTTCCCACATACATTCTGGCTAACTCCCTCTGTTTAAAGACACATACTACCACATCCTATGAAAAATGCACAGACACATACTTCTCACAGACACATACTACCACATCCTATGAAAAATGCAGTCTCCCTACAGTCCCCATCCCCCTTAATCTACTGTTTTTTCCCTTTAATATCTATTACCTCCTAACAAATCATTCAATTAACTCACTCTT
This sequence comes from Hippopotamus amphibius kiboko, assembly GCF_030028045.1. Classification (NCBI taxonomy): domain Eukaryota; kingdom Metazoa; phylum Chordata; class Mammalia; order Artiodactyla; family Hippopotamidae; genus Hippopotamus; species Hippopotamus amphibius. The sequence continues at coordinate 94,207,515 of NC_080192.1, forward strand.
TTTTCTTTTGGTCTGTTTTCCCCTGCTAGAGGGTAAACTTCGAAATTATACTATCAAAGCTTTAGACCAAATTTTTGGCAGCAGGATTTCACTTTGTTTACTAGTATATTCTGCTCATAAATAATGACTAACATACAGTTAGGTGCTCAATAAATAGGATCTGGGAGAAAATAACAACTATTCTTATTCCCTTTATTCTTAACAACAATGGTAATTAAGATAAAAGAAAAAACATTTGCTTTAACAGCACATCACAGAAACATATACACACAACTCATCTAAAAACTCACCTCTACAATCTTCTCTCTGTTTTTGGTTGGGTTCATAGGAGGTTCTGTGAGTAAGATTTTACAATTCCTGGTATCTATGTTAAGTTTCTCTGGTCCAAATGTATAGTCCCACAGGTGTTTCATGTCATCCCAATTCCGTACTATGCCATTTTCCATAGGGTAATTAACTTCTAACATTGAGCGTAATTCACTTGCCTCGTCACCAACCATAAGATCCTAGAAAATTATAATATCAAAGTTTTAGACCAAATTTTTGTATAAAATAACTTCAGAAAATTATCCTCCCATGGTATGTTGGAAAACTTGGGAATAATTAATTTTAATCTTTCTGGCACTTTCAGATAAAGTTCTTCATTCCACAAGTTAAAAAGATCTTTTCTTTCATGAACAATGCCTTGCAGATCTTAATCATGAATAATAAATTTTTTATGTACAACATGGTTTAAATCAATAAATTGACCTTACCTTTAATACATATGTTTCCAAAAGAAGAGCATTAGCACAAATAAACCCCACATTTTCATATTTTGGAGGGTTTTGTATGAGGTTTCATCTGTTTCTTTTGCTCAAATGTTCAAAAAATAAGGCCTGTGATATGTGAGATAGTACATCAGGGAAAAAAAAACTTGTAGAAAAATGCTCAATGCATGCAGCACATTTTTTTGCAGTAAGTATCAAAACGATAAGTGTGAGTATTACAAAGCATAATGAGAAGCAAAAAATAAAATGATTTTTATTACACTATAATAATGGATATATGCACCAGAAAACTTGTAAATTTCACAAACTTCTACCTACATATGTCTCAATAAGAGTTCAAATTAAGTTTCAACATGCCTCACCAAGATGAATAACTTGTAGATATACAAAAAATTAAGACACAGAGAAGCAATTCTTCTTTAAAATTATCTCATGAGCAACATTTTCAATCTTAAAATTTAATACCGAAAAACTATGCTATCACACATGAAGCAGAATACTCACAAGTCTTGTCTCCAATGAGAGCGTACTTAAGATGACTCACATTTTGAAAGTCAAATTTTAGGTGTATAATAAGGCTAATGATGTCCCAGAATCTAAACTTCTTTTAGAAATCGGCAAGTCAAAATACTAAACAATCCTGATTTCTACATATACTGATGAATTCAATTAAAAAAAAACCCCCTAGTATCAGAAATAGCTACTATAAATGTTTTAAAACAGAGGTTTAAACATATATATGACTTTAAAACTTTTGAAAATAACAATTAAAAAAAGAGATAAGAAATAAACCAGGATGAGGACTCTATTAAAAATAAACAACAACAAAATCAGATTTCTGGAAAATCCGCTGAAAGCAACAACAAAAAGGAAAAACAAAGTTAAAGCAGATGCTAGAAATGGTCACTAAAACTTTTCTGTTGCAACAAATTTCATATAAAGTTAATTTACCATAACTCAATACTCAAATTTCTTAAATATTAATTATTTAGAATCATCTGATAGGAAAATGCAAAACTAAAAATCTATATTTGTGAACTCTAGTAAATGACATGCATCTGCTGAATTACTTAGCGAGAAGTATACTGATAATTTCAAGTATCAAAAGACAAGATACACTGATGGATTGACAGATGGATAAATGGATAGATATGCGATATATCAGTGAAGTAAACAATGTCAGAATCTAGGTGATGGATGTATGTGTGTCACTGTAAAATTCCTTCAACTTTGCTGTGTATTCTAAACACTTCTTAATAAAATGTTAGCGGGGAGGAATCTACACCTTGAAGTACATAAATTACTTCTGGCCATCAATATAACTTAATATACAATTTTGTTACTTTCTTCTATAATATATCTTTCTTTGTGTTATACAAGGTAATAATAGATTAGATAATTACAGGGTTTATATCATCTATATATATTTACAACTATATTTCAACAAATTTAACAAATATTTTTCAATAAGTCTTGTCAGATTTCATTCGACTATTCAGTTTCTATTCCATGAAAGAATAGGGGTTTACATATGTCTGATCTAATGCCAACTCAAAATAAAAGTGTCATGTATCTACTTCTAGGACACACATACTATAAAGAATTAATTGAAAGAAACATCTGACATTGAGTATCTTACCATCTCTCTAAACAAAGAGGACATTTAAAATGGAAGAAAACAAGTATTACCTTATCAAATCAGTGCAAATATTCTTGAGTAACTCAAGCTACCTAATTCAAAAATTTATCCATATCTAACATTTTATTTGAAAAAATCCTAAAACATACAGTTTTCCTTAGAACATTTCAACTTCCAAAACCCCCAAGTGCTAATTATGTAACTTGCCCTCATCTGCAACACCAAAATTATAAGCAATCAGATCAGGCCTTAGTTTTTTTACCACCCACCTCATCACTGGACCTCAAGCCTAAACCATCACCTATCACCTGAAAGAATGAAAAATTACAGTAACTGTCTGAGAGCTGTTTTAAAAGCATTTAAAAGTTTTATGAAAAGCAGGCAGTGCAGATGAGATTTGCCAAGAATCATTCTGAACAATGTCACCTCAAATTGGAAATTAGAGCAAATATACTTTAAAACCACAATTAAATTCCTAGAACAAAATTTCGTAAAAAACACTAAATTAAGGCTACACTGCTCTCTACAAGTACACTTTTTTCTTAATCTCTTTAGGATTTTAAGACAAATGCATAATCTTTTATTTAGGATAAATATAGGAATCTCCACTTTTAAATGTTTTTGTTTATTCAAAAGAAAACTTCACAAAGTTAGTTACTAGTTAAAATACATATCACTAGAATGGCCTGATATTCATCTCTGTCAAAGTTGTTTATAAATAATATTAAAAACAAACTTGAAAATATCTACTATAGAAGCACTTAGACTATCACAGAAAAATATGATAAGAGTCATTTGCCTGGGATATGCCTAGTTCTAGTTCAAAAATAAAAGGTTCCACACAATGGTATTTATTTAGAGAGAGAATCTATTGTCTATGGAAAAAATCTCACAAGACTTCCACCTTTTCTTATTTATACTCAGATAATGCAAAATCTGCTCATCAATAAGGATAATATAGGAAACAAGTCAATCTCTTTTTCTCCCCCTTTATTATTTATAGTTCATTTGCATATTAAAATTTTACTTAGTTTATTAAGTACATATATGATACTGTACTGGATGCAAATATGTATACACACACACACACACACACACACATACAGGCTATGACAGGCAGTGTTCAATTTAACAGTGGCCAATAAAGTGGATTTATCCAAATGCAACTTCACCCCAATTTTCTAGATCACACATATCCTAAGTAAAGCCACCTGGTTTCTAATATAATGCACACCACATTCCATTTCAACCGTAACATTTATCTACAAAAAACACAAGAAAAACAATTCAAAGCTATGTTAGTAATTAGTTCTGGTTTGGTCCATTGTATGCAATCAGGAAAGTATAGGACTTAATTAGTTGCTACCAAATTGAAGCAATGAAAAAGGTTAAAAATCAAAGTACTTAAAAATTAAAATATGGAATTACCCCCCTCCCCAATACTAAAGGGACACAAAACAACAACTACTGTCCCACCAAGCAAAAGTGGAAAACAAACAGAGAGCATGTGTGTAACCTCACTTACCATCTTTTTGTTATTCTACTTCAACAGGTCAAGAAAGGTGAAGAGAGAGAAGGTAGAAGTAAGAGTCAGAAAAGGCCTAAATAAAATCCTCACTGAAATTTTTAAACATACAAGCAATAGAGACAAATTAGGTTGAGGTCAGATGCAGTACTACTATAGTTTACGGAGTTAATAATTAGGGCCAAATTAACATGGACAGCTATTACTCCTGAATGAAAATAAACAGATTAAACAATTTAAATTTCCAGTTTTTAGTCTACCACATTTTAGCTAACAAAACACAAAAAGTATAAATCAATCCACTAGGCATAGGAACTCCAAAAAAGTCAATTTTCTTTAATTCATTACTGAATTTAAGAACCTTAATTAAGGAAAATAAATAGCAGAAAAGGTTTAGCTGAGTAGGTAAAGGGTGTTCAGAGTTGATTTTCCAAGCTCTAGTACTCAAGTTAAATCTGACACAGGTCTCTTTCCTTTCACTGTTTTCTGCTGGAGGAACAAATTAACTTGAAGGACTTAAAAGATTAAGCAGATTGAACAGAAGTGAGCCAACTAACACAGACTGACAAAGCATACAAGCAAATGCAACTAGCGCATTCCTCAGCAAAAATGTCTTCTTCGAGTATCATCTAGTTTATCATTTCTATCACTTGGCCTTAAAAAAGCAAGAAAGTGGGAGTGAAAAAGATAGGTAGTTATTTGTGACTACGCTGGACAATAAAAATAGCTATATGTGATGTTATCTTAATAACTCAAAAATGTTATTATCCATAAAATATATAAAAAAGCCATTCTTTAAAAGGTTGATACTGAATAAAAGTGTGACTTCCAACATCATTAAAAAAAGTTTATCCTTATCACTATTATTAGCTAAATTTTAAGCTGAAGTTCCTTTAAGATTGAATTCAATCACAACAAAAAGAGTTCACAAAAAGAGATTATGGAATTCCATAAAATTCCCAAAAGACCTTTAAAAAAAAACCCAAACAATAAAACTCTCATATTGAGTATCCCTTCTGATTGTAACATAACAAAACAGAGGCCAGAATAACTCACTCTTTTAAGTCTTTAAAAAATTAACACAGAACCTAAGTTTCAGTTTACATTTTTATTCCTTGTGTAACTCAATTCTCTAGTTCCAACAGTAGAGAGCTACCAGGTAGCAAATCTCTACCACCTGTTACCACCTTCCCAGACATCTGAAACAAATGTCCCAAAGAGGTACACCCTAATTCATAATCTAACAGTGAAGTCTTGCCAAGAACTGTCTGGATACGACCAACAATGCTAGTTTGTTCACAAATAATTCAGTAAGAGGGCCCCTAAATTCTACTGCATTTTGTATAACCTGATCCTAAGGCCACTTGAAAAATTTAAGTCAAGTGGTCACCACTGACTTTTGATTGTTCTTTTTTTTCTTCTAAAATACTGTAACTCCCACTTGATTTCTAATCCCTTAATAGAAGATAAAAATCTATTACCCTTAATGTCCAGTCTCTCACATTAAGTACAGTGTGTAGGCAATGACAATGTTCCCTCCTCTCTCCCTGGGCTAAGATAAATAATGCAAGGCCAAATAAAAATTTGCACAGCTTCCAACTGCACACTCATTGGTTACTATATTGGTGAAAAAAGGAACCAATAAGATTTATATTCTGTGTTTTCCTGAGTAGCTATATAAAAATGTAGGGGGAATCAGGCCATGAAACATGGGAAGGAAAAGTCTTAAGTCCCAACGAGACACTAACAAGAATAACAAATATATGGAATTGAAAGACATAAAAATACCAGACTGATTTTTAAAAAAAATTATATCATGTAATAGGACTTTAAGTCACTAATACAGCAGTCACACTGACATAAAAATCTTAAGTATTTTACTGCATTCAGAGAGCAATGGCATCAAGCCATGCTTAAAGTCAGATGAAATTAACTTCAGTTTCTGGTGCCTTTCTTCAGGTGTTGATAAAAATTTAACTTATAAGAAATTCGGCCCTCCTCCTCTGCTTTTCAAGGCATCACATTTTAAAAACTAGTTAATTCAAAGAATACCTCACAGGTTTTGCTCCTCATTTATCAATAAATAAAATATTACCTTGATTTCAATGTTTCCCACTTTGGTGGTTGATCTGATAATAGGTCTTCCAACCAAAGCTGGGAAGATGTGTTCTGGAAAGTTAGAGCCTGCATATCCACACTTCACAAACTGGAAAAGAACAGTAAAAGTGGGTTAGTGTCAAGGTATTTACGATATTATCCATTTAAAAACTGCATCTGAAAAGTACCGCTTTGCATTTTACACAGTATTTTAAACTTTCGGTGCTTTCAAATTACCCAAAGTAGTCATCCTGTTTATCATATCCTCCATTTATTTCCTTTACAGCCCTACTACCAGAGTTCCCGTTTCTTTACTGGTTAACTGCTTATTTAGTGGCTAGGTCTCCCCACCACAGAAAAAGCCTCAAGAGAGCAGGGAGCTAAGCTGAGCAGTTCATGCTGGAGCTCACTGCCTTGATGCACAGCAGAGAAGGGACAAGTTCATTCAACAAATGCTGAGGATTTTAAAAGAGAAAATGTCAGTAAATGAACAGAACGAAAGCAAGCTTTTATTCATGTCTGGCAAATTCTCTTAAGCAGCCCCATTTCCCCAAATGGGAAAATCAAATGGCATCTGGACTAATATCAAGTTAAAATGAACATTTATTAGGCATTTTGGGCTATTTACATTTTTATATTTAGACAACATATTTAGTAACACCAGGTGACATAATTTCATATTCAGACTGTACTTCTTCAATGAGGACATATCAATGATTCTAATAACACTTCCATTTTATGAATAAGAAACTGATATACTAGCAGATTTAACAACTGCAGTGAAACTGAAAATAGAAGCAAGGGTTTTTAATTCTTATACCAATAATAGTCTGTTTAGTCTTATTTTTAAGACCAGCCATTACAAGGAATAGGCAGTTAAAAACTTCAGGGTGGGAGGAAGAAGCTATATAAGAAAGGAAATGTAATCAGTCTCTACCCTCTCCCTTAACAAGCCTTTATTCAATGTATGGTACACTGTGCAAGGATTTTTGTGTCTACTGATGAATCCCAAGCACCTAGAACAGTGTCTGACACATACTAAGTGCATACTATTTGACTTACCTAAAATAGTAAAAGTTTTGCTTTTGCCTCAACAGTACAATACTATGATTATTTTAATATAGAGAATATGTTTAATATTGAGAAAGTCTATTGTTCCATGGCTTCAGACACCATATTCTCTCAGCAGAATTAAAGAGAAAAACAGTCTCTGAATGTGACACATGATGGTAATAACACAAAAGTGGACAGAAAGCTGTTACGTATAAGGAACTGTTTTGTTTGATGGTGGTAAAAGTTAGCAACAACCTGAAACTCACTGACTTCTGACTAACCCTCCAAAATATAAAATTTTTCTATTTCAAAGACAACCTGGGACTTCCCTGGTGGTGCAGTGGTTAAGAATCTGCCTGCCAATGCAGGGGACACGGGTTCGAGCCCTGGTCCGGGAAGATCCCACATGCCGCAGAGCAACTAAGCCCGTGCACCACAGCTACTGAGCCTGAGTGCCGCAACCACTGAAGCATGTGCCCCTAGAGCCCCTGCTCCACAACGAGAAGCCACCACAAGCAGTCAATGAAGACCCAAAAAGCAGCCAATAAAGAAAAAAAGAAATTAAAAAAAAAAAAAAAGACAACCTTGTTGGAAATGATGTTGATGAACCACATTTAATTATAAATAGCCTAGAACATTCTGCCATGCATAATTTCTAGTCTTTTATAAATAGAGCTTTTAAAAATGTTAGTCAAGTCTTTAACAGACTAAAGCTACTAGCATGAAAAATCTAAGATTTAAAAATTGCATACTTCCAACACCACCTGAATTCGTATCTCCTCAGTTCACATTTACATTTCATAACCTACATAAAACATACTGTTTAGATAGCTTTTCTTCTAAACCCATAAAACCTAGTCCTGCTCAGTTCACCACTGAGCCACGTACCCATTTCTATAACTATGATACAATGCTTACTGGATCACCTTCCAAGGCAGAAGTTAGTGTGATATGATGGCATGTGCAACATATAACCTGCTTGCTCTTCTCTCTCTCTCCATTTGAACAGTGGTTGATAATAAAGAACAATGTACCTCCCACCCTAAAAAAAGTGCTTAACAGAATTCAGAGGTGCTAGCCCATTTTCCCATAATGTCTTCCCAAATAATTTATCAACGTGACCCAGAAAGACGTGGAGTGACAACTGCCACAGAGGAAAAGAATAATACTTAGTATTTTCTATCGTATTCAAATTAAAAGAAAATGAAAAAACCTCTCACACTCTTCTAAATCAAACTCTTTTGTCCTTAGGTCAAAAGCCAGCTCACATGATGTGAACTGAAATCAGATGCAATACCAGAGAATCTCTTCTCATTATCCCATCACATCCAAATTTCTACATAAATAAAATGTGTCATGATCACCAGCCTAATATCAGCTTTAGTCATAATTTATACATGTATTCCAAATATAGAAAGCAAATACAATGCAGACATTAAATTCTTATGTATTAACATAATGAACAGATGAGGACACTGGGTGGGTCAAAAGTAATGAACAGATAAGGACACTGGGTGGGTCAAAAGTGTCCATTCACCAGACTGAACATGCTCACATGGGTATAAATGTTCTTAAAGAAAATTATAGAATGAATGAAAAAAGAGCCTACAAAAGAACCTACAAGTCTGCAAGGGCATTTTTAGTATATTAAATGTAAATAAATGATTTAAGTGAGAAATCATAACACAAGGCGAAGGAGGGAGGAGGAGCCTGGGATAGGGCATAAGTCAAGTTCTGGTGTGGAAAGGAAGCTGCCAAGGCTGATGTGCCTCCCCTCATTCCGAGCCACACACACTGGGAAACGTGCACCATGGGAAATCCATAATCACATCACTCAGTGTTTACTGATTGTAATTTGAACAATTATAGATGGGTAGTTTGCATCTTAAAATTCTTGTCTGAGTATATTTCAAGGGACAAAATATTTGCCAAGTGCCTAAAGTAAGAAGACAAAAAATTAAGAATTCCTGAAACTATAAAAATAATTGTCAACTACTATTCCTGTACTTTATAAAAAATGGAAATTTGGCTTTTAGTTCAATTTAAAGATAGCGATCACTTTTTAAAATTTTATTTATTTTTTGGGCTGCATTGGGTGGGCTTTCTCTAGTTGTGAGCAGGAGTTATTCTTCTTTGCGGTGTGTGCTTCTCATTGTGGTGACTTCTCTAACTGTGGAGCACGGGCTCTAGAGCACAGGCTCAGTAGTTGTGGTGCACGGGCTTACTTGCTCTGCAGCATGTGGGATCTTCCCAGACCAGGGATCGAATGTGTCCCCTGCATTGGCAGGCAGATTCTTAACCACTGTGCCACCAGGGAAGTCCCAGCAATCACTTAACTAATGAAATTATTTATGCTGCTTAAGCAGTAGTTTATTGGAAGCAGATGCTGCTATAGTAATGCAGTGCTAACATTCCTACAAGGTACTAGTGTTCAGTGAAAATGGCAATAGCTGTACTTTTTCACATTATTTCAAATGTGAAAGCATTAATAGATATAGTGACAAGAATATAATCACAAAGATCTATTTCTCAATAATATATAACCAACAGACAACCTGGCATTTCCATTCTTGAAAAGGTCAGTATTTTTTGAAAGATCTAAACCACGATGTAATAAAATACAAAGAAAATGTTATTTTCTAAACTACTTGTTTGGTATCATTTTAATCCTTGAAATACCTCCCCCCACTCCAATCATTTTAAGACTTGGTGACTTAGTTCTCTCTTTGTGTGCAATAAGGCTGTGTTTAAGAAATAGATTTTACCATATATAGTTTCCTCTTCACAGCACTGTGGTTTAAACTGGCTCCCTTACTTCCCACTGAGTCATCAAACGGTAAGAACATGAACAAGATAATGTTCTCTCAAGCAAAAAAAAAAAAAAGCTCATATACATTTGCTCTGAAAGTACCTTTCTCCTTTCAAAAAATAAACTGGGATTTATAAAGCCTCATTTGGGCTTATTTAATTTGTATTTTTTCCTTTATTAATTTAAATTGATGGTACTGATATATTAATTTAATTATACAGTGATTACTCTGATCTTAGACCACCAAAATATTTATAATATTTACTCCAAAGCATTTTGTAGGGTGAAACCAAATCTGTTTTTGATTTGCTTCTACTTCAAACACTCCTGAATTCATCATATAAATTTGTATAAGCCTGATAAAGCTCACCATAATCAACTACAAATGTGAATTGTGAAAGTATAATTATCTTAACACTATAAGCTACTATCACTAGACCCTAAAAATTATACCAGTCACACGTAGGCACTCCAGAAGTCTTCACTGTCAGTGAACTCAATGTTGATGAAATCACCCAAGTTTGGTAAAAGAATACACAACACCAGGGGCCTGGGCCCAACTCTTGAAAGGCACCTAAGCCTAAGCAGATCTCCACATTTTCATCTATCTGGCCACTTTCCACAGCTCTATTTTAGGTGGAGGTTTGGACAAAGGCTCCATTTTAGCTTTGAATGGTTATGAGGATGACGTGCATCAAGTATTGGAATCAGATGACCTTTCTTCCTCTAGGAGGCCCTAAAGAGACAGTGGTCAGCTTGGGAGCTAGTGAGGAAGAGGAGCGGGACCAACATCTGGCACGTGATCACAGGAAGTCACCTACTCTTAGGGCATTTGATTTAGGGCCTGCCACAGGCGCATAAAAAAGTTCTCTCAATGAAAGTTCTTAAAAAAAAAAAAAAGCAAAATAAACCCAGTACGTGTTAACATATTTTCCCAAATAAAACAACCGGTATGAAAAAAAAGAAAAAATCAAGTTCTCAAATAGCCTATAATTTTAAAACCTAAAATGTGTTGAGGTAAGTTGCTTTAGAGTAACAACTATTCTCATAAGTTTTTAGAAATTAAATTTTAATATCTTCTTTATTTAATCACAGAGGAATCATAAGACCTTCAGGTACCCAAATAAAATCAAAATGACTATGAAGTATAACCATAAGAAATACAGAATCTAAGTGGTTCCTAATTCTCTAAATGTTCATTAATATCATAGCATTCCTGACTACATACATCAGAGTTGTTTCTTCATTTGAAGTCAACTATGTCCTATAGAAAATCTGGATTAAAATTTTAAAGTAACTAGAAACGTTAACACCAAATGCATAAGTTTTTGTTTGAATTAACTATACTTTTCTATTTATGTCATAGTAACTGATTTTTTGTCTTAAGGAACAAGATTCTTAAATTATGGATTAGACCTAAGACTAATCAATAATATATAATCAGTTTTCTAACAGATAAACTATTTAAGCAGTAATATAAAAACTAAATATTATGGGAGCTTCCTGGCGGTCCAGTGGTTAAGACTCCACGTTTACATCACAGGGGGCACGGGTTGGAGCTCTGGTGGAACTAGGGATCCTGCGTGTTGGGTGGCCAAGAAGAAAATTTTAAAGAAAGAAAGGAAGGGATGGGGAGAGGGAGAGAGGGAGAGGAAGAAAGAGAAAGAAAGAACGAACTAAAAATTATGAAAAAACATATACTACAAAAACAGGGTTCACTGTCCTTCAAAGAGGAGGAATCCATTAAAATATAACTGATTTCAATTTCTAAAGAAAAAAGCTGACATATTCACAAAACAAAATATATTAATATCAACTTTTACAGATTTACATTTATTTAGAGGTCAATTTGAGACTACAGGGGGAATCAGGCTAATATTTTTTAAAAAGCACCTTAGAGTTTTAACTGTAAAAGTAATACATGTTTATAGTTAATTTCATTTAAAGATAGTTTAACAATACATGGTTTGTCAAAAAAACAAAGAACATTTTTCCAGTAATTCAGAAGCGTCATGAAGTCCTTCCCACCTTAACTCACTCTTATCCCTAGTCTCACAGGTAACCACTATGAACATACATTTCTTACGCATTCCTCCAAAACTTTCATATACACATACACATTCACGGACACATAAATATCTTCAATAAAGAACACGCACATAAACGAAATTGTTGTAAAACTTTTTTTTTAACTTAACAATAAATCTTAAAAATGTTTCTATCGTGGTGGACCTGCCTCCGTTTCTTTAAGTACTATTCCATTTTGTATGGATTTCACATTAAAGGATAACACTTTTCTTACCGTCATCCGTTTTTAGTCTAGGTCAGATAAAGCTAATATAATCACTGCTTGTAAAAGTATGTAACAAGTTCAATCAAGGACAACATTACGGCAGTCAGCATCAGCTCTTTTTGCCCCTCAACAATCCAGTTTCCAAAGTGCTTTGAAGTTCAAATAAAATCTATTTTAATTCATATATCACATTTATAGACGGAAGGGGATAAAAGTCACAAAATACTGCAGCTCCAAAATGGTTAGAAATTGTTGTAATGTAGGGAGAAGTGATCGCTACAGAACTCACCCAAAATAAATAACATTTCTGTCTCCTAATTTGCTGACTTTGCTGCCCCCAAAGAGACTTTTTTAAATGGGGGGAGGGGTCACTGAAAGAAACAACTTTCTAATAATTTCTAAACCGGTGTTTTACTCAGATTTTTACCATTATGTGCATTTCAGAATCTTAAATACTAACCTGTATTCTGCACGTAAGGAAAAAAAGGAGGAGGGGTACCCAACTGATTAACTTCCCTTAAGGTTAGTGGAATTAACACTTGGGCCTTAAGGGTGCAAGATCAACCACCGGAACACACTGGTCCCTGTGGAGCTGCACCTGGGCCAAATTTCCAGCATGCCGAACGAAAAGTAAATGATGCGCTGCCGATCTGGCCTCCCCCTCAAAAAAACAAGAAAACAGAAAAACAAAACCCGCAAACACTGCAAAAGGACTGAGGTTCACTGCATGACAGCACTTCCCTTTTTTCTTTAAACCCGTTTCCTGCCTCCCGTTCCGGATCTTCAACTGTACAGGAAGAGGAAGGCCTCTCGGTCTTTCTCCCTTTTCACACACCGGCCACCCTGGCAAATGGAGCCCTTCTGGAACACACAAACCCAGCCTTTTACCCCTCCGGCCCTTTACCCAAAATCCCGCGGCTCTAGCGCGGGGCTGGCCCCGGCCGGGAGGCAGGTGGGAAAGCCATTCCGCGGCGGCCTCGCCCTCCGTCCTGACCCCGAGCCGCGGGAGGGGCCGGCTCAGGGAAACGAAGGGCAGCGGCCCGCTCGCGCCCCACACCCACGCGGGTGGGGTGGGGTGGGGAAAGCGCAGCCCCGCGCCCCTTGGCCCCGGCGGCCGAGGGCCCAGGGGTGCATCCCCGGGCTCTAAGGGCCCGGGCGCCCCCGGCACATCCCCTGCCCGAGCCAGCGGCCACTGCAGCCTTCCCGCCGAGCGCTTACCCCGGTGCCGTTGTCGCACACCACCACCTTCCTGCCCTGGCTATCCATCGTCCGCCCGGAAGAGAGCCGGAGCCACCGCCGCCGAACAACCTACAGCCGCCGCCGTCCGTCCGTTCCCCTTCCTCCTCCTCCCTCTCCCCGGCCCCTCCTTCGGCCCGACTTTCTTCCCCCACCCGGAAGTGGCCGCCCGCCACCTACTGCCTGCCTGCGCGGAAGAGGCGGGGACGGGAAGGAGGAGGCCGAGACTGGCAGCGGTGGGCTCCAATAAGAAGCAAAGGAGCCCGAGGCCCCACCCGCGGCGCCGGCTCCGGTTCCGGTTCCAGGGCTGCCGTCGCAGCCACCGCCCACCAGGGTACTTCCTGTCGGCGTCTTGTCCCGGCACTTCGCCGGGCATTCGTGGCCGCCGAGTTGGCGGGCGCTGCAGCCTTCTCCGTAAGGCTTCGCAGGAGTTGGGGGCGCCGCTTACCCGGCTGCAGGAGGCGCAGGCAGATGAAAGAAATCGGGTCTGTGTCGAGATGGCAATGGGATGTGACAGAGAAGCCTGCCGGGAGGGCGGGAGGCGGCAGACACCCTTGCTAACCCAGTTATTGAGTGAGGCTTGGTGTGTTATTGGCTTTTAGGCCTTTTCAGTGGACAGAGCCGGGGTGGATATAAACACATGAAATCGTACATTTATACCGATATCTCCAATTCCAGCCCAGTCAGTCTTTGCCCGGTTTGCCCTTAGTCATGTGAACAGGAGTACCTGCTTAGGTTTCCAGCCTCATTGCTCACCACTTCCCTTCCAGCAGCACCATGTTGCTTCACACCTCTTCAGTATGTGTACCTGTTTGAACCCAGACTCTCTGCTTTGAGATCAGACAGCCCCAGTTTCAAACATGGCCCTGCCGCTCAAGAATTCTGTGATCTGGGCCTACCCTACGTGAACCCCCAGTTCAGTATTGTAGTGCTAGACTGCCTCTCAGTTTCACTTTGTTCTTTTATTTGACAGTGGTTTTCAAAACTTATAAAGGGATAGAATGCTTTATTCAAATTTAATTTTATATGGAAACCCAATATATAAAAACAGATAAAAATATGGGAGTTTCTTGGTGGTCTAGTGGTTAGGATTCCTAGCTTTCACTGCCAAGGCCCAGGGTTCAATCCCTAGTGGGGGAACTGAGATCCCATAAGCCAGACAGCTAAAATTAAAGAAAGAAAGAAAGAAAGAAATAAGATCAAAGTAAAGCTGCCATAGTTGTTGGAAGTTTGAGAAGTTAGGATGGGTAAGAGGCCTCAGGGGAATCTGTCTTCTCTGCATCTGCTTCAGTAGTCACTGAGGTATCTCAGTCTGCTGAACTTTGCAGTAATTCATAAATTACATGTCTTACTTTTGTGGCCCCAGTGCCTAGCATTGTGCAGTTTTTCTGGAAGTATATTTAATTAGTCTCAGCAAATTGAATTCAAGCATTTCTCTGTCATTTTACTTTTCCTCTTTATGAAATTAAATGGATGACTAATTTTTACTTTTTAAGAGGTAACATTTGTTTACTTCTGATTATAAAGTCACTATATGCAGGTGATAGAAAATACCAACAAACATCTATTTGCTACACTAATGAAAATGCAGCAAAACTCCTTGATTATGCAAATTCAGATATAATGCTATTGGTGACTGGCTCCTGCCTTCTACATCAGGCTCATCCTGGTCATTTCACTTTCCTCAAAATAATGTGACCTCACATTTTAGGTGACTGAATTTTTTTGTTTGGGGGAGGGCTTCATTTCTAGCTGCCTGCTGAAATTTGATGTATATTATTCTGCACAAAAGTCTTGCCAGGCAGGTATTTCCTTTTTACACATGACAAAATGGGGACTTTAAAAAATTAAGTCTAGGGCTTCCTAGGTGGCGCAGTGGTTAAGAATCCGCCTGGCAATGTAGAGGTCACGGGTTCGATCCCAGCTCCAGGAAGATCCCACATGCCCGGAGCAACTAAGCCCATGTGCCCAAAATAAATAAATAAATAAAAAATTAAATCTACGAAGATCTACATGCAGAAATCAATATATTTATATATGCCAACAGCTAATAATCTGAAAATTAAGTAAGGAAAACAATTCCATTTACAGGAGTATCAGAAAAATCCAAATAAATGTAATGAAAGTAATGCAAGACCTATACACTGCAAACTACAAAACATTGCTGAGAGAAATCAAAGATCTATGTAAATAAACATACCATGATCATGGATTGAACACTTGTTGACAGTTCTCTCCAAACTGATCTACAGATTCAATATAATCTCTATCAAAACCCCAACAGCCCTTTTTTCTTTTTAGAGATTGAGAAGTTTGATTCTAAAATTTATATGGAAATGCAAATGAACCAGAATAGCCAAAACAATTTTGAAAAAGAAAAGCAAAGGTGACAGACTTCTGCTACCTGAATTTGAACACTTATTATAAAGCTACAGTAATGAACACAGTGTGGTGTTGCCACAAGGATAGACATATAGATCAATGGAACAGAATAGACAGCCCAGAAATAAATCTTTACATTTATGGTCATTTGATTTTCAACAAATGTGCTAAAACAATTCAATGGGGAAAGAGGTTTTTTTTTTTTTTAAGCAAATAGTGCAGGGATAATTGAATATCTCTGGTGGGGGTGGGGGAGAAGAACTTTGACCTTTGCCTCACTATACATAAAAATTAATTCAAGTGGATCATAGACCTAAATGTAAAAAAGCTAAAACTCTATAAATTCTGGAACAGAACATAAAAATCTTGTATTTTGCTTGCTTGGATATGACACTGAAGTCATCCATAAAGGAAAAAATTGACAAATTATACTTGAATAATTTAAAACTTTTAATTTATGTATTAAGAAAAGACAAGCCACAGACAAGAAGATATTTGCAAATCATATATCCAACAAAGCACTTGTATCCAGAAAATATTAAGAACATGATAACAATAAGACACATTACCTAATTTAAAAATGGGCAAAAGATTTGAATAGACATTTCACCAACGAAGATTTATGAATGGCTAATAAGCACTTGAAAAGATGCTCAACATCATTAATCATTAGGGAAATGCAAATTAAAATCATAATGAGATACCACTTCATACTTACTAGAAACTAGAATCCTTATACATTGCTGGTAGGAATATACAACGGTGTAGCAACTTTGGAAAGCAGTTTAGCAGTTTTTCAAAAAGTTAAACATAAAATTACCACACTCAGCAATTCCACTCCTAGATATAGATGCCAGAGGAATGAAAGCATATATCCACAGACTTGTGTCCAATGTTCATAGTGGCATTACTCATAATAGGTGAAGAGTTGAAACAATCCAAATGTCCTTCAGTTTGTGAATGAGTAAACATGGTATATCCATACAATGGAATACTGTTTGGCAGTTAAAAGGAAACTACATGCTATAACATGGATGAAACTTAAAAACAGCTGCAAAAGATGATGTATTGCATGGTCCCATTAACATGAAATTTCTAGAAAAAGTAGATATGTAGATACAGAAAGCACATCCATGATCACTTGGGCTGGGAGCCAGGTTTGGTTGAATATAGGCATGAGAGAACTTTTATGGAGTGATGGAAATTTAAAACTAAACTTTGGGGATGGTTGCACAATAGTATAAATTTACTAAAATCATGAAACTGTACATTTAAGATTTGTAAATTATACTTTGTAAATTCAACAGAGTTGTTTTTAAAAATTGTTACCTGCCCAATTCACCAAACTATCGTATATCAGAACTAGGAATAGTCACAGGTATGCCTGACTCCAAAGTTCCGTTTACTCAGGATTTGGGGGAACTTCAGATCTGTTGTGAAAACCTGAACTTCAGATCTGTTTCAGTTGGTTCCCAGTTGGAGATGACTTTCTTAGCATTTCACTTGGCCCTGATTTAGCTTGTGTGCTTAAAGGGAAATGGACCATTATGTTTTTATGGTTACAGAGCAATATAATGATTGTTAGAATACTCTTACTCATTGATATGTATCCTACTTGAGAAGGAAAACAGTGTCTACTAGTAATTGAAGTAAAGTAATAAAAATAATTAAGTTAAAAGAATTTATGGATGAGAATGATTTCCTTGCATTCTTTTAAAAATGCAGTTACTTGTATCCACAGTTTCTAATTTAATGAACACAAAGTCATGTTGGGAATGTATTGAGTAAAACTTTAATTCACTCCAAAGGTATTCACTCATTTTAGAATCTGATAGTGTTACCACATATATTACACCTTATTCTGTATCTGAAGAGCTCAGGAAGAGGTTGATATATCTCTTAAGATTATTTTAGTTTAGAACAGTTCCCCACCTCTTTTTTACACTATATTTTGGGTGAATAAACTGGATCATTTGTCCTCTAGATTTTCCCACATTCTGGACTTGGCTGATTGTATCCACATAGTGTTGTTTTTCTTGTTCCATGAGCCTCCGTATTTTTTGTAAACTGGTAGTTAGATCTATTGATAGAAGCATGATTAAAGTTCAATTATTTTAGCAAAAGTATTTCATAGGCAGTAGTATGTACTTCCTATTGCATCACATTTGAAGAAACATAATGTCTGGGTATCCTATATTTAGTGATGTTAAGATTATTCACTGGATTTTGCTGTTACCAAATGATCTATTACAGAGTTCCCCATGAACTCGTCACTTAGGAGTTTAAGCAGCCATCAATTATTGTTGCCAGATTAGACCGAAAAACAATTTCAGTTTGCCTGACCCACAATTTCTCATTTCCAAAGCTAACAGGTATTGACCTAATTAGCCGCTGTAATTGCTTTCAAATAAGAGTTATAGTTTTGAAACTAGGCTAGTTAAATGATTTTTAAAATAAAAAACAAAACAAAACAAAAAAACTAAATCTCACAGACATTAAGTATATAAGCTGTAATTTTAGTTGGCATTTTAGCTGTGATATTCCTCATTCAAAAGGTTAATCCCCGCACCTCACCATATATAAAAATTAACTTGAAATGGATCAAAGATGTAAACTTAAGAGATAAAATTATAAACCTCATAAAATAAAACATAGGGGGTAAACCTTCATAACCTTGGATTAGGCATTGGTTCCTTAGATGTGATGCAAAAGCACAAGCAACAAAAGAAGAAACAGATAAATCGGACTTCACCAAAATTAAAAACCATTTGTGCTGCAAAAGACATGATCAAATGAGTGAAAAGACAACTCACAGAATGGGAGAAAATATCTGCAAATCATATATCTGAAAAGGGACTTCTATCTAGCATATTAAAAAATTCTTAAAATTCAATAATAAGACAAATAACCCAATTTAAAAACAAGAAAAAGTTTTGAATAGACATTTACACAAAGAAGATACACAAATGGCCAATAAACACATGAAAAGAAGCTTAGCATCATTAGCATCAAGGAAATCATGAAGTAAATGCAAATCAAAAACCACAGTGGGGTTCCACTTCACACTCACTAGGATGGCTATACTCAAAAAGACAGAACATGACAAGTGCTGACCAGGATGTGGAGAAATTGGAACCCTCATACATTGCTGGTGGGAATGTAAAATGGTGCAGCTGCTTTAGAAAGAAGTCATTAAGTTTCCCAAAAGGTTAAATATAGAGTTAACATATGACTCAGCTGTTCCACTCCTAGGTATATACCAGAGAAATGAAAACATATGTCTATATAAAAGCTTGTACACAAATGTTTATAGCAGTATTATTCACAGTAGTCAAAAACTGGAAACAACCCAAATGCCTATCAACTGAAGAGTGGATAAACAAAATATGGTGGTATGTCCATACAATGGAATACTATTCAGCCATAAAAGGAGTGTAGTACTGCTACATGCTACAACAGATGTGAACCTTGAAAACAATACACTAAGAAGCCAATGACAAAAAGCCACATATTGTATGATTTCATTGATATGAAATGTCCAAAATAGGCAAAACTTTAGAGACAGAAGTTAGATTAGTGATTCTCTTATGATTGTCAGGGGTTTGTCAGGGAGTAGCAGAGAAATGGAGAGTGAGTGTCAATGGTATGGGGTTTCTTTTTGGGATAATGAAATGTTCTAATATTGCTTGTGGTGATGGTTATACAACTCTACTATTATAGTGGGGTTTTTTTTCTAGTTTTATTGAGATGTAATTGACATACAATATAGTATATACTTTAAATAAGTGAATTGTATGGTTATGTGTATATCTCAATAAAGGTTTGTCTTTAACTTTCAGGATAAAAATTAAAGCAGTTCACTCAGAGACAAGCTGCTCTGCTGTTTATGATGGACTAAAGCTTCAATTCACTGATTCTATCAGTACTTCTTTCAATCCAAAAGCTATTCTTCCTATCAAACACTCTAATTCTGTCACTGAATAAACTCCAGGTCCTAAATGCTGTCTTGCTTCACCAATTAAAGCTTTCTGGCATAAATAAATAAATTAAATAAATGAATGGATGGATGACTGAATGAATGTTAGTGTTCTTCCTAAGTTAGTTGAGGGGATGTTCTAAAATATTAGGACTATAATACTGAGAAGGATAGCCATGGAGGCCATTTTAGTGGTGGAATGGTATAGAAGTTAAGGGCTAAGGATCCAGCATCATAAAGACTTGCATTTAAAACCTGGTTCCCCTGCCTCCAGGCTCTGTCCTTGAGCAAACTGCTCAATCTCTCGAATGCATTTTCTCACCTGATCCTCACATCAGTCTTAAACTATAGGTATTGTTAGTTCCATTTTTTACAAAGGAGGAGACTAAAGCTCAGTTAATCAACTAGTCAAGTTCACCTTTCTGAAATGGTAGAACTGCTATTCAAACTTTTGTCTGCCTACCTTGAAAGCTATGCCTCCTAATCAGTTATAAACTACACGCCAATTTATTAATTTATGGTGGGAGACATACCTTTCGCTTGACTGAGAGGTTTAAATCATCTCTTCAAAGGCTAATTTTCTAGTTCCAAACACTTGTGAAATTGAATAAGTAATTAGAAAGTTGATATATGAGTGTGGACTCTGAGCAGAGAAAATTTCATGCAGGGAGAGTCTAGAGAATTCTGCCTGCTTTCCTAATACCAGTTGAGCTCTGACCAGACTAGACATCATTATTCACTTAACAAATATGTTTAGAACACCCACTCTAGGTCAGGTCCCATTCTAGGACCTGGATGTGGTCCCGACCTTCATGAAGCTTACATTCTAGTTGGGAGAGATGAATGTTAAAGAAGTAAACTTGAAAACACGATAAATTCGGATAAAAAGAGTGCTATAAAAAAAAATAAAAAATGACTTGGGATAGGGGACTAAGAAGGTAGCACTAACTTGAGCCTTTGTGTCTATTAGGATTAGATTCAGCTGTAAGTGACAGAAAACCTAGAACAAAGTGACTTAAAAATGGTGTTTATTTCTCTGCCACAAAAATGAAGTTTGTAGGTTAGCATTCTAGGGATGAATGATACTCTACAGCAACAGGGATCTAATCTCCTGCGTCTTGTTCCCCCCACCTCCCTGCCCTGTGTAATTCATGGTTGTTTGTGATCCAGATTACCGTTTCCACATGCCAGCCAGGAGGAAGGAGGAAGGCAGGTTAGGGGCATGGAGATGGTCAAGAAAGACAAGCATCTTCCTTTTAAGGACCTCTCCTGAGAGTCCCACATACTATTTCAGGTTCCATCTCACTGGCTAGAATTTGGCCAGCCATATATAGCTGTTAGAGAGGCTGGAAAATGGAGTCTCTTCTAGATGGCCATGTGCCAAACTAAAAATGGGGAGTTCTATTTCCAAGGAAGAGAAGAGAATGGATATTGGGGATGACTGGTGATCTTTGCCTCATATAATGAGAAGAACCTAGCTATGTGACTATCTGGGGGAAAATCTTTACAGGGAAGGGAACCACAAGTACAAAGATTCTAGGAGGGGGGAAAAGAAAAGAAAGAAAAATTGAAAATGAGGTTGTTGTGTTAATTCAAGGAACAGAGGAAGGCTAATGTGGCTGGAGTGCAGTGAATAAAGGGAAGAGGGGTACACGTAGAGCTTTACAGACCACAGGAAAGAGAGCAGATTTTATTCCAATCTCAGTGGCACACCTTTGAAAGTTTTGAACATTGTGGAAGGTTTTGTTTTAAAATTTAACTTGGAGAAATGGTAAGGACATCAGTTAAACATGACACATTTTCTCCACTTTCTCCCTAATTTCACTAAAATGACACAAAATGGTTTTTTGTTTGTTTTTTTAAGCATAAAACTCACAGGACAAGAAATGTGGAAAAGAGATAAAAGAAGGCTATCAACAAATATTTGTAAGCTGGAGAGCAGATGAAGAAATGATAGTTACTAGCCAAGGCCTAGAAAGCTGAAAATTTAATGCCTGAGGTTGCTAGAAAGCTGAAAATTTAATGCCTGAGGTTGAGATGGGAAAAAAGAAGCAAGTCCATTCACGAGGCAGAAACCTAAAAAGGAACTGAGTGAAAATAGGTTAAAATCAGTTGGACTCCTAAATATCCTCCTTCACCCCTTCCAGTCAGATGATACCCTGCTCTGCACCACAGACCTCTCTGCCCCCGTCCCACTTCTGTAATGGAATGGAGTGGCTTTACTCTAGAGTGAGTTAAAGTCAAAGGGACTCTGTTCTCAAGGACAGGCACCACTGAGGACAACAGGAGATTAAGGGAAAATCTACATCCAAAAGAGTGAGGCACCCAGCCTCTTTCCAACTGAAATGCCAAAAAGCTGGTAATCAGTTTTGCACCTCTATCTTACTTACTGTCCCACTCCACTCTTTTTCCTCTCTCAGGAAAAACAAAGCAAAACTTATACAGAGGTGAGACCCACTGATCCTGACAGCTGGGAATCCCCTAACAAAAATAGCCAGCCTCTGTTAGGTCACATTACAATAAAACCCACTAGTCAGCAAGACCTGGTGCCCAACAGGCAGCTTCCAATCAGTTTTTAGTGTTTCACTCTTAAATATCATTGGACAGCCTAGGATCATCAGACAATTGAGGAAAATGTCTAATACCTGAGACAAAAAACAAAACAGTGACAACGTAGAAACCAGAAGAGAACCTTTTTTTAAAAAAATAAATTTATTTATTTACTGGTTGCATTGGGTCTTCGTTGCTTTGCATGGGCTTTCTCTACTTTCAGCGAACGAGGGCTACTCTTCATTGCAATGTGCAGGCTTCTCATTGTGGTGGCTTCTCTTGCTGTGGAGCACGGGCTCTAGGCGCACTGGCATCAGTAGTTGTGGCACACAGGCTCAATAGTTGTGGCTCACGGGCTCTAGAGCACAGGCTCTGTATCTGTGGCACACTGGCTTAGTTGCTCTGCGTCATGTGGGATCTTTCCAGACCAGGGATCGAAACTGTGTCCGCTGCATTGGCAGGCGGATTCTTTTTCTCCCCCCATAAATTTATTTATTTATTTATTTATTGGCTGTGTTGGGTCTTTGTTGCTGCACACAGACTTTGTCTAGTTGCAGCGAGCAGGGGCTACTCTTTGTTGTGGTGCTGGGGCTCCTCATTGCTGTGGCGGCACATGGGCTCAATAGTTGTGGCTCACGGGCTCTAAAGTGCAGGCTCAATAGTTGTGGTGCACAGGCTTTGTTGCTCCTTGGCATGTGGGATCTTCCTGGAGCAGGGATTGAACCCATGTCCCCTGCAATGGTAGGTGGATTCTTAACCACCGCACTACCAGGGAAGTCTCAAGAACTTTTTTTTTAAAAGTCATCCTAATTAATATCTTCTTATCCTCAGAAAGATAACATTTTAAATATGATAGAAGAAAATATTCAATAGAAAAATTAGAATATAAAATTCAAGAAGTTTTCCAAAAAGTAGAGTAAAAATACAACAGAATGGAAAATAAGAGAAAAAAATTTAAAATTAGAGGATCAGGACAGAAAGTTTAATATCAGAAAACAGAGGGAAAAATTATTTGAGAAACAGTACAAGATTATTTCCAAGAACTGAGAAACAATTGTCTAGACATGCTCTATTTCTCAGAAGGTTACTAAAGGATGTCTTCCTGGAAAATGAAGGAGTTATTCAAGAAATATGAAATCATGAGAACTAGGAGACCAGGGATTTAGGACTTGAGAGAAATAAGAAGAATTCCATGAAAAATGGTGGGACAAAAATCCCAAGTAACAGGACTAAGTACTTCAGGAGGGAAATTCTCTCTCTCTCTCTCTCTCTTTCTCTCGCCTGCCCACCCCCCACCCCCACCACACACACACACACACACACACACACACACACACACACACACACTTAAATTTTCTGATGTATTTTAAGTGTTTGAGAGATATATACTTCTAGTAGAGAGTTTGGTAGTGAATTAGTTATAACTTATTAAACAAAGGAAAAATGAGGCAATGATTAAATCCAGGGAAAATTTTTAAAATTGTAATACAGAGGAAATGTCATCATGTATACTACATGGCTCAGTATGAATGTAAATACTAAATAATGGTCTAATCACATAGCATGACATGTTGATGTTAGGAGGATGAGGAGAAGGGAAGTATGTGTGTATTGGGGAGGAAATGTAAGAGAGTGAAATGATCTTTTACAGTAGATGGTTAATAGATGATGTCTAAAGTGAGAAAGATCAGGAAATAGCTGAAGAAGCACGTTCAGAAATAAGGAGTTAAATATCAGAAGAAACAACTAAAAGATTTGAAGGTAGTTGCCTTGGGGAGGCAGATATTGAGAGCAGATATTCATCATTAAAACTTTGTTAAACCATTTGACTTTTTAACCTGTGTGTGTGTCTGCGTGTCTGTGTATGTGTATTGATGTAGATGGAATAGTCAGTACTAAATAAACAATGGCTGATTTTTTTGCTTTTTTGGTTTTCTTTTTATCAAGTCTTTATTACCTGATGTAACATAAATTGTAAGATCAGAGAGTATCCTGCTTAAATTAAATTTTAATCCTGGATTTGAGAGCTTCCTAAGGCTTTTAAAATATAGAAGACACTACCATAATCTCATCAGCAGCACTTTTACAAATTTTGAAACTTCATTATGTATGTTGCTACCTAAACTCAGCCACTTACTGTTGATGTTTTAAAATTATTATTTAAAAAAAAAATTTGGCCACGCCACATAGCATGAGGGATCTTAGTTCCTGAACCAGGGACTGAAACCGTGCCCCCTGCAATGGAAGTGTGGAGTATTAATCACTGGACCACCAGGGAAGTCCCTTTTGTTTTCTTTTTCTTTTCTTTTTTTTTTTCTTCGTTTTTTTTTTTTTTTTTTTTGGTACCCCAGGTGGGACTATTGATTCTTATAAGCTTCTATCTTGAGGTTTAATTCTCTGTCCTTGAGTCTTGCTGACCGTCAGGTACACAATGATTCTTTTGTTGTATAAGTTTTATTACAAGTTGTATAATAGATCTGTACTATAATAAAATGTATATCACATGTATAACACATATGAGTAAACATATATATGTGATAAACTTCTCTCTGTAGAGTGTATTACAAAATGATGTATAATTTTAGTGATGTTATTAGAGGTTTCTTAGTGATATTGTTGATACCCAGTATTACTGAAAGAAGCAATGCAAAGTCTATTAATCCAGACAGTTTTAAAAAGAGCACAGAACTTAAAATACACACACACCATGATACTATATATTTTCTATATGTGCTTACTTAGGTATGTAAATGTATGTAAAAAGGATAAACTGACACTCTCTTGGGAGAGTACAAGACTTGAAAGGGACCAAAAAGGATTTACCCTAACTAAAATATTCCAGTTTTCTTTTTTTACAGAGGGGATGTTTTCATGTATTTCCCATGTAATTAAAAATTAATGTTTAGGGTTTCCCTGGTGGCGCAGTGGTTAAGAATCCGTGTGCCAATGCAGGGGACATGGGTTTGAGCTCTGGTCCAGGAAGATCCTACATACCCGGGAGCAACTAAGCCCGTGTGCCACAACTACTGAGCCTGTGCTTTAGAGCCTGTGAGCCACAACTACTGACCCCACACACCACAAGTACTGAAGCCCATGTGCCTAGAACCCGTGCTCCACAACAAGAGAAGCCACCACGCTAAGAAGCCCGCTCACTGCAATGAAGAGTAGCACCCGCTGGCCGCAACTAGAGAAAGCCCGCATGCAGCAACGAAGACCCGATGCAGCCAATAAATAAAAAATAAATAAATAAATACATAAATACATAAATAAATAGATAGCCAGTGGGAAGTTGTTGTATAACAAAGGGAGTTCAACTCGAGGATGGAAGATGCCTTAGAGGACTGGGACGGGGAGGGTGGGGGGGAGAGTCGAGGGAGGGAGGGAATACAGGGATATGTGTATAAAAACAGATGATTGAACTTGGTGTACCCCCCCAAAAATAATAAATAAATAAATAAAATTTAAATAAATAAATAAATAATAAAAGTAAATAAATAAACGCTCCCCTTAAAAATAAATAAAAATTAATGTTTAAATAAATGTATAGAGTTTAAAACAAATTTTATTGAGGTATAATACACATATAGAAAAGTGTAAAAATGACGATTTTCTGGCTCAAGACATTATCACTAAGTGAACACAACTATGTAACCACACCCACATCAAGAAAGACAATATTGCAAACACCCCAGAAGATGCCCCCACACCTGCTTTCCATCACTGTCCCACCTCTCCTCCAGAGGAAAACATTACTGAGCTTCTAACAGCACAGATTAATTTTGCCTATTTTTCACTTTGTATAAATGGAATCATCACTATAGATTCTTTTGTCTTGTTTCTTTTGCTCAGCATTATGTTTGTGAGATTCATTCATTCATATGGTTACTTGAAGCTGTCGTTGCTCTCAGAATTTAACTATTAATAGACAACTTTAAATAAGGATCCACTACGACTAAAAAGTTTTTAAAATAACCAAGTAGGTTTGATTTTCTCTTTTCACATGAGTTAAGGGGAAAAGTGTGCCTGACATCCGTATGCAACATCAAAATGTAAGCGCCCGAACTCCAAGTGATCTGTCATCAGTGAAAGAAAAGTAAACTCTCAGAACAGCAAAAGTTTCAATTTAAGAATCATTTCAATTTTCTACATAAAATGTATAAAATTGGGTTAAATTCAGAATTTGTAAATCTTTAACCTAAATAAGATACTCTGTTACTTCAAAATTGCGATTAAAACCTGGTGTTAATAATTCGGTATAGAAAAAGGAAGAAACACAAGGCTTGCGGGGGCAGTGATAAATTTAAATTTCTAATGAAAGATGAAAAAGGAATATGTTCCATGGTCAAATGCCCCAACAGCAGCGTGTGGAACAGCATGAGCTTTTGTCACAAGCTGTTTGGGGCTTGAAGCTTAACAAAAGAATCTAAAATAAAAACATGTGAGTTTATGGAAATAAAAATAGAACTAAATAAGACAAAGCTCAAGCCCTGCCTCTTCCATTGGCCTGGAGGCCTATGGTCGGCTTCTTCTACCTTCCCGGGATCGCTTCTTATCTGTATTCTGGTCTTTATAAGTTCAGCTGAGATCTTTATTTACAATTGCCAGAGGAAGCCGTGATCCCTCTTCAAACTCTGACTCATCTCCTAGTTCTGGCCTTCAGAGACAGTGTAGACAGAGAGAGGAGTGAGCGGGAGTTAACTCTCTTTCTGCCACTGCTAAAGCAACATAGCAGTCTAGTCCTGTGGTTTCCAACCTTCCAAGCACGAGGACCCCACACAGTACACTTTGCTGCTTAATTGTGGCTGTTGCTCTGAGCTGCTGCGGGACAGAGCACATCCTCTAGGTGTTCATCATGCACAGGTCTGACATGTGCTCCAGTAACCGTTCTGGCACACCTGGAAATAATCAGTATCACAATCATGGAATAATACTTTGGCAGAATGTTGAAAATAGCCCCCAGATGCCCACGATTACCTTCAGACTTGTTACCACCCCGTCCTTTTAAAGATGAATCGACTGAGGTGCAGAGAAGTTAAATGATGGAGTAATGGATATAGCTATATCATAGAATAATGAATCTAGTGGAAAGCATCTTGTACCACGAATAAGAAGACCCGGGATCTAGTCTGCATTTTAAGAATATTTAACGTTGTGATCCCGAACAGACTTTTTAAGCTTTTCTCACTTTATACAATTCAGTTTGTTTTTTTGCCCCCAATAAATGCATTACTCTGTTAACTTATAAAATATTGTTATTAGTTATTATTATTATTTTACAAATCACAGTTTTAACATTGAAATTCACGTTCCCTTTTATTTTTTCACTGGGTGAGCATTAAGATTATTAGATAGGCTCACCTCATATTCTTGTTCCTTATTCTCCTTCCTATGTTTCCTTTTTCTCTATAATTATCAGAATAAGATTCACCATGTTCACCCCCATGACCTGTATTAACATTTCTAGAAATGCAATCAGTTCTTTATATGTGTTCAGGTAAACATGGATAATTGACACATTACACTTGAATGGAATTCACGCTGTAAATGAGAAATGCGACGTGTTGGCACTTTGAAGAGTGTTTGCAGTGATGACCAGACATCAACAATGGGAGAGAAACCGAAGTGTGCTGAAGTAGACTAACTCATGTTGGAGACCTGTCACTTAATTTTGGTGACATGGCACCTTCATTTATCACATAGTGCAGAGAGCTTGAGTTTCTTTTGAATATCTGGATGAGATTTCATCTTGGAATGTAAAGTTGCCACAGCGAAACAGATCTGTTCAAACCTGTTTGGGCATTCTTAAGGATAAATGATGACTCTTTACTCCTTGGTTAAGATTGTGGGACAGGGATACTTTCCATTGTTAATTTGTTCTAACAATTACACCGATGTAGAAGAAGGCTTTGGTAAGCGTTATAAATATTTTTGTAAGTTTCGAAGACCTCAAGGAAAAGAGTTTACTAGGGATTTGCTGGTGTCAACTTTGTACAACCTAAAAGCGTAACCTATTACTCATTTAGGAAGCATGGAATGAAATCACTAAGCATGTTACAGCATGATACTATTCCTGAAAATGAACACTAGTCCATTTACTGGAGGTTAAGCAGAGTCAAAGATCTAAATAAATTAAATACTAACAAAGTCTCATTCTTAGTAGGAATAGCTTACTGCTATTTATTGAGCAACTCTTTTCTGTCACATACTGTAGTAAGCCCCTTTAAGATATTACTTAATTAAACTAATTCCTCACAACAATCCTATGAGGGGAGCGCTATTATCCCTATTTTACACTCAAGAGAAGTAAGACTAAGAGAAGTTAAAATCAACTACCTAAAGTTCACACTTTGCAGGAACATTAGAATTCAAACCCAAGTTTGTCTGATTTGAAGTCAGAGCTCTTTCCATGATAAAATACTCCTTCTGTTTTTTATTCTGTGCTTTTATGTTTTTAGTTAGTAATTAACTACATAAATAATACATGAATTCATTCTTCTCTTAAAATATAATGTATTACAGGGCTTCCTAGGCGGCGCAGTGGTTGAGAATCTGCCTGCCAATGCAGGGGACACTGGTTTGATCCCTGCTCCAGGAAGATCCCACATGTTGCAGAGTAACTAAGCCCCTGCACCACAACTACTAAGCCTGAGCTTTAGAGCCCGTGAGCCACAACTATTGAGCCCATGTGCTGCAACTACTGAAGCCCACGCACCTAGGGCTCGTGCTCCACAACAACAGAAGCCATGACAATGAGGAGCCTGCACACCACAATGAAGAGTAGCCCCCACTTACCGCAACTAAAAAGAAAGCCCGCACACAGCAAAAAAGACCCAACACAGCCAATAAAATAAATAAATTAAAAAATATATATGTAATGTATTGCAGATACACTTTAAGTCCCTCTTAACACTCATCATTAACTCCAGTTCCTTCTCACTTTCCCAGAAATAATACTGCTATAAGTTTCGGTGGATCCTTAGAGATTATTTTTTAAATATCCATTAGATTCACAGGAAAAGATATTCAATATCACCAGCCATTATAGAAATGCAAATTAAATCCACAACTAGATACTATTACACACCTATTAGAATATTAAATGACTAACATAAAAGATAGTGGTAATATCAAATGCTGTGATGATGCGGAAACTGGATCTCATATACACTGCTGGTCAGAATGTAAAATAATACACTCAGCCTGTCAGTTTCTTATAAAACTAAACATCACTTACCATACAACGCAGCAACTGCATGCTTAAGCATTTACCCCAGAGAAATGAAAACATACATTCATTAAGAAACCAGTATAGGAATGTTCATAGCAGTTTTATTTGCAACAGCCAAAAACTGGAAACAACCTAAATGTCTTTTAATGAGTGAATGAGTAAACAAAATGTGGTACATCCAGATTATGGAATATCACACAGCAATAAAAAGAAACTATTGGTATACACAGCAACAACTTGAATGGATCTCAAGGGAATTATGCTGAGTGAAAAAAAGCACTCTTAAAAGGGTGATATACTGTTTAATTCCATTTATATAACATTTTAGAAATGACAAAATTTTAGAGATAGAGAACAGATCAGTAGTTGCCAGGTGTTGGGGATGAGATGGGTGGAGTAGGATGGGTATGATCTTTATGTTGATGGAGCAGTTCTGTATCTGGATGTATATATACATGTGATAAAATTGCGTAGAAGTACACACATACATACAAATGAGTGCCTATAAAACTGGTGATATCTGAATAAAATTGTGGATTGTATCACTGTTATTTTCCTGGTTTTGTTAGTGAACTACACTTATGTAATGTGTTGATATTGGTGGAAACTGGATCAAGGGGCCTTGCTATACTATTTTTTACAATTTCCTGTAAATCCGTAATTGTTTAAAATTTAAAAAGTCAGTACAAAACATATCCATTACATCTATCACATACATCTGTTCCTGTGTAAAATTTCTAGTATTGACTTTGTATGTAGGTATTTTTTCTGTATAAATACTATCATGCTGAAGGTATTATTCTGCAAACTTGATTGCTAACTCAACATTCTGTTTTTGAGATCCACCCACATTAATGTATAGAGACCTAGATTTTGTAACCCCTGCATACGATTCTATTATAGGAATGTGTCATGTTTTATTTCTCCCTGCCCAATTATGAACATTTAGTTTTTTTCTGATTTTTTTTCCTATTACAAAACTTGCTGTAATGCACATTCTTGTACGTGATTTGTGCACATGTGTGAGAGTTTTTCTAGTGTAGTATTTATCACACTTAGGGGTGATAATATTACTATGACTGGTGAGGGAACTGAGAAGTTAACTAACTTACCAAAAGTCACACAGCCAGTAAGTGGCAGAGCCAGAATATGAACCCTTCCTGTACACCTCTGACACCCATGTTCTTAACCACTGAAGTATACTTCTGCCTCCAGCAGCGCTCAGTGAAAATCTTCTGGTCTTTCCTGAACGTTTAGCTAGGTGTCCTCAATCTATTCCTTGTAATTTAATCTTTCAACCTAAAATGGCATCTTTTAATTTATTCTGGTTAATTACATCATCTTGATTTGAGACCATAATTCCATCATGTTGAGGTAAATATTTATTTCAAAAGCAAGGGTTTTTAGAGCTTTACCTAAAAAGTATTCCTGCCCCCCAAAAAAGTTGAACTTGAATCTAACTGAGCTTCTAGTGTTAACTTCCATTTAGAGGAAATAAAAGGTGTGGAGGAATAGTTAAGTGATACCACAGGGAAGCAGAATGACATACCCATAATGTAAAATATTCTATAGGACAATTAACACAGTTTTTGCAACAAATCAATGCTATGAAAAAAAATATGTGCATAAGTGTGTGTACATGAGTAGGGGGACTTCTCTAAATTAAAAAAAAACCTTAGACACAACAACCAATTGTAATGTGTAGTCCTTATTTGCACCAAAATTTAAATAGATCAACTTTTAAAAAGGACACTTTTGAGACAATTGGGATAGATGGTACAAGAGGATACCAAAGGATTACTGTTAATTTTGGTAAGTGCTATGAAGGCATTGTGCTTATGTTAAAAAAAAAGTCTATCTTAAAAAAGAGATTTTTACCAAATTATCTGCAGGTAAAATAATATGATGTCTAAGATTTGCTTTAAAATACTCTGGGGGAAAAATAAAGAAGGATGGATTCAGCAAATGGGCAAAATCTCGATAATCATTGAATCTGGAAGATAAATACATAGGAGTTCATTGTACTTTTCTACTTTTTACTATCTTAAGCAATTGTATAATAAATTTTAAAGTGCTTTATTATAAAAGTAATAGAAAACATGGCAAGAGGAGGGTAAAGTTTAGAAAAGTAAGAGAAAAAAATAGAGCTTACAACCAACTACCTTGAGACAACCACTGTTAAAATTTAGGTGCATGTTCTTCTAGTATTCTTCTGTGTGAATTTTGATTAGGTTTTCATAATTAAGATGAAAAGCTGCATATAAACTTGTGTTCCACTTTTTCCCTTTACACGTATAAGCATTTTTAATACTATCATGGATTTTTTTAAGCATCATATTTAATGATGGCATAATAGTCCATTGAGTAGTTAGAGCCAGGCTGCATTTGCTACCTCTCCTCTGGGCTCGCATTAAGATTTCTAATAAGGCATTTATTCTGTATCATTTTTTTGTGGGGGAGGTACAGTCTCCTCCTGTATACCAAACCTAACACAGTACTTGACACATACTAGATGCTTAATAAATATTTGTTAATTAAACTTAAAAAATCAATACTTTATTTGATTATTCAATTAGCTGCACACAATGGCCCATGTTACTTTATTTTACCAAGCAAAATATCATGAAAGACCATGTTGGAATTCTTATTTGAACTGGTATTTTACTGCATTTCAGAATATTAACCCAATCAAAAATTAAAATGACTTTTCTTAATAAACCTCTACTGGTTCTTATTGCCTACCACCTCTCTTAGAAGAACTTACCAGGCATTCACATAGCAGTCTATTCTGCAGTTGTGCTGGGGATCAACACCAAACTTGTCTGGCAGCAAACAGGTATTCCATGAATTCCTCACAAGAATGCCACAAAATTTTAACTAATGTGAAAACTTAATATTTTCCATAACTGAGTATACACATGGTCACGGTGATGCCTGTCTGCCATGACCTGGAGCTGAGAAGGTGATGTGATACAGCACAAATCGACATCTCGCTTGCTTTGAGGTAACTGCCTTATAATGTGGCAAAAAGCAGGCACAAAGAAAGTTTGCTTGTATCCTAGACCATTAATAAATTAGCTGTGAGAGCATAAGATTGTCAGAAAAATCACAGAACAATTCAATGAATTACTAGTATGTTTTTTTATTTGTATGCTAGAAAGATAAACTGACTGATTCTATCGAATACAAACAAGAACAGGATTCATATAAGGAAAATGGGAAAGGGATGAGAGAAAATACAGTTTGAGAGCAGTGAGCTTTGTTTTCCTTTTGCTTAGTTAAGGGCTGACTGGAGGCAGCTAGCAACAATTTAAGTTGTTTACGGATTCTCTAGAAAATCTTGAGAGGTTAGCTGTGGGATATTCATGATGGACCATTGCAATAGAGAAGAATGAACCTGACTCCATATTGGATCTATTCCTTTAGCTCTAACCCTGGTGCTCTGTTGCCTGTGCTTGGTCACGGGGGCTGTGCACGCTTTGCAAAAGAATGTTGCCTGCAGCCTGAAATGTATATGATAGCCCATTCTCAAGGCTCTGACTTTTAAAGGTGTAACACTTTTCCATTCATATAGAGATAAAAAGTTGCAGAACAGAGAATAACGCTTGTCTTGCTGGAGCTTTATAGGAATATTGTGACCAGACCTACAGTGAACTACAGCTGCAAGAACATAGGATTCTGTCCCCAAGAAGTTTGCAACAACCAGCCACACCCCTTCCCCTTTTCATAAAAGAAGCCTGACTTCTAACTTGGGTAACATGGTTCTTTTGGACACGAGTCCACCATCTTCTGCATCTGCTGACTTTCCAAATAAAGTTGCTGTTTCTTGTCCCAACACCTCATCTCTCGATTTATTGGCCTATCGTGCGGTAAGCAGCACCAGCTTGGTCGTGTTGTCTGTGTGATATCTACCTGTGTCCTTCGTTAGCTCACTTTGTTCATCTTCGTTAGCCCAGGTCTGCACAACAGCAGTTCTCCAGGGTTCACAGGTGAGAAGAGTAAATGGTCCTACTCAAATAGGACATAGAACTGAAGAGTAACCAAGTTAAAATTTCATAAGGGAATTCTCTCTCACGAGTGATTGGCTTAATTAAATTAAATTAAGCTGGCTTAATCTGAATACAGAACTGAAAAGTGTAGGGGTGGACTTCAAGCATAATGTGATCAGGAACTCAAATAATGACATAAGGACTCAATTTCTCTTTCCCCATCTCTTGGTTACATTGCTACTGTGTTGGCTTTATCTCAGGCAAGCTTTTATTTTGAGATGGTAAGATGGTGTCAACAGTTCTCCATCCTATATCATTCTGAGTTCAAAGTCAGTTGAAAAGAAGTCTTCTCCCATGACTCACTGTCATTAGGCAAATATGGTCAAATTAACTCCTCTGAACCAATCGTCATGATCAGGGAATGGAATTCCAACACTTGGCTGGTCCTGGTCACATGCTCAACTCTGATGGAGGGAAGGTACCCATTTGCTGCGCTTGGACTAAGAACAGGAATTCCTAACAGGACACCAGAGTGAGGTTACCAAAAAAAGGGGAAACGGATGTGTGCTGGACAACCAAGAAGCCACAGGAGGCCTATGTTGCAGTCAGCACTTTTTCTGACACAGTGATGAAGTAAAGTCACAAATTTTTCTATGGCAGGACAATCAAACTAAGACTAGAAAGAAAAATAAACAAATAACATGCCCCCTTTGTGGTAGGCCTTTCCCCAACATACAATGTACATCTGCATTATACATTAACCAGACCACCTCAAAGCAGGAGGATGCAATCAACCTTTGAGAAAAATGGTCTCTTTCTTCAGACACCAGCACTGTATTTTTTTTTTTATAAATTTATTTATTTATTTATGTAACTTATTTATTGGCTGCATTGGGTCTTCGTTGCTGCACACGGGCTTTCTCTAGTTGCTGTGAGCGGGGGCTACTCTTCATTGTGGTGTGCAGGCTCCTCATTGTAGTGTCTTCTCTTGCTGTGGAGCACAGGCCCTAGGCGCGTGAGCTTCAATAGTTGCGGCACATGGGCTCAACAGTTGTGGCTCATGGGCTCTAGAGCACAGGCGCAATAGTTGTGGCGCACAGGCGCAATAGTTGTGGCGCAGGGGCTTAGTTGCTCTGTGGCATGTGGAATCTTCCCAGGGCAGGGCTCGAACCCGTGTCCCCCACATTGGCAGGTGGATTCTTAACCACTGCGCCACCTAGGAAGTCCCACTAGCACTGTATTTTTAAGATTAATATTTATTTTTCATCCCATACAGGGGGTCACACAGACCAAAGGCTTGCTCTGTACCTGTACAACTGACCGAAAATATCTTCGATGAACTTTACATACAATGTCAATACGATACATAAATTCTGTCTCAAAAATGTATAAAACTGCATATCTGCTGACCAGTGGAACAGTTCTCAGAGCTTCTAAGAATCTATTTTCTGAGTTACAATCCTCAGTTTAGCTTGAGTAAAATTCTCTTTTTTTATTTCTTAGCTTGATATTTGATTTTCTACCAACACTAGTAACAACAGTAACAACAAATCTAACTCAAGTTGTCTTTTAAAAAAATAAGAAAGGAATTTACAGGCGTCTGTTAAAAAAATGTACCCAGGATTTGTTTTAATCAGGTACGGTAAGACAAGCCCACATGGAAATGATTGTCAGGAAAGCTTGTACTCACAGATCCCTAGAAACAGGAGGCCCAGCATGCCATGTAGGGCCACGTGGGGAAGGTCCAGGGTTGGTCAAGGGGCAGAGAGGAGTGAGAGGGGAGAACATGACCCAGAGATATTCAAAGGGTTTTGATAGGAAAGAATGGGTGAAACAGGGTAGGTAATTGAGTAGGTTTAGGATTGGATAGCTTGACTAATTCCAGTAGGCTGTGGATTACTGGATGGTTTCTAGCCGGTCCTGGCCCGGGGTTGCTTTAGGGCAGGAGGAATATGGGCTTGGTGTGTGAAAGTTGGTAAAGGAGGTAATGGGAGCGGTTGGCTCTGGATTCTTTGGTTTGTATGTCAAGCGCACACGCTCTGGGTGTGGGAGAGCGAATGGGGAGAGGGAGTCATTTGCTATTCCTAGGAATTAGGTAGCCCTGGGAGGGGTAGTCTCTCCCAGGATCAAGGCCCCAAATGCCAGAGCATCAAGAATACAGAAAATCAGGAGGTATGGTCAACACAACTCCCATAACTAAAATGTTCAGAGAAATCAATTTCCTGGTAAAGCTAGATATAACACAGACAATGTTTTCTCTATATTGTGCTCAGGCTCCACCTGGTGGCTCCAGGCAGTTCCAGACTCCACGGCTGCCTTCTCCACACACTACTCTGTGATGCCTAAAAGAAGGCAGCAGCTCTCTCCAACATCTTTTCTGCTTCAAATCCGAAAGGAAAGAAAGAGCTTCTTTCCTCCAATAGCTAAACAAAAATCACAGTCCTCATTCTAACTGGTCAGGTTTGGACCAATCACTGTGGCCAAGGAGATGGGAAGTGCTTATTGACTTAGTAAGCACCCCTAGTGCTCTAAGCACATTGAGAGCAGAGGAGGGGTGGCTTTCCAGGGACATTCGGGTGTGTTGCTTTCCCCGAAGAGTGGGGAATGGATGCTGGGAAACCAAAGCAACAGCTGATCACTACACAATGAACCTCAGACATGTTTATCTTGGGGTGGCCAGTACCTTGTAGTTAATGCTGACCTGTTTCGTGTAACTTCGAGTCTTTCAATCCAGTCACGTGCGCCATCAAGAATTATAGTATTTAAAAATGTCTCACTGACACTCAGGAGTTGAGAACCACTGTCTTAGAGTTAGTTTAAGTTGCTATATTAGTTGACAAGAGTTGATCCTCCACCTACCCCTCACCACCCCCACCATCATATAATACTGTCTACATATGTCTAGTCTTTTGGTACTTCATTCACTCCTCAAGATTTTTCAAATTGCTATCAGCAGTTCTGTGATCATGTCTGCAAAGTCTTTTATTGCAATACAATGCAATTTCTCTTGCAATTTGAATTCTGCTATTATAGGCTTCGATTTCATCTTTAAGATATTTATTCTACCAACATCCATCCACTCCTTAAAATTATGTAGCAGCGACAAGACCCAAGGGGGTGTATTGATGGATCCTCATCCCCAGCTTCTAGGGATGGCTCTGATGGGTTTCATTCTCTCTCCCTTGCAGCATCATTGGTTCAAGTAACCTACATAGAAGCCAGTTGCATGGGATTGGCTGATCACTAGAATTGGGTCAGAATTGGCCCAATGAGGGAAAAAAATTGTTTGAAGATTCTAAAAATCCTATTTATTTCTTATTTGGATGGTATAGTGCATTACGTTCATTGAATTTATAGTATAGTTTAGAGATGAGATATAGGGATGAAAAGTGAAGTAATTGCCCTGATATCCTCTCTGGAGGATTCTTAACCCTCCTCTGATTGAGCTGCCCGCCCTGCTCCCGTGTCAGTTTAGATGGTGGTCATGGAGGAAGGCTCCAATATCTATAGAACACTGTAATTCCTTCTCAATTCCAACACCAGTATACTTGAGCAATGTGTTGATACTTCAGCCTTTAAGCAGCTCATACAGCAGTGTGAGTGTGTGTGTGTGTTTGTGTGTGTGAGTGTATAGCTATATCTTTGTTAGTCATTTTAGGATTGCGGGGTCTAAGAAAGATCATATTTTTTTAATATAGGTTTGTGTTTATTTCTTTTTTGGCTACGTTGGGTCTTCATTGCTGTGTGCAGGCTTTTCTCTCTAGTTGCAGCAAGTGGGGGGCTACTCTTCATTGCAGTGTGTGGGTGTGCGGGCTTCTCATTGCAGTGGCTTCTCTTGTTGTGGAGCACAGGCTCTAGGCACACAGGCTTCAGTAGTTGTGGTGTGCAGGCTCTAGACCACAGGCTCAGTAGTTGTGGCCCACGGGCTTAGGTGCTCCGTGGCATATGGGATCTTCCCAGACCAGGGATTGAAACCGTGCCCCTGCACTGGCAGGTGGATTCTTAACCACTGTGCCACCAGAGAAGTCCCATAATGATTTATTTTCATTAGCAAAGTTGAAGATTTTTCGTCTATAGATAGAACTTTATTAAATAATAAAGAACGTGTGCACAGATTTAGCTGCAAAAGATGCTCTTCAGTGTTTTTAGAAACATTTTATAAATGTTTTATACGAATATTGCAATAAGCATCTTTAGTAGTTATATCTTTGTATACATAATTATCTCCTTGGAATGTAAATGCCAAGAAGCAGAACTGCTTTATATACATATCTTTAAGACCTTTGTTCTGAACTACAACCACCTTAGTTTTCTAACTCGATTTCTTGCCTTTGACCTCTCCCTCCATTCTATCTTTCACTGATAAATGTATCTTGCTAAAATATTGTGCTTATTATTTTACATCCTCACTGAAAACCTGTCCTTTCCCCTTCCTGCAGCCCAGTTCCTTACCCTGATATCTGAGAACTTTCACAATCTGACCCTGCCTCAGATTTCTAGACTTTTCTGCCACCAATCCCCTGTATGAATCTTCCATTATAACTAAAGTCATCTACTCCCTACCCCCCATTGCGCCTTGCAGTTTCCCATCTTTGCACATCCGTGTATGCAATAAAGAAGTGGGAATTGCATGATAACAGAAATATTAGATTAGGAATGAGTAATTCAGTTTATCACAACCCTCTATAAACCTTTGCCTCACCTGCTTTTCCCCACATCATCCAAACTGTTGAGTCGTTCTCCCTTTGGTGCTGAAAACATCAAAGTATACGCGCTGATCCTCCCGTTCATCCCCGCGCCCTCCCTAGAGCCGAGGGCTATTCCACCTGCTGCCTGCCGCGTCCCGCCTCTTTTCCTCTCCACCATCAGTGTCTGGGCTCACCCTCCTCATTCAAGCTGCTCTCTCACTTGCTCACTTCCATCTCCACCTGATTCATTGCTCCTCTGTTCTCCACGTACAGACCTCTGAGTTCTGGAATTTTCTGGCCGTTTCTAATCTTCTCTGTTTCTGCTGCCTACCACTCTCTTTTTTTGGTCCGCTTTTCTTCTTTTATTACGTTTCTTGTCTCTCAGGTTGATGCTTCTTAGTCCTGTGTGAAGAGACAGGCCTTCATGGTGCAAGAGCATGCTTTTCTGTCATTTTCAATAATTGTCTTCTCAGAGTCCCTCAAGCAGAACATGCTTTTCCATCCTTCTAGGTTCTTTTCATCTCTGCCTTCCTTCCTTTCCATTCCTTCCTTGTAGACACGGCAACTGTTCCTGATGCCTGAATGCCCTGACCAAAAATCACACAGACCTAAACCTCAGTGGTGGGGTGAATTAAGAAGATGACATATAATAACTACAAAAGGTTTAAAGACAGAAAAAACATTATTTGCTTCATAAGTTTTTATCATTCTCAGTTTTGGTTTCTAGAGCACATTATAAAAGAAAGCATATGTAAATTCTCGAGTGTTATTAGACCCAGAGGGACAGATATAAATAAACTTAAAATAAAAAGGCTTACATAAGGCACAGCCAAATCGTTAACGACTCTGGAATTGTGACAATTACTAATCATAAAGAGAGAGTTTAGAAATAAAAAAAGATGTAATTTAGTTAGAGAATTTAGATCTAACCAAAGGAGACGAATACATAATTCTGAGACAGCACAGCCAATGGGTTTTAAAAAATAATTTCCTTAACTTCGTTTGACTGTCTGGGGTTCTTATTCCCATTAAGAGAACAGTTTAGAGATAAAAACAAGTGAGAAAACTTAGACTTTTGTATACATGGTAGGTTGTAGAATTAGATGATGGAGACATTACATTCTTTTTAACTAGAATCATTTTTCATAGCATACCAATTTGTAACAATTTAAATTTATATATATAATAAAATAATTCTTATTTCATTTGCTTCTATGTCCTTTGTTCATAGAGTTCTATTGAAGTGAAAAGACATAAAAATGTGATTTGTTGAGAGAAAGAAGAAAGGTGGAGAGAAAATAATTAAGAAGAAAAGTATCATTATCAGTATTTTTAATATCCTCATTGTTCAAACATCTTACAGGCTTAACTAATAATTTGTCACATCATTTCACAGTTTCTTAGGTAAGATTACCTGAAAGTACTATTTTCTTTGTTATTTTGAATTATCCTTTAATCAACAACTTTTTAAAAAATTGTAACTCATTTGCTTTTTCTTTAAACAGCTTTGTTGAGATATAATTTGCATACTATGCAATCTACCAACTTAAAATGTACAATTCAAAAAACAAAGAAATAAAATAAAATGTACAGTTCAATGGCTTTTAGTATATTCACCAAGCTGTGCAACCACCATCACAATTAATTTTAGAGTATTTTATTACCTACAAAAGAAACTCTATACCCCTTATGTATCACACCCAATTCCCCCAGTCCCCCCAGAACTAGGCAACCAATAATATACTTTCTATCTCCATAGATTTGCCTCTTCTGGATATTTCATGTAAATAGAATCATATACTATATGACCCTTTGTAACTAGGTTCTTTCATTTTGCATGTTTTCAAGGTTCATCCATGTTGTAGTACATATCAGAACTTCATTGTTTTTCATTGCTGAATAATTCTATCTTATGGGTATATCACATTTTGTTTATCCATTCATCGCTTGATGGACATTGTGAGTCATTTCAACTTTTTGACTATTATGAATAATGTTGCTATAAGCATTTGTGCACAAGTTTTTGTATATAAGTACAAGTTGTGCAAAGATATATTTTTTATTTCTCATTTCCTTTAGATAAATACCTAGGAGTGGAATTGCTGGATCACATAGCAACTTTATGTATAACCTCTGAGGAACTGCCAGACTGTTT
Organism: Hippopotamus amphibius kiboko; assembly: GCF_030028045.1. NCBI lineage: Eukaryota > Metazoa > Chordata > Mammalia > Artiodactyla > Hippopotamidae > Hippopotamus > Hippopotamus amphibius. The sequence goes on from NC_080192.1 coordinate 94,247,905, forward strand.
TTTAAAGTAACTGCACCATTTTACATTCCCACAAGCAATGTATGAGGGCTCCCATTTCTCCACATCCTTGCCAATACTTGTTAGTATTTGTCTTTTTGATTATAGCATATCTTATTGTGGTTTTCATTTACATTTACCTGATAGGTAATGATGTTAAGTATCTTTTCATGTGTTTATTGGTCATTTGTGTATTTTCTTTGGAGAGTTGTCCATTCAGATCCTCTGCTCATTTTTAATTGGGCTACTTATCTTTCATTGTTAAGTTGTAATAGTTTTGATATATTCTAGATACGTCTCTATTTTATCTTTTGGTGCTTGTGCTTTACATGTCATATCTAAGAAACTATTGCCTAATACGAGGTTACAAAGAGTTAAGCCTGTGTTTTCTTCTTAGAGTTGTATAGTTGTGGCTCTTACGCTTAAGCCTTTGATTGATTTTGAGTTGATTTCTGGATGTGGTTTGTGGAAGGGAATGAACTTACTTCATTCTTTTGTGTGTGGACATCCAGTTGTCCTAGCACCATTTGCCAAAAAAACTGTTCTTTCCCCATTGGATTGTCTTAGTATGCATGTTGAAAATCAACTGATCATCAATGTGAGGGTTTCTTTCTAGACTCTCAATTATATTCCATTGATTGACATATCTATCTATATGCCAGTACCACAATGTCTTGATTATTGTAGCTTTGCAGTAAACTTTGAAATTGGAAAATGTGGGCCCTCTAATTTTGTTATTCTTTTTCAACATCATTTTGGCTATTCTGGGCCCCCTAAATTTTCATATGAATTTTAGGATCATTTTGTCAATTTCTGCAAGCTGGGATTTTGATAGCAATTGTATTTAAACTTATAGATCATTTTGAGAAGAATTGATCTTTTAACGATACTAAGTCTTCTGATTCATGGCTATGAGATGCTTTTTCATTTATTAAATGTTCTTTCAACAATATTTTATAGTTTTCAGAGTATAGTTTTGTACTTCTGTTATGAAACTTATTCTTAGGTACAGTTTATTCTCATTAATCATGAATTACATATTTGTGAATTTTTCTGTTCACTAAAATTTATTTATAATCCCCAAAACAATACTCACAGCACTTTAGCAGTCATTTGTAGACATGCAAGAGCAGCAAAATATTTGAACTGCCTGACATGAACATCCCAGCTGAAGTCAAATAAGGCAAAATTCTGCCTTTTTTTCAGCTCTCATGCTGTTAACAAGTGTCCTTTTCATGGTCTACTTAGAGCCACGTTTTCCACATTCTTTTGTACTTTTTGTTCTTGATTTCACATTTTTTAAATGGTCCCCAATTATAGTGCAGAAGTGCTGTCTAGTGCTCCTGAGCACAGAAAGCTGTATGTACCTTATGGGAAAAACGTGTTAGATAAGCTTCATTCAAGCATGAGTTATAGTGCTGTTGGCTATGAGTTCAATGTTAATGAATCAACAATATACACTAAGTCAGGTGTCTTTAAACAGAAACACACATAAATAAGATTATGTATTGATCAGTTGATGAAAATATTATGACCAGAGACTCATAGGAACCTTACAGCGTATTTACCCTGGGAGCAACGGTTCAGTATACACTAATTCAGTGTTCATTGTGACTTTACAGACATAACTACTGTGAATAACAAGAACTGATTATATTTTATTTTTTGATGCTATTGTAGATGGAATTGTTTTAATTTCATTTTTGGTTTCCTTGTTGCTAAAGTATAGAAGTAGAACTGATTTCCGTAAGTTGATCGTGTATTATATAATCTTGTTGAATTTATTTACTGCTTCTAGTAACTTTTTAGTAGACTCCTTAGCATTTTCTATATACAAGAGTATATTATCTAGAAATAGACATAGTTTTACTTCTCCCTTTCCAATTTAGGTGTACTTTATTTCATTTTCTTGTCTAATTGCCATCACTACAACTCTCAGTAAAATGTTGAATAAAAGTGGTGAAAGAGGATATCATTTTGTCTTTTTCCTGATATTAAGGGAAAGCATTCAGTCTTTCACCATAAACTATGATATTAGTAGATGATTTTTTATAGATATCCTTTATCAAGTTGAGGAAGTTACATTCTATTCCTAGTTTGTTGAGTGTTTTTATAATGAATGTGTTCAATTTTGTGAAATGCTTTTTTCTGCATCTATTGAGATATTCATGTGGCTTTTGTTCTTTGTTCTATTTATATAGTATATTATACTAATTGATTTTTGGATGCTAAATCAATCTTGTATTCCTGGGATAAATCCCCCTTGGTCCTCGTGTATAATCCTTCCTATGTATTGCTGAATTTAATTTACTAATATTTTGTTGAGAATTTTTGCATCTATGTTCATAAGAGATATTTGTCTGTAGTTTTCTTTCTTGTGATGTCATTGATTTTCATATCATGGTAAGACTGCCCTCACAGGATGAACTGGAAAGTGTTCCCCTCTCTTCTATCTTTTGGAAGAGTTTTTAAGAATTTGTATTAATTCTTCTTTGAATGTTTGGTAGAATCCACCAGTGAAGCCAGCTGGGCCTGGGATTTTCTTTGTGGGTAGGTGTTTGGCTAGTAATATAATCTCTTTATGTATCATGTCTATTCCCATTTTCTATTTCTTCTTGAATCAATTTCAATCATTTGTGTCTTTATAGGAATTTGTTTGTTTCAGTTGTTATCTAATTTATTGGCATACAGTTCACAGTATTCCTTTGTAATCTTTTTTATTTATGTAAGATTGATAGTCCCTTCTTCTACCTTTAAATTTAGTAATTTATGTCTTTCTTTTTTCTTGGTAATCTAGCTAAATTTTGTCAATTTTGTTGAGTTTTTTTAAAGAAGGAACCAACTTTTGGTTTTATTGATTTTTTTCTATTCTCAATTTAAATAGTTTCCACTTTAATCTTTATTACTTCCTTCTTCCTTTTTCACTTTTGGTTTAGTTTTCTCTTCTTTTTCCAGCATCTCAAGGTACAGGATTAGGTTATCAATTTGAGAACTTTTTTCATTTTTTTTTCTTTTTTCTTTTTTCTATTTTTTTAAAATTTATTTTTTTGGGTGCATTGGGTCTTTGTTGCTGTGCATAGACTTTCTCTAGTTGTGGTGAGCGGGGACTACTCTTCATTGTGGTACATGGGCTTCTCACTGCAGTGGCTTCTCTTCTTGTGGAGAGTGGGCTCTAGGCATTCGGGCTTCAGTAGTGGCACACGGGCTTTAGTTGCTCTGTGGCATGTGGGATTTTCCCGGACCAGGGCTTGAACCCATGTCCCCTGCATTAGCAGGTGGATTCCTAACCACTGCACCACCAGGAAAGCCCTATTTTTTTCTATTTTTTGGCTGCACCACACACGGCATGTTCCTTGAGCAGGGATTGAACCCACGCCCCCTGCGGTGGAAGTGCAGCATCCCAACCACTGAACCACCAGGGAAGTCCCAAGACCTTTTTTCTTTTTAAATATGGAGCATTTGGAGCTATAAATTTCCCTCTAAGCTGCTTTAACTGAGTCACATACATTTTGGTATGTTGTATCTTCATTTTCATTCATTCCAAAGTATTTTCCAATTTCTTTTGTGATTTCTTCTTTGACCCTTTGGTTATTTAGGAATATATTATTTAATTTCTGCATATTTGTGAATTTCTCAAACTTCTTTCTGTTGTTGATTTCTAATTTCATTTCCTGTGGCCAGAGAGTATACCTGCATATTACTTATATCCTTTTAAACTTATCAAGATTTGTTTTATTGCCTAGCATGTGGTCTATGTTGGAGAATTTTCCATGTGAGCTTCAGAAGAATTATATTGTGCTACTTTTGGATGGAGTGTTCTATAAATGACTGTTACATCTAGTTGGGTTTAAGTGTTTTAAGTTTTCTGTTTTCTTGTTGATCTTCTGCCTCATTGTTCTTTCCATTACTGAAAGTATGGTATTGAAGTGGCCAACCATTATTGTTGAACTATTTCTCCTTTCATTTCTGTCAGTTTTGCTTCATATATTTTGGGGTTTTTTTCATTAGGTGCATATAGGCTTATAATTGCCATATTTTCCTGATGTATTATTCCTTTTATCATTATAAAATATTCCTGTTTATCTCTAGTAAAACTTTTCCTTTGCCTCAAAGTCTATTTGGTCTGGTATTAGCCTAGCCACTCTAGCTTCTCGTTTGTATCTTTAAATCTAAAGTTAGTTTTAGAAACCCAACAATAGAATCGGGTTTCTAAAAAATCCAGTCTAATAATGTCTGCCTTTTGATTAAATTATTTAATCTGTTACATTTGACTTTCCTTTTTACCACTTCTGATCTCTTAATTTGTTCCTGTAGATCATAATTACCATCTGGTGTACTTTCCTTATTCCATAAAGCTTCTACCATCTCTTTCATGCTACTATTGTCAAATATAATACATTTCTATGCATTATGGGCCAAACAATACAATTATATACATATTGTTTTATACAACTGCTTTAAAATAAGAGAAGGTGAATAACACTATGGTATTGGCACAAAAACATACACATAGATCAATGGAACAGAACAGAGAGCCCAGAAGTAAACCCACACACTTATGGTCAATTAATCTATTACAAAGGAGGCAAGAATATACAATGGAGAAAAAAAATGTCTCTTCAATAAGTGGTGCTGGGAAAACTGGACAGCTACATGTAAAAGAATGAAATGAGAACACTTTCTCACACCATATACAAAAATGAACTAAAAATTGATTAAAGACCTAAATGTAAGACTGGAAACCATGAAACTCCTAGAGGAAAACATAGGCAGAACACTTTTTGACATAAATTGTAGAAATATATATTTTTTGGATCTGTCTCCTAAAGCAAAGGAAATAAAAGCAAGAATAAACAAATGAGACCTAATCAAACTTATAAGTTTTTGCACAGCAAAGGAAATCATCAACAAAACAAAAAGATGACCACTGAATGGGAGAAAATATTTGCTAATGATAAGGAATTAATATCTAATATATCTAAACAGCTCATATAACTCAACATCAAAACAAAACAAAACAAAACAAAAAAACCCGATTGAAAAATGGGAAGAAGACCTGAATAGACATTTTTCTAAAGAAGACATACAAATGATCAACATGCTCATGAAAAGATACTCAACATTGTTAATCATCAGAGAAATGCAAATTAAAACTACAATGAGATATCACCTCACACCTGTCAGAATGGCTATCATCAAAAAGAACACAAATAACAACGCGGGCAAGGATGTGGAGAAAGGGAACCCTTGTACACTGTTGGTGGGAATGTAAATTGGTGCAGCCACTATGGAAAACAGTAAAACAGTAAGGAGCTTCCTCAAAAAATTAAAAATAGAACTTCCATATGACCCAGCAATTCCACTCCTGGGTATATATCTGAAATAAACAAAAACACTAATTCAAAAAGATATGTGCACCCCAATGTTCACAGCACCATTATTTACAATTGCCAAGATATGGAAGCAACCTAAGAATCCATCAACAGATGAATACATTAAGAAGATGTAGTGGGGCTTCCTAGGTGGCGCAGTGGTTGGGAATCTGCCTGCCAATGCAGAGGACATGAGTTCGATCCCTGCTCCAGGAAGATCCCACATGCCGCGGAGCAACTAAGCCCATGTGCCAAAAAAAAAAAAAAAAAAGATGTAGTGTATATACATATATATACACACATACATATACATACACAATGGAATACTACTCAGTCATAAAAAAGAACGAAGGGTCAGGTTGACATATTCCAGAACTAATCCTGTAAAGAAGACAGATCATTGATGTGAGTGGGGATAGAAGAATAGATTATTACCACATTTGAAACAGCAATAGATGTACACAGTGTAAATTTGAAATTTGCCCTTTAGTTAAAAAAGGAAGCTGCAAAGTCCATATATCTGTTCCTAGCCCTGTCAGTCAGCCATTCAGTATGTTGGCCAAGTATCGTCTGAGCAGTGTGTGTAAGGAGTAACAATGAAAGCAAAAGTATGTTAGAAAGTTACTCCCAAATGGTTAGAGGCATGTGATTTTTAGTACTGTTGTGTTACCGAAATGTCAGGAATGGTATATTTTAACTGGTATGCAAGATAATGTCAGAGTGCACAGAGGGTCTTTTTTCCTTTTTTTGATTAGTGCTGTTAGTGTTCAAAGAATAAAAATGGTTGTTTTACAGTTTAGATTCCAAGGTAGCAAAATCTGATCTTTCAACCATGACCTGCATGAGAGAAGCATCCTAGGAAGTCTTAGATCATACTTCTGAGTTCTTAACTTTAATTTATACAGTGCTTTTTCATGTTTTAATATTTTTGTGAACTGGTGTAAATTGTTAATGCATATAAGCTTGTGTGTTTTTGCAAATAGTTTGTAATTTATTTCTTGATCCATATGTAAATATTTAGAGTCTCATTTCTTCAAAGCTTATTTGAAGCCGAGTTGTGGGTTTGGGGTTTTGTTTGTTTGTTTCTTTGTTTTGGTTGGGGGTGGGGGGAAGAGAAGGGATTTTGTACTCTGATAATCCAGAGGAGATATCTTGTGGTTTAAAGCAAATGTCCCACTGAAAGCAATTCAAATATCAACAAAATTATTACAGGTTAAAATAGAAAAACAAAAAAGAATGAAGTTTTGCCATTTGCCACAACATGGATGGACTTGGAGGGTATCATGCTAAGTGAAATAAGTCACACAGAGAAAGACAAATACTGTATGATATTGCTTATATGTGGAATCTTGGGGGGAAAAATCTAGTGACTATAACAGATATAGAGAATAAACTAGTGATTACCAGTGGGGAGAAGGAAGAGGGGGAGGGGCAAGACAGGGTAGGGGATTAAGAGGTACAAGCTATTATGTATAAAATAAATGTTTCAAGGATATATTGCACAACACAGGGAATATAGCGTGTTGACACCTCATACTGTCAATCTGGAAATAGAGCCCCCTGAATTTTAGTTTTTGAAAGAATCCTAGAGTAATTAAAGTATCTGAAGCTTTTGAGGGGGTGTAATGTTCTTATCTGTAAATAAATACCTCCCTAGTATATGCTCCATTCTTCTGCAAATAATTCTATTGGCTAGATTAACAAGCATTTTCAAAAAAAAAAGTGTTCTTTTTAAAGTTATAGTTCACTGCATTCATATTTACAAACCCCACACACAAACATGTATTTCTGCTTTATTAGGTGGACTTAAACAAATATTTAAACATGAAGGCAGTGATGATTATAAAATACTCTATCATTGTATATAAAAAACTCTATCGTATTTTATAGGGCTTTATATTTGTTTTAAAACTCATATTCATAGATATTCATAGATAATTGTGTCCAAATCAAACCTTTATCTACAAGGTTGAGTTCATCTGTATTTATCTGGTACGAACAATTCTTTTTATTGGATTGTATAAAATATGAATTAATAGCAATCACAATCACTTCACTTTAATGAACCGTTGTTTCCTTTCTTAGGTTTTGGTCTTTATTGTGATGATTTAGCCTTTAGTAGCAGAAGCATGTGCAACAGAAAGACTAGAGCATTTCTGTGTAAACTTAGAAAACCTACAAACTATATTAATTCTTATTTTCTTGAAAATTGGCCAACAATGAACAATTCAGGACATTCTAAATATAGAAAACACCAAAAGCATATTTCACCACTCTCCCTTTTCAAAACATAGACCATGTTAAGGTAAAGATGGCAGGATTTTTTGATGGATCGAATACGGGGTGTGAGAGAAGACAGAGGCTGACCTGATTGATGGCTTTGGGCCTGAACAACTAGATGGATGGAGTCGCCAGTAACTGAAGTAGGCAATTCTGTAGGGAGAACATGTTTTGGGGGGTGGGGGTTAATCAGAGATAGTTTAGTAATTAAAACATTCTGGATAGGGTGTTAATCACAACGCCAGCTCTTACCTCATCTGAACCTCTCTCCTTCTCTCAGCTCCAGCCTGGCTTTACACTGGGAGGGTAACAGTGGGGGAGAGCGCATGGTCAGCTCTGGATCTCTTTTCCCACTGTGGTTCTCCTCTTCTCTTCTGGCCCTCACCAGGTTGTCTCTGCTCTTTTTCCAGGACAAGAAGGAACAGAAAAATCTCACTGACAGAGGGCACCTTCATGAGGTGCAGATCCCCAGGGCTAGATCTTCCTCTAATGGGCCCTTCCTTGAGTCCCTCTGAGAGTTCCCGTGCTGGGCTCTTTGATGACGGTTCTTTGGACCCTGGTAATGCCCCTCCTCACACTGCCCTTCTTGACTGCTCTCTTTTGTCTTTCAGGCCACCTCTCTACTGGGATCACATGGCTGCTAAGGACAGGATCAAAGAGGGACCCAAGACCTGCATTTGGTCCGTAAAAACCATCCAGGATTTGCCCTGCCCTTGGAGGGACCGTCATCCACATTCAGTGCAGCCCTCTGTACTCTGCCACAACCAGCCACTTTGGCCTGGAGAATTTTTTCAGAACTAGGTTTGGCACTCACCTCTGTACCACACAAACTGCAAGGGACACAGGTCAAACTCTCCAAGGGTTTCTCTTGAAGTCCTTTTTGTTGCTCGGCTAACATGAAAGGATATTTACACCAGAATACAAAACAAAACACCTAACAACACCAAGTGTTAGCAAAAATGTGAAACAACTGGAATGATCATATACTGCTGGTTGGAGTTCCTTTTTGGAAAACCTTGATGGTATCCACTCAGAGTGGCCTGGCAATTCCATATCTAGTTATACATCTATCATGCATACATACCTACAATCAACAGAAGACATATAGAAAGGGATGGTCATAGCAGTGTGAAAGTCATAAACTGGAAACAACCTAAAAGCCCATCAGCAAGAGAATAGATAAATAATAGTGGTATATTTTTTCCCTTTCATTTTATTTATTTATTTATTTATTTATTTATTTAGAGATAGTATATGTTTTAAATGGAATTTTTAAAAAAGGAATGAAATACTGCTCCATGCAATATGGGTAAATTTTACAGGCATACGTTAAGTCAAAGAAGAAAATACAAAAGAGTACATACTGTTTGATTCCATTTACATGATGTTCAAGAACAGACAAAGCTAATCTATGCTCTTCAAAGGCAGGACAGTGGTTGTAAGTTAGGATTGTGGATTAAGTAGTGACGAAGGGTGGGCAAGAGGGAGATTTTGGAGTTGCTGGAACAGTCTATATTTTAATTATATTTGTAATGTAATGGGTTTATATATTTCTAAAATTTCACCTCACTTTACAGTTAAGATTTGTGCACTTTATAACTTGTATGTTTCACTTTATTAAGTTAAAAACAAAATTTCGAGAGAAACTTGTGTTCTCCAGCTATTCATGCATTGCATTTTCATTATTTGATAACACGAGCCCAGGATTATTTATAAAGTGTGCTTTAGTTAAGAGGACATTCTGAGCCAAAAACCTCTACAAAGACATTTTGAAAAGTGGAAATGTCACATCTAAGTAGAAGCAGCCCTTTTTCTTTGCTGCCTGCACTTCAGTTTTCACTCAGCCCGCAGCTGGGCTTCAGGGCTTCTACCAGAATTGACCAGCAGGGGTCAGCCCTGTACAAAACCTTCAAAAGCTTCTGTGAGTTGAAACTATCCTTCATAGGTCAATCAAGTTGTCCTGGACTTTTAGTTCTCTCATTTCACATCTTCAGCCACACTTTCCTTACTCTGTCACCACCCACTCCTGTGATCGTAACATGGACCAGAAATTTCACTGTCTTCCTCACTCATTCAAACATGCTGTCCTATCCTTCCTCTTTCTCAAGCAAATCTAGCCAATACTCCTTTCACCTTATCAAGCCCTTCAGGCCAGTTACCAGCTGTCTTCTCTCCATCCTGCGGTCCCACCCTCTCTTCAACCTCTCATCCAGCCCTGACATCATGGGTCATCACTGTAATCACTTTTGCAAACACCTTCAACTCTTTGACCATGCCAGGCCCCCGATTTTAATCCACTAATGATTTCCAATTGCACTTGGGATAAAATACAAAGCCTACTGCAGGGCCCTCATGCCCCAGCCTTGGGCTGGTACCTCTCCTACCTGACTCATACACCACACCCCCTCAACCATCAACCATACTTTCTTTTTTTTTTCTTCAGATTTTTAAAAATTTTTATATTGAAGCGTAGTTGATTAACAGTGTTGTATTAGTTTCAGGTGTACAGCAAAGTGATTCAGTTATACATATACATGTACCTATTCTTTTTTTTAGATTTATTTATTTATTTATTTATTTATTTATTTATTTATGGCTGCATTGGGTCTTTGTTGCTTTGCACGGGATTCCTCTAGTTGTGACAAGAGTTGCTGTGCGTGGGTTTCTCATTGCCCTGTACGGGTTTCTCATTGTGGTGGCTTCCCTTGTTGCAGAGCATGAGCTCTAGTCATGCAGGCTTCAGTGGTTGCGGCGTGTGGGCTCAGTAGTTGTGGTTCACAGGCTTAGTTGCTCTGTGGCATGTGGAATCTGCCCAGCCCAGGGATCAAACCTGTGTCCCCTACATTGGCAGGCGGATTCTTAACCACTGCACCACCAGGGAAGCCCTACATGTATCTATTCTTTTTCAAATTCTTTTCCCATTTAGTCAACTATATTTTCAGTTCTTCCCACCACCAGTATTAAAGACATTTCCTTCAAGTCTATTCTCTTATTCTCTTTCCTGATAAGGTATTTATTTCCTTTAAAACACAATTTAAAAATTATACCCATATTTGTGTACTTGCTTGTTTAATGTCTGTCTTTAGCTTGAGACTGTGGACTCAACAAATGTAGCAACCATATCTGGTTTACACATCTTGTATGCAAGTAGTCCAAGCATTTGTTGGGTCCACAGTAAATGCTCAATTTGTTGAATTAGAATATCAATCCAGAACTTGATCTCACAAAGACAGGGACAGATGGAGGCCCTCTGTTGCTTTAGAAAAAAAAATAGCACTTTATTATTTGTATAATATTTGTCCTTTAAAGCACTCACATTAATTATCATACTAATTGCATAAGATAGGTTACATAAGATAAACATGTAATTCTCATTTGATGAAGAAAATGAGGTACAAAGAGAATCTACTAAAATATCAAAGTACTAAAACTGAAACTTCTAACTTACCCATCTGTACATCTTAATTAGTGTATGTAAATGTTCTGATTCTTTTTCTTTTTAATAATTTTATTTATTTGTTTATTGGCTGCATTGGGTCTTTGTTGCTGCACACGGGCTTTCTCTAGTTGCGGCAAGCTCTTATTGCAGTGGCTTCTCTTGTTGCGGAGCACAGACTCTAAGCTCTCAGGCTTCAGTAGCTGTGGCACGTGAGCTCAATAGTTATGACTCATGGGCTCTAGAGCGCAGGCTCAGTAGTTATGGTACACAGGCTTCGTTGCTCCATGGCATGTGGGATCTTCCCAAACTAGGGATCGAACCCATGTCCCCTGCATTGACAGGCGGATTCTTAACCACTGCGCCACCAGGGAAGCCCCTGTTCTGATTCCTGATCAAATTTTCAGCGGAGAAGATAGCGTAATAAGTAAATGCTCAGGCTCTAAGGATAGACTGTTAAGATTCTAAACCCAGATCCAATACTGAACTTGCTGTATGACCATGGGCAAGTTACTTAACTTCCCTGAACTTCAGTTTCTCCATTTCTAAAGTGGAAATAGCAATACCTATCTAAGGAGGTTGTAGTGAGGTTTTGATACATATGTGTAAGATACACAGACACACACACACACACACACACACACACAGTGCTGAACATGGTACATGGGAAGCACATAAAGTTACTTAGTCTTTTGAGAATAATGATTATGTTTCATACCCCTCGTAACTCTAACAAGTAGAACAGAGCCTTTCTGGCGACAATGGGATTTCTGTTTTCTTGAATTTACCCTTATCTGTGAATACTCTTGCCTTTGGGGAATGAGAAAAGTGTTGTATGTATCCTTGGTGTGACCACTCCCATGTGTATACCCTTTAAGATCTGATAATTAGGAGCAGACTTCTAGACGCCTGTTTCCTCTTAGTTCACTCATTTTAAAGTCCATTTTCCTGTCCTTCTTTGAAAGGCTGTAATTGATATAACTTGCATCCTCAAACCCCCTTTATTCTGGAATGGGTTATATACTACAGCCATGGCAGTTACTGTGAATTGACCCAATAACTCATTGAGCAAATGGAGTAATCTCCACCTACATAGGACAAGATAGAAAATTATAGTATAGGATGCAAAGTAGGTAGGTCAGTTCTCTTTATGATGGTGTTCTAAAGAAGTTTATTAGAATGGAAAAGTCACATGCCATTTGAAAAACTTGCTTTATGCAGAATGAAGTGATCATTTAAAATAAACCTACAGGAGAGAAGTAGAGGTCATGACATTAATTTGGTTTGTCCTTCTAAAAATATGCAATGCTGTAATATTTTTGTCTCCTGCAGTTTTTAATATAAATGTAGGAATAATGGCCCATAATGAAATCTGTGAAACATACCAGTGCAAATTTAAATGGAGGTGTCTTTGTAAAACCAACACAAATGACTAATGGGTTGCAATCTGTTAGAACAGAACAGGTTTTGTTTAACTATGCACGATGACTCCCCTTCCTCTCTATCTTTGTCATCATTCATTAACATTTTTACACAGCTACCTGGGGTTATGAATCTGCAGTAAAAATTTGTTAAAAACACAGTAAAAGCGTTCTTACCTGCTTTCTTTTACAGAATTCAGTAAACTGAATAGCATAGAACAGAACAATCTCCGTCTTCATGTTCAAGGATCCAAAGTAATAAGATCCAGCCTTCCAGTTTTAGTTGAAAAACTACAAATTGATTAGCTTTAACAGGTTCTCTTGTATCTACAGTCCATTTTTTAGAAATAATGAGTTGGTTCTCCAGCATTCTCCAAAAATGATCAGTGAGAATTTTTGAAGTATAATTTTGAACTATTTACACATAATGGGTTTTAATTCATTACATCTATTCTTTTTTTATTACTAAATTGCTTTCATTTGTTTAATAGAACAATTTTTTGCAGTTTTTTTTTTTTTTTACATTTTTAATTGAAGTATAGTTGATTTACAGTATTGTATTCGTTTGGGGTGTACAGCAAAGTGATTTGGTTATACATATACATACATATTTTTCAGATTCTTTTCTATTATACGTAATTATAAGATCTTGAATATAGTTCCCTGTACTACACAGTAAATCTTTGTTTATTTTACATATAGTGGTGTGTATCTATTAATCCCATAATCCTAATTTTTCCCTCTCCCCCCATTTCCCCTTTGGTAATTATGATTGTTTTCTATGTCTGTGAGTCTATTTTCGTTTTGTAAATAAGTTCATTTGTATTATTTTTTAGATTCCACATTATGTGATATCATATGATATCTGTCTTTGTCTGACTTACTCTACTAAGTATGATAATCTCTAGGTCCATCCATGTTGCTGCAAAAGGCAAAATTTCATTCTTTTCATGGCTGAGTAATATTCCATTATTTATATTTACCACCTCTTTATCCACTCATCTGTTGATGGACACTTAGGTTGCATCCATGTCTTGCCTACTGTAAATAGTTACAGCTATTATTCTTATTGATGCTTAAGTTGTCCCACTTTTGGCCAATAGGAATGTCTTCAAGTTTGTTTCTGACTCATTTTGACATAGTCCTATTAATCTTTGAAAACCTCTTTGATTTCTGGTAGGATAAGCTGGTCCAGTGTTCATTGTGTATATTTTCCACTTGAAAAATAGACCTGGAATTAGCCATTTCTTCAAGAAGCTTGTTTCTTTCTAGTAGGAAACTGTATTTAGAAACTAATCATTAAAGGTGTTCATTATTAGAGTCATTATTTGTAGGCTTTTCCAGAAATCTACTTTTAACAAAAATTCTAATTGATCTATTTGATGCATGTTGAATCTCACTCCATGACCTCATTTTAGAATGTTTTGTTTTCTCCAAGCTTCTGACTCCTTTTATGGTCTTGGACACTCATCGTCCTACCTGGTTTCAGAGAAAGTACCGTTTCCTCCTCTGAATAAAATGTTTTAATTGTTGGAAATCAATAGATTTGGGGAATATATGATTCCTTCAAGGGGGATGTTGTGGCATTGTTGTAGAAACTGGTCCGTCGAGAAACCAAGCACCACACTCAGAGGGATGGAGAACTCAGGTTTATTAAGCCAGCAGCCCCAGACAAGCTAATGCTCCAAAGTTCTGGGCCCCGAACTCAGGGTGAGCTTTACTCTTATAGTGCACATGTTTACAGAGCATGGACGTTTCCAAACAGAAACTTACAAAAGCAGGTGCAGAACATTCCATTTTTTAGCTAAACATTTTAAAGTTACATTGGATTGCTAGGTCATCCTGTTTTGTTTTGTTTTTTTTCCTCAGCACAGCAAGCATATTTCACAAAAGCAAAAAAGCATGGAGTTATTTTTAGCTGAGTGTAAGTTTTCTAACTTTCCTCTTCAATCCCCCCTCTTGATGCCCCTTAAATCTAATAAGACATCAACTTCTTGATCTTCTAAGCCCAGGGGATGTTAACCTCTTAGGGCTAGGAGACATGCGGTGGCCCTCCTATCCGTGGTGGCCTCAGCTAGGCTGGAAACTACTCTCATGAATAAGGGCAAGAGGCAAGGTAAAAGGTGGCAGGTCCCAAGGAGGAGTAGGCCTATTCCCACAACCGTTTTGAATCCCCCTAGGTAAGAAAACCAACCCCCAAATAGTTCTCCAGGATGCCATCCTTTCCAAGTCTGGATTGGGACATGAGCTATTTTAGTCATCTTGTCGGTTATGTCTTCTATAACCTTGCCCTTACCATCTATCTGTAGGCAGCAGTTACTGAGATTGAACTTCCCACAGACGCCCCCCCTCTGCAGCCGGTAAGAAATCTAGGGCCAGGCAATTCTGATAAATAGCATTATGCATCTTGGTTTGCTGTCCTGCCAACAAATTAAGAGCCTTGACCGTTTCATTAGTAATGATTTCAACCACTGCCTGGAGCCGGATCATTCTGTTAAGCATGTAAATTGGGGTTCGGTAGCCCCAGGACCCATCTTCTGCCCAAGTGGCTGGCCCATAATATTGGATTATACGTTCAGGAGGCCACTTATCATTTTTCCAGTTTCCAATCTGTAGAGACCTGTGCTTCCTGGGGAGGCCTCTGCCTTCATAAGCTGGGACCCCTAATGCTTCACCTTGGGCTAAGGGAAGTAGGAAAAAGGAGGGGCGGATAGTCCCCAATATGCATGCCCCTGACCAACTGGCTGGCAGGACTGAATATGCGTTAGCCCCACAAATCCAATGTAATCCTTCTGGAACAGGCCACTGGCCTTCGGTGGACAAGTCATTCCATCTGGTCTTTACATTGGGGAAGCTTACTAGAGGGTGAGGGTAAGGCTCTGTATAGTTTGGGTTTCCTCACCAGTCAGAAGTATGAGTAGTTGTATTGTAGTGTTTTTGGCCTAGGCAAGTGAGGTTTCCAACTGGAATATTGAATAATGGGCCCCACCACGCCAGGCAGTTCCTGCTGATTATGGAAGTCTTTAAATGCCAAACCCCGGCTCTGGTTGTCTTGAATACCCCTGAGTTGTGGAAGGGTCTCTGGGGATCTAATTCTTTAGCTTCCCAGGGCCATTGGTCTCCCATATTAGTTCCTCCACACACAGAGCAAGAAGTAGTCATCAATGTCTGGGCTACGCTTTCTGCTAGGGCTATGAATAGGTTTTTAGTTCTGACTGAAAGAGGTGGAGGACCACTTTCTACGTCGTCATAAAAAGAATGGAAGAGCTTGTGTATAGAAGCCCGGAGTGGAACAGAAATACTCCAGAAACCAAACCGTTCCTGGATCAGTACACCGCCCATTGATATAAATACCGATTTTGAGACCATTTTTCCATTTTGAGTCTCCAGGGTTGAAAACAGTGAAATTGACAGGATTACACGTCCCTAGTTTGCAATTGGGGTCAACAGTTTCCTTTTGAAGGAGAGCTGTCTTGCTTTGACTCTCCCAGGTTGCCCATGTGACACGACTCCAGTAAGGGCAACCAGAGCAGGTGGGTGGGGCTGGGGCCTGTTCACACATATATCTGTCATTGAGTCTATACTCTTGTTCCCATGACAAGCCCCCACATTTTATAGTTGTCTGGGGGTTCTTGTTAATAGCGGCATACACATCAAAGTGTACCGACACTGGACGGTCTAGATTTGTAATTTGTGTCCGATTGATCAGAAGCCTTCCTTCTTGGTGCTGAAGCTCTAGCCAATTTTCACTGGGGGGGAATTGGAGGTCAAAACAGGTGTATTGGCCTGCTCGTTGACAAATAGAATAGGTCGTTTTGTTATGTACACAGGTTCCTTGGAGCTCCCCCTGGCAGGAGAAGTGAGTATGGTAAAGCAAGGTCCAAGTGAGCCCCTGAGCTGATCTACTCATGTGGATGCATGGAGTACACGAGGGGTCTATCTTGCTTTCCAATGTACTACAGCTCAGTAGGATGTAAATCGCTACTACACAAAGCATTTGATCCCACTTAATAATTCCATTACCTTTGGGTAGATTATAGCCAACATGACCCCTTGTGTTTAGCCTATAGCAAACATCAAGGCCAGTGGTGCAACCAGTCCTTACAAGGCAGGGTGTCATTGTAACCCTGATTCTCACACGTCCCTCGTGGAACTCCTCAAGCTTCCACCGAGCGTAGACCAGTCAACCCTGGAGTGACTGGAGCAGGGCTGAAGATCTCAGACGGGACTCGGCTGTCTTCGTAGGAAGATCCAAAGTGGCTGGTTCAGATGAGCTTTGGCAGTCTAGGTCCCTCGCCCTTCTAGAGGTGCTGCTCTCTACACCCGGGTGTGGAGGATCCACGGGGTGACTCCTGCAACTTTAACAGCAGTAGGGGTCACCAAGACGACTGTATGGGGGCCAGCCCAAACTGGCTGAAGTGGTTCCTTCCTCCAGTCTTTTACCTACACTTCATCTCCTGGCTGATAGGGATGAACCCAATTGCCCAAGGGAATGGGAGTCCTTTCTAAGATTTCTCAAGTAATATGGCAGAAGACCTTTCCCAGGGCCTGGAGGTGTCAAGACATCTCCAGGTCTGCTAGTTGTTGGGGGTCTCCCTTGAGCTTCCCTATCACTGGAGGAGGTCTCCCGAATAAGATCTCAAAGGGAGCGTAACCTGAAGACCTCGTGGTGCATCGGGCTCGGAGCAAGGCTAGGGGTAGCATGTCGACCCAAGGTAACTGGTCTCCTGACAGAGCTTAGCTAACGTAGTCTTGAGGGTCCGATTCACGCGCTCGACGTTCCCTGAGCTTTGTGGTCTGTAAGCGGTGTGGAGCTTCCATTTGACTCCCCGTGTCTTGGACAAAATCTGGACTATCTCAGACACAAAGGCTGGCCCGTTGTCAGACCCTATGGAGAGAGGTAGCCCATATCTGGGGATTATGTCTCTCAGCAGGGCCTTGGCCACCTCTCGTGTCCCTTCAGTGTGCTTGGGTAGGCCTTAGCCCATCCCACGTAGGTGAAGACTATCACAAGCAACTACTTGTAGCCTCGGTAAGGCTTGACTTCAGTAAAGTCCACTTCTAAATCTTCAAAGGGCAATGTCCCAACTGTCTGCACCCCTGGGCTGGGTCTTGGTCTTTGGCTGGCATTGTTTCGTGCACCAGTCACGCACCTAGCACTGATCTGGGCACACAGGGTTGGGAGCTTAGGAATGAAATAGTAGCGGCTCAGTAGACTTTCTAGTGCAGTTTTCCCTAAGTGAGTTGTCTCATGGTGTTGCTTCACCAGCTGGACTGCTGAAGGACAAAGAGTCTTTGGTCTGGAAGCTTCCACCAGCCCTCTTTTCCTTTAGTTCCTCCCTCACCTAAAGCCCATTGATCTTCTTTGGTATATCTCGGGGACAGGGGCAATTCTGGTGCCAAGAGGACCTTAGAGATTGGTTCAGGGCCCAATGTGGGGCTTAGTTGGGTCACCAGCTCCTTGGCTGCCTGGTCAGCCAACCGATTTCCTTTGTTGACTGGATCAGTTCTTTTCTGGTGGCCTTTGCAATGGTTGACCGCCACCTGGGAAGGCTTCCAAATCACCTCTAACAGCTGAAGCATTTCTTCTCTGTTTTTGATCCCTCTTCCCCCTGCAGTGAATAGTCCCCTTTCTTTATAGATGGCTCCATGAACGTGCTAAGTAGCAAAGGCACACCTTGAGTCTGTGTGGAGGTTGACCCGCTTCCCTTGGGTGTGCCTCAGCACGTGAATCAGTGCCCACAGCTCAGCCCGTTGCGCTGACCACCCCTGTGGTGAGGCCTCAGCCTTTATTACCTCATTTGCTGTTGTTATTGCATAGCCTGCTTTGCATTGTCCTTTCTGGATGAAACTGCTTCCGTCAGTGAACAGTTCCAGTTCTGGGTTCTGGAGGGGAGTGCCCATCAGGTGGGGCCTGCTTGAGTAGATTTCATCCAGGACCTCTTCACAGTTGTGACTGGGGGTTCCTGCCTCCATAGGTAAGAAGGTGGCAGGACTCAGCGTCCACACAGTCTCGAGGCGGACCCGTGGATTTTTGCAGAGCAGTCCTTGATAGCGAGTCATTCCGGTGTTGGTCAGCCATTTATGTCCCTGGCTGTTCATCAGTGTGGTCACAGCATGGGGGACTTTTACATTTATATTCTGTCCCAGTGTAAGCTTGTCTGCTTCTCTGACCAGGACCACTGTAGCAGCTAATGCCCGGAGACATGGCGGCCATCCTGTGGCCACAGGATCCAGTTGTTTGGACAGATATGCAACTGGGTGCTGCCCTGGCCCAACTGTTTGTGTGAGGACCCCCAGTGCAGTATGAATTTTCTCATGCATGAAGAGGTTAAAGTCCTGTGTCACATCTGGCAGCCCTAATGCTGGAGTGCTGGTTAAGAGTCTCTTTATCTCCTTGCAGGCTTTTTCTTGTTTAGGCCCCCACTCTAGAGGGTCCTTTCCAGACCCTGTCGTGGCCTTGTACAATGGATTGGCAGTTTCAGAGAAACCCGGTATCCAGATCCAGCAGAATCCAGCAGCCCCGAGGAACTCACGGACCTCTTTCTTGGTGCTTGGCCGAGGTATTGAACAGATAGTTTGCTTCCTTTCATGTCCGAGTGCCTGATGCCCTCTTTTCTTTTTGTTTTTAAGAACTTTTATTGAGATACAGTTAACAGACAATAAACAGCATATATTTAGAGTGTACAGTTTGGTATCCCAGTCTCCCAATTCATTCCCCGCCAACCCTCCCTGCTTTCCCCACTTGGTGTCCATGTGTTTGTTCTCTACACCTGTGTCTCTATTTCTGCCTTGCATTTCCTCTTTCATAGTTGTTAGCATTTGCCTTATGTATTGAGACATTCCTATATTGGGTGCATATATATTTGTAATTGTTATCTCCTCTTCTTGGATGGATCCCTTGATCTTTATGTAATGTCCTTTCTTGTCCCTTGTAACATTTTTTATTTTAAAGTCTATTTTATCTGATATGAGTATTGCTACTCCAGCTTTCTTTTGATTTCCATTTGCATGGAATATCTTTTTCCATCCCCTCACTTTCAGTCTGTATGTGTCCCTAGGTCTGAAGTGGGTCTCTTGTAGACAGCATATATATGGATCTCATTTTTGTATCCATTCAGCCAGCCTGTGTCTTTTGGTTGATGCAGTTAGTCCATTTACATTCAAGGTAATTATCGATATGTATGTTCCTATTACCATTTTCTTAATTGTTTTGTTGTTGTTTCTGTAGGTCCTTTTCTTCTCTTACGTTTCCTGCTTAGAGAAGTCCCTTTAGCACTTGTTGTAGGGCTGATTTGGTGGTGTTGAATTCTCTTAGCTGTTGCTTGTCTGTAAAGCTTCTGATTTCTCTGTCAAATCTGAATGAGATCCTTGCTGGGTAGAGTATTCTTGGTTGTAGGTTCTTCCCTTTCATCACTTTAAATATATCATGACACTGCCTTCTGTCTTGCAGAATTTCTGCTGAGAAATCAGCTGTTACCCTTATGGGAGTTCCCTTGTATGTTATTTGTTGTTTTTCCCTTGCTTCTTTTAATAACATTTCTCTGTCTTTAATTTTTGTTAATTTGACTACTGTATGTCTTGGCCTGTTTTTCCTTGGGTTTATCCTGCCTGGGACTCTCTGCACTTCCTGGACTTGGGTAGCTATTTCCTTTCCCATGTTAGGGAAGTTTTCAATTATAATCTCTTCCAATATTTTCTCAGGTCTTTTCTCTCTCTCGTCTCCTTCTGAGACCCCTATAATGCAAATGTTGGTGCGTTTAACATTGTCCCGGAGGTCTCTTAAGCTGTCTTCAGTTCTTTTTATTCTTTTTTCCTTATTTTTGTCTGCATAAGTGATTATCACCATTCTGTCTTCCAGGTCACTTATTTGCCCTTCTGCCTCAGTTAATCTGCTATTGGTTCCTTCTAGTGTATTTTTCATTTCAGTTATTCTGTTGCATATCTCTGTTTGCTCTTTAATTCTTCTAGGTCTTTGGTAAACTTTTTGATCTTTGTATCCAGTCTTTTTTCAAAGTCCTGGATCATCTTCACCATCATTATTCTTTTAATAACTTTTCTCTGTCTTTAATTTTTGTCAGTTTGTCTATTATATATCTTGGCGTGTTTCTCCTTGGGTTTATCCTGCCTGGGACTCTCTGTGCTTCCTGCACTTGGGTAGCTATTTCCTTTCCCATGTTAGGGAAGTTTTCAACTATAATCTCTTCCAGTATTTTCTCAGGTCCTTTCTCTCTCTCTTCTCCTTCTGGGACCCCTATAATTCGAATGTTGGTGCATTTAACGTTGTCCCAAAGGTCTCTTAGGCTGTCTTCAGTTCTTTTCATTCTTTTTTCTTTATTCTTTTCTACATCAGTGATTATCACCATTCTGTCCTCCAGGTCACTTATTTGTCCTTCTGCCTCAGTTAATCTGCTATTGGTTCCTTCTAGTGTATTTTTCATTTCACTTATTGTGTTGCATATCTCTGTTTGTTTGCTCTTTAATTCTTCTAGGTCTTTGGTAAACTTTTCTTGCAACTTTTCGATCTTTGCATCCAATCTTTTTTCAAAGTCCTGGATCATCTTCACCATCATTATTCTGAATTCTTTTCCCAGAAGAGTGCCTATCTCCTCTTCATTTAGTTGTTTTTCTGGGGTTTTATCCTGTCCCTTCATCTGGTACAAAGTCCTCTGCTTTTTCATTTTCTCTCTCTTTCTGTGGCTGTGGCTTTCAGTTCCACAAGATGAAATACTGCTGATACTGCTTGATACTGCTGTCTGCCCTCTTGTGGAGGAAGCAATCTAGGAGGCTCATTGGTACTTCCTGATGGGAGGGACTGATCCTGATGCCCTCTTGTTATGACAAACCCAAGGTACTTGACCTCTTGTCTGCAGATTTGTACCTTTTTCCATGACACCTTGTACCCTGTGGTGGAGAGTAGGGCCAATAGGGCTTTGGTGCCTTGCCAGCAGTCCTCCTGGGTGGGACTGGCTAGCAACAGGTCATCTACGTACTGGAGTAGGGTGCAGTTCAAAGCTTCTCTGGGGAAGGCAGCAAGGTCCACAGCCAGTGCTTCACCAAACAAGGTAGGTGAGTTTTTGAAGCCTTGTGGCAGTGAGGTCCAAGTCAGCTGTGTCTTTCTCCTGGTATGTGGGTCTTCCCATTCAAAGGCAAACAAGGGCGGGCTGGCTGATGATAGCCAGAGGCAAAAGAAGGTGTCCTTGAGATCAAGGCAGGTGAACCAGCTCGCTTGGGCAGGTAAGAGGCTCAGGAGAGTGTAAGGGTTCGTCACCACTGGATGGAAGGTAATCACTGCATTGTTGATGGTGCAGAGGTCCTAGACGGGGCGATAGTCATTCCCTCCAGGCTTCTTGACTGGTAGGAACAGAGTGTTCCAGGGAGACTGACACTCAATCAGAATTCTGGCGTCATGCAGTCATTGGATGTGGTCCCGAATTCCCAGACGTGCCTCTCGTGGTACTGGATATTGCCTCTGCCTGACAGGAGTGGCCCCTGGCCTCAGGTCCACCACGATGGGTGCATGGGTTTTGGCCAAACCTGGGGGCCCCTTTTCTGCCCAGACAGCAGGAAACTCTTCTAGCAGGCTAGTTGGATTCATTTGTTCTCTTTCTGAAGAATAGAGACACCACTCATCTTCCCTGGGCACGGTCACAGCCATTATCAGAGCTGGTTTGCTCCCCAGGGTGGGGCTTGAGGGTTTCCTGGGGACGAAGGTGATCTGTGCCCCAAGCTTTGTCAGCAAGTATCTGCCCAGCAAAGGAATGGATGGGCACTCTGGTATGTACAGGAATTCATGAGTCACTAGGTGGCCCCCTGGCTGACATGAGCGGGCCTTGCAGAATGATTGGGCAGTCCTGTCCCCTGTGGCCCCAAAGATAGTTGCTGTTCGACCTGTGAGGGAAGCCACAGGTGTGGTCACCACAGAGTGTTCAGCTCCAGTATTCACCCTAAAAGTCATTGATTAGCCCCCTACTTTCATTGTGACCATAGCCTCCCCGGGGGCCCAGGATCATGGAGCCCTGTCCTTCCTATCCTGATTCTACTTCGGCCAGGCCGATAAGGTCTTGGATGGCTGGCTCAGACTGGTACCTTCCTCTGCTGGGTTGACTGAACTTCTTTGACCCTTCAGCTGTCCCTCTATGATGGGGACATTCATTCTTCCAGTGTCCGGTCTCTGCAATAGATGCATTGGTCGCGACGTAGTGGCGGTCTCCTCTTGGCTTCCCCTTTCCACGGGGGAGCAGTCTGCTTTACTGGACCCGGGTTCCCCAGTGCAGCGGCCAGCAGGGACACCTTCTGTTTCATGTGCTTGTCAGCTACCTTTTGGGCTTCTTGGTCGCTGTTTACAAACATCTTGTTTGCGACTTCCAGCAGCTGGGTGGCATCCATTCCAGCAAAGCCCTCAAGCTTCTGAAGCTTACAGCGGAGTCAGCCTGAAATTGGGCCATGCACACCGCGTTGACCATGCGTTGGTTTTCCCGTGCTTCAGGGTCAAAAGGGGTATACACCTGGAACGTGTCACACAGTCTCTGATAGAACTCCGTGGGTGATTCATCTGGCTTTTGGTGCACTTCTGTTGTCTTGGACATGTTGGTTGGTTTTCTGGCTCCTGCCCTCAGTCCCTGCAGCAGGGCTTGTTGGTATTTATCAAGAGAGTCCTTCCTGTCCGGGGCTTTGAAGTCCCAGTTGGGTTGATCGTCCAGTGCAGCCCTCAGGGCCCAGGCTGCAGGATCTACTGTACCAGCTGGTGCCTGCCCTTGGAGCCATTTCCGTGCCTCTGACAGGATCCGGCAGCATTCCTTGGAGTTGAAGAGAGTCAGGAGGAGATGACAGCCGTCGTCCCAGGTAGGTTGGTGGGTGTAAAAAATGGACTGAAGGAGGTCAATCATTGCTTGTGGCTTCTCCAAATAGGACGGGGTGTGGTGTTTCCAGTTGAGAAGGTCAGGGTGCTGAAGGGCTGATAATAAAGGACCGGGCCTCCTGGCTGGACGGAGCTGTCCTCATTGACCTGGGGTGGGCCTCGGGCCTCTCACGAGGACATCTGCAGGGCTGTGGGCTTTTGAGGTGGTTGGTTGGCGGAGCGAAGTCACAGGCTTGGAGGGCGCTCTGGATTTGGAGGCAGTGGAGACACAGATGGCGGAGGGCTGTCTGGTAAAGGGTGAGGAGGCTGAATGGGAACTGGCGGAGCAGCTGGCATATAGGGCAGAGGCACAGGGGGCTCTTCTTCGGGGTCTTCTTGGTGGATACCCTTTGCCGGCTTTTCTTTGCTTGTCCTCGGAGCCAGTCGGGCCACGAGTGTCCTACACTGTCCCTGCCTATTTGCACAGAACCGAACCCAAGGAGGCAGCTGAAAGGTGATTTGCAACCAGGAATCTATGTATGGAAACTGGTTTGGGTGCCCGGGGGTCCCTGTCACCACTCAGTACACAGCCCTAACTGTAGGAAGGTTTAGAGGACCCTCCGCCGGCCATCCCACCCTGAAGGTGGGCCATTCTAACTCACAGAGGGTGCAGAGCTTTCCCGAGGTCATCTTAACCCCATAGTCTCCGGAAAAACCTTTCTTAAAGTTTTTCATCGTACAATCCAAAACAGTCAGCTTAGAGGAAGCTCCCCCCATGTTGACAAGTGTAATCTACCTCTTCGACCAGGGAGGAGAGGGGCGCGCACGGGAAGGGCCTTGTCTTAGGGCCTGATAACCCAGGTAGTGCTGATGTCACTACTCCTGGAAAGCCCAGTGTTCCCAGACAGCACATGTACGTGCCTCCTTGAAGATGGCCCTGATTGTTAAATGTCTCAGGGAGATAGGGCTGAGAGGAGGCGGGTTTTTTTGTCTTTTTTTGTAATGGGGTTTGTGGAGGAATGACTTCAGGTGGGGCTCCGGAGGGGGTCTGGGGTGACTGACCCTCTTGTGGGCACTGTGCAGGCGGTGGGAGCATAGCATGTGTACTCCTCACCTAAGTGAAGAGCCTGAAATCCTTGGGGAATCAGGAGGTTACGAAGGAAAGGTGACAGAGGAACACAGCCTCGTAATGAGAATCCGTCAGAGTGTGCCGCTCTGCACGGACTGGTCCAGGGGACCAAGAGGGAGGGAGGTACAGATCTGTCTGGCAAACGGGGCTTTTGGGGAAAACCTAATTTCTCAATAAGTCAGCTCAAAGAGTCAGCTGATGGAAGGGGAGAGTGAGCCATAAAATTTTAAGAAAATAATCTTGGCGGAGGGCCCTAGGGCAGAAGGGCCATTTGGACATACACAATTTCTAAATCAAATCAGTAATCAATTGTCTCCCCCCTTCTCTATCTGTCCCACCCTGTGTCGGTGTCACGAAAACAAACAAGGGTGGGTGCCCCCTCTAAAGAGGAGACTGTTCAGGTGCCCGCTTGGCCACGTCCTCATGGGGAACTTAGGTGCCTCTTAGCTTTGGCGGGCCAGTGCAAACTCCTGGCCTGGATCTGACTCTCAGGGAGGGACTGAGTCCCCCAGAGACAGACACCTCCCTGAGCTTTATGAGGTCACCATGGAACTGCAGGTTAGGGCCCACTCGGACTCCATAGCCATGAAGGCCTTGGAGCCACACAATTGCCCTGGAATGAGGACGAACCAGGATACTCACTCACATGCACATTCAGACCAGAGTTTATCACAGTGCCTCCCCACTCTGGGAAGGTCCCTAACTGGTGGTCTTCTTACTGAAGACCGTAGGAGGTGATCAAGCTCCTTTTCCGTCTGGAGACGGGACCTGACTGGGTTCTGTGCCCTGGGGCCTTACCTGATTCTGTGGCCATCCCTTGTGAGTTGGTCTGTCCCTCCAATGAGTCTGGTCAAGGCCTGGCCATCCAGAGAGTTAGAGCACTGGTCTGAAAGAGAACCTGAAATACCATCAGGTAGCGCACCTCCTCGTTTGTCTCAGAGCTCCTTTGCTCCAACTCAGCCGAGCCACCAGTCTGGTGGCTCAAGGGGCTGCCATGGTTGGAATCTTGCTGGGGCCTCCAGAAATGTTGCAGAAATTGGTCCATCAAGAAACCAAGCACCACATTTGGAAGGATGGAGAACTCAGGTTTATTAAGCCGGTGGCACCAGACGAGCTAACGCTCCAAAGTTCTGGGCCCCGAACTCAGGGTGAGCTTTACTCTTATAGTACACATGTTTATAGAGCATGGAAGTTTCCAGACAGAAACTTATAAAAGTAGGTGCAAAACATTCTATTTTTTAGCAAAACATCTTAAAGTTACATTGGATTGCTAGGTCATCCTGTTTTTTCTTGCTTTTCTTGGTGCAGCAAGCATATTTCACAAAAGCAAAACAAGCATGGAGTTATTTTTAGCTGAGTGTAAGTTTCTAACTTTCCTTTTCAAATCCTCTCCTTCTCTCCTCATTTCCCACAAACAATCACTGTTCTGATTTCTTTCATCATGGATTGACTTTGTCTGTTGTACAACTTTACAAAAATACAATCATTCAGTAGGTACACTTGTGTTTGCCTCTTTGGCTTAGCATCTTTTTGAAATTCATTCATATTGTTGTATGTTACAGTAGCCCATTCCTCTTTATTGCTGGGTAGTATTCCACTTTATGAATATATTTACTTTTTTTTAATCCATTCTCCTGTTAATAGACATTTAGGTTGTTTCCAGTGTTAACTATTATGAGTAAAGCTGCTATGAACATTCACGGACAACTTATTTTGTAGACATGTTTTTATTTCTTTTGAGTAAATTCCTAGAAGCATAAATAGTTGGGCCATGGGGTAGATTTATGTTTAACTTTATGAGAAAATGATTAACTCTGACAAATAAGACAAACAATTATATATAAGAATAGGACAAAGACTTGAACAGATTTTACAAAAGAAGAGATCCAAATGGACAATAAATTATATGAAAAGATGTTCAATTTTATCAGTTACCACAGAAAAGTAATTTAAAATTATAGCGTGACATTCTACAAAATTATAATGCAATACATTATACATCCACCACAGTGACTAAGTTAAAAAGATGGAAAATACCAAGTATTAGTGAAGAGATAGAATGACTAGAAAGAACTCTCATATGCTACTGGTGATGAGTGACAGAAATCAGACACAAAAAGTTGCTTTCTTTATGATTTTATTTACACAAAGTACAAAACCAGACAAAATTAACCTATGAGTTTGAAGTCAGCATAGAAATTATTCCTCTGTGGGAGTTATGGTAGTGACTGAAAGGGAACACAAGGAAGCTTTTAAAATAGTGGTGACATGCTGTTTCTGGATGTGGGTGCTTATGACACAGTTGTGTTTAGTTCATGAAAATTCAATGAACTCTATGCTTATTATACACGCATTTTTTTTTGGAGTCACTGCAGATCTGTTCCAGGCCACTGCAATAAAGGAAATATCAAAGTAAAAAGTGAGTCACGTGACTTTTTTTGGTTTCTCAGTGCATAGAAAAGTTATATTTATACTGAGGTCTATTAAGTGTGCAATAAAATTATGTCTAAGAAACCAATGCACATATCTTAATATAAAAATAACTTATTGCTGGACTTTTCTGGTGGCGCAGTGGTTAAGAAACTGCCTGCCAGGGCTTTCTAGGTGGCACAGTGGTTAAGGATCCGCCTGTCAATGCAGGGGACACAGGTTCAATCCCTGCGCCAGGAAGATCCCACATGCTGTGGAGCAACTAAGCCTGTGTGCCACAACTATTGAGCCTGCGCTTTACAGCCCATGAGCTACAACTATTGAGCCCACGTGCCGCAACTACTGCGTAGAGCCCATGAGCCATGGCAATGAGGAGCCCACGCACCACGACAAAGAGTAGCCCCAGCTCGCCAGAACTAGAGAAAGCACACATGCAGCAACAAAGACCCAACACAGCCAAGAAAGAAAGAAGGAAGGAAAGAAAGAAAGAAAGGAAGGAAGGAAGGAAGGAAGGAAGGAAGGAAGAAAGAAAGAAGCAAAGAAAGAAAGAAGCAAAGAAAGAAACAAAGAAGAAAGAAAGAAAGGAAGGAAGGAAGGAAGGAAGGAAGGAAGGAAGGAAGAGAGAATCCGCCTGCCAATGCAGGCGACATGGGTTCAAGCTCTGGTCTGGGAAGATTTCCACATGCCGCAGAGTAACTAAGCCCATGCGCCCTGGAGCCTGTACTCCAGGGCCTTCATGCCACAACTACTGAGCCCATGTGCTGCAACTACAGAAGCCCATGCTCCTAGAGCCTGTGCTCCGCAGCAAGAGAAGCCACCACACTGAGAAGCCCACGCACCTCAAGGAAGAGTAACCCCTGGTCTCCATAACTAGAGAAAGCCTGTGTGCAGCAACGAAGACCCAATGCAGCCAAAAATAAATAAATAAATAAAGACTTCTAAAAACACAAAACAACATTTAAAAAATAATTTATTGCTAAAAAATGCCTTAAATATAATCATAAAGAAAAAGTTTAAATACTGCAAGAATTACCAAAATGTGACACAGACACAATGTATGCAAATGCTGTTAGAAAAATAGCCCCAACAGACTTGCTTGACTCAGGGTTGCCACAAACCTTCAATTTGTAAAAAACGCACTATCTGCAAAGTGCAACAAAATGAAGTCCAGTGAAACAAGGTATGCCTTTATGTATAGAGTAATTCAATAAAAAGTTTAAAAAAACAACCTGACTACAACGCAATACCACTACATACCCACCAACAGAATGACTAAAATTAAAAAGACAGAGAAGACTAAGCTGGCGAAGATATACAGCAACAAGAAAGGTCATACAATCCTTCAGAAAACTGGCGGTATCTACTCATGCTAAAAATATGTATACATATGTGTATATGCAATAGTATGAATGTTACCCAGCAATTCCATTCCTAGGTATACATGCCAAAAAGAAATGTGTAGGAACTTCCTAGGTGGCGCAGTGGTTGAGAATCCACCTGCCAATGCAGGGGACACGGGTTCAATCCCTGCTCCAGGAAGATCCCACATGCCGCGGAGCAACTAAGCCCAGGAGCCACAACTACTGAGCCTGTGCTTTAGAGCCCGTGAGCCACAACTATTGAGCCCATGTGCTGCAACTACTGAAGCCCACGCGCCTAGAGCCCGTGCTCCACCACAAGAGAAGCCACGGCAATGAGGAGCCCGTGCACCACAACAAAGGGTAGCCCCCCACTCACCGTAACTAAAGAAAGGCCACACACAGCAAAGAAGACCCAACGCAGCCAATAAAATAAATTAATTAATTAAAAAAAAAAGAAATGTGTATATATATGTGTATATATATATATATGAGGTTTAAGAATGTTCAAAGCAGCAGTATCCATAATAATCCAAAGCTAGAAACCCCCCAATATCCATCAATGATACAAAGGGCAAATAAATTGTGCCATGCACACACCATCAAATGCTATGTATCAATGAGAATGAACAACTCCGGTTGCATGCAACAACATAGATGAACTTCACAAACTTAAAGTTGAGAACCCAGATATCAAAACATATGATTCCACCTATGTAAAGTTCAATAATAGGCAAAACTAATCTATGATGTCAGAAGGAAGATATGATTAACTTAGGGGCCTCTGTGACTGGTTAGCAGAGACATGAGGTCCCTTGGGGTTGTGATAATGCTCTGTTTTATGATCTATGAACATTACACAAGAGTGTGAAGTTTGTGGAAATTCACCAAGCTGAGCATTAATGGCCTGTGCTGTGTACTTTTTTCTGTATGTATATTACACTTCAATAAAAATTTACTTCAAAAATGCCCTCAGAGTTGAGATCCAATCTGGTCTAACCTTACTCACAGGTTACCTTGTCTCTTTGGGTCACTTTTACTTTTTTCCTTTCAGGATTACCAGAAATATAGTACTATCAAAAAGGGAAGTTCTTTTGTTCCTTGCAGCACTGTGAATATAATATATACATGTGTTCTAGAACAGTCTAGTGACAGCATTAAGCTATGTTATCAATGCAAAATAGCTGACTAGTTTGGAAAAACAGAAAAAATGCAGTGTTGCAGTGGCATATGGTATCTATCCCAGTTAGATAAATCATTAACCTAGGAGCTTTGTGGTACAGGGTATTTGACTAACCTTGCAAACCAACTCAGGGAGAAAAGTGAGGACACTGTGGACGCCTTCCTCTCTCAAGGAACCAGGGAAGAGAACTAACTTGGTGAGGAGTTCCAAGCATCTCCTGCCTCAGTCCAGCTGTTGCTTCCCTCACTAAGTATGCTTCCCTCTGATCTGTAAGGAAAAAAAAAAACACCTTCAAGAAAAGTTTTTAGGTCCTACTATATAGCACAGGGAATTATATTCAATATCCTGTGATTAAACCATAATGGAAAAGAATATTAAAAAAAAGAATATGTATAACTGAGTCATTTTGCTGTACAGCAGAGATTGGCACATTGTAAATCAACCATACTTCAATAAAAAAGAAAACTAAATTTTTAAAAAAAGGCTTTAAAAGGCTGTAAAGAAAAGTCCAAACAAAATATCCCTTTTTCTGGGATTCCTAGATGGGGCAGTGGTTAAGAATCTGCCTGCCAATGCAGGGGACACGGATTTGATCCCTGCTCCAGGAAGATCTCACATGCTGCAGAGCAACTAAGCCCGTGAGCCACAGCTATTAAGCCCATGTGCTGCAACTACTGAAGCCCAAGCGCCTAGAGCCCACGCTCCGCAGCAAGAGAAGCCACGGCAATGAGGAGCCCGTGCACCACAACGAAGAGTAGCCCCACTCACCGCAACTAAAGAAGCCCGTGCACAGCAACATAGACCCAACACAGGAATAAAATAAATAAATAAATAATTTGAAAAAAATATATCCCTTTTCCCCCCTCAATTAATTCATGGGAAACTTTCTGGGGGAGTTGAATGGGTTGTTGATTTATCTACTACCAACTGTTGAAAAATAATTTAAGGAAAGTTTGAATGATTTACCTTTTTCTTTTTCTTTTAATTAAATCACTGACCATAGGTGATTTGTTTTTAAATTTATTTACTTATTTATTTATTGTCTGCATTGGGTCTTCGTTGCTGCACACAGGCTTTCTCTAGTTGCAGTGAGCAGGGGCTACTCTACATTGTGGTGCTCAGGCTCCTCATTGCAGTTGCTTCTTTCGTTGCAGAGCAGGGGCTCTAGGTGCATGAGCTTCAGTAGTTGCGGCACACGGGGTCAATAGTTGTGGCTCATGGGCTCTAAAGCACAGGTTCAATAGCTGTGGCACATGGGCTTAGTTGCTCCGAGCCATGTGGGATCTTCTTGGAGCAGGGATTGAACCCGCGCCCCATGCATTGGCAGGAGGATTCTTAACCACTGCGCCACCTAGGAAGTTCCTGATTTACCTTTTTCTTAAACGAATTTCCCTGTCCCTTGGGGACGGCAATTCCTCCGTAAAGGACACGATTAGTGGCAGCTGCAATCAATGTAGATCATGCAGGGATGTGCGCTTACTCAGCTGGCAGGGGGCGCGCGGGAACGTTACGGAGGATTTCAATTCAATCAGATGGTTTCTGTTTATATCCCACTGTGGCTGCCAGATTAAACTACCCAAAGTGAGCTGAAGTGAAACTGCCTCAAAAACCTGGAGCAGCTCATCCCCGCTTAACAAAGTAAGCGGAAACTCTGTATTCTTCGAAGTTAGTTCAAGGTGATTGTATCAGTGAAAGGTGGTGGTGCATTTTGGTCCTTGCTGGGAAAGTGTGAAATCAGATACATATTGTAGGTGTCTGGGTAGTGGGAGCAACGTCAATTTTGTTTAGCTGCCTTACTTCCTCCATCCCTCTTCGGTGTTAAAAAGTCCACCCTTGAGGGAGAACAAAACAGAGAGCCAGCATTGGTAAAGAAATAACAAACGCCCAAAATAGATTCCTCCGGTATTTAAATTTAAGCAGTTATTCTCAGTTGTTCTCAATACCCATCCCTGAGCCTTTCATTACCTGGAAATAAACTGCAACACTTTCAGGACTACCACATGTTTCAAGTACCACTGGAAAAAAGCCTCAAATTAAAAAGTCCTCATCTGATTTCATTTTATCAAATGGTTAATATTTCTCAACTTCCTGCTAGCAAAATATCAAATGCTAGGCTAGCTGCTGCGCTAATTATTTTTAGTTGCTTTCTCAGCTATATAGGAAACGTTTGAAGACAAAAGTAGCTCCAATTTAGCTTTTCAAGAGAGTTGTTCAAACTCTCTCCCTGTCCAACCCAGGGTATTCATATGTGTCCCATGTGGTGTCTGGAATATGGTGCATTGCAAATAAATATAAATAGAAAAAATAAAATAATGAACATTAGAAGAAAATATGGGGGAATATTTAAATAACTTTGAGGATGGGGAGGTCTTCTTAAGCAGGACAGGAAACCCAGCGAAATTAAAGAAAAAAAAATAGACATGTTTGACTAACATTAAAATTAATATTTCTTTACAAGGCAAAATATATCATAAACAAAATGAAAAGAAAAAGTGAGGGAAAATGTTTGCAATGAAAATGACAGAAAATGGTAAATATCTTAATAAACTAAGCCTACTACAAATTAATAAACAAGACAATACAGTAGAAAAATGAGCCAGTGTATGAAAAAGTAATTCATGGAAGAGGAAATAGGAGAAGATGCTCAGTCTCACTGGGAGTCAGGAAAATGCAATTAATTCATAAATATAAGCATATGCAAGAAAGGCATAAAAATACCCAGTCTGTGAGTGGTTGCCTCAGGGCCCAAGGGGCCTAAGGGAGGGTAATAGACCTGGGATTTGAAGTCAAAAGGGATTTCAAATTTAACTGCAATGCTTTATTTCTTTTATTAAAATATATTAAGATTTAAGGGGAATGTAACAAAATGGTAACAGTTATCAAACTTAAGATGTGTTTCTTGGTGAACATGTATTTATATTTCTGTTGGGTGTATGCCTAGGAGTAGAATTGCTAGGTCATAGGAAATGCATATGTTCTAGTAATGTCCTGTTTCTTAATCTGAGGTGTTGGTTACAGGATGTGCTCGGATTATGAAAATTCACTGAGATATATACTGATGTGTGCACTTCAATAAAAAGTTAAACAACAAAAACAACAAAAAGTAAAGTTTAACAGCTTTATTGAGATATCTGACATAAAAATTGTATATATTTAAGGTATATAACTTGATGTTTTGATATATTGTGATACCATTTTTTTGTGTGTGATACCATTTTTAAACCATCAGATTGGGGCAAGAATAAATTGTGATAGATCAAAGGTATGAACTTTATACAAATTAAATCTGTATATATTTTTCCTGAGAAGCTAAGTGAACAAAGCAAGCTGTGTATAGACTGACCTCATTTCTGTAAAGATAAAAAATAAAGATAAAACTCCTTTTATATGCATTTGTATATGTAAAAGCAAGAAGAAAAGACTGCAAGTAAATAAATCTAAATTTTATTATGGAAGGGTACGATTAAAAGAGGAACGAGGCGAGAGATAATTAGCTTTTCTTTAGTCAGCTCTGTGTGGTCTGACTTGCTAAAACCAGAACTGCTTCTAGGTATTTTTTTATGCTTTTTTTTTTTAAGGTTTTAAGTTTTTTTAAAGTAAATTTATTTATTTATTTATTTATTTATTGGCTGCATTGGGTCTTCATTGCTGCTCACGGGCTTTCTCTAGTTGCGGCGAGTGGGGGCTACTCTTCATTGTGGTGCGAGGGCTCCTCATTGGGGTGGCTTCCCTTGTGGAGCACGGGCTCTAGGTGCATGGGCTTCAGTAGTTGTGGCACATGGGCTCAATAGTTGTGGCACATGGGCTTAGTTGCTCTGCGGCATGTGGGATCTTCCTGGAGCAGGGATCGAACCCAGGCATTGGCAGGTGGATTCTTTACAACTGCGCCACCTAGGAAGTCCTGGTTTAAAGATTTTATTTAAGTCTTTGATCCAGGACATCATCTCTCGCTGAGTTAGATTATATCCTCAAGTGTATTTTCACAAAGGCACATCAATCCTCTTTGCATATTTAGAATGCCTTTCTGCTGACTATTTTTATTGAGGTTTAGTTGCTGTACAATATATAAAAGTTTCAGGTGTACAACATAGTGATTCACAATTTTTAAAGGTTATATTCCATTTATATATATAATCTATATTTTATAATATAATCCCTGTGTTCTACCGTATATCCTTGTAGCTTATTTATTTTATGTATAGAAGTTTGTACCTTCAAATCCCCTACCCCTATCTTGTCCCTCCCCCCTTCCCTCTCTCCACTGGTAACCACTAGTTTGTTTATATCTGTGAGTTTGTTTCCTTTTTGTTATATTCACTAGTTTTATTTTTTAGGTTCCACATATAAGTGATATCATGCAGAAGTTGTCTTTCTCTGTGTGACTTATTTCACTTAGCATAATACCCTCCAAGCCCATCCATGTTGTTGCAAATGGCAAGATTTTATTCTTTTTAATGGCTGAGTAGTATTTCATTATATAGGTATACATGCCACATCTTCTTTATCCATTCATCTGTTGATGGACACTTAGGTTACTTCCATATCTTGGCAATTATAAATAATGCTGCTATGAACATTGGGGTTCATGTATCTTTTCAAACTACTGTTTTCATGTTTTTCAGATATATGCCCAGGAGTGGAATTGCTGGGTCATTTGGTAGTTCTATTTTCAGTGTTTTGAGAAACCTCTATACTGTTTTCCATAATGGCTGTACCAATCTGCATTCCCACCAACAGTGTACAAGGATTCCCTTTTCTTCACATCCTCGCCAATATTTGTTATCTGTGTTCTTTTTTATTTTTTATAAATTTATTTATTTATTTTATTGGCTGTGTTGGGTCTTCTTTGCTGTGCGCGGGCTTTCTTTTTAGTTGTGGTGAGTGGGGGCTGCTCTTCGTTGTGGTGCACGGGCTCCTCATTGCCATGGCTTCTCTTGTTGTGGAGCACGGGCTCTAGGCGCATGGGCTTCAGTAGTTGCAGCACATGGGCTTAATAGTTGTGGTGCACAGGCTTAGTTGCTCCGCGGCATGTGGGATCTTCCTGGAGCAGGGATCGAACCCATGTCCCCTGCCTTGGCAGGTGGATTCTCAACCACTGCGCCACCTAGGAAGCCCTGTTCTTTTTGATAATAGCCATTCTGACAGGTGTGAGGTGATAACTCATTGTGGTTTTAATTTGCATTTTTCTGATGATTCATGACGTTGAGCATTTTTTCATGTGCCTGTTGGTCATTTGCATGTCTTCGTTGGAAAAATGTCTCTTCAAGTCTTCTGCCCATGTTTTAACTGGGTTGTTATCAGAATTGTTTCTAGGTATTTTCGATTGAGAAATAATTCACATATGATAAAATTCAGCATTTTAAAGTGTATATCTATAATTCAGCAATTTTTAGTATATTCACAAAGTTGCATAAACATTACTGCTATCTAATTCCAGAACATTTTAACCACTCCCTGAATCCCCCCAACCCTGTTTCCATTAATAGTCACTCTCTATTCCTTCTGCCTTTCGGCCCTTAAAACCGCCAATCTACTTTCTGTCTCTATGAATTGCTTATTCTGCACATTTCATATAAATGGAGTCATATAATATGTACGTGCCCCTTTGTGCCTGGCTTCTTTCACTTAGCACAATGTTGCTGAGGTTCAGCCGTGTTGTAGTATGTATCAGTCGTTCATTCCTCTTTAGGGCTGCATAATATTCCCTTGTATGGATGTAGTACATTTATCTATCCATTTACCAGGAGATCATTTACATTGTTTCTATTTTTTGCCTCTTATGAATAATGCTGCCATGAACATTGTTGTGTACGTCTTTATGTGGACGTAGGTTTCCAACTTTCTTAGGTATATACTTAGGAGTGAAATTGCTGGGTCATACTGTAACCTTGTAGTTAACCTTTTGAGGAATGGCCAGACCATTTTTTCTTTTTTGACTCCTTTTTTGGCTGTGTTGGGTCTTTGTTGCTGCATGTGGGCTTTCTCTAGTTGTGGCAAGTGGGGGCTACTACTCTTTGTTGTGGTGCATGGGCTTCTCACTGCAGTGGCTTCTCTTGTGGAGCACACACTTGGTGCATAGCCTTCAGTAGTTGCAGCACACAGGTTCAGTAGTTGTAGCACATGGGCCCTAGAGCATCCGAGCTTCAGCAGTTGTGATGTGTGGGCTCAGTATTTGTGGCTTGCAGACTCTAGAGCGCAGGCTCAGTAGTTGTGGCGCACCGTCTTGGTTGCTCCACAGCATGTGGGATCTTCCGGGACCAGGAATAGAACCCATGTCCCCTGCGTTGGCAGGCAGATTCTTAACCACTGTGCCACCAGGGAAGTCCCCAGACCACTTTTTAAAGCAGCTGCATCATTTTACTTTTCTACTATCAGTGTACGAGGATGCTAATTTCTCCACATCCTCTATGACACTTGTTATTATCCGTGTTTTCCTGTATAGCCATTATGATGAGTATGAAGTGTATCATGTTTGTTTTTATTTGATTTTCCCTGATGGCTAATGATGTTGAACATCTTTTCATGGGCTTATTGACCATGTATGCATCTTCTCTGAAAAAAAAGTATATTCAAATCCTTTGCCTATTTTTCAATTCAGTTGACTTTTTGTTGAGTCGTGAGAGTTCTTTATATATTCTGTGTAGAAGCCCCATTTCAGATATATGATTTGCAAATATTTTCTCCCATTTTTCTTTTCATTCCCTTGATTAGTGTCCTTTAAGGCATGAAATGTTTTAATTTTGATAAAATCCAGTTTATTTTTTCTTTGATTGCTTGTGCTTTTGATGTCATATTTAATAAATCATTGTCTAATCCAAGGTCCTGAAAAGAACACCTATATTTCTTCTAAAAGTTTTATAGTTTTATCTCTTAACTATTGGTCTCTGGTTCATTTTGAGTTAATTTTTGTGTATGGTGTGTAATAGAAGTCTACCTTCATTCTTTTGCATGTGGATATCCAGTTTTCTCCAGCTTCTTTTGTTGAAAAGTCTATTCTTTCCCCCACATTGAATTGTCTTGGTACACCTATTGAAACTTAACTGATCATAAATGTATGGGTTTATTTCTGGACTCTCAATGCTACTCCATTGATCTATAAGGTCTATCCTTATGCCAACAGCACGTCTTGACTACTATTTAGGTAATTAGGAAAATAAACTAATAAAAAAATCTGATTGAATTTAGTCATGTAACATCAAAGGACTTATTAAAGCTTTCTCTGGGGATTTTATTGTTTTGAATTTTGTTAATCTCTGTATTAGTTTTCTTTTGCTGCTGAAACAAATTACCACAAACTCAGTGACTTAACACAAAACCAATTTATTATCTTACATGTCTCTAGGTTATAAGTCTGACATGGGTCTCACTAATCTTAAATAAAAGGGTGAACAGGGCTGAATTCTTTTCCAGAAGTTCTAGGGGAGAAGCTGTTTCTTTGGGCAGCTTTTTGCCCATATTCCTTGGCTCACCCCTTCCTTATTCTTCAAAGCGAGCAGCGGTGCATCTCTTTGACCACGCTATAGACACATCTCCTTACTCTTCTGCCTCCCTCTTCCACATTTAAGGACGCTTATAATTACATTGACCCACTTGGATACTCCAGAATAATCTTATTTTAAGGTCATCTAAATAGTAACCTTAATTCCATCTGCAACCACAATTCCCCTTTGCTAACTTATTCACAGGTTCTGGGGATTAGGATACAGACATCTTTTCTTGGGGAGGGGGGACCGTTATTCTGCCTACCACATTCCCCATTACAAACTTTGAATCATAACACAAATGTTTTTTAATGGTTTACATCAAAGTATGAGTAGCTTCAAGATCATACAGCAAGTAAATGACAGGGCTGAGAGAGGACACTGGTGTTTTAATTCCCTGTGTGGTGATCTACTTGCCTCATTTTTTATTCTAGAAATATTTATTGAGCATTTAGATCATGTGGCAGGCAACCTTATGTTGCTTTAATAAAGGCATTTTAGACTCAACCAGCTTGTTGGATTTTGAGTTCAAGATCTCCAACATTAAAATTTTAAAAATAATTTTGAAAGACTAATTAAGGATGACTGATTATTTCTAAAGAGCTAACAGTACAAAACTTACTAATCAAGTGAAGTCAAAAGTCACTCAATTCACAAAGATTGTGGTGCCAAGGCAGGAAATGCTAGTGAGGTTGGTAGGAAAGGAGCAAGGGGGGTGGGATGCAATCAAGGATGGATGGCCAGTCCTTGCAGGGATGCTCACAGAATGGATGTGTGGCTTTAACAAAACAAAACAAACAAACAAGCAAGAAAACAAACACACAAAAAACAGATGCTTTCACATCTAGGTGCTTTGTTGCTAGGGAAGAGCTTGAGAAAAAGGAAACTGTATCCACTCAATGGCAATAAGGAAAACTCAATATGTGACCTAAGTAGGGGGAAAAAAAATCCAACAAACTTGTAGAGAAGCATGTATTACAGACTTAGTTCATTCATTTACTCAATCATTCAACAAGCATAAACTCCAGGCATTGTGCAGGAGTCAAGAACATAGCTCGGAATGAGGCACAGAACCCTAAAGAAAGCACCTCCCGGCCAGGTCCTCCCTTGGTTGGGTGCTGCCCCTCAGAGGAAGGGCGGGCTGAGAAGGCTGTGTTCCTCCAAGCATGTCTCCTGCCTGCTGTGTCCTCTTCAATTCTGAGTGCCTCCACCGCATCTTCTTTCCACAGGGCATGGCTCTGCCCCTCTCCTGCAAGTACCAGGATAATCCTCAAACCATAATGATCCCAAACAGTCCCATTTCCCAGGCTGCATTTTTCAAATAACCATATCAGGGTGACACAGGAGTGGTATGCAGAACTGGAAAAAGCAGAGAGGGGGTATACAGGGCAGGGTGGGAAGGAGGAGGAAGAACCCTCTAGTTTCTGTCTTCTTAAAAGCGCAGTGTAGTGAAATGGGTAAAATCTGGTGCCTGGAGGTCCAAGTTGACTGGGTTCAAACCTGGGCTTTTCAGCTTGCCACCTGAGCACCTGAGCCACCTCAGACACATCCTCTAACCTCTCTGTACCTGTTTTCCCACTCATAAGTCAATATTGGAGGAATATTGTAGTTATTTCCTAATGCTGTATTCATAATATGGATAAAGCATTCCAGCAGCACTTCAAACATAATAAACGCTCTGTTAGCTGAAAGCATGATTTGGGGAGCCCTCTGCCACTGTGACATCAAGGTAGGTCAGCTCAGTTCTCTGTCTTCCTCTGCAGCTCTATTCCTGGTGGCTGGTGGGTAGCTCT
Source organism: Hippopotamus amphibius kiboko (assembly GCF_030028045.1). Classification (NCBI taxonomy): domain Eukaryota; kingdom Metazoa; phylum Chordata; class Mammalia; order Artiodactyla; family Hippopotamidae; genus Hippopotamus; species Hippopotamus amphibius. The sequence continues at coordinate 94,286,625 of NC_080192.1, forward strand.
CAGGCAAAACGCAACATACTCAATGTCTAACAAACTCCTAGGGACAACAGTCCAAATTCATACCAAGTGGAAAAAAGGAAGTTTGCATCAAAGGGACAAATCTGCAAATGTTTGCGTGGTTCCACTTGTGGATAACCTCTGAGGTTATTATGCAGAGTGATTTCATTCCTCTTTTGTCAACTTCCTGCTTCTAGACTTGGCCCAGGGGCCTACCTCTGCCTAACAAAACCCATTTCAGTGCCTTTCCAACAAGATACATCCCTTGGCAGCCCTTCTAGTATGTGCAAGCAGCTCATTTTAAAATAGAATGCTTTTTTTCTTTGGTCCTTCTACATTTAGTATTCAGTGTACTAAGTGGAAAAATAGAGTCATCACAGTCCTTCCTCCCATTTTCTTCCCTTCTCCATACCAACCCTTTTTTTCTGGGTCTCTTTTCTTCCTCTTTTATTGTCTTTGCTCTTTGTTTCCTTGAATTTCTCCTTATGACTCAGAATGGAGCTGATATTGTCCTGGACTTGATATTGTTCTGAACCAGACAGATGAAAGCCAAGGAAACCTTACTTTCTTTTCTGAACTTGTGCTTGTCTGGAAAAGGAGAGATGAAGAATCAGAGCTGGAGAGACAAGCAACAGACTCCAGGCAAAAAATTCCCGGAGCCAATTAGTTCATTTTTGGAGCAATCACTTTCTCGCTTCCCAGGATGGCCAGACTTATTTTCTCTTAGACTTGGAATAAAATGCATGATGCTGGACCCAAGTGTTCCTCTGGTCTTCAATCCAGTGTCTTTTATCTCTGGGTTTCAGGCTGTAGATGACATTGACTGTTTCATTATTTATTGTAAAGTGCCTGTCTCATCTTGGATCCACATATGATTTATTTTGTTGGTTATTATTTCCTGAGTCATGAGGGGAAGGGTTCCAGTGTTCAGGAAGCCCAAGAATGGATGAGATTTGCTTCACTGCTTAGCAACATCTGCTAAAAATGAATCTTTTCAGAGATATGCCCAAGGACCAAGTATGGGGTGGACATTTGCTCTTAACCTATAGATACCCTATTTATCTCAGTTGTGATTAGACTACGAACAGCATTTCAAGGGAAAGAAAATATTTTTAGTTTTTAACCACAGTTTATTTTGTGTAGGTAGATGTGAATAGCACCTTTGGGGAAAAAAAAGGGATAGATATGTGGTTAAAACAAAAAATCAAGTTGTCATCCAACTTTCTTTTTTTTTCCTTTAAATTAGTCTCTGAATTGATTGATTTGTGTTAGGTTTGAAAACTGAACTGATTTTTCACCAGTTCAGACAGCCATGTTGAGACTTGACCTCTTGATCCTGTAGAGGAGGAAGAATAATTTTTCCTCTACTCTTTTGAGTTCTTGGCTGAGACCCCTGTGATAAAAGACAGATTAATGAGAGAAAAGCAAACAGAAGTTGATTAACAGGTATACCTCATGTAGACATGGGAGACACCCAGGGGGAAAATGAGTAACTCTCAGAGGTGACTTAGAATTCAGGATTAAATTCCATCTTAGTAGGGAAAGGGGAGAGAGAATGGAAGTCTCTTACGGAGAGGAACTGATTTTTAGGAAAGATGAAGGGCCCTTAGAAGAACAGATGGGAGACAGGATAGCTTGTGACCGAGTCTAACTGGGTGTGGCTTCGACTTCTCGTCTCCTCTCGTGTGATAAGAGTCAATCTTCTTGATGAAACTCCTGGGGCAGGAGATTTATGACAACTGAGTTCCTTTTGGAGGGTCTGTCTTTAGGCAGATAAGAAAAGTCTGTCCCTGCATTTGCTATGTTTCAAGTGCCTTCAGCTCAGAATAATCAACCTAGCAAAGCGGCATGTTTTGTGGTGGCATATTCTGCTACCCTTCAACCCTTCATGGACTGGGGGCTTATTAGCTTGCTCATTAAAACAATCCAAGGGAGTTAGCAGACCCCTCTCATGATTACTCCTGTTTTAAGTAGACCGAGGAAAAACTAAATTATCAGTTCCACAAGCGTGAAGGAGAGAAACTCTGAAGTCAGAAGGACAAATCCCATGAATCGCTTTTCTCTCTGTCTCTTTACAGTTGGGTGAAGGTGAGCCTTCAGATGAGACGGTCTGCCGCTGTACCACAGCCACACTCCTTTCTTGGTTTTTCCCTCCCTCTGTGGCTACTCCTTCTTGTTTTTCCTCTTCTCCCAGAACTCTTACCCTTGGGGGAGCCCCAGGGCTCTTTTCTTGGCCCTGGTCGCTCTCTGCATTCATTCCCCGGTTATCTCACTCGGTCTTGTGACTTTACATTCCGCTCGGGAATGCAGGAGTGTGCATGCAGGAGTGTGCGAATGTGAAGCGACCAGACGCCTGCAACTCTCAAATGGTTCCTTTAAACAAAGAAAATACGAGCATATGTAAGTAGAGAAACATAATGCCAATGTGGCAAAATGTTAATTATTGAATGGAAGTAGAAAGTATATGTACTGAATATATGTACAATTCTGTATGTTTATAAACGTAGATGTTAAAAGAATGGATATAAGTAAATAAATAGCATCTATGTACTGAAAACTCCCAAATCATGTCTCCTGCCCAGACCTTTCTCCTGAACTCCAGACTCCTGTTGCCCCCTGACTTCCCCATTTGGAAGTCAAAGTAGTAAACCCCAAACTGAACTGATCTGCCCTCCACCTGAAAGGCTGCTCCATGGGTAGCTTCCCCATCTTATTTGATGACAGCTCCATTTTTTGTAGCTGTTAAGGCCAAAAACCTTGGAGGCACGTAGACCCGTCTTTCCTTCCCAGCCCAGATCCCATCCCGCGGGAAGTCCTGTAGGTTCTGTTTGCAGAGCGTATCCAGGAGATGATCACTTTCCCGACCATCTCTTTGCATCCAATCTAAACCGCTTCCAGCCCTTCTTTGGATCACTGCAGTGGTTTCCCAGCTGGTCGCCCTGTTTCTGCCTTGTCCCTCTCCATCTATTCTCAACTGAGAAGCCAGAGAGACTCTTTAAATGTGAGGTCCAACTGTGTTTCTTCTCTGCTCAAAAGCAGAGTCTCAGCCAGAGTAAACAAGGAAAGAAGAGAAGCTGAAATCCTTCAACAGCCCCGGGCCCTGCGTGGTCTCCTTCCTCTTCCCTCCTGGCCCGCTCTGCTTCAGTCACCCAGTCCCCCTCGCTGCTTCTGGAAGAAGCCAAAATGCTCCTGTCTTCTTGGGACTCTGTACTGCCTGCCACCCTTTCCTGGAAGGCTCCTCCCCCACACATTTACACCTCTTCCAAGCTCTCCTTGCAGTCACTTCTTAACAAAGCCGCCCCTTGTGACTGCAGCCTGCTCTCCACACAGCCTAGCTCCATCTAATCCTGCTCTCATTTCCCGACAGCACTCACCACATTCTCACTCACTCCCTGTTTCACTTACATACTGATCCCTGTCTCTGCCACTTGGATATCAGCTCGGTGAGGCTAGGGATATTTTGCCTGCTGTTACATGCCCTGTGCTGAGAATACTGCCTGGCCCCACATGGAGCCTGGGAGGCAGTCAATGTTTGTAGAAGAAACGAATTTAATGAATGGTGACACTTTGCTTGTATTTCTTGAGCCAAGAACCTATACTGTGAACTTTAATAGGTCATACATTAAAGTCAAAACTCTTTGAAGTTCTGAATCCTGAGCTAAACTCTCCTGTCACTCCAGTTTGTTCTTTATTTTCTTAATCCAGTGGGGCAAATCTGTCTGTGAATGGCCTCTTCTATGAACGATTTCATTGTTCTTTTTATTCGTTATGTTGCAATTCTTGGAACTCATATCAATTCAGCTGTTTCATTGATTGAACTTAGTGCTTCCTTAAGGTGAAACGACACTACTCAATATGTGAGAATCAGTGTGAGTTAAAGTCAGAGTAAGAATAATCTTCCTTTGAACTGGCAGAAATAAAACAATGTCCCGTGGGATATGAAGATGCACCTTTGATATGTATTCTCCCTAAAACTCACCCCCACCTCTACAGCCAATGACATGCCAAATTCTTCCTAAAAGTTATTGGTCCCTTGGACCAGTATGAAAAATTCTTTTTGATCACATAATAGAATGTTCTCAACCTTTCTTGCTGATTCCTTAAATAGGAGACGCAGAAGTATCATTATGCTCCCAGAAAGGGCTATTTATGTAATGCAACACCGTTCTTTTCTATAGTAATTCTGCTACTAAAACTAGTCTATTCTAGAAGACAGCCACACTTTTTTCTAGCTTGACCATATTCATAGACATTTTAAATGCCTTTCTTGGTTTCTCAAACTAAATCTTAAGTTTTAAATGGATGAAAGCCCAGTGGCTACTGAATAGAATAAGTTCACCTTATCCTTTCTACTCCATCTCTTCCCTTTCTATTAGGACATAAAAATTGGTGAATTCGGAGAGAAAAGACAGCTAATAAAGGCACTAAAGGGAAATAAATTTTACAGAAGTAAGTTGAACAGAAGGTTTACAAAAGATCTGATCCCTGAGAGAGACAATGGTAGCATGAACGTGGCAAAATCCTCACCAAAGTTCAATTGGTGAATCTGGGCAGAGGGTATCTGGGAGTCCTTTGCACAGTTCTTGCAGCTTTTCTCTAAGCTTGGAATTATTTCTAAATAAAGAGTTGTTGTTGTTGTTGTTAAAGGTTTGATCCTTTGGGGCTAAGTATTAGTGAATAAGGCGCCTGCATGTGTTAAGCTTCTAGCAGTTGCTGGGGATACATAAAGATGAATGACATTCAGATCTTGTCCACATGTTGTTCCCAGTCCAGAAGGGGAGAGAGAGACATGTAAATAAATGTCATGGGATAATAAAGTGGGGCATCTCTGTTTTGGCTTCAACTGAGGTATCAGTGAATAGATATCAGTGCAATGAATTAAGTTGATGATAAGACTCACCTCACCCCATGCAGAATTTATATAGGAAATGAAAAATAACTTGTCTTACACTTCCTAGACTCCTTAGTCAGTTCAGGGCTATAAAAAAGGGAGAGAGGAGAGTTGGAATGCCACCTTCTTAATCTCATGCTTAAGAGGTACTCCCAGTGGATACCTTGGAGGGCGTTCAAATGTGTTTCTTTAGAGGAAATAGACAGAAAATGAAAACCCAAACGACAGACGTAAGCCCTAACATATTGTTCATGTAAATAGTCTAAATAAACCAATTGAAACAGAGGGCTTGGTGGAGTCAAGTTCCACAAGAAACTCACTTCAAATATAACCATACAGGTGTTTCTTCCAGTAAAATGTGTTTCTTCCAGTTGATAGATGCAGAACTCAGGCCTAAGACATTTCAAACAGACCACAGAACAGGGTTTGAGAAAAGGGGGGTGCTGCTCTGATGGTAGGGTCAGGAGACTGCCCTGCATTGGAATCGCCCTGCACTTCTTGTGTCCTGTCCAGTAGGACTGACTGCCTAGAACAGAGGATGCTGGAGGGGTCCCCAGAGGCCAAGGGGCTGAGGATGGAGGCACATGTGACTCTCCAGAGGAGAGTCCATCCTCTTGGGTAGGGAAATGGCAAGGAAGGGGCCCACTCACCTCTCCCCTAGATCCAAACCCTGGCAGTAGTAGGGAAGGAAGGAAGCAAAAAGAGAGCACAAAGAAGATCTAAGTTGTCCATCCTAGTGCAGTAAGAAGGTATACCCTAGTTGAGGCTCTGAGTTTTGATTATTACAGGAAATTGGACATTCTGATTTCTGAAATGAGACTGTATTTGCGACTTAAGTTGACTGTAGGAAAAGCGAGAATAAGTCTATCTATTTTGTAAGACTGAGCAGGGGCATCACAGGCCAGCTGGAATTTTCAGCTAGTGCCAGGAGAAGAGGGACTCGATTGAATAAAAATGACAGCATTTTTATGAACATTGATACTGTCAAGATGTTATGGTTAATTTTTTAAAGAGAGGCATTAATATCATTATTATGCTTTTTAAAAGATTTCTCATCATTTAGAGATACATTCTGGGGTACTTAAAGATGAAATGATATGGAGACTGGTATTTGCTTCTGAATAATACTGTTGAGGGGAGGAAGTGAGTACAGGCATAGAGGAACAATTTTGCCGTGAGGTGATCATTGCTGAAGCTGGGTGATGACTGCCTGGGGATTATTATACTCTTTTCTCTGCTCCTGTATATGTGAAGTTGCCATTATAAAAAGCTAAAGAGAAAGAAGAGTGGAAGAGGGACTTCCCTGGGGGCTCAGTGGTTAAGAATCCGCCTGCCAGTGCAGGGCACATGGGTTCAATCTCTGGTCCGGGAAGATCCCACATGCCAGAGCAACTAAGCCCATGAACCACAACTACTAAGCCTGCGCTTTAGAGCCCGTGAGCCACAATTGTTGAGCCCATGTGCCACAACTACGGAAGCCTGCTCACCTAGAACCCATGCTCCAAAACAAGAGAAGCCACCACAATGAGAAGCCCACACACCGCAACAAAGAGAAGCCCCCACTCTCCGCAACTAGAGAAAGCCCCCGTGCAGCAACAAAGACCCAACACAGCCAATACATAGATACATACATACATACATACATACATTAAAAAAAGAAGAGTGGAAGAAAGAAAGTTAGATTTTGATCACAATCTATGCATGATGCTTGCTACTGGTTCAACGGGCGAGTTAAATATGTGACACCAAGGGCATAAGATAACAACAAAGGGTGATAGCTGCTTAAAAGAGAGAAAACCTCATGCAGGGGAGTTAAGACCACTTTACACAGGGGGCTATTTGTTTTGGGTCTGCAAAGTGAAGTAGGAGTTTCTAGGCCAGAAGTGGGGGATGACATTGCAGATGGAAGAAATCACCATGATCTGAGGCAGGCAAAGGGACGTGGTGTGTTCACAGGATGGCGGCAAGCGGAGCATGGCTGCAGTGAAGGATATGTGGGTGCAAGGTGGGGAGTGAATGGTCTGGTAAGGATGGGGCAGCTTTGGAAGCCTTGTGTACCATGTTGGGGAGCTGCTGCTGTATCCTATAGCAGATAGAGCAGAGCTTGCAGAGACTTTCAAACAAGAGAGTTACGTGACTCAATTAGGTTATATTTTAAACAGAGACTCTAGTGACAAAGAGAATGAAAAATGTCCCATTGGGCGGGTGAGGCCAGCGACAGGGAGACCAGTAGGGAAGTTACTGCTGCAATGCAGTGCACACAGGAAAAGGGATAATGGAGCCAAATGGAGTCTTATCAGAGCCCCAGGCATTATTTCATCCTGTCTTCTAATAATTACTCTTTCTCCTTGACTTTCACAAACATCCTAATTACTCCTCACTAGAAAACCCACCTAAACGCTCAAGCCACTTAATAACAACAAAGGCAGAACGTAGAAAATCCAGAAGCTGAAAGGAAAAGACAGGGAAGAAGATCAGGTAAACTGTGTTGGACACGTGTCCTGTCTTCTGCCTGGGCACTTGCTAATGTTCCACTAGGGACTAGGCACATAGCAGGCCATTAATAACTACTCTTTGGGGCAGCCAGATATTATTATGTCTTCTGAGGTAACACAAGGAAGTACCCATATCACCTATGATGTAGTCTAGCCAAAAATGATTAATTAGAACACATGAAACATTTCGATCTAATTTATAGTTTATGGGAAGTACAGGGGATCGAGGATCAAGCTAACATACACCAGCAAGCAATCAGACAAAAGCCAGGAGCTGGGAAAGCTGGCCGACTCTCTTCATTAAGGCAGTGCAATGCTGCAACAGACTAGGCTAGATTAAAAAAGATTTAAGGGGCAGAATAACATGATGGGATGGAAATCCTGGACTGAATCTTCTTGAACAAGGTGAGTGATAAAGACAGTTAGGGATCTGGATATTGAGATGAAATTTACTAAAATGAAAAGATAGAAAACATTGACTGAGAAAAGAATTAGGTTACAAAACAGTATGTAAAATATAATTTATTATGGAGTTAATAATTACAAAGATAAAGATTTTGAATGTGAGCTAATGTGACGATCTCTGGTTTTGATTTTTGCTTATCTGCCTTTCAGTTGTTTGACTCCATGTATATTACATCTGTAATAATAAGAGGTCATTTTTTAAATGTTAGAAAATATATATTTTTTAATTCAGTAGGCTGGAGTCAGCTCCATTTCCTCTCCCTATGATTTCTCACAGTTTATTCACTATAAAAAATAATACTGCCACTCAAGAAGACAATATTTAATTGGTTTAATTGTGAGGGGAATTCAACTTCATATATAACATTGTTGAGTTAGTTATTCATTGAAATTAATGACTGTTATACCAAATGATGTTTAATAGTGTGCAGACAGCTTATGCCCAGCAATTGCTTGGGCTTCCGTTTATGCTCCAGTGGCTTTATTTATTGTTATGTATTTGGTGACAATTCAATAAATACGTGTTGATTATGTGAAGGAAAAGTGAAGTTAGAAGATTTGCTCTTCCTTTTCCATTAGCACTACAGTTTGGAGACCAAATTGTGTGTTTCTATCCTCATTTTCATTTTATTCCGTGGTTGAAGCAGATGACCCAGTTACTGCTTCCTGATTTTGAAGCAATTATATGTAGGCATTAGTGCTATTGCTATTTTGACTTCTAATAATTCTATGGAGCAGAAATAGCAGTGGACTCACAGCTACCATACTTGAATTCTAATCCCAGTTCAGTCACGAGCTAGCTTAGTTTTTCACTTATTTGAACAAGGCTAGATGACATCTAGGGTTCTTTCTAGCTCCAAAATTCCATAATTCTAAAACATTGCATGTTTTTTCCAAGGTGAGATTCTCCAAGCAAAAACAAACAGACCAACAAACAACAGCAAAACCCCATATATATTGTGAGGCTTTAGTCAGTAGCAGTTTGTATGAATGGCATCCCATAATTTGCATATGATGACTTCATAAAGAGATTGAAATAAGAAATTATTGTTATTTTTTATATTTTCAGGGCAAATAAAAGCGGTAGGTTGCCTCTAGATCTACACATGATCTAGTAGATTCCAAAATAACTACAGTCTCAAGCAGACTCTAATAAACTTAGCAATATAAAATGACCTATTAACCACCACAGGGAAATACAAGTTTATAATTCAGGTTCGATAATGTTAACAAAGGTAAGATATCCATCTTTTATTTTCGTGGGCTTTGGGGTGAGTCTAACTTGTGTTTAAATGACAGTTTTGATACTCTGCTTCATTTTCCAAACATTCTATAGAGTTGTTTTGTTTTGTTTTATTTTTTATAAATTTATATATTTATTTATTGGCTGCACTGAGTCTTCATTGCTGGGCACAGGCTTCCTCTAGTTGCGGCAAGCGGAGGCTACTCTTCATTGCAATGCATGGGCTTCTCATTGCGGTGGCTTCTCTTGTTGCAGAGTATGGGCTCTAGGCGCAAGGGCTTCAGTAGTTGTGGCACCTGGACTCAGTAGTTGTGGCTCACAGGCTCTAGAGTGCAGGTTCAGAAGTTGCAGTGCACGGGGTTAATTGTTCCACGACACGTGGGGTCTTCCTGGAGTAGGGATCGAACCCATGACCCCTCCATTGTTAGGCGGACTCAATTACTGCGCCACCAGCAAAGTCCTTCTATAAAGTTTTTTACTTTTAATTTCCAAGACCATTCTCTGAATGTTTTCTTTTTATCCTAGTAGCAAACTGTTCTTGTTTCACAGTTATTGAGTGCCTTCTCCCTGTATCGTCACTGTTTCCAATAGTTTCTTTTTCCTGTTTGCTTGTCCTGGTCCACATCTTTGACACTGAAAGCTTTGTTTTGATGTCTGTTAATCCTCAGGTGTCTGCTTTTTTTTTGATTGGATTGTTTGCTTTTTTGTTGTTGAGTGGTAAGAGTTTATTAAATATTATGGATACTAGACCCTTATCAAATACAGGATTTGCAAATATTTTCTCCCATTCTGTAGGTTGCCTTTCTACTTTCTTGACAGTGTTCTTTAAAACAGAGATGTTTTAAAATTTGACAGTAATTTATCTATTTTTTGTTTTGTAGTTTATGCTTTTGAGGTCATATCTAGGAAACCATTGCCGAATTCATGGTCATGCTGATTTTCCTGTTTTCTGCTAAGAATTTTATACTTTTAGCAGTTATATTTGTCTTTGATTCATTTTGAGTTACTTTTAAAAATATGATGTGAGGTAGAGATCCTTTTTCTTTTACAGGTAAGTATCCAGTTGGCCAGGCACCATGTGTTGAAGGGATTGTTTTTCCTCACTGTTGGGAATCAGGCACACTTGCTGAGACTCAGTTGACCTTAGCTGTACGGATTTATTTCCGGAATTTGATTTTATTCCATTGATCTGTGTATCTGTTGGTATGCCATTTCTACACTATCTTGATTATTGTAGCTTTGTAGAAAGTTTTAGAATCAAGAAGGGTGAGTCCTCAGACTTTTTATTTTCTTTTTCCAGACTGCTTTGGCTCTTCAGGGTTTTTTACAATTCCATATGAACTTTAGGATCAGATTTTCCATTTTTGTGAAAAACGCTGTTGAGATTTTGATACTGAATCTGTAGATCACTTTGGATAGTATTGCCATATTAACAATATTGTTTTCCAAATCACAATCATAGGGTGTCTTGCTATTTATTTGTCTTTAATTTCTTTTTAAAATCAATTTATTTATTTATTTATTTATTTATTTATTTATTGGCTGTGTTGGGTCTTCGTTGCTGCATGTGGGCTTTCTCTAGTTGTGGCAAGCAGGTGCTACCCTTCATTGCCATGTGCGGGCTTCTCATTGCAGGTGGCTTCTCTTGCTGTGGAGCACAGGCTATAGGCATGTGGTCTTCAGTAGTTGTGGCACTCAGGCTCAGTTGTTGTGGCTCACGGACTCTAGAGCATAGGCTCAATAGTCATGGTGCATGGGCTTACTTGCTCCACAGCATGTGGGATCTTCCTGGAGCAGGGATCAAACCTGTGTCCCCTGCATTGGCAGGCAGAGTCTTAACCACTGCCCCACCAGGGAAGTCCCTAGTTCTGTAGTTTTTTTTTTTTTCCAGCAATTTTTTTTTTAGTTTTCAGTGTACAATTCTTATACTTCCTTGGTTAAATACGTTCCTATATATTTTATGCTTTCTGATTTTATTGCAAATGGAATTATTTTCTTAATTTTATTGTTGAATTGTTCCTAGTGTATAGAAATGTGACTAATTTTTGTGTGTTGATCTTATATTTTGTAATTTTGCTGCATTCCTCTGTTAGCGCTAATGGTTGTATGTGTGTGTGTGTGTGTGTGTGTGATTTCTTTAGGATTTTCTATATATATGGTCATGTCATCTGCAAATAGAGATAATTTTATCTCTTCCTTTCCAATTTGAATGCCATATATTTCTTTTCTTACCTAATTACTCTGGCTAGAATTTCCGGTATGATATTGAATAGAAGTGGTGAAAGTAGGCATTCTTGTCATATCCCAATCTTATAAATACTCTTATTTGCAAGTGTGGGAAGATGGAATCTCTGACTTGAAGCTTTGAGAGCATACATGGACCTTACTGACTGAAATTCTCTGTAGTTAATCTGGCTGGGCCAGTTAGTTGGTAGACCTTTCAGGTTTCTCTATTCTGCTAAATCTCTTGCCCCCTGCTTTCCAGCTTCCAAAACTGTGATGTGTTGTCTCTTCTCCCATTCTTCCTGTCCTTGTGAGTTTTTGCCTTTAAAAAAAATCACTTTAAAATGTATTATTATTGTTTTATTGGGCAAAAGTATTTACGATCTTTCCCTGGAACTCTGGGAATGAGAATAATAGGCTTTGCGACATTTGCTATCTGTCATTCCTGACTCAAGCACTCAGGCCTAATTCAGTTCCATGGATAAAATATGCTTTTCACTTTAAAAAAAAAACTATTTATTTAGGCTGCGCCATGTCTTAGATGTGGCACATGGGATCTTTGTTGTGGCTCATGGGATCTTCAGCATGCAGGGTCTTTTAGTTACAGCATGCAGCTTCTTAGTTGCAGTGTGCATGCATGCAGGATCTAGTTCCCTGACCAGGGATCAAACCCAGGCCCCTGCATTGGGAGCACAGAGTCTTACCCACTGGTCCACCAGGGAAGTCCCTGCTTTTCACTTCTTAGTAGACTTTCGAAGTTTAGAATGGCCTGAACTTTCTCCTTAGATCTTTTAATGACCCGGAGACACCGCTGAGATGACCTACTGGTCCTGGCAGGAGTTGTGTTGGACTGCGCCTTGGGAACACCAGAGTTACCCAGCAATGTGGAAGGAGCTAGTCACCAGCTAACGGGAGCCTCCTGTGTGGTTTCCATACGTGCTACTCTTGTGCTCCTTTTGCTTATCTGCACCACAAAATAACTCTAATTACAAAAACTACTTGTGAATTGGCCTTATATCCCATCAGAAAAAGCCCTTCTAGTAATCTAGCTCATTGGAAACTGTGGCACCAGGAAGCAACCTTAAGCAAAGGGCCTTAAGCAGAGCCATATTTAGACATTTGTCTTCTGAGCGTTCCTGGGACTCATTGGTTTCTCTGGTTTTAGTGTGTGGGCTCTGAATCCTGACTACATGTGAGAGTTATCTCAAACTTAAAAATAAAGAAAAACAAAAGCTTGTCCTTAGTCCTCACTCCACATGAATTAATTCAGAATATCTGGGGATGGAGCACAGACAGTGGTGCTTTTTTTTTAAAAGTCCTCTGGTAATTCTAAAGAATAGCAAGGGTAACAGCCCTGACTCAAGGGGCTACTGGAGGAAAGTGATTGGCTGAAGTTTTGGGGGCTTCTGCAGAGCTTATTAAGGTAGTTCCTCTAGATAGGGCCAAGCCAGAGGAAACCAGGCCACCTCACTTCAACTCTGAGAGTTTGGAAATGAAGCAACAAGATCTTTTGATTTTTTTCCTTCTGAGGAAATTGTTTGACCTATGCATGCTTTTTTTTTTTTTTTTTAAATTAATTAATTAATTTATTTATTTTTGAGTGGCACACAGGCTTAGTTGCTCCACAGCATGTGGGACCTTCCTGGAGCAGGGATCGAACCCGTGTCCCCTGCACTGGCAGGCGGATTCCCAACCCCTGCGCCACCCAGGAAGCCCCCTATGCATGCTTTTTAAGGACTTGTCCCTTGAGTGTGGCAAGGAGTGTTTAGGAATTGTATGACACTCTTGAGCAGGCAGTATAACATCTCTTAGCCTCAGTTTCCTCATGTATAAAAAAGAATCAAAATCTCATAGAACTCAATAAATAGCAGCTCTTCCATTGTTTAAAAAATAAAAATAAAATAAGAGGCAAAATAAGAGCTTAAAAATGGTACTATCGAGTTCAAAGATGCTACTGAAAAGCGGCTCTGAACATAATGTATCTGATTAGCACTGTGTCTGGCAGGGATGTTGCAAGGACAGTGTTGCGTGACAGTACTTTGCATACTTTGTTTCCTGCAAATCACCTGGGGATTGTGTTAGGATACAGATTCTGACTCAGTAGGTCTGAGGTAGGCCTGAAAGTCTGCATTTCTAACAAACTCTAGGTGATGCTGATGCTGCTGGTACAGGGACCACACTTTAAAGAGTAAAGCAGAGCACAGGTCGGCTAGCCATGGTATCTGCCGAAACTGACGGTCCTCCTCCATTGTCTTCCATTCAGGACTTTTGTGAGGGGTGGGGAGAGGAGGATACTGATTGGACTCTTGATGAGCCTCTGACTCAAGAGCATATCCACAGGCTGGGCTTCAAAATATAACCTGGCAGAGTGTAAGAGGGGTTGGTCATTAGCTGGGCCACTCAGACTAGGAATTTGCACCAAAGCAAAGGCCAGGCCCCAAAGGCAGTATCTGTAGCTCCCAAGGAGCCACATAGGCTCTAGAGTTCCATTCCATGTGTATCTAAAACACCCCTCCCTTTCCTTCAAAGAGCCTGGAAACATTCAGTCGCTCATCATTGGTTCAACAAGTATGTTTCGAGTACCTACTTAGCTCCAGGCACAGTTCTGGATTCCAGAGATACAGCAGAGAGCAAACCGAGGCCCCTGTTCTCAGGGAGCTTGCATTCTAAGGGAAGACTTCTTGCAACCAAATAGGAGAGCTAAATGCAAGAGGGAGCCCACCAAAGGGCCTCCAAGGTCACTCTGTCATGTTCTATTAAACACTTGGAATGTGTTTAACTGCGTCAAGGGAGCTTGTTATAGGGGAGACTGTGTAAGCCAAAAGTGTGAACACATTTTAGAAGGATCAGACAAAATAACGTATGATGGAATCTTAACTATCAAGGTATGAAGTATATATGCACTCAGCTTACAAAAATAGTGGGAGGTGCATGGAGGCACTCTTTAACTTTTCAGAATTGTACTTTAGAGAGCATTTGTTTTTAAACAGCTATCTGAAAATGGTTTGGGATAGGCAGTTGGCCCCCACTTTTATTCTGAATATTTTAAAAATATTTGTTTACTTATTTATTTTTGGCTGTTTTGGGTCTTTGCTGCTGCACGCAGGCTTTCTCTAGTTGTAGCAAGTGAGGCCTACTCTTCATTGAGGTGCACAGACTTCTCACTGCGGTAGTTTCTCTTGTTGCGGACCATGGGCTCTAGGCTTGCAGGCTTCAGTAGTTGCAGCACGCAGGATCAGTAATTGTGGTGCACGGGCTTAGTTGCTCTGTGCCATGTGGGATCTTCCCAGACTAGGGGTTAAACCCATATCACCTGCATTGGCAGGCGGATTCTTTTTTTATTTTATTTTACTTTATTTTGTTTATTATTATTATTTTTTACAATAAACTGCATAAATTTAGAGCGTACAATTTGGTATCCCAATCTCCCAATTCATTCCCCCCCAACCCTCCCTGCTTTCCCCCCTTGGTGTCCATATGTTTGTTCTCTACATCTGGGTCTCTATTTCTGCCTTGCAAACTGGTTGATCTGGACTATTTTTCTATAGTCCACATATATGTGTTAATATACAATATTTGTTTTTCTCTTTCTGACTCACTTCACTCTGTATGACAGTTTCTAGGTCCATCCATGTCACTACAAATGTCTCAGTTTCATTGCTTTTTACAGCTGAGTAATATTCCATTGTATATATGTACCACATCTTTTTTATATATTCATCTGTTGATGGACATTTAGGTTGTTTCCGTGTCCTGGCTATTGTAAATAGTGCTGCAAAAATAAAAAATAAAAAATAAAAAAAAATAGTGCTGCAATGAACATTGGAGTGTGTGTGTCTTTTTGAATTATGGTGTTCTCTGGGTATATGCCCAGGAGTGGGATTGCTGGGTCATATGGTAGTTCTATTTTTAGTTTTGCAAGGAACCTCCATACTGTTCTCCATAGTGGCTGTATCAATTTACATTCCCACCAGCAGTGCAAGAGCATTCCCTTTTCTCCACATCCTCTCCAGCATTTACTGTTTGTAGATTTTCTGATGATGCCCATTCTAATCAATGTGAGGTGATACCTCATTGTCGTTTTGATTTGCATTTCCCTAATAATTAGTGATGAGCAGCTTTTCACGTGCCTCTTGGCCATCCGTATGTCTTCTTTGGAGGAATGCCTATTTAGGTCTTCTGCCCATTTTTGGATTGGGTTGTTTGTTTTTTTGATAGTGAGCTGGATGAACTGTTTATATATTTTGGAGATTAATCCTTTGTCTGTTGATTCGTTTGCAAATATTTTCTCCCATTCTGAGGGTTGTCTTTTCATCTTGCTTATAGTTTCCTTTGTTATGCAGAAGCTTTGAAGTTTCATTAGGTCCCACTTATTTATTTTTGTTTTTATTTCCATTATTCTAGGGGGTGGATCAAAAAAGATCTTGCTGTTATTTACGTCGAAGAGTGTTCTTCCTATGTTTTCCTCTAGGAGTTTTATAGTGTCTGGCCTTACGTTTAGATCTTTAATCCATTTTGAGTTTATTCTTGTGTATGGTGTTAAAGAGTGTTCTAATTTCATTCTTTTACATATAGCTGTCCAGTTTTCCCAGCACCACTTATTGAAGAGGCTGCCTTTTCTCCATTGTATATCCTTGCCTCCTTTGTCATAGATTAGTTGACCATAGTTTATCTCTGGGCTTTCTATCCTGTTCCATTGATCTATATTTCTGTTTTTGTACCAGTACCATACTGTCTTGATCACTGTAGCCTTGTAGTATAGCCCTGGCAGGCGGATTCTTAACCACTGCACCACCAGGGAAGTCCTGATGCTTACATATTGAATATGTAAACTTGTTAGAAAGACAGTCTTTTTCTACAGCATTTAGTAGCAAAATGACAAAACCATGCCTATATGCAACCTGCAGCATTCTTAAAAGTGTTTTGTAAAGTAAGAGTTAATGCATAAAATGGAACAATTAGCAGTATTTGGAATTCTGATGTTCCCAACCTGTCCTTGTTCCCTGCTTTAGGAAGCAGTAAAGCATAGTAGTTATGGACATAGGTTTTAGAGTCAAACATACTTGAGTTCTAATCCCAGCTCTGCCTCTTGGGAGTCATGTGGCCTTGGGAAACTTACCTAACCTTCCTGAGCCTCAATCTCCTCATCAGTAAAATGGGAATAATAAAAATACTACCCTCACAGAATTATTATAGGGGTTAAATTTAAAAAGCTGTATGTAATTCAATACTTTCTGACTTTTATGAATCACTATACTTGCAAAAAAGTACTCCCATCTCCTCCCTGCACAGTGACCCAGCATTACTAATGGGAGCATTTTAGTAGTGTCTGTCATGACATCCTCCCCCATCTTCTTCTCCAGATTTGGATTCCCTTTATCCACTGCTGCTGTCTGTAGCCTCATGGTGGTACCCTCTGATTCCCATCCCTAAGCTGGTGTCTCTGGGTTTTCCCGACATTTCCAAGTTCTCAGAGCCCAAGAACAGTGCTGAAGCACACAGAAGGGGGAGGGAGGAGCCTCCTCCTCTTCCTTCCCTGTTACAGACAGGTCTCCCAAAGCCCCTGTTGAAAAGTTCCATCAACTTCTGCCTCTAACGCTCTCTCACTAGTGAGCTCAAAACCAGTCCAAGGAACTAGATGGATGCTGGAAACCCTTCTGTCTCCTTCCATTCCTCAATTCCTTACCCTCAGCCTCTCCCTGTCCCCAAACTTCCTCTCCACATCCTATCACAAAATAAAAACTCATTACATATGAATGTGTAACATGCTAACTGATATGAACCTGGGTGTAGCACTGCTGATGGAAGTAGGGTGCTATGCTGAGAGTAGCCAGACAATAAATGCCCTGTTTTATATGGAAGTGTTTGGATAGTGACTGCACTTCATCCCACATATGACAACTCTCTTTTCCAACTTTTAATTTCATTGGTTAGTATAGAGTATCATTTTGTACACAATGCACTCTGCTAGAGACAGACACTATTTTTTTTCTGTTCTTGACAGAACAAATCAATTCCACAGTGTCAGATATTTATTAATAGGGTTTTGGGCAATGAAAAGAAATGGGGTCCCCTTGCTTTCCCAGTGGGTGAGAGAAGCTAGATTCATTCTCAACTCTTAATGATCTGAATGGTTTTTGAGACTAATGAACTGAACCCAAGGTTGGCACTCGGAGGAAAAAGCACAGAGAGGGCAGTTTTTTTTTTTTTAATTGTCCAGATGAGCTTAGTGAGTTTACATGGACTTGATGTGCCTCAGCAGTTTGATTTCAGGCCTGACTGAAGTGGCTGGATTGGCCACAGTGCCGTCCATCAGAACAGCTGGAAACACATTCAACCGAATTCCGAGGAACAATGGGTGTGTCCCTGTGTATCACAGTAATGCCATGCCCTTTGCGCCAGAGAAAAGGGCTTTTTGTGGATGAGGTATTATAGTTGCACATTCTTTATGTACATCGTCTTTTTTATATTGCTAAATGCTCCAGATTAATTCTTTTCTTGTGACAAACATGAAATCTGTCATTTTTATCACTTGAAGTATACAGTTTGTTGGCATTAAGTGCATTGTTGTGCATATCATCACCCCATGCATCTCCAGACCTTTTTTTATTGTCCCAGAGAGAAACCCCGTACCCATTAAATACAAACTCTCCATTCCTCCTTCCCCCAGCCACTGGTAATCGCCATTCTACTTTACGTCTCTGTGAATTTGACTATTCCAGGTACCTCATATAAGTGGAATTGTACAATATTTGTCCTTTTGTGACTGGCTTATTGCACTTAACATAATCCTCAAGTTCATTCATGTGGAAGCATGTGTCAGTTTCTTTCCTTTTTAAGGCTGAATAGTATTCCATTGTATTTATATTTCACATTTGGTTTATCCATTTTGTCTATCTGTTGATGAGCATTTAGGTTAATCCCACCTTTTGGCTATTGTGAATAATGCAGCTGTGAGAACACAGGTGTAGGGCAAGCCGAAAGGTATATTTCCTACGGAGCACTTTTAAATTCTATCAAAGAATCGATACTTTGAAAATTACTTTTGCATGAAAAAATTAAAAAGAATTTGTGTAAATTCCTCAGATAATATAGTTGTTATACTTAAGAAAAAATGAAAGAAAATGTTATAAATCTAAAACAAACATAAGCAATTATTGAAAATGTTATAAAAATATCAAGAAATGGCACTCTATGAGTCATAATAGGTAGATGAATGCAAACCTGTTGTTAGATCTGTGAACCACACAGTTCAAAGATAGGTATCTGATCTTGGCTGCCTGTCTGCTTTAATAATTCAAGTTGCATTCAATATCCAGTCAGAGAAGATCATGAGTGAAATTTTTAATCAAATTATAGAGTTCTCTTAAGGCGAGAATCCTGTATTTTCTTTTCTATACCAATTCCAGTCCTTGGCTACAACTTTTGATCCTTGGGTATAAAATGGATTGACTTTGAAAACATATTTAGAGCAAACAAACTAGTGGTTCTCAATTGGAGAACTGTCTGAGGTGTTTGGCAATGTCTGAAGACAGTTTTGGTTGTCACAACTCCAGGGGTGCTATGGACATCTAGTAGGTAGAAAGCAGGATGGTGTTAACATCCTGCAATGCACAGGACAGCCCCCACAAGAAAGAATTATGTGGCCTAAAATATCAAATAGCAATAGCACCACTGCTGAAAAAGCTGGCACTTAACAGACAAGTAGATTGAACAATTACAATCAACTCAAACAGAACTGAAGTTTGAAAATAGTTGATCACAATGTGGCTGTATTTCCACTTCTCATAAAGAATACTGATTATGAGGCTCTGATATTTCCTCTCTCTCTCTCTCTCTCTCTTCCCCTTCAACTTTCCTTTTTTCCTTTCTTTTTGTAGTGACATGAAAGAAACGTGTCTACCATCTTCTCCACTCATTTTGGACTTTCAGCATTACTGTAAAGTGGTAGGAAGTGCGGTGGGAGGGAGGGGGTTTGGGTTGGAAGTCAGGCAGCCTAGAACCAGTCCTACCACCTTGAAGTGGAAAATATTGACTGTGTGACCATAAGGCATAGTTTTCCTGACCCTCTATTTCCTCCTCTCACAAATGGGTAGGGCTGGGTTTCCTCGTGGGCTCTGCTCCAGCTGCGCTGTGAGTTCACTGCCAGTGTCGCTTCTGATTGTTGCATGCCTCGTTTAGACCCATGGTGCCCAAGCCAGATATTTTCACTATTGCCACAGAAAGTGGATACAATAACTATACTGCCCACCCCAAAGTGTTTGGAAGGATCTTGTACAGTAACTAAAAATACTTTCAAAGAATAACAATCATATAAATGTAAGGTCTTAGGGAATGAAAGGATATTAAATTACCAAGGATGGCAACCCACAGATCAAAATGTGCATGGCTGGATCTGGGGGTTCAGGATGAGGCTATTTTAAATTTGCTTTGCTTTTTAAACTGAATCTTTGTTTCTGCTACCATTTAATTTTGGGAAAACAAAACAAAGGCTGCTACGGCCTTGAACTTTATCTCAGAGTAGTTTTGTTGTTGTTGTTGTTCCTTTGGTCACAGGAGAGTAAATTACGACAGAAAAGAAAAAAATTTAAATAATTGGGTCATCATGGCATGGATCCATGTGAGTCCTTCTGGGACAAGATTTAGTCACTTCGTAAATTGTGTATGGAGAGTGTGTTATAGATAATAATCCTGTGTGCCTCATTAAGCCCCAAATGCATGTCCTTGCATGAAACTCATTCCTTTCCTTGCCACCCTGACTAGGTGCATTATCTTTGCGGTTGTCTTGGGACACAGGTGCACCTGACTGAGAGTTAGGCAGGTGTGAGATGTGTCGAGAGGAGTGAAATTTTCTGCTCACCAATGCTGACAATCCGTGCTGTCGATTAACTACCAGAGTGCACTGTCTCTCCCCCCTCTCTCTCTCTCTTAATTAACTGGTGGATCAATTAATAAAAATTGCCAGATAAGAAAAGTAGCTTGCCCCCTGAGATTCTGGGCAATCTTTCATATTCTATATTTAAGGCTTGAGATGGAGTTTTACAAAATGCCAGCCTGTTCTAATTTCTTCCACCAAAACCATTTAAAATATATTTGCTTAGAATGAGCCAACTTCCTTTGATGTAGCAATGAAAAATAAGCATACACACACAGATGTTGAGTTCCCACCCTTCTATAGTAACTCATTTGCAAGAGACCTATTTATTGTGAAACTGGACAGTACGAGATTTGCTTCCTAAGACAGCCTCGAAGGGCAGTGCTATTCAAGGTGGGATCCATTGACTGCGACCAGTTGGCAAACTGTTTGTTACTTGTCCCTGACAACATAAGCATATAAATTGAGAGTAAGCATCTAGGAAGTTTTACAGCAATCTAAGCAGGTGATTGTCTTTCTAGTGCTTTATTGTCATTTCATTTGGCGAAAGCGACAGGAGACATTGGATTGGAAATGAAAAATTCTGGTCCTTTACTGAAAATACTTTGAGAAGTGCTGTTGTTGGGAATCTTTCAGCACTATGCTATCCTCTCCAAGGATAACTGTCTTCATAAATTTTTCATAGGCTACAGAATAATACTGTTCCGTCCTTCTGGTCTGCTCTACTTCGAAGTGTGAAGACACGTAACACCCAGTGTTTTCACCTGCAAATACCAGCTCTTTGATGGAGAACCAGTTTCCACTCCTTCTGCCCTTCTAGCCTCCTCAATCCCTTCCTGGTAGGACTCATTTCCTTCCAGATCTTCTGCAGTATAAAAGTGAGCCCTTCGTAAAGGTGTCTGTGATACACTGGCTGGGCCCCTGTGTTCAGAGGGTACTGAGGAATATCTCCTCTCTCTGGTGCCTCCACATTCCTCCGTCCCATTCCAGGAGGAGTTGTGTGTTGTTATCATTCTTGCATCAAAGACAAGTTAGGTTAGCAGAGATATGAGGTAACCTGTGAGATGACCTTCCCACATTCTGTCACACACTGTGAAGGAAGTGGTGCTGACGTAGGCGCCTTCCTGACCTCTGTTATCCTTTTAGCCCACATGCTCTTCCGCACCCTGAGAAGCACAGACAGGACCCTCTCAAGGCTCCAGGGCGCCTCTGGCAGGTGACATAGTATCTGATTAAAACTGATAGGTTTAGGGTCCCTTTTGTAGACCTATATCTGCTTTTTGGAAGAGTATGTGTGTATCGCGAGGTAGGGGGAAACTGGACACTTTTTTTATTAAAAACTTTGAAACCTAGAATTAACAAATGCTAATTTTAGATTTCTTCCAGATATTTATTTTTGTTTGTATTTTAAAAACTAACACATTAAGCTCTCCCCAGTCTAAATCTTTTTCCTTCCCTTCTCAGATATATTTACTATCATGAAGTTGGCAGGCACACTTTCTGTCTCTGTTTTTATACTTTTATTATTTTCTTTATTTCACTAAACACCTATATACACCATACAGTTATCTGTTACTGCATTACAAATCACCCCAAAACTTACTGGTGCAAAGCAACAACCATTTTGACTGGACTCAGCTGGGCGGTTCTCTCATAAGGTTGCAGTCAGGTGGTGGCTGGGGCTGGAGTCATACTGAAGGCTTCCTCACTCGCAGATCTGGTGGCTGAGGCTGGCTGTTGGTTAAGACCTCATCCGGGGCCGTCAGCTGGAACACCTACACGTGGCCTCTTCGTGTGGCCTGGGCTTCTTCACAGCACGGTGGCTGGATTCCAAGAAGACCAGGTAGAAGTTGTATCACCTCCTGTGGTCTGTGTTTGGAAGCACATGACATTATTTCCACCATAGTCACAGGCCCATCCAGATTCAAGAGGAGGGAACATAGACCCTCCCACTTCTTGATGGGAAGAATGTAAATGTCACAATGTTGGATGAGAAGTCTTGCTGTGATTATCTCAGAAAATACAACTGCAAGCATTATGTGCCAGGTACTAAGTGTTTTACAAATTGCACATATCCACAATCAAGATGTGATACAATTTTGCATGTTTTTAATCTTTTTATAAATGGAGGCATACGTTATATATCATTTTGTGACCTTTTTTGCTTAGCTTTATAGTTTTGAGCTCTAGCTGATACGAGGGCTAATTCATTTTTTTAATTGCTGTTTTGTATTGCATTGTAGGAATATATCACAATTTATTCATTCCCCATTTCCATATATCCTCATTTCTTAATTGAAATCATATAGTATGTATTACTTTGTGACATCCTTTTAAAAAAACTATAGTAAATGGTCAGCACTTCCCCATACCACCAAATACTCTCCTAACACAAAAATATTAGTGGTTACATTGTATCCATCTATCATACAAACGGATCTTAATCTTTGACTAAATCCTTAGAGTTGAAACTAGGTTGTTTGTAATTTTTCCCCTATTATAAATAAAGCCAACACAGCCATACATATATATAAGTATTTGTGTACATTTTTATTATTTCCTTAGGAAAATTCCTTATAATGGGAATGAGCAGATAAAGGATATAAAAATTTTGAGGCTTTTAATAGAAATTGCTGATCTTGGATCCACTTTTGTTTATTTTGACATTATGATCAATACCAGAAACACCTATGTATTCCTCATGCAACTTAAGTAAAACAATGCCAACAGTGGAAGCCTTCTGTATATACTTCCCATTTCATCCCCTTCCTCTTTCCAGAGGCCCCCACTCTGCCAAATTTGGTATTTGATATTCCCACATATTTTTATATTTATAAAAATTAATCTACATAATGGATATATTTTCAATAAGAATACATGTTTCTTATTTTTATATAAATGAAATCATAGTATATGTATCCTTGTGCCACTTTTTTTAAGATTTTTTTTTTTTTGCTGTGGACCATTTTTAAAGTCTTTATTGAATTTGTTGCGGTATTGCTTCTGTCTTACATTTTTTGGGTTTTTTAGCTGTAAGGCATATGGATTTCAGCCCCCCAACCAGGGATGGAACCCACACCCCCCGCATTGGAAGGCGAAGTCTCAATCATTGGACCACCAGGGAGGTGCCTCCTTCTGCCACTTTGATCAACATCACGTTTGTGAGATTTATGTGTATTGATACATGTAACTCAGGTTCATTGACTTTTATCCTCTGTAGTATTCCATTGATGGACATATCCTTCAATTTATTTACCCAGCAGCAGTTTGCCACACTTAGTTTGCCAATCTGATGGGTGTGAAGTAGAATCTCATTAGGGGTACCACATTTTTTAAAGCCTCTGAAAATTGGTCTTATATCCAGTGAGGAGTGTTGAGGTTGATGAAAATTATGCGAACATATCACATTAAGAAATAACTGAAGAAAATGAAGCTGCTTGATCAGAAAAATCAGATAACCAAAAGGGTTATGATGATGGTCCTCCAATATAGGAAAAGCAGTGAAATGGAAGGGAACTTGAGTTATTATTTGTCATTCCAGAGAACAAATTTACTTAAGGACTCCATTTCCCAGACATGGTCAAGCAGGTGTGAATGGCCAACTTTCAGGAATGTGGAGGAGCACTGGAAATCTGAGGAGTGGGGTTAAGGATGGACTTTGGGAGTCCAGTGATGCCCCTAGAGATAATGGCAGGCTGCTGGTTCTTTGGGAACATAGTTCTTAGCTTTTTGTCTCAGAGAGGTGTGACCCAGATGAGACAAGTTGGCTTAAGATCCAGCCCGGGGCCATCTAATCAACTTTGGGGTTTTATTTTACTCATGGAAAATGCTGAGAGTTTATTGATGGGGCTAATAGAGGGCATGGAGAGTAGGGTAGGAAACAGATTGTGGAAGGAGATTAGGAATAGTCAGTTGAGGTAGGAGTGGTTTGGGAGAGAGAACAGAGATGTCCACTGAGAATATAATTTTCAAAAAAGTTTAAAAACATGATTCTTACACAAATCTAAAATGAAAATGTGTCAAAATGTAATCAATTCATTAATTGATGAGGAAGCCAGTAAGATGGTAGTGCTGGCTCAGAAAGTATTTTGAGAGACCAGAGTTTATATAATCCTTTAAAAAAAAAGAATTTTAGAATAATATTGCTATGTTAGAGACAAAATTGGTTAATGTCCTACAGGCTAATAAACCATAGCTTTTGAGATTCCCAGATGTTGTGCTGGAGCTGGGTCAAACCAGCTGATTGTTAAATATTCAGGAACTTTGTAAGTAAGTCATTCCCTCTTCCCTCAACCAGTTTACTAGCATGCCATTTCTACTGGAAAGAAATTATTCACATCTCTAAAAGATGCAAATTAACGTGTTAGTAAGTAATTTTACAGTCTCAATCCTTAATAATAAAGAGCAAAGCCAAACACGGTACATTCTCCTCAAAAACTGAATCTTCCTTGGGTTGGCCTGTTAAATAGTGCTTCACCATAACATTGAAAGAACATGCAAGGACTTCCCTGGTGGTCCAGTGGTTAAGACTCTGCGCTTCCACTGCAGGGGGTGGGGGTTTGAGCCCTGGTTGGGAAACTAAGATCCCATGTGCTGTGCAGTGCAGCCAAACAAACAAAAAAGAACATGCAATCGCCCTCTTCACCTCATAGTTCTCATAGTTTGGGACAATTTTTTTAAAAAAATACTAATTTTCCTCCAACCTCTCTAGTTCCTCCTTTTTAATCTTCTTCATGGGCTTCTTTTCCTCTACCTTCCCTTAGATAATGGTGATCTTCAAGGTTTTATCTTCAGGGATTGTCCTCAGCTGTCTCTCTTTTCACTCCTCTGGATTCTTCCCCTTTTGCTGCCTAATTAACTACCTACCACTCATCTTTTAACCTGCCTCCCTGTACAATAAGCCCTCCCCGACTCCCCAGGTACGATCAGCTTTCCCTCTTTGAGAGCACTTACCACAATTCTAGTAAACAATTTATTGTGTGATGAGTTGTTTAATGTCTGTCTCTTCCCCTAGGCCATAAGCTCCATGACAGCAGGGAACACGACTATCTTTTCTACTTCCCAAATCCTCAGAGCTTAAATAATTACTTGTTGGATAAATGAATGTGTGACTGCATGAGTGGAGAAATAAACAGTGGTTCGATGGTGATCTTATCATCCCCTTTCATGGCCTCCATTTTCATTATATTGGTGACTGAAAAAAAAAAATGTATCTTGCCCATTCTCTTTCTCTTTTGAAACTGAATAATAAAATGATATTCAGGGAGAGTCTCTTATTATATTCTAAAACAAGCGCCAGAACACCAGAATTCCGTGTAGATATTTTGAAAATGCCAAATGTCAACAAAGGGGGCACATGATTCAGTGCATTGTTTGATCTAGAAAATAGCATGGGACTGCCCACAAAACGTTGGGAGACAATTCTCCATGGGTCACTCATGTTTCTTCATGTGTTGTGGGCAAAGGCACCAACAAGCTTTTGTTCTGCACTATCTTTTTGAGGATAGTGTAGCCTAGGAAGATGGAATAGGGTCTCCCTCCAGAGCAGAAGGTTTGTTTGCTATGAATTATAACAAAGATAGTGTCTTCCTCTGGGGCAAATCTTAGGCAATGGGTTTGCTTGCTGCCAATTATCCAAAACTGGAGTTTCCTAAGCTTGAGGTTCCTCTCCTGGAATGCATAGAAAGGGCGTCACTTGGCCCTTTCTATATCACCTACAGGAACTGGAGTCAGAGAACCGATGCAAGAAAATGAGAGTTCTCTGGCTACTGCTGAGTGATGAAGTGTCCTTTGTCGCTAACCCAGGAGATTTGTCTTTGGTCAGCCTCCACAAAAATGTGGCAGATGAACTTGTGAGCTTGCAAGTAGGACAAAAATCTTAAATCCTTCACAGTTCTTGACACAGCTATTTATAAACATTCATATTAACTGTCTGATGATCAGGAAGAAGCATTTTACATCCTAATATAATTGATTGTCACTTATATATAGATGCATTACAGTGTTTTGGTTTTGACTTAGAAGACTGATCAAGAGTTTGGGGTTGATGTGTAATTGATTATACTTTTTCCCCTTTAAATAATACAAACTAGGCTCCCAGTTGGGGTTTTTACAGAGTTTCTACTTTTCAGGAGAGCTTTTCTGCTACTGAGTGGAAGCTGCCTCTGCATTTCTCTGTACTGACAGGTATGTGGTTTTGGAAGTACCTTAATTCATTTTCTCAAGTGTTTAGCATGGCCAACAACCACCTCAGAGGCAAGAGCCGTGCATGTAATTCTTTTGCACGCTTCTCCTCCTTCTTATAAGGTTTGGTGCAAGTTTCTGCCCAAATGCTGTCGCTCTTCTAATATGGTCGGTTGTACTTTCCAAAGATTGCTGCAGTGATACCCCCACCCCACCCCCTTGCTCTTGTGCAGCGTGACCTTGTCCCTCCCTCATCAAGAGATGGAGTCTATTTCTCCATCTCCTTGAGTCTGGGAAGGCCCTGTGACTTCTCTGACAAATAGAAGGCAGCAGAAATAACACTGGGGAAGTTCCACCCGTTGTCCTTTATTGGCCCAACAGCTTCTGCTCCTGTCTCTTGGAACGTTGCATTTGGGCTCATAATTCAGCCTTCATGTTGTGGGACGCCCAGGCCACGGGGAGAAGAGAGCCTCAGCTGTGCTTCTGCCCAACATTCAACAGCAACCGGCAGCCAGGTAAGTGAGCCATCTGGGCTGTCTAACCTAGGTGAGCCCTCAGATGACTGCAGTCCCAGCTGACCTACAGCTGCAATTGCATCAGAGACACCAAGCAAGAGC
This sequence comes from Hippopotamus amphibius kiboko, assembly GCF_030028045.1. NCBI lineage: Eukaryota > Metazoa > Chordata > Mammalia > Artiodactyla > Hippopotamidae > Hippopotamus > Hippopotamus amphibius. The sequence continues at coordinate 94,313,614 of NC_080192.1, forward strand.
GGCTGATCTGAACCCAGTCAAACCACAAAACCACAAAAGATAACAATAAATTGTTGTTTGGGGGGAATCTTGTTACATAGCCATAGAGAACTGGAACAAAGAGGCCTCTGAATAAAGAATTTCACTTGACCATATAGTTCTAAACCCATCCTCAATTGCTTAGAATCTTTATAAACAAGAAGCAGGTTTTATTCAAGAACTATGATAGCAGCTAGTACCTAGCAGACATTATCGAGGTCTTTTTATGAATTAATGAATGATTGGATATAAAACAAAAACCACTGTAAAGCACTGAATCCTGGATTTTTTTTTTTAAATGTTGATTTGCTCATTTACAAATCAAACACTTGAGAATTACTCTTCTTCCTTAATTTAAATTTATCTGGCTTTCTGGGCATGGCCAGATCTCCAGACCAGTATCAAAGACAACCTGTTTGATCACAAGTTTGAGTTCGTGTAGGAGGATATTCCAGAACTGGTTTTGCTGCTGTTGGGCAACAATTTGAATCTGATGTTATGAGCCTAGCATGGAGGCTCATTCGTCACCCCTTTTAAAGCTTTGGTAATGTTAGCTTGAGATTCTGGGGATACAGTCTTCAGATCTAAGAGCGCAACGTGTTTTTTGTCTCAGAAAAAAAAAATCACTCTAAACTATAGCAGTGGACAGCAATCTCCTCCCCACCCCCAAGCCAATTAGCTTATCTATGTGCCTCTATCCTCTTAATCCTTGTGCTCCAGCCTTACTGATCTTTCAGCAAGTCCTCAAATACACCATGTTCCTTCCTGACATGGGACCTTTGCATATGCTATCTTATTCTCTCACTCCCCACCTCTCTATTTCTTCCTCTAGCCAAACTCATCATTTTGCATCAATTCAAACACAAATTCCTCAAAGATGCTTTTTCTGACCTCTGCAGAGTAGGTGAGGTGCCCCAGTTACATGGTCCCATAACACCATATATTTGTGCATCACAACATATTTTGCAATTGTAATTAATAATTAATTGTGTAATCACTTTATTTTTCCTAAGATGCATATTTTTCACATAAGTCCATCCACATAGTTTACTCTATACATTAACATAACTTTACTATTCCTCTGCTGTCATCAACATAATTATACATTCCAGGAAACTTGACCAGGAAGATAAAAGTTACAAATGACTTTATTTTTGATCCCAGGACCTTCTTGAAAGACACATCAACTCTTCAAAATAAAGCATCAAATGACAATTTATACTCCAAGACTCTTTGAGCCTATTGCTCCACTAAACTATTTTATCATGATCCTTATCCAGTGCTAACCAAGACTTCCCTCTTTCCTCAGTGAAAGACCCACCTTAAACCAGACTTTTAGCGTTCAATAAATAGCCCAGTTTGGCCTTACCCCTCTTCAGATGCTATGAAGTATGTCTTAGTGTTCTCCATTACTTTGGTAAGCAATAAACTGAGTTTTGTCATAGCAACTCGTTGCCTTGGTGATATTTGCAGGGAGGCATTTTTGGTGCTAACATCCAATCAATGTACATGTTTAGCATTTTTTTTTTCTTTCAAAGCTGCTATTAAATCCACGATAAAAAATCAATGATGCCTTAGTTTTGAGGAAATACAGTAGTTGATTAATAGATCTCTCTTGAGAATTTACATTCTTTTTTTTTTTTTTTTTTAATTGGCTGCATTGGGTGTTCATTGCTGTGCCTGGGGTTTCTGTAGTTGCAGAGAGTGGGGGCTACTTTTCATCGCAATGCACAGGCTTCTTTATTGCAGTGTCTTCTCTTGTTGCAGAGCATGGTCTCTAGGCACGTGGGCTTCAGTAGTTGTGGTGCTCGGGCTCAGTAGTTCTGGCGCATGGGCATAGGTGCCCCTTGGCATTTGGGATCTTCCTGGACCAAGCCTCGAACCCGTGTCCTGTGCACTGGCAGGCAGATTCTTAACCATTGTGCCACCAGGGAAGCCTGAGAATTTACATTCTTTATGAGGACATAGACCTGGTCACTTTTGTTCATTGGTTTCTCTCTGTGTCAGAGCAGAATAGATGCTTAATATACAATTGTTGAATAAATGAGTGGATCAAAGAGTAGATGAGAGGCCAAGATGGATTTTATGGTGTGCAAAGGCAACTGTTACTGAGACTCCTGTGACAAAGTGACTCAGAAAAGATAACTCCACTTTCTTAGCATTCCACTCTACCCCAATTCCAGAGAACATCATGCAATCATACAGGATTTTACATGGAGCACTGATGGTGACCTCATATTGTCCTACAGCTGCTCCTCTGCTAGATCATGATTTTTATTTGCTCAGCCTACTTATGTAATATTGCCATTATATGATGTAGAAGTTGTCCACACAGGTTGCCATTTTTTAAAAGTAAGTAAAAATGAGTTCCTTGTGCATAATATGTCATTGCGGCTTGGCTAATTGAAGAATGAAGGGGAACAGAATATGCCAGCCCAAAATATGCCATAGTGGCATAAGGATTATTTTCAGCGGAAGGCAATAGAAAGGAAGCATATTTAAGAAAACTTCTCTACCCTCCCATAGTTGCCTAAAGGCAGGACATAAATTTGTAAAGATGTACCACTCTCTCCTCTCTACCTGGAAGGACAGAAGTTAATCATCAGAGACAATTCTAGAACCTTATCAGCCCAGAGATGGCACCAGAGGAATCTACATAACAAACCTTATTAACTAGCCCTTTTCTTCCATTAGTTCCCCCATACCTATACCTTTCCACAATTTTGCCACTACTAGAAACTCAAAGTCCTTCCCCTTCCTCTTGCCACTTCTCTAAAAGTTTAGTATTCTTTTGTTAAAATGTTAGCACCCATGTAAGTTACTCATCTCTGAATTACTATCTCTGAGTGTACCCATGTGTATGTACAATGCACGTGCTAATAAACTTCTGTTTGTTTTTCTCTTGTTAATCTGTCTTTTATCGGTCTGGTTTATGGGGCACTAGACAATGAACCTAAAATGAGTAGAGGAAAAAAGGTATTTTCCCTCTACAAGAGCATCACTGTTATACATATTAGAATATGTGACCAGAGGACCATGACTTGCTTTTCTATAGGACTAATCTAGAAACTTCACTCACTATACATTTACTCAGCAGTCTTAGGCACTGTGTAAAGTACTTTGAGAGACATAAATATTTTTTAAAAGGCACATGAAGAGCCTTTGTCCTGAATATAGTCTCTTGTGGAGAAAGATGACCAATACCTGTGTGTTCAATATAATTGACCATTTGTTAAAATATATTTGTTGATTTTACAAACAAGTCAAACACTAGATATTTATAGAAGATCTGTTATGGGCTGAGCCCTGGAGACACAAAGAAGTTTAAAATCCTCAAGAAGCACACATGGAAGGGTAACTAACAAAACACCCAGGCCAATAGTCATGACGGGCTCAGTGGTGCTGGTAGTGGAGGTTCAGAGGAGAGAGAGATCATTTCCCACTGGCTGGTTAAGAGGGGTTTTCTGAAGAGAAGGGAGACTTTAAGTTGCATCTTTAGAATGGGCAAGACTTAGAGAAACAAGGAAAGGAGGTGTAGCTCTGGGCTAGATGCCAGAGAGGGAGATGAGGGCAGAGGGAGTTGATGTTTTTGAGGTCTCCTCTGTGGCAGTCACTTTCACAAACATTGCCTTCATTTAATCACCTCAAAAAATGTGGAGGCAATGATGTCTCTGCTCTCAAGGGTACAAGTATTACGCTTACAACAATTAGAAAATTATAGAAGCTGTTAGAGAAGACAGTACTGGACTGAATATAATCAAGCATGGTTCAGCTCTTATTTGCTAGTGGGTTTCTGGGAGAGATTAGGTTTTAGTAACTGAGTCCAGAAGCCTGCCTAATTGAGATCAGGGTGGTACCTGAGAGCTGGGGAAGGTCAGGCTGTTGGAGGTATGCTCTGTTGTAGGTCCGGGTTGACTAGCTGAGCCCTTTGTCACCCTAGGCCTGGGGAATCTGGAATGGTTCTGAGAACTATTTACGGAATTTTCAACCTGATTTTATTCGACACACCTGTGGCCTGCCCTATTGATGGCTGAACACTGTGGTGGCCTTGGCAGCACAGAAATATTGTAAATTGGAGACAGCTCCACAAGAGGTGGAAGTCAAGGAACGAGGCATTCAGAGAGAGTTCTTTTCAGAGGGTCAAAGTCCTGGAGTTTGATATCCATGGCAGTACACTGTAGCCAATCTCTTCCTTTGCCCTTTCTTCCTGCTGACCATGCCTGGGTGGACAGGAGTTTCTTTTTTTTTTTTAATTAATTAATTTTATTGGCTGTGTTGGGTCTTCATTGCTGCACACAGGATTTCTCTAGTTGCGGCGAGCGGGGGCTACTCTTCCTTGTGGTGCACAGGCTTCTCATTGTGGTGGCCTCTTTTGTTGCAGAGCACGGGCTCTAGGCGCATGGGCTTCAGTAGCTCTGGCACATGGGCTCAATAGTTGTGGCTCATGGGCTCTAGAGCACAGGCTCAATAGTTGTGGCACACAGGCTTAGCTGCTCTGTGGCATGTGGTATCTTCCTGGGGCAGGGATCGAACCCATGTCCCCTGCATTGGCAGGTGGATTCTTACCCCCTGCACCACCTAGGAAGTGCTAGGAGTTTCTTATCTGTTAGGCTTCAATGCATTGTTCCTCTTTCTGGGAAGATGGACTGAGATTTATTTTTGAGGAGAAAGCAGAAAGATTTAAGTAATCCTAGAGCTTACTAATAAGGCAATTCTCTCCTGAGGACCCAATCAGTGAATATGTTGGATACTGATTAGGTATAAAGCACTATGCTAAGTGCTACTGGGGAGGGATACAGAGTTTGGTAAGGTGTGGTCCCTGCCCTTATGGAGCTCATAGCCTAGCTGCGAAAACTAAACATACATAAACTATTATAACTAATGGTATATAGTGCTGTCTGATAGAACTTTCTATGATGATGGAAATGTTCTATAATGTTCATTGTCTAATAAAGTAGGCGTTGGCCACATGTGGCTGTTGAGCATCTGAAATGTGGATAGTGCAAATGAACTGAATTTTTAACTTACTTTTAATTATTTTAAATAACTGTATGTAGATCATGGTTTCTGAATAGGACAGCTTTGTATGAGGCATTATGTGAGCATTGAAAAAAGAGCTGAGGTAAACAAGAGGGCAAAGGTAACCCACTTCAGGTTGATGTGGACGGGAAAGGCTTCCAGAAAGGGGTGTGATTCTAGTTGGGTCCTAGGAATATGTAGAATTCTGATAGAATAAGTAGAAGATAGTACCAGCTCCTGGGAATTTTCAGAGCACTGTTGGGGGTACTAGAGAGTAAATATTGAATAAAGTCCCCTTCTTGTTTTCATTTCATCTACTGTGTTAAAAAGATGATTGGGTTTGATGAGACCGTTCTCTTTTCTTCAAGTGCCCTCTGACACTTCCTTTCCAGGGGCCTCAGCAAATAATCCTGAGGGCAATGGGAAGAACACTAGAATGGGAGCTGGTCGGGGGGGGGGGGGGGGTTCTCTTTATCCTGTGCTGTTAACTCACCCACAGGATTTAGTTTTCTTGCCTAAAATTAATCGTGTTCTTTAGTAAATGTTCCCCAAGCTTCTCTCCTGTATCAGTGTTCCCTGTTTCCCACTACATTTTAGTGAAACAGGATGGTTCAGCCAATGCCATCCAGCTGCAAGTCTTGCTCAAGGTTGAGGAGACTCAGTGGCTGGGGGGTGAGGGGGTGGGGGGAATGTAGGAAAGCAAGAGTCGACATCTTCTCCACCTTCCTGTTTCGGAGGGAGAAAGCAGAGGCGAAGTGGTAACCTTGCCTCTAAACTCTCTCTCACCCCTAAGGCAATAGGTTGGGTGAGGTGAGGAAAGGTAGAGGAGGAGTAGAAAACACCTTAAACTGAATAGGGGATGAGCTGAATGTGTGTTATGAGTATACTTTTGGGGTAAAATTGGTATGGGGAGAGGGTATCTGGAGGAAGGGGCAGGTGGTGACAGAAGTTCAAGTCCTGGAAACCTTTTCCAACTTTACAATTTTCCCCTAAGATTTTTCACCATTGCTGCCCACTATCTGTATCAAATGTGGTACTTTAGAGCCTTTGAAATAAAGGGATGCTTCTCACACAACCGCTGGACATCTTAAAGCCAGAGTTCTGTCTTGACAAAAACTCTCTCCTTGGCCTAACTCTGGTCAACTTCCTTTGAGCTCTTTTCTCGACTAGGTCTCAATCTTGGCCTGTAAATACTACAGACTTTCAGCTTAAATGATTTTGTCTATACCGCCCACCCCACCCACTCGCCCCTATACAGCAAGAGATTTGAACAAACATCAGGATAGTTTTCAACAACTCAAGCCCACATCCTTAAGATGACCCCAGCCCCCCTTAAAATGCTTGCCTGAGAAAGCTTAATACTGCCTGGAGAATTTACTGTTTATTCCAGCCAAAACTTGATGACAGCCAGATAGGCCTCAGGACCCCCGTAGAGCAGTTACTTTACTTTTTAATTTTTTTAACTTTTTGGCTGCATTGGGTCGTCGTTGCTGCATGCGGGCTTTCTCTAGTTGTGGCGAGTGGGGGCTACTCTTCATTGTGGTGTGAGGGCTTCTCAGCACAGTGGCTTCTTTAGTTGTGGCGCACAGGCTCTAGAGTGCATGGGCTCCACGGCAAGTGGGCTCAGGAGTTGTGGCTCTTGGGCTCTAGAGCGCAGGCTCAGTAGTTATGGTGCAGGGGCTTGTTTGCTCCACGGCATGTGGGATCTTCCCAGACCAGGGATCGAACCCGTGTCCCCTGCATTGGCAGGCGGATTCTTAACCACTGCACCACCAGGGAAGTCCCAGAGAATTACTTTAGAAAGCTTGCAATTATAAATCCTTTTCTGGTTCCTATATCTTTGAAATGCAAGCATTCAAAGAGATAACTCTTACTCCTAGCCCAGTGGACAACTTGCTTTAACTTGCACCACTGCCTCCCCGCATAAAGATGCAAAAAGTTTGTCTTCTGCAAAATTCAACATCCATTCACGATTAAAAACTCTCATCCAAGTGGGTAGAGGGAACATACCTTAAGATAATAAAGGCCATTTACAACAAACCCACAGCCAACATACTGCTCAACAGTAAAAAGCTAAAAGCCTTCCCACTAAATTCAGGAACAAGACAAGGATGCACACTCTTGCCGCTTCTATTTAATGTAGTATTGGAAAACCGAGGCACAGCAATCACACAAGGAAAAGAAATAAAAGGTATCCATATTGGAAGGGAAGAGGTAAAATTGTCACTGTTTGTAGATGACATGATAATTTTATATAGAGAACCCTAAAGTCTCCACCCAAAAACAATTAGAACTAATCAATGAATTCAGAAAGGTTGCATGATACAATCTTAATATACAGAAATGCATTGTGTTTCTATACACTAATAATGAAATATCAGCAAGACAAAGTTTAAAAAAATCCCATTTAAAATTTTATAAAAAAAAACCCAAAACCCACAAAACCTAGGAACAAACTTAACCAAGGAGGTGAAAGAACTATACTCTGAAAACTATAAAACAGTGATGAAGGAAATTGAAGATGATTCAAAGAAATGGAAAGATATCCTGTGCTCTTGGATTAGAATAATTAATATTATTAAAATGGCCATACTACCCAAAGCAATCTACAGCTTTAATGTACATGCTATCAAAATACCCATGACATTTTTCATAGAACCAGAACAAATTATCCTAAAATTTATTTAGAACCACAAAAGATACTGAATCACTATGTTGTACACCTGCAACTAACACGACATTGTAAATAAACTATTGATATGGTCTTCCAGATGTGTCAGTGAACAAACCCAGATGGTGCAGTCATGTGGACCAACCCCCTTATCACTCCTCAGTGCCTTTCCCTTAGCACACTCCAGCTTTTCAAAACCCGTCTTTCGTTTCAGTGATTGTTGACTTCAGCTCACACTGGGCCCTCTTCCCTATTAGGGTAGTTATTACTGAACAAAGTCTGTCCTAACCGCTTTAACTAGGTGTCTGGCTTTGTCTGTCTTTGGCTATCTTCTGGTTTTTTGTGCTTGTTCAGAAGGAGGACAGTTTCTGGTAGTTTTAGTACTTCCACACCAGGGCAGCTTTACTCTGTCTGACCTCAAACCACACAGCATGGACTGTCTTCCTCCTTCTCTACCCGACTCCAAGCCCCTCTTCCCTGGCTCTCTGACTTGGTTGGGGCCTTGTCCCCAAGCTGTTAGTTAGACTGGCTATATCTGGGCCACTTTTAGTCCCTCAATTCCCTTCACACCTTCAGATTGTCCTCCTCTCTGGAATCTCCCCCTCCCTCCCATTCTACAGGCAATTGTCCTAGGTCAGAACACATCATTTCTCTCTCTCTTAAAATTTCTTTTGTTGAAGTATAGTTGATTTACAATGTTGTGTTAATTTCTGCTGTACAATAAAGTGATTCATATATATATATATATATATATATATTCCTTTTCGTATTCTTTTCCATTGTGGTTTATTACAGAATATTGAATATAGTTCCCTGTGCTATATAGTAGGACCTTGCTGTGTTGTTGTTTTTTTTTTCCAGTCTATATATAATACTTTGCATCTGCTAATCCCAAACTCCCAGTCCATCCTTCTCCTCGCCACCCCGCCCCCCCCATCCCCCTTGGCAACCACAAGTCTGTTCTCTATGTCTGTGAGTCTGTTTCTGTTGTAAGGAACACATCATCTCTTGCCTAAATGAATCTAATTACCTTTTAACTAATCTCCCTACCTCCAATCTCCACATAACTCCAGAGTGCTCGTTTTAGAATACTGAGCTGATCACTTCACTTTCCTTCTTGGAAACTTTCTTGGCTCTCTGCTGCCTAGTGAATAAAGTTGAAACTCCTTAGCAGGTATTTGGGGCTCCCCATGATCTCACCTTAAGCCAATCGTCTCCCACTTCATCTCCCGTGAAACCTGTGATCACCATTCCCCAAACACATGGGTGTCTTCACATTTCTAAGCTTGTGCTCACTTTCCTTCGTCATTCTGGGGTAAATGGTTCCCTCTCCCCTCTCTCTCTCCCAATGATCACAATTTTATTCTTTTTCAAGACCTAATTCAAATAAATACCACCTCCTTCATGAAGGCATTCCCAATAGTTTGAGATGAAATTGTTTCCCTCCTCAGTACTTCCACCTCATATCATTTTTTGAAGGTCAGGTTTATAATCTGGGTATAATTTATATCCTATTAAATTTACATTTTTAGGTATATAGTTCTATGAGTTTTGACAAGCATATACAGGTGAGTAACTAACCATCACCACAATGAAGCAATAGAATATTTCCATCAAACCTAAAGTTCCCTTGTATCTCTTTGTGGATAATCCCCTCCTCCCATTCCTAGTTCCTGGCAGTCACTGATGATTTCTGTCCCTATACACATTGTATCACTTAAATTTATTTTTGCATTTTCCCCTCTAAGCCTTGTTTGTATACACCTCTTTCTCTCAGTACGTTGTTATCTTGCAGAGAGCTGTAATCATTCACCTTTGTATTTCTCATGGTTCCAAGCACAAGTTCCAAGCACATTTATTACGTGCCAGGTTATAAATATTTAATAAAAGAAAAAGGGAAGAAAAGGAAAAGAAGGAAGGGAGGAAGGAAAGGAAAGAATGAGCCAAAGAATAAGTAGACAAATGGCCCTAGGAGAGTTCTGATTTACCAACAGGGCGAGCAACAGGGCTCATGCTAGTTTAATGAATTATTGAGTTATTAATCTGAACTATAAAAGTAGCTACTCTTAAACAGTTAATATAAATATATTAAAGTTTGACTCAGCAAAACTCACTTCTGGGAGGAAGTCAATGTAAATGACATATAAGGTATAGCATGGCGGGGGAAATACCCACCCACCACTGCCTCTGATTTCCTTGCATACTATAACATCACAACTATGATATGAGGCATTCTGTCCTTGGTATACAGCAGGTACACTTAAAACTTTTTAGGGAGAAAGGTATTTACCATTTACCAAATGCTCCCAAAGTCATTGTACTACATGCTTTATAATGTTTTATTTAATTCTAACAACTACTCTATTGCTTAGGTTAAAAGTTACTAGTTATTTGTTGGGAAAGGAAATAAATAATTAAAGGAAGTGTAGGGGTATACTTCCAAGGGGAGGAAAAGGTTAAAATTTTCATCTTTGGCTCATGATGAATTCTTCAGAGATTTTCTGAGTTTTCCTTCTGTGAAATCACAATACGCAGGAAGGGAGGAGAGTCTAGGGTAATAAACACTTCTTGATGGCTATCACTGATCCATTCAGGGTACTTCTGATATGTTGACCATGTTCATTTCAGAAGCCAACATGATGAGAAGGAATTCTAGTGTGCTGTTTAATGAGGTGGTTAACTAAAGCACATGCATTAAATCTGTGGGTTAAAGAGTTGTAGTTAGTAAATGGGTAGAAATAAAAACTGCCTTCTTTCCATATTCTGGTGTCATGGGAATTTAAAGTGATCTTGCAATCAGTCTTTGCAAATAATTTTCTCGGTCCTTAGAACAAGTTGGAGGATAAACTTTGGCCAATGTATTATACTATGCCCTTTGTAATTAAGTAACCCAAGATAATGTGTTAAAGTTTAGTGGAGATTTAAGTTCCTGAGCTGATTAAAGAGACCTGGTAAGACAATAAGCTTTTTTAAAAATGTGTTAATATTACTTCTGGAGTTTCCAGGCATTATATAGTGATGGTTTGCACTATCGGTTATCACTTTACAATCTTGTAGAATGGCTCAGAATTAAATAACAACTAAAAATAAGTACAGTTCAACCCGAAGGCTGGAACCAGGGCAGGAAGATCACGATTTTTTACCTGACACCGGGTTGTGTCCCGTCCACGCAACGTGGAAGCATTGAAAGGTATTGGGTTAGTGATGGAAATGTTTCAGGAAGATAAGTCTGGATGCGGGTACAGACGGCATAGGGCAGAGAAGAGACAGAGGCAGATAGTACACTCGGAGGCTGCTGCCATATCCAGGCTGAGGTGATCAGAGCAAGGCTGGAAAGGGAATGGTAAGAAGTCAAAAGAGAAACTGGTAGTGCCTGCGGACAACACTGGTCAATGACCAGACCCAGTGGGGTTGGGTGAGTGAGGAAGAGAACTGAAGGAACGGCTTCGTGTTTTCCAGAGACCCAAAGTTTTCCGCAGAGGCCGCTCAACTCTTCCTCCACCCTTAGAGCGGACGTCCTGGGACCGGCCGGGAAGCTCAAGCCTCAAGCTGGTCAGGTCAGCAAAAGGCGTACAGAAGGCAAGACCTCTAGTCCTCCTTCCCTCCAACTAGGCACTCAGGCCGGCCCTCGCGTTCCGAACCCTCTCTCCCCACCGCTCTGCGTCCCCTGATTCCCACCCCCTTCTTCTGCCGGCCGCCGGCACAGCCCTCGGCCCCTCCCTTCCTCCTCCCCCGTGGGGCGCTGACTCGCCCGGCTGCCACGTCTCACTGATGACATCACCAGGGCCGCTCGGCCTTAGCCAATCCGCTAGGGGGAGTCCGAGCAAAGTCCTAGCCAGCGAGTCAGCGGGGAGGGGCGAAGGGAGGGGCGGTGCGGGGGGGGTTGAGAGAGGGGGGAATGGGGCGGGCAACAACCCCTCAAGTACGCGTGCGCCAGAAACGCGGGGCTTGGCGGGAAGCTGAGTCCCGGTCGCGGCGCCACACCGTCGTTCCCCAGCGCCCGCAGCCACCCTCACAACTCTCTTTCCCGGCATGCCAGGCGGTACGGCCGCCCTTTGGGCTGTGTAAAGGCCCTCGGACTAAGGCTTTCCTATTTCCTGGTTCGCCGGCGGCCATTTTGGGTGGAAGCGATAGCTGAGTGGTGGCGGCTGCTGATTGTGTTCTAAGGGGACGGAGTGGGGGGAAGACGTCTGCTCTCCCGGAACAGCCTATCTTAGTCCTCTTCTTCGACTACCCGTGGCGCGGAGAGTCAGGGCGGCGGCTGCAGCAGCAAGGGCGGCGGTGGCGGCGGCGGCAGCTGCAGTGACATGTCCAGCATGAATCCCGAATAGTGAGTGCAGGAGAGCACCGGTCGGCTGGGTCCTTGGGCCAGCTTGGGAAAGCTTAGAGGGGGCGAGGAGGGCGGAGCGGGGGCCTCGGCCGGGGCGAGGTGAGGGTGATGGGGCAGGAGAGGCTGGCGGCCGGGAGTCGGGCCCCATTGTCTGACGGAGGAGGGGCGGTCGGGGGGAGGGGTCGGGCCGGAGGGGTGAGCGGTCCGGGCTTGGACCTGGTCTGGTTGGAATCCTGGCCTGTGTGCCGGGCCGGTGCGGAGGAACAGTCTGCTAAGGGGGTTGGGGCGTCGGGGAGTCGGTGGTGGGGCCGTGGGAAGGGGTAGCTTCTCTTGGAGGCAGTGACTTTTGAAGGAGGGCCTGTTTTTGAGGGGAGGGAATGGGGTGGGAGAACTCTCCTAGAGGGCACTGTCAGACCCTGCGCCCGCGCTCCGCGGAGCTGTCAGAACCGTCGGGGTGGAAACCAGCTTTACTTGTAAATCTTGAGCTTGTTGGCTCTCTTTTACGTCCTCCCCGCCAGGTTGCAGGTAATATGGATGCTTTTCAGGACTGCGTGGGATGGAGGGGAATGAGTGGATGGTGAGAAGCGATATAAAATTTTTAGTTCTCTTTTTTATTTCCTGGAGTTCTTTACGAACTCAGAGGGCTCACTGCCTTCTCCAGAACCTGGGCATTTATGACATTTTTTTGTTTGTTTTTTAGAGGACACTAAAGTCATTTTGTCATGTGTAGGTCAAGGGAAAAACAAAACAAAACACCAGCATTAAAAGCTAGGGACATCTTTGTAATATTACCAAATAAAGGGAAGACTTTGCTGTCAAGTTGAAAGAGAAACGAATGGGCCCTATGACAGATCTGTAGGTTTTGGATTACCTACTTGAATGCTTGCAGATAGGGAATGAGGTTTCATGACGTGTCATGAAAAGTTAATGCATTTCTTTTTCTTGCTTACTCAAGAAGTCACCACAGCAGATGTTACACACCTGGCACCTTTCCTGGGAACTGGTGGTGTTCACTTTCTTTGGGAAGACTTTGTTGGGTTCTCCTTAATGGCCCTTAAAAACACCCTTCTACAGCCTGCATATTGAAATAAGTGAATAATTGAAGGAGATTTAGTTGGTATTCCTCTTCAGTGTCAGAAGGCTTTGGGGGAGAGGGGGAATTTTTTAAAGCAAAGATCAGTATTTGACCTAAATGTTGAGTTTGTTTGCTGCTTTGGTCAGCTACTGCTAAACATTTCCCCCAAAGGTCCACCCATGGGTTTAGCTGACTGTCATGTGTGTGTCACATGGCTCTTGCAAAATGCATTCTGACTTCAAGTTTTGTAATACTGTGGTTTGACGCTGAAATGTCCCCTTTTGTTCTAAACAGAAGCCATGGTATTCTATTAAAATTTTATATACTTTGAGAAGTTGAAGATAGTGTTCTAATAGTGTCGTATTTGCTATGTTGGCAGTTTTTTTTATCAAGGGCTCCAAGGACAAAGTTGGTTTTGCATAATTGGGCAGAGTTGAATTTGAGGTCCCTAATTTAGTAGTTTTTCTGGCAACACCAAAGTACATGGATTTTCCATTTTATGGAGGTTTGTCTTCTGTTCAGGGAGTTTCTTAAATTGGCTATGTATATTTAGTACTGTAATCTTGAAGATTAGTTGAATAGAACCATGGCAAATGATTTAGACCCTGAATTTGTTTCTCCTTTTGTAAAAGAGGATAGTAGTCTTTATTTCTGTCAGGGTAGTTGTGAGGCTCAAGTGTATGTAAGATAATTTGGTAAACTGTAAGAGCATTCTGGGTAGTGTACATCATTGTGTAAGGCATTCTAGTAGTGCTAGGGTTTAGAAATATAATCCTTACCCTCAAGGAACTTATAGTGGAATATAAAAAATAGATTTTATATGCGTTAAATACCAGTAGATATGGTAAGTTCCAGATGCATGGCATGGATTGGAGCCACAGGGTTTTAAAAGAAGGTGTGGGATTGTGGTTAGCTAGTAGCGTTTAGGAAACCTTATAGAAAACAAACCAATAAGGAAATTACTAGCATTAGATTTGGAGAAGCAGAGGGAGTGAGAAGGGTTGTTTAAGAGGGAAGAAGAAAGAATGGTTAATAAATGGCAAGGATGGTAATTCTTAAGTAAATAGAGCGCCAAACCATCCTTTCTTTTGAGGACTCTAGATTAATGACCTCAACAGAATCAGTCCCAGAAATCATTTTTATGTTTTTATGCCATTGAGTGTGCCAGTTACCTGGGCTACTGTATTTATATTCTAGACTGTCTCTTAAGTAAAATAACCTAGGAGTTTGGGAAAACCTTTGGAAAAGCACTAGTGGAAAGTACTAAAGGTGAGAGGAGGTGGTATTTTATTACGGAAGGTCGCAAGGGCAAACAGCAAGCAGATTTTTAGAAATCTAACTTCCGCAGTTTCTTCTTTAGGTCTTTAATAAAGTTTGTTACCATCATAAAAGTAATTAGAGAAAAATTGGAAAATAGAGAAAAGGAAATTCTTAGACACCAAAACACAAGTCCATTTGCTTTAAAACCTTGTTCTAAACATTAAAATCGCATTTTTTCCTTAAAACTTTTAATGGATGAGTGCCTTTCATGATTCCACAGTGTTATCCTAATAGCTAACATTTATGGCCACTTATTATATGCCAGGTACAATATTGTACATTATAATACATGTAAATTATAGCATACACTTTATATGCTAATTTGAAATAATGGTATACTAGATAACGTTTACAGGTGCACCCTAAATATTCCTTGTTTTGGTTTATCTTCTGCTGTTTATCTTACTCCTTTTAGAAATTTTCAAAATCTTTATGGGTGGTGATGAATTTGGTAATGAAAAAGTGTTGACAAAAGTTTGGTTCTCTCAGAATGAACAAGATTTTAGATTTATATGGCTTGACATGCAGTTACCTGTTGGTAGTTTTATTACTGAATGCTTTTACTTTATCATCTTTAAGTTGTAAGCTTTTGGTTTGGGAGTGAGAAGAATAAGAAATATGTCAATCAGTGATTAAACTTTAAGCATTTTCTTTGACTACTTTACATGTTATTTGGCTGATTTGGGAGAAATGATGGCCCTGGGTTATCTTTTTAGTAGAAATTAAGGGTAATGACTGACTCATTTGAATTTCAGATACTACAAACAAAAACAGAATGCAACTGAAGTAGAATCTCATCAGTGGAAAAAGCAGATGGAAAGAATCAGAGCTTTCTTTTTTTTTCCTGGAGATTTGGAGAAAGATTTTGATCTTCCTGAGCTAGGTGGTGAAGCAGGCAGTGATTATTTCAGCACACTGGTTAAGAAATACTTAACATTATTCTCATACCAGAAGCATTTTTCCTAATCCATTAGCTCCTAGTGGATTTTTTTTTAGTGTCAAGAAAATCATTTTGGCCACTTCATCTATAAGGAGTATGTTAAGAATAAAATATGTGTACCTATTATGACTATACCAGTTAACTACAGTAGGAAGAACTATATGCAGTCTCTTCGGATTGACTAGTTTAATGCAGAAAAATTTTTAAAAAAAATTTTTTTACCTTGTTTTTAACTTTTTAAAAATATCATGGCTTAAGTTTTAATCAGTCTCTTAAACTTTGTTTTCCATCATGGTAGACTCAAGAAACTTTTTTTTTTTTTGCCAGCACTCTGCTTTGAATAAATCTGTCTTAAGGATTTGAAAGTACAAAAGAGTTAATCAGTTCTGTTGTCTGACAGTGTAATTTCATTAATAAGTATATCATTACTGCCTTTTACATAGTTTTTAGTTAGAGTGTTTTTTATTAGAAAAGAAGCAGAAATCAGCTAAAAATAGGTTTTCTTTTTGTTGGTGGCCTTGATGACTTTTTGGTGGTGTTGGTAGTGATTTGTGAAATTCAAAGAAGTTTAAAGAGGAAGTATTCTCACTATCCAGAATGTGATTATTTAATGTCTGTAGAGAATCAAGATGTGTGATTCTTTGGGTGATGTAAGTTACCAATAGCCACATAGACTTTCCATCTTAAGAGTTTTGTGTGAATGGGTGATCTTATAGGATCATTTAAAGGAACTGAAATTTTGCATTTAAAATTTTCTTCTTCCTTTTCATCATAATTAGGTTAAAGTATAGGTTGCTGACAGTTTCTTACATATTCAGGTTTGGTTTTTGGGGGTGTTTTTTTTTGCTTTTTGTCTTAAAGATGGAAGAGCTCCCAGGATCAAGTGTTCTCTTGCTGGCTGTTCAGTGGACTTTTAAAGAGAATTTTGCTGAGTAATTTTATTTCTTTAATATTTCAGTTTTTGTTTTGGAAGCAATCTTAGTGGTTTAGCTAAGTGATTTAACAGGTGGTATCATCTTGTTAGATTCATTTCCTATCAGCAGTCCTTTGGCTGTGTATGTATGCTTTCTCTACTTGGCAGCTTTTAACTGTTCATATATGATGGTTTGCTGTTTGTAGTTGTAATAGTTAAGTTTCATTTTTGATAGTTAAGAATAGCTTCCTTTTGCTAATGTTATCTACTCTTGTCTTTTTCCTAATATATGAGAATGGAGTTAAATAAAATGCTTTTTAAGATTTTGAGATTTTTAAAGATTTGCTAAAAAATACTTTGTGTGTTTTAAGATGAAGAGAAACTGAAAATGGGTGTAGGATGGCAGTGCAGAAAATATTTCAGATGTGTAACTTACCTGCTTTTTACCACTGTTTGTTTCAACTACATTTTGGAGTTTTAATAAGAGATTTAGGCAAAATGCTCCTCCCCCCTTTTTTAATCTTACAGAGAGAAGGGAGCAGTCAGACTATTCCGCTGTTTTCTTGTAGAAGGTGGGGCTGAGAACAGATTGCTTCTTTGATATTTGGAAGAAAATGTAGGGAAGAAAAGCGAGGTCTTGGCTTTTCTTTGGAACCACCCTGTAATGTTTCAGATTATAAAAGGGAATGGTGTAATGATATTTGGGGGAAAAAATAATCCTGAGGCCTTAGGGAGCTAGAGAACAAGTGTTTGTTGGTTTGTTTACTGACTTAAACATGTGAAGAAATAGGGTACAAAGGAGAAGTAGGAAGTGAAATTTTCCATGATACTTTTGTGACTGATGGCTCAGTTGGTCAGAACACCCCACTGTATTAAATCCAAGGTTGTTGATAGGTTCCAGTTACAATTATTTTGTTCCATGTTTATAGATTCCCAATTCTGATAGGTAGTATTACCTTTGCTCACAAAGGTGGCCACTCTTTGGAGACATTATTTTTAATAATAAGAGCTACTATTTAATAAGTGCTTACTCTGTGTGCCAGCTACTTGGCTAGGGTCTTTCCACAGGGCATTTTATGCAGTCTGCACCTCAAACTAGTGAGCTTTACAAATGAAATTGAGTGAATTATATAATTGAAGTCTTCTGGGAACAGTGATGGATTTAAACTTATCCGAATGTATCTTCTTTGTATAACAATAATACTTAAGTGGAATTATTCCTTGTCTTTGCTACTCTGCCCATAGATATTTTCCAGTAACTTGATTTAGGGCAGTTATTCTTATCCCATTTATGGTCATGTACCCCTAGGAATATTTGATGAACCCTGTGGATCTGCTCCCTGTGTGTATACATACTCATAACATTTTGCATGAAGTTGCAAGCTGTTCACGTTCCCTGAGCTTGTTCGTGAACCTTAAGTTAAGAATGCCTGATTTAGAAGACCGAAAACAGAAAAGAGAATGTTCGCTACCATTCTTTTGAAATGTGGAAACCCAAGAGGGACAGTTTAATTTTAAATCTGGTATCCTGAACTAATTAATTTTAAAATGCGAGGTTTGGGCATGGCTTTATTTTGATGACCTAGTCTGTGCCCCCCCCCTTCTCCCCCTCCTCCTCTTCTTCTTCTATATTTATTTATTTGGTTGTGCCAGGTTTTAGTTGCGGCATGTGTGCTCATTAGCTGTGGCATGCAAACTCTTAGTTGCAGCATGCATGTGGGATCTAGTTCCCTGACCAGGGATTGAGCCCCAACCCCCTGCCTTGGGAGCTGGGAGTCTTAACCGCTGGGCCACCAGGGAAGTCCCTTTTCTTCTCCTTTCATTGAAATGCTAACCTGTTTGTTTCTCATTAAGTTACTAATACATGAAGTATTTCCAAGATTCTTGAAACAAAGGTACACTAAGTTCACAGAACATTAGTGCTCACGTTAAGAACAGTGTCATCTCTGCAGTGTCTTTACTACCTTAAAATTCATATGGATGTAATTAGGATAAATGCCTAGCCAAGTGTAATATGTAATATAAGCTTAATTGAATTAGTTGGGATTTATGAAAATAGTTAAATAGCTGGATTTATAAAAGGACATTTGAAGCAACTTTGTCAAATATACACTGGAGAATTATTTACTGCTTAATTTCTAGGTTGGTGGCTGCCATCTGTCCTCATAAAGAGCAATTGGGTTCATCACTTACTAAAGCTAATGTAGTCTGAACTCCAAAATTTACCATGCTCTTTATCATCTGAGTATATATCATTGAGGGAATGTGGTGAGATACGAAAAAAACCCAACAAAAACCCACCCAGCATTTAGAGTTGTAAACCCTAGGTTTAAGTTCAGACCACCGTTTACCTGATACAAGTCATTTATGCCTTTATTTCTTTATAACATGTGATTAGTACCACCTCAGTTCTGAATCTCAAGAGTAAACTGTACAGTGCTATATGCAGGAGTTATTTGACATGTGTATTCTAGTGATATTAGAATATATGTAAATGGCAGGTGGTTTCAGTTTTAATGTTTCTCTAATACATTTAATTGTCACACATAAATCTCTAACCTTGTTTATTTGAAAATTTTTTTCAATACAGATATTTAAAATCTTCCAGTGAATGTCGTCCCCCTCCCCCACCACACAATCTGATTTCCCTGGACAAAAAGCTTGGGAAAGAAAACAACCAGCCCTTTCTTTCTCTTTTATCAGTTAGACTGTGCTAGGAGTTAAGGGGTTTTTATTTTTAATTATAAAACACGGACTTTGTTCGCAGGTGCTTACCAGGTGAGTCAGGCTTAAACAAACATAATCAATTTAACAGTATTAGCATGAATTAAATATTGTATTTTTGAAGAATAGGATGGCATAATAGTGCAAAAGATTTGGGGAAGGGGCCTAGGATTCCTATTATTAACAGAAAGTTTTAGTTACGTTGATTTAGCTGGAGAGGACCAGAGCACTGAGGAGGACTCTCCAGGAGCTCTTACTAGTCAGAAATTCTGCGTATGTCCATTATTTCTCCCAATCCTATGAAGAAATAGTGTCTTAATTTTACAGGAATCAGAGCCAGAAAAGAGTTAAATGGCTTGCCCAAGGGCATTCAGAGTAAGCAATAGAATTGGAATTTTAATTCAAGAGCCTGTGATTTTACAGTCCAAGTATGCTGTTTCCAGTTTACTGTGTGTGGTTAACTTCTAGAAATTTAAAATTAAGCCAGTTAATTAGGTGACTAGCATTTTTGTGGTCAGTTATGTCTAAAATTTGTGTTTGGAGAGGTCTTTTTAGAAATGTTAAGGGTTTGTGAGGTATGTATTGTGAATGGGCCTTTGACTTTCTTCACATCTGTGTTGGGTTGATAGTTAAAGCTTCTCTAGGCTTGAAGTTAATTATTGTATCCATTCTCAGTTTTGCTACCCTCATGACTATGCTTGAATACTTATACTTGGGGCCTTAAAGTCATGGATGTCTTTCTGTGAGAAAAGCAAGTAAAGCAGAGAACGCCTTTCTCTTGCTGGAGAGGCAGGCACATTTGCTGCAGAACCATGTTACCGTTTTGTGTGTTGCTAGACTTTGGGAGTTGTGATCATAGTACTTAAAACTGTTAGCTGGTAATTTTTACATTTTTACTTCAGATTATACTGGTAAACTCCTGTGATACTTTGTCACCCATCATCTGCACAGAAACTTTGGGTTTGTACAAAAGCATAGCTTCAATGTTTTTGTCTGTAGCTCTTGAAATTTTTCATCAGGTTACATCCTGATTTGGAGGGAGAAAGGAAAAATAATTGCCACTTATTGTGCTCCTATAATGAACCAGACACAGTGTTTTAGAGGCAGTGTTTATAATCTTGACCAGAGCCTAATTGGGTGGTAGAGAGTGCTAACTGAACCTTTTTACAGAGGAGGAAATAGATCCTCATGGTGATAGGTGAGTACCTTACCTTAAGCTCTTGTAGCTAGTATGTGATGGAGCCTGAATTCAAATGCAGGTCTTTTCAGCTGTAAAACCCATGCATGCTTTGAATGGTAAGGAGGTAGTGGACACTTACAGCTCCTCCCTCCTTGGTGTGTTTTTCACCAAATATTTGCTGTTATCTACGTTGTAAGACCATTTACTCTTTTATGGCTTACCACTTCTTCAGAACAACCAAAGTTTCCCTCATTTGCAGAACTCCAGCTTTGGATATTTTTGGAACACTGTTTTAAATAGAGCTAAAGTGGAACCTGGAAAATTAATCTATTGTCTCTAAATATTTTTTTTTAATGTAGTTTTAGGAGTCAATTATGGGGAGAGTTTTTTTAAAATTGCTTGGCTATTTTCTTAAATATGGAGGAAAGACTGTTGCCCTCTCAGATTCTTGGTTCGTTTTTATTTTGACTAACAGGCTGCTTTGGCCGTAGTTGAAGGTTTATTTAGTTTTTTAATTTAATCACAAAAGTAATATGTGCTCTATAAAATTCAAATGATATAGAAGTATATGAATTAACTAAAAGTTCTTACCTCTTTTCTCCAACCTGATGGTCAATTTTGAATTGTGTTTTGTGGAGCATACTTAAAGTGAGTGAAGAAGAAAAGTCGATGTCAAACATGATTATAAATCATTCCATACCCCAAAGGCTAATAGACTAGAATGTAGTTTAAAAGTGGAGTCAGGGACTTCCTAGGTGGCATAGTGGTTGAGAATCTGCCTGCCAATGCAGGGGACAGGGGTTTGAGCCCTGCTCCAGGAAGATCCCACATGCTGCGGAGCAACTAAGCCCGTGAGCCACAACTATTGAGCCCATGTGCCCCAACTGTTGAAGCCCCTAGAGCCCATGCTCTGCAACAAGAAAAGCTATCACAGTGAGGAACCCGAACACTACAATTAAGAGTAGCCCCCACTTGCAACAACTAGAGAAAGCCCATGTGCAGCAACAAAGACCCAACACAGCCAATAAATAAATAAATATATAAAAGTGAATTCAAGTTTATTTGGCCGCTATATCATAATCATGATTTTGTTTTAAATTTGTTATGTGAGTTGAGTTTTAGGCTGTTTTTACGTATGACTTTATAAAAAGATAAAAACTGCTATTCTTATCATGAAGTGAACTTATTCTAGGTGAAAGAACAAATTTAGGTTCCATTGAACTTTTTAAAATAGCAGGCCTTTTCTAAGGTATACTTATAGCTGACATTGTGAAATTTGTGTTTTGGGGGTGCTGTTTGGATAAAAACAATCATATAGTTTTCCACTGTT
The DNA here is from genome assembly GCF_030028045.1 of Hippopotamus amphibius kiboko. NCBI lineage: Eukaryota > Metazoa > Chordata > Mammalia > Artiodactyla > Hippopotamidae > Hippopotamus > Hippopotamus amphibius. The sequence goes on from NC_080192.1 coordinate 94,335,134, forward strand.
TACTTTGTCTTCCTTGATATGTGTTTCTGGAGGATAGTTGAAAGTTGTGTTAATGTCAGTCAACTTTCTCTTGTAACATATTTATTGACAGTTGAACTATATCTGATAATCCAAATTTTATTTCATAAAAGAAGAAAAAAAAGTTATTATTCATCCAAAAAGTTGACTTCATGTGGCTGTATTGGGAATGTGCCAGTGCTCTCTGCGTACAACCTTGACCTACTCTACGTACTTAGATGTCATTTGTGTTAGGACAGGTATGCTGAAAGAACTTGTAAGGGTGTTCAGTTATTGAATAAACCATTGATTAAAATCTTTTCCTCCCCTCAAATAACATTTTTTTTAATAAAGAGATGATCAGGTGTAATCCTATAATTTAAAAGTGTCCATTTTTTTCCCCAAACCTTATATGTGTATACAATTTTTTTTTGAACAAAAATGGGTTATACTATGGGGACTTCTCCTGTGGTCCAATGGTTGGGGCTTTGCCTTCCCGTGTGGCGGGGGGGAGTGGAGGCGGGGGTGCGAGTTCGATCCCTGGTCAGGGAGCTGGGATCCCACATGCCTCGCCGCCAAAAAAAAAAAAAAAATCCAAAAGCATAAAACGGAAGCAGTATTGTAACACATTCAGTAAAGACTTCGAAAATGGTCTGCATCAAAAAAAAAAAAAAAGGGTTATACTAGACAAAGATGGTCTATAATCTTTTTATGTAACAATATATCATGTAATAGTCTCTTGATTATAGAATTCAGAGTAGTATTTTAAATTCAGCAACAAGCAGATTTATCGCATACTTCATATTTTATGTATGCAGTTTGGTAATTTCGTGAAAAGGAAAACAATTTAGTAACTTTTTAAAAATATTGTTTCATGCTCTCACAATAGTGACTTTTTTTAAGGTATAGAAAATGTTAATGCTTACACACAAAAATGGCATGGGTGTCACGATTATGTTCATATCATAAATAATGGAAATAGAGGATCTACAGTATTGCTAAAGTAGACCAGGAGCTGACTTAAGGAGAAATTGATAGCAAAAATAATTTTTCACTTGCTATTATCTTTGAGATCCCATCATCCAGTTGTTAAAAAGCTGAATTTTCCCCTTTGCATCTGGCCTTAATCTATGTCAATCTTAACTGTCTTACTTTCTCACTGAATTATCTCCACGTTAATTTTCTCAAAAAATACTTGTGCCTCAAAAGCAAAATTTTTATTTTACAGAATCCAGCATGATTTATGATTGTTGATTTAACTCGAGAAAACACAAAATATGTCTCTCAGAACTTCCCTGGTGGTTCAGTGGGTAAGACTCCGTGCTTCCAATGTAGGGGCCCCAGGTTCGATCCCTGGTTGGGAACTAGATCCCACATGCCGCAACTAAGAAGCCTGAATGCCACAACTAAAAAGATCAAGTGTGCCAGAATGAAGATCCTGCATGCCACAACTAAGACCCGGCACAGCCAAAATAAATAAATAAATATTCAAAATATGTCTCTCATGGTTAAAAAATATCAGGGGCTAGCTTTTCAATGAGATTATACTTATTTCACTAATGTCCTCATAATTTGTTTTTCTGAAACCTTTTTATTTTGAAATAAATTTAGATTTACAGAAGAGTTGTAAAAGTAGTACAGAGAATTCCTGTATACCCTTTACCCAGGTTCCCGTAATTTTAACATATACCATGGTACATTTATCAAAATTAAGAAATTAACATTGGTAAACTGTGAACTAAACTACAGACTTTCATTCCAATTTCTTCAGTTTTTCCACTAATGTCATTTTCTTGTTCCAGATCCTAATCCAAGATACCATGTTGTATTTCATTATTGTATCGTTAGCCTCCTTCAGTCTGTGAGTTTCTCAGTCTTGTTTTTCATGATCTTGACAGTTTTGAAGAGTTTAGGCACTTTGTAAATTCCCCTCAATTTGCATTTGTCTAATGTTTTCTCATGATTAGACTGGGGCTGTCGATTTGGGGAGAGAGATCACAGGTGAAGCACTCTACTCTTTACATCATATCAGAAAGTACATGATGTCAATCTGACTTATTGCTGGTAATGTTCACCTTGATCACTTAGTAAAGATGGCATCTGTCAGGTTTCTTCATCGTAAAATGACTATTTTTCCCTTTCCACACTCTGTTAGAAACCAGTCGTTAAGCACCCACACTGGGGAAGGGAATTTAGCTCTATCTCCCGGAGAAAGGAGTGTTCAAAGAATCTGTGGGCATATGTTAAAACCACTGCAGTGGGGCTTCCTAGGTGGCGCAGTGGTTAAGAATCCACCTGCCAATGTAGGGGACACGGGTTCGATCCCTGCTCCAGGAAGATCCCACATGCCATGGAGCAACTAAGCCTGTGCACCGCAACTATTGGGCCTGTGCTCTAGAGCCCGTGAGCCACAACTATTGAGCCCATGTGCCACAACTGCTGAGGCCCACGTGCCTAGAGCCCGTGCTCCACAATAAGAGAAGCCACAGAAGCGAGGCGCCCTCGCACCACAATGAAGAGTGGGCCCCCACCCCGCTTGCCGCAACTAGAGAAAGCTCATGTGCAGCAACGAAGACCCAACACAGCTAATAAATAAATTAATTTATTAAAAAAAAAAAAAACAAAACCACTGCAGTAATAAATACTGGGGGGGGGGGCAAATTTTGAGGCCATGCAAAATATCCTAATTCTCCTTGAAGTTTCACCCACTAATTTTAGCATTCATCAGTGGATCTTGCCTGCAGCAGTTAATCTACCAGGGATTTTTCTATTTCTCTCATTCCTTCTACGTGTATTATTTCAAATCCTCCTGTAAGGAAGAGTTGTCTCTCCTATTTATTTAGTTAATTATTTATACCCTATGAACTCATGGATATTGATTTTATTCTTTGGCTTATAATCCAGTACGTGATTGTTTACTTTGTAGCTCAAATTGTTGCTTTGGCCATTGAGGTTGGTGTCTGTCCTTTTAACATGCCATGTCCCTGTAAATTTTTTTTCCCTAGCATTTTGCCCAAAATGTTATTCAAGGATGGCTATAGATATTCTTTAGCTGTTTCTCACAGTGAAAGAGACCTGATTAAAAACGCAAAGTTAAAGGGTTCTCTGATCTCAGCACAGTGCTTTGTAAAAGGCACAGTGTTATATTTTGGATGAATTAGTTTACCTTCACACAGATAGATATGTTAAACATAAGAGTGGGGAAAACCAGACTCCAGACTACTTACGGAAAGAAAGTATGTAAAGTGTCATTGTCATAGTAAATTAGACACGAAAAAGACGAGAGGAAATTCTGATTGGGAACAGCGGGTAGGATTTACTAGAACAATCTGATTTAGGAGAGGGGTGATTACAGTTGTACTTCTATAAAGATTTCTCAACTGATATAATTCAGTGTTTTCACTTAGGTCAAAGTTATATTGCAGACTGAAAACTTAATCCAAATTCTTGAGAATAAAAGAAAAATACATTTAAAGTCTTACTATTTGCTAAGTTACTCTTTTTTAATTTTTTTTTATTTATTGGGTGCATTGCGTCCTTGGCTGTGCACACAGGCCTTCTCTAGTTGCAGCAAGCGGGGGCTACTCTTCGTTGCAGTCTGTGGGCTTCTCATTGCGATGGCTTCTTTTGTTGCGGAGCACGGGCTCTAGGCTTGCGAGCTTCAGTAGTTGTGGCACTCAGGCTCAGTAGTTGTGGCACACGGGCTTAATTGCTCCTCACCATGTGGGGTCTTCCTGGACCAGGGATTGAACCCGTGTCCCCTGCATTAGCAGGTGGATTCTTAACCACTGCTCCACCAGGGAATAACTTTGCTAAGTTGTTTTTTTTTTAATTTTAAATTTTTTATTTTTTACGATAAACTGCATATATTTAGAGTGTACAATTTGGTATCCCAGTCTCCCAGTTCATTCCCCCCCAATCCTCCCCGCTTTCCCCACTTGGTGTCCATATGTTTGTTCTCTACATCTGTGTTTCTATTTCTGCCTTGCAAACTGGTTGATTTGTACCATTTTTCTATAGTCCACATATATGTGTTAATATATGATATTTGTTTTTCTCTTTCTGACTCACTTCACTCTGTATGACAGTCTCTAGGTCCATCCATGTCACTACAAATGTCCCAGTTTCATTGCTTTTTACAGCTGAGTAATATTCCATTGTATATATGTACCACATCTTCTTTATCCATTCATCTGTTGATGGACATTTCAGTTGCTTCCATGTCCTGGCTATTGTAAATAGTGCTGCAATGAACATTGGAGTGCATGTGTCTTTTTGAATGATGGTGTTCTCTGGGTATATGCCTAGTAGTGGGATTGCTGAGTCATATGATAGTTCTGTTTTTAGTTTTGCAAGGAACCTCCATACTGTTTTCCATAGTGGCTGTATCAATTTACATTCCCACCAGCAGTGCAAGAGCGGTCCCTTTTCTACAGTTAAGTTATTCTTGAATCTTTGTTCCAAAATTCTAATCTTGAGCTAACTTTAGATTTGCATATTTCCAATCAACATTTTTACCGTATTGTTTTGTAGATTATATTACAGAAATATCTTTTTAAGTGATCCCAAATCTGAATTCTCTTGTACATCCTGTATATTTAATTTTAGAAATAAGGTACTACGGGAGTAGGTAATTAAAACGTTCCATTGCAGGTAACATGCTGTCGATCCACTTTCCTGGTGTGTGAATTCAATAGGGCAAAAAGTTCGTTACTTGATTTTGTTTGCCATTCTCCTCCATGTCTCTTATCGTATTAGTGAAGCTGATGGTTTGGAAGAGAACAAAACGGCCTTTAGCAAGATATATTGTGGAACCGATTGCTTAACTCTTCCTATTATTTACAATGGCTCGGTGCCTTAAATTATCAGAAACTCATAAATATATGTTTAAGAATAACATTGTAAAGTTTTAACAATGTTAATTGCAGAGGGTAATTTTTAAAAAATTGACTACTAATTTCTTTGAAATCATAATGTAACTTACAACACAGTTAGAAGCATTTGTGTTTTTTCCAGCCTATGGTTATTCTGAAAGAGAGAAATTGATCTTTAAGGTAATGAATGATACCACAGGCAACATCTGTGGCCCAGTGCTGTCCTTTACTGTAAAAGGGTACAGTACCACTGATTCAGGGGATGTTTATTGAGTGTTTACTGGATGCCTGGCACTGTGCGCAGAGATATTGGTAAATTCAGGGCATTTTTGTGTCAAAATTTCTGTTAAAAACTAAGTAACTGTAGTAGTACCAGTGGTGTGATTTTTCTTAAAATGTAAATTCATAAGGTACTCATTGCTAATGTTCAGTGTTCAGCATTCTTAAGAATTCATTTGGTCTAATTAAAGAGCGTTATCAATAGTACTGAAGTCAGTCAGCAACTATACTGACTAATAAAAGTTGTTTGGTATTAGGTAGCAATAATTTATTAAGGGTAAATTTTTATAGTCATTATCCTCACTATCCCTTGTTTTTCTTTAAGGTCTCAAACTGGAAAGGATATTAGTTATTAAGTTCATCCTGTGCATCAATCAACCCTTCTTAATGACCCATTTAAAAGCTTACTTCCTTCTATGACCTTTATTTTGCTGCTGACCAGGGCACTTCGGATTTTTAAAAAAATTTTTTCCTTTAGGTATAATTAGGAACAATAAGTGTAACTTGGTAAAATCAGAAAGCTGTTTTAAGTAATACATATCACTGTATAAACCTAGGTAACAGTTGATTAATATTCACAGAGATAATCACTTCTAAACATCTTGCTTACATGTAAATATGACAATTATAATCTACATTTCATTTGCAAGTGATATTTGGATTTCACTTTAAGTGGATAGCATTTTTTAAAAACTAAATCACAAGAAAATTAAGGATCATATATATCTTCTGAAAAAGAAATCTTTTAATTCTGGATTTTTTGTCATTTTGAAATTGCTTTAAAAGAACATAAAGTGGTCAGAGGTGGGAAGAATCTGTGAGAGATTCCGTTGGAGACCATGCACTGACCATCTGTTGTCTTCATGTTCATCCCTGGGAATGGTTTTTGAGTTAGGTTTGGCAGTGGTAAATGTATGTAAAGAGCCTAGGTTTCAGTGTTTTCTGAAGAATGCTTTAATACAAGCTTAGAATGTGGGTAAAGTTGTGCATTTACACAAACAGCCTGTGATTTTATTACATCTCCAGTTTAAAATATTTATAAGAGACAATTTCAGAAGTTAAAGGATCTGTTTTTTTAAAGGAAGAGAATTCTAGGTGGATGCTAGGGAAGGATCATAAAAGCCCTTTGTTGGAGGATTGCCATGAAATAGTGATTTAAGTTTGGAATTTGAAGGAGAGATTTGCTTTGTTGGCAAGAACAATGGAAAGTTAACTCCCTGTATTCTAATACTGGAAGAGTGGGATTTTTCTAGCATAAGTCTCTTATGCCCTCCAAGAATGCATATCACTCATGTTTCTTTTCATTCATTACTTGGAAGTGGGAGTTCACTGGTCTTAGAGATCATGGGTGGCATTGCCTATCTTATTTTTGCATAATTCTGTCATGTTCAGTGATTCATCAAAAGGGGTCCTGCTGTTTGTTGCAGTTGGGTCTTCTGTTAGGCCATTCATGGGCTTTTTAGGAGCTGTAATATTCCTCAGTGAGCTCTTATTCTTGGCTGTGTTTTTGTTGTTGTAAAACTTAAAATACAATATGCTTTTTATTAATGTGATTTTTCTTTTTCTCTTTGCAGTGATTATTTATTCAAGTTACTTCTGATTGGTGACTCTGGAGTTGGAAAGTCTTGCCTCCTTCTTAGGTTTGCAGTAAGTTGAAATCACAATGCTTTTAAAGAAATTAATGCTGTTTATTTTTTCTAGGTAGACAGAAGATTAAACAGTTTAATTCAGAATAATAATTCTCCCAGAATTTATATATTACATGTAAAGCCTCCAAGTGTACATTCCCAGTGATATCTAGACTCTTCAATAGAAGAAATGCTATTGCTCTTAAAAGAAATTCAAGCAAAGTGTAGTTACAGAGTGTCTAATACTATTCTGGAAGGTCAAACAATGTTTCATTCCAACATAAGCAGTGAGGTAAGGGGAAAATAATAGGTCTGTGTTGAAAGTGACTTAATGGAAAACAAATCTTCAAGTAAAATTTAAGTAGAATAAAAAGAAAAGACAGGGCCTGGCATAGTGTTCTGTATGCTGAAATTTACAAACTGATAAGTAACTTGCAACTTAGTAAATAAAATCCACCATCTCATTCATAGTCTTTATCAACTGCCTTCAAATTCAGCATGTTTTCCTTCTCACTGTCTAGATTATTGGCTTTTAAGGGTGTGGATCAATGGGGATTATCAAGACCCTCTTGGGGTACATGAGATCAAAACTACTTCCCTGATAACACTAAACCATTAGTATTTACTAAGTAAATAATTACTTCGTAATAGTACTAAGACAAAAGACATTCGCCTTTTTTCACTCTGCTAATCTTTGCTCTGATGATGCAAAATTAGTGGTGGGTAAAACTGCCAGTGCCTTATTAGTACCATGTTGAAGTAGTGCTGAGCCCCAAATTATGCTCACAGTCATGGTGTTTACCTCTGTTCGCTCACAGAGGGGACAAACACCATTTTCACTTAAGAGTGTCTTTGATGAAACAGTAAAAATGATTAATTTTTTTCATACTTTTTAAAATTGAGGTATAGTTGATGTACAGTATTCTGTGAGTTTCAGGTGTACAGCAATTCACAGCTTTTAAAGGTTATAGTCCATGTGTAGTTATTATAACATACCGGCTATATTCCCTGTGTTGTACAATATGTCCTTGTAGCTTTTTATTTTATATATAGTAGTTTGTACCTCTAAATCCCCTACCCCTATCTTGCTGCTCCGCTTTTCCCTCTCCCCACTGGTAACGACTAGTTTGTTCTCTATATCTGTGAGTTTACTTCTTTTTTGTTATAGTCATTAATTAGTTTTATTTTTTTAGATTCCACATATAAGTGAGATCATACAGTATTTGTCTTTCTTTGACTTATTTTAGTTACCATAATACCTTCCAAGTCCATCCACGTTGTTGCAAATGGCAAAATTTCATTCTTTTTTATGCCCGATTCCACTGTATGTATATGTGTATGTATATATCGTCTTTATCCATTCAGCCTCTTTATGGACACTTAGATTGCTTCTAAAAATAACTAATTTTTAAAAATCTTGATCCTTGACTGTTCTTTTTTAAATATTCTGTTGAAGAAATGAGGAGTACACATAAAGCAGTTTTACCGAAGACTGGAGTATCTTGGTTGTCTCAAGGGAAAGACAAGCACCTGCATAGTTGTTTTCATTGTGAGCTAAACTAGCTGCTTTTTTCATTGAACATTTTTTTTTTAACTTGAACAGCTAACAAACTATAATTATGTAGAATTGAGTATTAGGTACACATTTTATCAGATGACCAGACATTGTCACTTCAAGGAAAAATATCTGACAGCATTTGGTGTCTGTAGTAAATTCAAACTTTTCAAGGGAAAAATAGAATTTTAGAAAACTTAAAATTCACCACTGCAAGGTCAACAGCATCTCAAATACTTAATATGACTTTTCTGATGATATAAATGGTATTAATGAATCTCATGTATATATATACGTAAAACTTCACTGTATATAATAGTTAAAAAAAGAGACCATGGAAGTACTAGAGTAAAACCTAGGTGGCTCTTTAATCTTGTATGAAAGTTATTTTTTAACATAGAAAAAAATCAGGAAAGAAAGGATATTTAAATTTGATTGCATTAAAATTAATGTTGAACACATAAAAATGTTAGAAAACAAATGGTGCTAGCAAAAAAAACCGTGAGGAATGGGTGATATTCTCAATATATAAAGCACACTTACACATTAATAATAAAAGGATGTTTGTCCTAACAGAACTATGAGCAAATACATGAGTGGGCAGTTCACAAAAGGAGAAGTACAGATTGCCAATAAATATGAAAAAATGTTCAATTTTATTTGTAATTAAAGGACTTTAAAATTAGATATTACTTAATTTTTATTAAATTGGCAAATATTAAAATTAAGAATAATTCCTAGTATTAAATTAGCAATTCTAGGTAGGTGGGAAGAAGCTGGCATCTCTTGAGGAAAATGGCTGTAGGCTGAGGTGTTTGTACTTCAAAGAAAATCCTTTGCAGGATGCTTACTGATCTAAGTCATAGGTTTTCATACTAACTGCACAGTAGAATCACCCAGGAAGCATTTTAAAAATACTGATTCTCAGATCCCCGAAGTAGAGAAAAGCTGCAAAACGTGTGATAAAGAAATGTATAATAAGCTTTGGGAGCACAGAGGGAAGAATCTCTTTTATTGCCCAAGGAGTTGGGGAATGTTTGGACAATCAGTATTGCCTGAGCTCAAAACTGAAAAATGGATAAAAACTGCCAAACTTCCCTGGTGGCACAGTGCTTAAGAATCTGCCTGCCAATGTAGGGGACACAGGTTCAATCCCTGGTCCAGGAAGATCCCAGTGCTGGGGAGCAATAAGCCCATGTGCCACAACTACTGAGCCTGCACTCTAGAGCCTGAGAGCCACAACTACTGAGCCCACATGCTGTAATTACTGAAGCCCACGTGCCTAGAACCCATGCTCCACAACAAAAGAAGCCACTGCAATGAGAGGCCCACACACCAAAATGAGGAGTTTTGCCCGCTCTCTGCAGCTAAGACCCAATGCAGCCATAAATAAATAAATACATAAATAAATAAAAATTAAAAAAATAAAAATTGCCATGTCACCCAGGGGCTGGGGGGAGAGTAGGGGGATAATGCTTGGGAGTGGGGAGAGTAGGGGGATAATGCTTGGGAGTGGGGAGAGATACCAAGAATGTGGACAGTAGGAATGGCATATGCAGTGGCTCAGAGGCATGCAGGTGAGGGTCATGTAGGGGTTTATAAGAATTCTGACAGCATTTATAAGGATTTCTAATAAAGATCTGGCATGTATGAGTGCTAAATGAATGTTTATTGCATTTATTTTGTTCTGTCCACTTTCTATAGTATCTGATGCTTATTAGACAATTAAAAAAATAAATTAAAAGAATACCTAATGATGAGCATTTTGACACATTGCATTCAATGCTTCAAAAATACCCTTTTACCCAGTGATTCTGTATATGCATTTATGTGAATGTATGTAAAGGCTAAGTCAGCATAGCTATCTCTAGCCACTTGGAACTCTCTCTGATCACATTTTACAGTTTTCTTTAGTGATCTTTGTTTCAGTCTCATGTACACATCAGATTCAGCATTATCAAGACTTCCCCACACTTCATTTAATCCTTTCTCCCCTTCTCTTTGTTGGAGTGCCACAAATGCAGATCCCAGATGTGTCATTTTCCCCTTATATACTTCAATATGTATTTCTAAGAACTGGACATTTTCATATAAAATAATTTGTTGACTTGCAAAATAAATTTCCCTAGTTGCCCAAGAAGTGTGGGTTATAATTGGTTTGATTCACGATTCAAAACGTTCACACAGACTCACAGACATAGGGAACAGACTTGTGGTTGCCAAGGGGGAGGGGAGGATGGGGAGGAATAAGGAGTGGGAGTTTGGGGTTAGCAAATGCAAACTACTGTATATAGAATGGAAGAACAAGGTCCTACTGTGTAGCACAGGGAACTATATTCAATTTCCTGTGATAAACCATAATGGAAAAGAATACAAAAAAAGAATGTGTATATGTTTGACTGAATCACTTTGCTCTACAGCAGAAATTAACACAACATTGTAAATCAAGTATACTTCAATTAAAAAAACAAACCATGGTTCATACATTCCATTTGGTTGTTCTGCTGCTTAGTCTTTCAGAGTTTTTCCAACGTCACTTTTTTTTTTTTAATTAATTAATTAATTTATTGGCTGTGTTGGGTCTTCATTGCTGCCAGCGGACTTTCTCTACTTGTGGCCAGTCGGGGCTACTCTTTTGTTGTGGTGCACGGGATCCTCAATGCCATGGCTTCTCTCGTTGCGGAGCATGGGCTGTAGGCACGTGGGCTTCAGTAGTTGCGGCACATGGGCTCAATAATTGTGGCTCATGGGCTCTAAAGCACAGGCTCAATACTTGTGGCATGTGGGCTTAGTTGCTCCGCGGCATGTGGGATCTTCCTGGAGCAGGGATCAAACCCGTGTCCCCTGCATTGGCAGGTGGATTCTTAACCACTGCACCACCAGGGAAGCCCCTTCTTTTTTATTTATGTATTTTTCTTGTCGTTTACTATTTGCAGAAACTGGGGAAGTTGTCCTGTAGATTGTCCAACATTTTAAATTTGTCACTTTGCTTCTCTGTGGGGTCTTTAAGCTTGTTCCTTTATCCCTCATGTTTCTGTAATTGGAAGTAAGCCCCAGAGCGGTGCTATCCTTTTGGAAGTTACTAGTTCCTTGCAACTATTTAAATTTAAATAAAATAATATTGAATAGAATAAAAAATTCAGTTCTTTGTTCACATGGAGCTACTAGCTACTGCATTGACTATCAGCTTATAGAACCTTTCTGTCATCAAAGAAAGTTCTTTTTGACAGTTTTGCTCTTAATAGATTTAGGCCCATCTTTGTTGGAGGAACACTTCCTAGGTGCTGCTTTGTGCCTGATGAGATTGTGCACTGGGTTTAGGTGGTGAAAGCCTGATCTCTGCATTCACATATCTTTTTCACAAACTTTTTCACTTAAAGAAAAAAACTGAGTTTTGTTTCCATTATGAGTAAAATATTATAACAGGTACTTGAAAAAAACAGGTGTAATTTTTAAAAGTTAAACTTTGGTTAAACATCGTTCACATAAAAACTTGTACACAGATGTTCACAGCAGCATTGTTAATAAAAGCCAAAACGTAGAAAGCAGCCAAGTGTCCATGAACTGATGAATGGATAAACAAAACATGGTATATCCATACAGTGTACTATTTTTCAGCCATAAAAAGGAATGATCCATGCTATAACGTGTTGAAAAGTTTATGCTGAGTGAAAGCAGCCAGACACAAAAGGCCACACTGTATAATTCCATTCACGTGAAATGTCCAGAACAGGCAAATCTGTGGAGATATAAGTGGATTTGTAGTTTCCAGAGTGCAGGGGGAAGAGTAAGAAATGGCGAATGACTGCTTCTGGGTATAGGGTTTTCTTTGGAGGTGATGAAAATGTTTTGGAATTAAATAGTGGTGATGGTTTCACAACCTTCTGAATATACTAAAAACCACTGAATTGTACATTTTAAAGGATAAATTTTATGTATGGGAATTATCTCAATTTTAAAAAAGTAGTAACTAAAAAGAACTAAGAAATAAAATTAACTTCTAAAAAAATTTCAGGAGAGTGACATGATCATAGCTTTGTGGTGAATAAATTGGATGGGGAGTGGGGGTGGAGGAGCAAGAGTTCCACTGATTAGCAAATTAGAAAAATCATTCATAATCATTGAAAATATAAAACCTGTTCTATATGATGTATGTAAAGACTTTTGCCAAGAGATGTTTGGAAAAATTAAAGAATAGCTATTAAAAAAAAATCTTAAGAAACCCAAGCAGCACTTCGTCTTCAGAACATGAACTGAGTGCAAGAGCAGAATGGAGTGGCTGTTCTCAACATGTTATGCCTTAAAATTTTATCAGCTTTGTAGATAAAGGCTTACTTTATATTTTCTTATTTACTCTATTGAACATTCATTTTAATTGTTAACTTCTTCCCCTTCAGGATGATACATACACAGAAAGCTATATCAGCACAATTGGTGTGGATTTCAAAATAAGAACTATAGAGTTAGATGGGAAAACAATCAAACTTCAAATAGTAAGTAATTTTTGGACTAGAAATTTTTTTTTAATTATTTTGGTAAATTTAGAATGTATTTGTTATTTTTTAATATGTTAACAAAATTAAAGTATCTTAAAAGTCATTCATCCATGACAGAGTGGTAGAATAAGAATTGTTTAGATTAAAAATGATTTAAGATTACCTTCCTCATTGAATTTTTTATTCATAAAGCGGGGAAATACATGTTTTAAATCAAACTTGGTCCTAGTTCTTTTTCTTGTGCTTTTATTAGTAGGGCCTAAGGGATCTAAGTTGAAGTTTACCTTGTCTTATAGCAAAAGTATATTGAGCAATTTTCGTATGTTTTTTTATTGGGCTGAATACTGTGGAACATTAGAAGAAACCTAGGAGAGGTTCTTCATATGTAGTTTAGTTGAAGAGTGTTTATTAGATGGTATGTACCAACTCTGTAGAAACAGAATTTTATTGGAAGGGAACTTAGCTTTTCTTACATATTTTACAGCTCAGAAAATGAAAGCTGAAGAGATTTAATGACTTGCCTGCAGTTACTAGCAGAACCAAGCTCTCTGTTTTCAATATTTCATGTCCCTATGCCATCCTTACCCCCTCATCCATCCTTATATCCCCAACCCTGAGTTAAAAATAGGCAGTTGTAATAGAAACTTAATGCGGATGGGTCTGGGTACTACCAGTGTGGACATACCTATCGTCTTAAAAAAAAATCTCTGGGTATCTTTTAGAGTTGGCTCTTAGTATGAGGAAACATAGAAAACAAGTGAATGTTCTGTTTATGAAATTGATAACACCCTGAACTGGAAGGAGTTCTGAATTTGGAGTCAGAAAACTTGGATTTGTTGTCTTCATTCTGGTATTTATTAGAGTCATGGGTTTAACTTACTTCAGCCTTTTTCCTGAGACTCAGTTTCTTACCTCTAAAATGAGTGTGATGATGCTTGATTTACTAATAAGAACCAAATCTATAGCTCTGTATATATGCTAATGTATGCAAAAGCCCTTTGTAAACTTTTGGGCAAAATGTTACTGATCATATGACATACCCAGACAAATGGATATTTGATAGTTATTTTTTTAGTTGCTCTCTTACGTGACTCTGATAAGGAAAAGTACATTACAAAAGAATTGTGGATATTGATAAAAGTGAACACACTTGATATCCTAAATTAGGACTTGCTAGGATGTAGTTATCAGAGATAGCTTGAAATAGTTTTTACCAGTGAACAGATTATCTTCCATATTGTTTTTTCCTATTATATGTAGAGTGCCAACTTGGCACCATAAAGAATATTTCAGAAAGAAGCATGCAAGCCTGTAACTACTGATGTGAAATGAAGGTGTTATGTGTGATCATTTGTCTTCATAAGATTTGGGTATATCTTTGTGAAACATTTATATATTGCCACTTTCCTGTGGCTGGAAGGGATCTTACAGGTCACTCAGTCAGTCTTCTTTCATCTGTAATAGGAATTTCCTTTCTCTATCTGGTACCTTTTTTTGAACATTTCTGAGAAGCTCACCATTTTTCAAAGCAGCTAGTTCCATTTATAAATAACTTCTAATTGTTAATTCTTTATTTTGAGCCAAAGCCAGTTTCCTTTAACTTCTGTCTCTTAATCCTTGGCCTTTTGCAGCTGCCTGATAGAGATTAATTTCTTTTTTATTGGCAGCTTGCCATTTAGATTGATCTTACCACAGTCTTCTGCCTCTGAAGTCAGTCATGCCTTTCTGGAAGCATGTTTTCAGAACCGTTTACAATTTGGGTTACTCTTACATTTTATAAGTGCCATTTATTAAAATATGACTCCTAAAATCAAATGCAAGATATAATCCAGTCAGTATGACTACATAGGGTAAATTCTCTATTGATTTGGACTCTGAATTTCTTTTTTTTCATTCAGACTTGAGGGACTCATGCCATATTCTCATTATTGGCCCATACAGGGACATAAAAAGAAAGCCTGAGTTTACTACATTTGCTATCTCAAAGCCATTTTACCTGCTAGTTTGGATCTTAAGGTTTTTGTTTTTAAGCCCTACATTTTGTGACTAGGGCATTAGAAATCTAAATGCAGGATTTTACTTTTTAACCTTGTTACGTTTCATCTTGCCTGGTTTGAATTACCCTTCCAAGTTTTCTGGGTCTTTCAAAATGATTAGGTTTATCTAAATTTTAATTATCTATTCTTTTCGTGTTCAAGTGTGCCGTCTGGGTCTTTAACAGTTAGTGATTACAAAACATTCAGCAGTGCAGGGCATGTACAGAGTCCAGTCCCATACCATGAAAGTCCTCTTTCTGTGATGGTTTATTCATTCACGAAGCTTTATGGAGACGCTTACATTACACAGGCATTCAGATAGATTCAGGGTTGCAGGGATGAATGAAACATAGCCCCATAGGAGAAGATCCCATTTCAGTGGGAGAGACAAACATGGGAAAACCAGTTAACCCTGTGATTATGAGGGGTAATGAGGATTATGTACATAAAGGGTGATCAATTACAGAGGAAGGTACTGTTAGGATATAGAGTCAGTAGAGTTTTCAGAGTGGCAAGGAGACATTAGAAATTTTACTCTCTGGATGTCATTGCTTAGCTACAATTCTTTGTTAACATTTATTCAGAAACAATTTCTTCCTGTTCTAGTGCTATCTTTGTGAAAAGTTTGGTGGGCAGAGAAGAGAAGGGAACTAATATTTTATTGAGCAGCTTCTATAATCAGACGTTGTGCTAGGCATTTTACAAACATTAGTTCATTTAAACTTAGCAATTCCATAAAGTGAGTGATATCTGGGATATATAGACGAAGAAACCATTAGGTGACTCTTCCTAGAGTTAAATAACCAGGAACCTAAATTTGATGTTTTGTCACGTTGGCTTGACTCCAGAGGTCATGCTCCTCCAAGGATATCCTGAAAGACTTGAGGCTTCTTACTGATGCAGTAGATCTAGATAGATAGCCTCCCGACTCTCATAGGCTAGTACTTTGGACAAGAAAGGTAATGAAGCTATGGTGGCTTTTGTTTTAGATGAACAGTTGTTAACATGTCACCTTATTTGCTTCATTATCCCTCCCCCCCCAGTATGTCAAAGTTAATTATAGACATTATGACACTTTACTCCAAAAATTCTAATTATGCATCTCTATTTTACTATGTAACCATCATTATTACTTTAACAAAACTGACACTAATGCCTTAATGTTACCTAATACCCAGTATGTATTTAAATTTCTTCAAAATTGCAACTTACTTTTAACAGCTCTATGTTGGCTGGGTCTTCAGAAAGGAAGTGATTTCATTGAGTGCTCTTGAGCCCCCCCCCCCCTTTTTTTTTTTTTTTGCTATTTAGGACGCTAATGGGGATCAAGGTCAAGTTCACAGATATATTCCAAAACTTTACAATTCCTTCCCACTAAAAGCTGTTGCATCTTGATCTCCACTTGTTTTAGGCTTTAAGTCCATTTTTTGTATTTCTTTCCTTAATGATAACCATTAAGTAACCATTCTTTATTTCCCCATCAATCAAGATGTTATCTTTTACCCCTACTTTTTAGTGGGGTAGGTAGCTTTTCTAAACAAATTTTTTTAAGAATTGGGCATTGTCTAGGAGCAGTTTAAACAAAATTCTCATCGCCCTTGTTAAGATCATGGCTTTAAAAATATAACCTAATCTAATTTAATCATGGCTTTTAAAATTGAGTTTTCCTGATATTTTTAAGTTTTTTTTATCCCAGAACTTTAATGTAGCAATGTATTTGTTTCCAGTGTTGGAGCCTAAATGGTTGAAGTGTGGTAAATTGCTCTTAAAATGAATTTTATAAAAGTATTTGGAATCATCTTCCTTACATTGTTTTCCCTAGGATTAAAATAATTGTTCCTGAGATGGCTAAAGTGCTATCTTGACTGGTAGTTATCTGAACTAGGTCCTCTCAGTGCTTTGCGTTATAAATTGTGCTAGCAAGTGATTTTTGTCTTGTGTGTGAGAGATGTACTGTGTTACAGGGGTGTTAGACCAGTAGCTTTCCTAATATCAAGTCAGCCTATCTTTGCATTCATACTAGCCTGGCACAGTGCTAAAGGCTGTAGAGAATATGAAAAGTATGACATAGTTCCTGATCTCAAAGAGCTTATATTTACAATATTGGTGGCATTACTGTAAGCTAAATTAGATACTACTTTCTTTTCTAGACCTTCAGGTATTTGGCAGTTACCCTGCAGTTTAGTAGTGTGAGCACAGAGAGCTAATGTTTCCATATCAAATCCTGGTAATCCACAACTATGTAAACTAAACTGTTCTCCCTCCTCCCCTCCTTTTCCCCAACTCTGTTTTAATGGGATTGTTTGGGTTTCTTGATTGTTTTATAATAGTGGGACACAGCAGGCCAAGAAAGATTTCGAACAATCACCTCCAGTTATTACAGAGGAGCCCATGGCATCATAGTTGTGTATGATGTGACAGATCAGGTAAGTTTCAGGAGAAAATTGTGTTATACTGACAGAGCAGTAAGTTACTATTTGATAAATATCAGACTGCTTTACTTTACATATAAGCTCTCAGTATTATTTATGTGGCAGAAAACTTTGTCCGCCCCTAACAAAGTGAATGACATAAAAACTTTGTTTTAAACCAATTTTTTAAGAAAAGGTATGTTGTTTTTTTTCTCCCCTACATCATTTGAATACTTAATGAGTCGGTCAACCAAATTTTCCTATTATTTTCCTCTAGTAAATAGAAAATTTGGTAATTGGTTTTACATTTGCTTTCAAGGGACCCCAGTTATATTTATTATCAACTAAATAACTGACCATTTTGTCTAGAGTTTGTAGGGAACTGGGATTGTTTGGCTCATACTGTGGTCCTGATGCTAAGTGTTAACAGGAATTTGCCTGGTAATTAGACCTGTCAGAATTGCCAAAAGAAAAATTAGGGGTTTCTGCCTGTGGAGTATGTGGTTCAGAAACAGGATGAGCTCTGAGGAAGATTTTAAGAGGACAGTGAATATCTAAAGATTAGCTGTTGAAAGAAGGTAGGGGAATGTGCAGATAGTGTGAAGAATGTGGTCCAAGGGCCATAATCGTTTTGATCAGAAAATTAGAAAATTTCAGGATCCTTTTTTTTGCCCATCAAAGAAAACAATGAAAGAGTAACTTTGAAAATTAGAATTTATAATTCTTGTAGCAAATGTTAAATCTCATGTCAACTATGAAATCATAGCTAATTAGGAGAAAATTAGAATTATAGACTTCAGATTCAGTACTTTTAGGAGTACTGGGTGAGTGATATCAACATGAGAAAAAAAATGTTGCTAGTTTTTAAAACCTCAAGTCATTACCTTGTAATATTTAAAAATGGAAAATTTCTTCCCTTAAATATGACTATGGAAAAGAAAACAAGTATCTTTACTTTGGACCCATTTATTTAATAACTTTTGACATCTCTGGTAGTTAACACTTAGTAGGCTGTCTTATAAACCAAAATTTTGTCACGTTTCAAAAACCAGCTTTTGTAATGCATATAAATGGCATATTCCAAAACAGATTTGCCTGAGCTGTAGTTTACTCCTGAGCTGTATTTCCTTCTCAAATAAGGCATTTTCATCCTCAAGCCTTCAGATTCTGTTTTCTTATTCATATAGGTATGTATCATCATTTTAATGTCAGTTCACTTCTTCCCCAGCACTGGAGTTCTTTTTTGGTAGCTAGATTGTCTCACTAGCTCTTCTTAGGTCAGGAGAGACACATCTGTTTATCACTTGCTTCATTAGGACAGTGTGTCCAGAAGTATATTATCATTCTTTAAAATGTCTGTCTTTTTAGGAGTCCTTCAATAATGTTAAACAGTGGCTGCAGGAAATAGATCGTTATGCCAGTGAAAACGTCAACAAGTTGTTGGTAGGGAACAAATGTGATCTGACCACAAAGAAAGTAGTAGACTACACAACAGCAAAGGTATGTTTAAAGTTTGATTTTCAAACTGGATTGGAAGGTGCTGAATTTGAATTATATATGGGTATGGAGTCACACAATGGCTGCAACCACCTTAGTTTCAGAATACATGCACTAGAGTACTTTGACAGTGATAATTTGTGCAGTGTCTGTTTGGATTCAGTAAACTTAGTCCATCACTCCCCATTTCAGATGATGAAATGCACTAAGTGAAAAAGACTTTTCAATTAATTGTGCTGTATATATTCTCTTAGGAATTTGCTGATTCCCTTGGAATTCCATTTTTGGAAACCAGTGCTAAGAATGCAACGAATGTAGAACAGTCTTTCATGACGATGGCAGCTGAGATTAAAAAACGAATGGGTCCTGGAGCAACAGCTGGTGGTGCAGAGAAGTCCAATGTTAAAATTCAGAGCACTCCGGTCAAGCAGTCAGGTGGAGGTTGCTGCTAAAATTTGCCTCCGTCCTTTTCTCACAGCAATGAATTTGCAATCTGAACCCAAGTGAAAAAAACAAAATTGCCTGAATTGTACTGTATGTAGCTGCACTACAACAGATTCTTACCGTCTCCACAAAGGTCAGAGATTGTAAATGGTCAATACTGACTTTTTTTTTATTCCCTTGACTCAAGACAGCTAACTTCATTTTCAGAACTGTTTTAAACCTTTGTGTGCTGGTTTATAAAATAATGTGTGTAATCCTTGTTGCTTTCCTGATACCAGACTGTTTCCCGTGGTTGGTTAGAATATATTTTGTTTTGATGTTTATATTGGCATGTTTAGATGTCAGGTTTAGTCTTCTGAAGATGAAGTTCAGCCATTTTGTATCAAACAGCACAACCAGTGTCTGTCACTTTCCATGCATAAAGTTTAGTGAGATGTTATATGTAAGATCTGATTTGCTAGTTCTTCCTCGTAGAGTTATAAACGGAAAGATTACACTATCTGATTAATAGTTTCTTCATACTCTGCATATAATTTGTGGCTGCAGAATATTGTAATTTGTTGCACACTCTGTAACAAAACAACTGAAGATATGTTTAATAAATATTGTACTTATTGGAAGTAATATCAAACTGTATGGTGATAAGTATTGTTTTAATTCTTATGGCTAAAGGGAAATAGAGCCTTGCATTATACTCAAAACAGCCATTTGTGTGTGCAACCAGGGCATTGTAGGCCTGTCTTAGAGCAGCATCCAATATGCTTTCCAGATAATATACCCAGTAAATGACCTAGGCAGGCTTCTGTGCTGCATAGGGATTTAACCAAGCTTAGTGGTTCAGGGAGATTAAATTGTATGAAAATAAGTTTAGAATGTATGCTATCTAGCCTGTTATCTCTGACCCTTCTCTAAAACCATGTGAAATGGCTTCATTGATCAACATCGTAATTCTTCTGTGGTAGAGGTGGAAAGCAGCACACCTTTCCTAATTGGCAGAGGATTAGACTAACACATGTGCTAATATTGTTTCTTCCATGCTTGGAGTCAGATATCAACTCTTCTATCCTCCACAATTGTGTATAACTTAGGTTGGAGGAAAGTTAAAGCATTGACATAGAAAGCAGGAAATTTACTATTTGCTCTAATTTAGAAATTATATCCCTTAAAATTAGGGAAAACAGGAATGCTGGGTGGGAATGATAAATGAGAGAAATATATTTATTTCAGTCGAATTTTGCACATGTGAAAATTTTGTTAACTAGGACCTTAAAGAGCCTAGGGTTGGTTTTTATTGTGGGAAACAAAAATCTTTTGCTGATAACACTGGCATTTTAAGGTGATAGAAGTCAAAGATTGTTTCCTTGTGGTTGAAATAGCAGCCAAAACAGTCTTTACTTAGGGGCTTGGGATGTGGCTGTTGGCAACACATTTTATGGTGGGGTCTTTAATTCAATGATAAAATTTAAAACTAAAAACAAGCCAAAAATTATAGGTTTCTTTATTTTCACTAAACAGGCAATTGAAATACATGGTACAAAAATAAGTGGTAAGATTATTGTAAAATGAAATGGACAGAATAAATATTCGATTTAATTTTCCATCTATGAGAATTTCACAATAAAATCACAGTTTACTTTGTATTATAGATGTGCTTGTTGGATCTATTCATCCTCACATAAGGCA
Source organism: Hippopotamus amphibius kiboko (assembly GCF_030028045.1). NCBI lineage: Eukaryota > Metazoa > Chordata > Mammalia > Artiodactyla > Hippopotamidae > Hippopotamus > Hippopotamus amphibius. Next base: position 94,356,034 of record NC_080192.1, read on the forward strand.
ACTGAAAAATTCCTCAAGTTACCAATTGTTATTTGGGTGAAGATTTTTTTTTTTTTTTAATACTTCAGAAGGTTTGTTTTTTTTGCCTTATCAACACGGTATACAGGGGGAAAGAATTCAGAAACTTTTTTAAAGTAGATGATACAAATGTTAGACAATGTGATGCAGTTCGGTTTTAACACAGCAAGTTGTTCAAACTGTCAGGTGAGTTAGCAAAAAAACATTATGTGAACTTGAGATGTAAGCATATTTACATACTTATTTGGTTTAGAAAATTCTAGTGTTCTTTCCCCCATAGCAGTCAAGACTGGGGCTTACTGCAAGATGTTTCAGCATGCTGCACTACTTACTATTATGACTTTGCCAGTAAATGCGATGTTGGGGGAAAAAGAAATTCCCATTCCTACCCCCATTTTCAAGTAAAAATATTTCAAGCTACTATGGGCTTCTAATAATCTGTTCAGTCAGTAAAGGGCATTATTGCTTGCTGTATTTTAAATATAAGTGGCTGCCATGAATTAGCTTACTGAAGTGAAGGGTGTTCTAAACCTAAGCAGTCACAATCTCTGATGGAATCCTTGCAGAACGATAGCCATTCTGGTCTGAGCAGTAACTTCCTGTTCTTTGACTTTGGACCAAAATTTCCTTTAACATGTGTATGTTGCCACTGCAGCATATTTTACACCAGCCCGCCCTTATGTTCCCATTTAAGCTTCAAAACAGCCCTGTATTGACACTGTCTTCTATTTGGAAATGAGCTTAGCCATGGAGCTGCAATGAGAATCCAGGTTTTGAAACTGCCAATCCAGCTCCTAGTACTGCCACTTGACTGTGGACTTAAGTTCTACTAATTTAAGGGGACTACTAGGAAATTATACTCCAGGTAAACTCAGGATTTTGTAACTACGTGATATGTCACTGTAAGCCACTGCTGTCCTTAAGGCTAATGTGTACCACAGCGCACTGGCCAGCCTGGCTACTTGAATCGAACCTGGCTGTGTTTGCTCATGGAATGCTGCTGGCAGCATCTTCCTAGTCGGAAACAATTTCAGCTTGAGTTTTAAGGGAGGTCTTAAATGTCTTACAGCACTGCTGAAGACATCATTAACAGTTGTGTTGATACTCTTCAGTGGCATTCACAACTAGGTCCAGAGCAGACACCCTTCAGTCACACCTTATTTCAAAGGAAGTGAACAAAAATATCTTAGATCATCTCTAGGTAAAAGCAGTACTTTGTTGGGAAACAGGGTACTTGGAAATAAAATATTCTGTGAAAACTCCTGTTAGCTGAAGCTGGCTATAATTATTAGGCTGAATGGTAGAATGGCATGTTCAGCATTCAACTGCTATAAAGGACTATCAGCCAGTGTGTTTCTATAGGGTTGTCATCTTCAATTTTTTTGCCAACCAGTAAGGCTTACTTTCATGCCTGTCAAATGTTGGTAAATGGGTTTAATAACCAAGGGCTATCCTGTAACACACTCATTGGAAAGGCATGTACCAATTTATAGCCACATCAAAGAGAAGGTGAAATATATCAATTTAAGAACAGAGGCCATTAGATAGGCCTTTTTAACCAATTCTAGGCTTTTAAGAATATTTTACATATATCATGATTTGCTAGGAAAGTTCTGTTTTTTTAAATCTACGTATGGAATCAAGATTAAAATAGAGATAGCAGAACCACAATACACAGTTTAGTTCTGATCATGTCCTAAGCATTATGATAAATCATACCAGAGTAGCAGAGGCACTTGAAATACTGCATTTTATATAGCTACCATTGAATTTTATATAGTTATTCTTTAAATATTAGAACTTACAGCTTATTTTCCAGTATAAAGTCTGAGAAATTTTAAAGCAGAAAAGCCACATTTAATCACAAGATTTTAGTTCACACAGAGGTGGATGAGATGGTGTTAAGATTATGTGGCTGAGCGCCCAAAACTAAAGTCCTAAACTTCTCTTAAAGAGGGTAATTTTGTATTAAATGTTTTATTCTGAGGGGATATCAGAAGTCTGCTTTATGAGAATAACTGTTCTAATGTTACCTTCTCTGGGTTCAGGTGACTTGTTCACTTCTTTATAAACTTAAAAGATCTGCGTTTCTTAAGCCCCCTCCTCAAATGAGAATCTGGAATTTGAAAAAAAAATCTTTATCTCACATATTTAAGTGTGAAGAACCCTTTCCGCAAGTCTTAGCCTACTGTAACACTAAAAGTAAACGGGGAAAGTGCTTTCCTCCTTCCGTGTTCATTCATAGCCCAATAAAACTTTAAGTGCTTTTTTGTTTTTGCAGAATCTGTGGTTACCAGCAACAGCTGATCATTTTACTTAAAAAAGCTATAGAATTGGCTTTAAATGGTTGATCCATAGATTTTTTTTTCCCTACAGGTTACATGTCAACTCTCAAAGCAACAAAGAATTCCCCTTTTCCCTCTCACTGTCGACCGCCTTAGCTTCTGTAGTTAACCTGACCGTGTGATCCTATCCATGCCCTTCTCTGACCTTGGACTGCTCTTCCAAGGAAGAGTAGGAATGAAGGATGCCTCCTCCTGGAGGTACCCTTAAGGCAGATAATTAGTCCATAGTCTGGCTAAAGCTCAATGGCAGTTCCCTAAGTCTCTAACACATTTTCCTTTTAAGATGTTAGTTAGGCAGGCAGATGGAGCCCTGAGCACTTAAGATGATAAAAGGTATCCTAAAAGCCCAAAATAATTTGTAGAGGTTCTGTGTAGAACCTTCTGTTGATTTGGAGAGTTCACTGAAAGTCTCTTCTGCAGTCTTCAAAGAGGGATTTATAAGCCTATGTTTCATTTTATTAAAAGACCCAAGTTCCTGGCCCACCAATCACCTTTTCAGTCTCTTGGATCCTCTTGCATGCCTGAGAATACCAAATATTGGGTACATTCTTTCTCATACCAGCCTTCTTTAAATGATCTCAGCAGGTGGACTAGTTTAGGAGCTCTCCACTTTTTTACTGGACAGAGGGAGAGGAAAGACCTGTAAGCCTTATTCACATTATTTTATCAACAACTGCAAAGCTACGTGCTCTTTGTAGAGAAGCACCAAAGGAAAACAATTTGGAAGGATTCATTTTAAATAAAAATAGTAACTCAACAGCCCTTACTTCAGGGAAGAGAAAGGCATTTTAAAGCTAGTGCATTAGAGTTAAGTTTCCCCCTTGATTTTAGTATTGAATGGCTCTTACAGGGACTTCCGGAAGTTTCCCAGTAGCCAGGTTCTGGCTGACAGATTACATCTTTTCCTGAGAAGATGCCTGAAAGAGAGAAGCATTTGTTACAGGCAGAATGCTGCAGAGGGAGGAATGACACCGCAGTCACCTGCATTCACTCTAGAATTTAAATGACAGCTGCTCAGATTTATCTAATTCAAATACAGGGACTCCCTGCTCTTGACATACTTGGATTTATCCTTTACCTTCTTTTGTCTACAGTGAATCCTCACCCAGGAAATCTACGGTTCAATGCCAGATTTTGGCTGCAGGAGAGGAAGTTTCAGAGAAAGTATGCTCCAGCTGCAGAATCACCACCTTGGGCAGTGGTAACCCCACAGTGGGCAGCAGTCCCTCTACTCTTCTTGGCCCCTCTTGCCTATCTCTCCTGTTTGACTTTTCCAGAGATAAAACATTGCACTGTTAAGTCTGCAGGGCACGGTACTCCCATCTGTCCCCCTAGCCGTTTCCAGAAGGGAGTGGTATGCAAAGCTGGCAGAGCCTTTTCAGGGAAAGGTGGTGTGGGGAGCTGCATTAACTCTGGGTCCCTGTGGGGACTTGGTGCTGTTGAGAGTTGCTTAGAGATGGGGCACCAAACGAGTTGGGGGAGAAAAGTCTGCAGAACAGAGGAGAAATGTACATGTGCAGACATTAAAAAGTAGGTATAGGTACATTTTGCAGTCGTTCTCATTGGACTGGGGGACGACGGGGGCAGTGATGGGTCTGCATTAGAAAATGGAAGCCTTAGAGCACCCTGGTCCTCAGCAGGTGCAGGACTGATACTGAGTAATGGAAAGCACCACAGTGAGCTTTCATCATCACGGGAAGACCCCACACCTTCCTGGCAATGACAGCATCTCCCCTTTTCAGTTTCAGGGGCTTCTCCCGGCCTCTCATTTGTTTCAGTAGCTCTTAGCCACAAGCTTCTAAGAAACAGCCAACTGTCAGAGCAGGAGCACTGGAGTCCAAAGACATTTTCTTCTCTAGGGTTGCTCTACTTACCAGACCAATCCCCTTCACACTGGCGCTCCTCTGTGCTGCTGGCGTGTTGTCGGGGAGGAGGGTGCAGCCAGCCAGTGTGTCCAGAGAGGCTAAGATGGTGTCATACAGGCGATCTGCATGTCTCTCCAGCTCACTGGGCTGCCGGGAGATCCTCCCAAGGACGTCCTTTAACACTAACAAGTGAGGTTTAAAGCAATTAGGCCAAAGAGACAATACAAGTGTATTTTCAAAAGAACATACAAGGGTGTATGTAGCACTCTATATAAAACAGGAACATGGCAATAGTTCCACAATATCCCCTTTTTTTTTTGACAGTGACTCTCCAGAGACTGTATTGCACTGGAGGATCTATGTTGTTAACTTCTGATTAAAGCTGAGAGGACTATTTCACTGGTTCCACTTTGGAGTTACATAATTCACAAAAAGACACAGAGACATAGTTGTTTGGTGACTGGTGGTATCTGACTTTTAGAGATGAGACCCAGGGCACACACCCAGGTCCTGTAGGACAGAAGTCTGAAACAAAACAAAACAATATGCCAAGATTAGGACTCTGCGTCCTGCCTACCAGGTCCTATCAGCTTCTGTTGGCTGTGGGACTGTCATTTAGCACGTATATGGGTGATCTGGTGATGTCATATGGGAATGCTTGTGAACCCTTTTTTGTGGGTCCTAAATGAACAGACTTCAAAAGAAAATTACCTGAAAGCAGGCTAAGACAAGATGGTTAGTGAGGCCAAGATTCCATACCCTACAGGCTAAGTGTTCATTTGAGGAAGGAATGGACCAGGTTCACAGTGCATCACACACAGCAGGCTTGTTTTTTTCTCTTAAAAACTTGACTTCCTTTGTTAAACACAAAGGCTGCTTTTGCTTCCTGTGCCTTTATCAGCTGTGTTCACACTCTCCCTAGTTTCCTGCCACAGCTGCAACATCTGCTAGCAGAGGAAGGGAGAGCGGAAGCTGCCTATCTGCAGTGGATGCTTATGGACGGGTGGAAGACGGAACGGGCTGGCTGTGTCGAGGTCAGCGCCCAGGGCAGCCACATCAGTGCAGCATCATCAGGGCAAAGTGCCAACCTGACAATTTTCATGAGAGCCAGCAAGGCAGGCAGAGGAATGCAGCCAGGGCGCTCAGCACAGCTCCACTGTCAAGGCGAATGGGTTGATTTCTCCCCTCCACGTTCACCAGACATTTGCTCTGTCCTCCTGTGAGTGGTCAGTGGAATTCACGGGACCTTTATTTTTTAACTTTTATTTTAGAGTGTTAGGAGATTTGGTTGGGGCCAAGTAAAAGGAAGGCTGGAAACAGTGATAAAATTATCTTTCTCAGTTGAGACTTCAATGTTTTAATTGAATACATGCATTCAGGGGCCTGGTTCAGCTTGATGCCAACCAGCTTGATGCCTGGTTCAGGCTTGATGTTCAAGCCTGTTCAGCTTGATGACTAGGTTCTAGGTTCTAGTCATTTGATCCAGTATAATGAGGAATTAGGGTGAGACAGGATCATCAACTCATGTACCAGAGTAACCAGGTCAAAATATTGTGAAAACCTGCCAGATAGCCATTGGAGAGGCCTTTGGCTGGAGGCCAAGATGGGCACATTCTGAAGGAGTTAATTTGACCTCCTGTCCCTAAGGTTGTACTTGTGGCTGAGGAGGAAAGCAGGCTCTGAAGAAGCCTGGGGACGGGGGACGGGGGGTGTCCGTGCTCAGGCTCCACTGGCTCTGAGAGCGTGCTCTGAAGAGAAGAGCTGTGCACCTAGCTGCAGAGACTCTGTGAATGCCTAGGGAAACTTGTGAATTTCACAGAACAGCCAAGTTCCTGATTATTCCAAGCAGGGTGTCGATCTGAATGAGCCTGGATACAGATCTACAAACCAGAGAATCCCCAAAAGCCTCTTTTTTTTTTTTTTTTTTTTTTTAACCCTGGCTGTGCTGTGCAGCTTGTAGGATCTTAGTTCCCCAACCAGGGATCAAACCCAAGCCCATGGCAGTAAAAGTCCTGAGTCTTAACTGCTGGACCACCAGGGAATTCCCTAAAAGCCTCTTATTTGGGCAGTAAAATACCTCTAGACTCCTTTGGAGAGAAGGGCAAAGTGGTTGTTACTACAGATTAAGTACTGAGAAGTATTATTGAATTGATTTTTAAATGAAGGTTCAAGAACCAGTGGCTTGTAAGAAGCCCCCTGTTACACATGGCCTCCAGGAAGTTTCCTGGTATTGAGCTCTTCTGTGCTGCTGGGTCTGGAGGTGCGGAGTCTGACTGGGGAGTCAGCGCACAGGGCTGGAGCCAGGCTGCCACTCCCTGTGTGGCCCAAGGCAAATTCACAGCTCTGAAATAAGAGTAGTAATAGTATCCATCTCACAGGGCTGTGATTAAATGAAAAAAACTGGTATGTCAACTGCTTTCAGCACAGTGTCTTGCACACAGTATTGAAAATGCTTGGCGTACTGAATTTCTGCCCCCCAAAAACCAAAAAACCCTACTGCAAGAGAACACCAGAAGAGCCAATAAAGGCCTCCTGCGGGCAGGGAATTGCCAGGAGGTCACATAATACACAATGGGTAAGTCAGGCTCTGCTGAAAACCTTCCAGTGGCTCCCTGTCCCATCAAAAGCCCTCACAGTTTTCAATCTTGGTGGTTTTCTCTTCCCAGGGGACATCTGGGAATGTCTGGAGATGTTCAGGGTTGTCACAACTGGGGAAGTACTACTGGCATCTAATGGGTAGAGGCCAGGGATGTTGCTAAACATCCTGCAACAATAGGAGAACCCCCCCTCACAGCAAAGCATTACACAGCCCAGAGTGTCAGTGGTGCTCAGACTGAGAAACTGTTTTCCACCACCTCCCTACCAGGCACCCTCCCACCACTTCTGGTCAGGAAAGCCACCTCATCCTATCTCAGACCAGTGGGTCCTGCCCATTTCTGCTTATGCTGTTTGCTTCCAGTGTAAACCCCATTTACACTCCAAAACTGAGGCAAAATACAGATAGGCTCTCTCAGCACTTGGTTTTTCAGTCTTACAGGAAAATAGGGACTGCTTGGGGGTGGGGGTGGGGGGTCCATCAGTTCACTGCTTTACCAGCATTCTCCTGGCTCATCCTATCACATCTGCCCCCAGCAAGGGCAAGGCCAATCGTGAACCCCTGCGCCCTGCACGCTGAGATGTACTCTCGAAGTCTGTGATTTCACACCTTTCTAACCGGGGAACCCATCCTGCAGAGGGGCTCGAGCTTAGTTTGTGCACTGCTATCCACCTGTCCCCTCTCATCAGTTCCCCTCTTCCTTCAGTCTCCTCCCGCAGAACAGCCTGACTGCTCTCAGATCCTGGAACAAATGCTTCCCCAAAGCAGATAACCAGAGAGGGGTCGAGCCTGCACTGTGAAAGGAAGGGAACCCTGCGGGCTCCCCGCTGTGAACACCCTGGCTGAAAGCCAAGGACAGGACTAAAGCCAGCATTCCCACCCAGGACACCGCCAGGGAAAGATAAACGCGGACGCTAAAGAGCACCGTTCTTGCAGGCTCAATGGTTGCGGGGCCTCAGTGATTTGAGCGGCTGACAGATGGCTGTGGGAGCTGAAGGCAATGGATGTGGGTGGGAGGGACTCTTACACTAGCGGCTCCTTCTCAGTGACTGGCTCCTTCTCTACTGGGTCCTGGACTTGCCCTGAGAGGGGTTAAGCACTGGCTACGTATAAAAACTCAAGCATCTCACCTGGGGTATTATCCAACAGGCACTGAAGTAGAATCTCTCCTTTCTGTAAGACGCTCTCCGTCAGAGACTGGTGTTCATCTATATCTTTTTTAAATTGCTTAAAGCATATCAAAAGAAAAAAAAAATTTCATTACTACCATTTCATAAAAGTTATTAAAAATGATCTCTTGTTCAGCAGCTGGATTCCCCTTTAACCCCAAGTAAACAGTACAATAGTTTAACTTCACCTTTTTGAGCCTAAGGCAAACACACAGTCAATCCTTTTTTCTGTTCACAGTTTGACAAACGAGGAGTTTTCTTTTCCCTGGCAGAGCCTGGCTCATGAACAGCCTGGAGTCAGGGTTTCCTGCTTGTGCTACACCTCACAGGGTTCTCTTTAGATTTACAGGCCTATGAGAGTCACAAAACACGCTGTCTTCTATGCTAACGGACCTGGTAAGAGCCACAAGAGAGGCGTCTTTAACGTGATCACGGGCAGCTACTGCCTACCCCCGCATCCTCCCTCGATGTCCTGCTCTCTGTGGACCTGAGGCCTTGGGAAGGCACCAGGGAAGCTGAGAGTCTCCTAAGCAGCTCATTTCTTTCCCCCTTGCAGTATCAAGCCTTGTAGCTGTTTCTGGTTTTTCCTTTAGCTGCTAGGATGTGCAGTCAAGTCCATGACCACCTCTGTCGTACAGGGTGCAGACATCGGCAGTTCACACTTTGAAGCTGCCATTTTACTTTAGGGTTTACGATACTCCCGTCTTCAGTTTTCCTTTGCCCTGATACCTGTACTTATTATTTTATTCTTCAGCATTCTCTGCAGTTTATTTGCTGCCACAAACCCACTGTGTTATTAAGACAAAGTATGTAAGATAGACTCATAAGTGAAAATATGTGAACACAAGTGTGTGCACTTATATTAGGTATCTTAGCAGGGGTCCAGGTAGCTCATACATATGAGCCAAGCACCATTCTGTGTGGGGAGGGGTTGACAGTGTGGTCCCACTTTGTGACACAGTTACGTGGATGACACAATTGGGCTAGGCTTCACTGATCTGCAGGGGTAACTCTCAGCCCAGATCTCAGCTCTACTCACAAAGCAATATAGTTGTTTGTGACCAGCCTGGAAGTGGAGACACAGAAGGACACAATGAGGGATGAAATGGAGAGAATGGAGTTGTTCTATGTAACACCTGCTCTGATGGCAGTGGGGCTGAGGCACTCTAGAAAGGCCACCCAGCTGGATCCAGCTGGGGCAGTTTCCAGGCAATGTCCTCTCCTCACAGTGGTGCTGCCCCTGGACCTCCTGGGGGTGGGCCCTGTACAGCTCTGCACGTACTCTCCCAGGGCGCCACACGGGGGGCCCTCACACCTGGTCTTCCTCTGCTTCCTCAAGCGTATTCTGGGACAGGAACTCTGGCAACCTCACTCCACACAGCAGGAAACAGCATTCCCACTAGGGTAGGGCAGCTGGCCCACCCAGGCAAGGCCCATTCCCTAAATTTTAGTTGGCGCCAAGTTGGAAAACAAAAGCCCTCCCTCCTGCCTGGGTGGTGTGGCCCTGGCTCAGGCACAAGTAAATCACACACGCCTCTATTCAAAGAGCTGTCCCAGAAAACCCCTTCTAGACTAGCACCAAGTTCAGCCCACAAACACCACCTCAGCTCCTTCAGAAGAGGTGAGAAAGACTTGGCCAACCAGATATCCTAGAAGTCAGCAGGTAGTTCAGTCAAAGTTAATGTTTATACTTAGGGTAACTGATGCTTTATCATTCAATTCAGAACACTTCTGAGAATGAAGGGGGACCTACTGATAATTATGCCAGAACAGCCCAAACTGTCACCCAAAACACACCTGTTATAAAGTCAGTTAACCAGAACCCACAAAGAGATTTTTAAAATAAAAAAAGAAGCAACCTCCACCCCCACCCCTCAAATACCCTGAGAAGGAAACTAGGTCATATTTTTTGTTTAAATACCACCAAAATGTCTTGTGCATGTTCTGGAGTCAGTACAATTTCAGCTCAAATCCTTAAATACCAGTCAGTATAGTCCAACAGAGCTTTCTGTGATGGCAGAAATGTTCTAAATGCTCTGTTCAGTATGGCAGCCACCAGTCAAATGTGATGACTGAACACTTGGGATGTGGCCAGAACAACTGAAAAACCTGATCTTTAATTTTACTTAATTTCAATAGCCATGTGTGGCTCATGACTTCCTAACAGTACAGATCTACGCCTATCAATCCCTGAGACATTTGAAAAATCATCGCAAATAACCCTGAAGTATTTTTCATTGAGGATAAACAAAATGCACTTTCTTCTAATTCTATTTGGCCTAGGAAATAACCCATACATGTTATGGTTTTTCAGCATTAAGAATTTGAAAAGAATCTCTGATTAGATTTCAGGTAAAAGTCAATGGACCACAACATATAGAGCATCAGTTATTTGAACTTTTACTTTCTAATCAGGTAATGTAGCCACCACTCTCGTGAGTCAACAGTCAGAAGCCAGGACCATATATTACCCGGTAAAGCTGCAGAGAAGACTTGAGGCCTGTAAGGCTGGACCTGGGTGCAGTCAGGTGGTCAGTAGCGTCTGCCACGTTATACAGCCAGCAGATCAGCTCCTCCAGCTGACAGCAAAATGTCTGTGTAGACAAATAACAAGTGGTGTTACCCATGGAACCACTGTTTACATTTTCAAACGCTAAAAATACCTGGGGGATCCCAGAACACAGCCTGTGCACCTCTCCAGAGCATTCCCCGCCAAGGCGTTGTCTCCTGTCTCCTCCATGTCTGTCCCCACCCTGTGACTCCAGACCTCCGCCAGGGCAATACGAAGAGCTCACCTGGTTCTGTGCCCCACTCAGTCTGAGAAAGGCCAGCCCCGTATGTAGGGAGAGGTGCTCAGGTGAGGGCAGGGATGGGGACAGCCCAGAAGAGACCTGCCTGACACAGACCAGTTCCTGGGTCACCACTGCCACCAACTACAGAACTGCCCCGGACATAAAATACATGCCATGATCATGACTGACCTGACCCTATACCTGAAAACGACTGATTAAAACTGCTTGTCCCTGTTCTGCTCCCTCCTGCCCAGGGACCCAGGCCCCTAGACTCCTGCCACCCATTGACCAGGGGCAGCTGTTAGCCAAGCATTTCACTCCATGGTCTCTGTCAATCTTTCACCACAAAGGAGGGCACATGCTAACACCTGTCCTACCTGCTCCACAGTACAAATAAAATCGCCCACGGGACACCACGGGGCAGGTTAAAGCCCTCCTCGAGAGCTAGAAAACGTCTGTGATGTCGCTCCCGGGGACACAGCCCTCGGGCTGGCTGCCCTGCAGACACAGCACTGGGGCGCTCAACCGGGAGGCAGGCCATGGGCTCTCCGAGTGTGTGGACAGCCATGCTCCTGAACATCCTTGTGTCAGAGACTGTGCAAGGCCCTCAGCATGAATTCCTTCATTCACACGACATCCCAAAGAGGCAAAGCTCCACATTCTACAAACAAGCAAACTAGAAACAGAGCCAAAACTCACATCTGCCTGATGCCCACAACCCTATTCCACGAAGTATTAGCTCCATCTCCTGACAGTCTTAGGTGGTCCACAAGAGACGATGTGCAGCCAAGAAGTCCAGGAAATGGTGCATCTGCTACCCCCAACTCTGCAGTTACACCACTTTATCAAACTGAAGCTCTGAGAAGTCCTTCAGCCACGACGACACTTTTACTGAGCCCATGTGTCCTGAAGGCATCCGAGCACAGGTCCTTCCTGCGCAGAGTACCTCTTAATCCTCAAGGTCAAGTGCTCTGGGGAGCAGCCTGGGATGGTGGTTAGCATCTCAGGCTCCAGCCCTTGCTAAATGTGAAGGGGCAGGTTACCTAATCTCTCACTGATTTTTTCTCCAACTATGACATGAAAACGGCAGTAGAAAGTTGTGAGGATTAGACGGGGAAAGGTGCAGTACAGTGCCTGGCACTTAAGTGCTCAGCGTTACTAGGTTTTATTATGAGGTTAGTGGAGTGGGGGAAGAAAGGAAACGCCTCTGAAATGCTGAGTTTACCTTCACACACTGCATGAGCGACTCCTTTCCCTGCTCTCCTCCCTTCCTGGGCGGCTGCCCTTCAGCAGCTGGATCCAAGAATGCCCTCTGGTCCAACATCACCGGCAAGGAGACGCGTGTTCTCAGTGGTCCAGAGGAGACCCCCAGGGCCTGGCTGCTCAGCAGGCCGCCCTCCCTCGTACGGCTGAAGGAACGCAGCACACAGTGGTTCTGGTCCTCAGGGCTCCGGGACCCTCGGAGCGCAGCCCCAGAGGGAAGCTGGCTTTGGCTGGAGTCCGACGAGAGGGAAGCTGGCCCATCACTGTCTGACACGTCCAGGGAGCTCTGGCCCTCAGCAGCGTCCGGGGGCAGGGGCACCAAGCTGGGAAGGGAACCTAGATACGAGACCACGCTAGAAACCCGCGTCAGCCGAGAGGGCAGGGCCAGATACTCGTCGTCACTTCCCACCTCCTCCGATGCTTTCCATCCAGACTCCGCGCAGGCAAGGCGCCCGATGCCCTGGCCAGCCCCCTTCTCCCTTTCCAGCCTGGGGGAGGGCCACCTCCTGTCCCGTGTCTTCAGGTGGGGAGAGCCCAGCTCAACGTGCTTGCCCACAGGCGGCCGGTCCTTCTCGCCCCTCAGGGCTGGCTCTCTGCTCTCCCAAAGAGTGCCCCTACTGCCTGGGGCTCTGGGGGTAGATGCGAGGGGGCTACAAGATGCCAACCCTACGCTGCCCTGCCTCTGGGGTACTCCAGAGGGCCACCGCTTACAGCTCGGCTCTCTGGGCCCAGAGGATGGCAGGGCAGCGGCCTCTGCTGGGGGGCAACTGTGGGAGACATCAGTGGGTGATTTTAGGGTGCTTGCTGGGGAGACGGAGAAGCTATCCAGGTCTACGCCTGAGTCCTGCAGGATGGGGTCAGCCAGCACCCGGCTGTCAAGGTGCCTTGGGGGCTGAGGCCCGGGCCTGAGTGGGTAAGTATAGTCCAGCAGGTCTTCGTACTCTTTATTCGGGTTCCAGAGGGGGGAGTGGCGGTCAGGGGAGGGAGGCAGGGAATCGGGCAGCACACAGGCCCAGTACTCGGCCTGGAAGGAGAGGCGCCTCCTGCCCAGCCCGGAAGCATCACCCGCTGAGGACACTGGCTGGGGCGACCGCTGGAGCCGAGGCCCTGACCCCACCACCGAGGGGGTTGACGGCGGCACAACCAGCTCCAGGGAGGAGGAGACCTTGGCAAGGGAGCAACTCGGAGGCTCTGCCTTTTCCTGGTGACCCTGGAGACTGCTGCCTGGGGATGAGGCAGAGACGCTGCAGCTGGAAGACTGAGATGCAGGGGCCCCCGGGCTCACCGCGGACCTCCGCCTTGATGGGAATGGGAACCCTGAGACGTGAGACTGGGGGCTGAGGTCCAGCACCTGCGGCGACGCCACTGGGGACGGGTCATCTTCGGTATCAGCATCATGTCCTGAGCAAAGAGCGGTGGCTCTGGGAGCGGTGTGAGTCTGAGGTAGCTCCTCCGAGGCAGAAAGCCTGGTCTCCTCCATCTGCAGTGACAGAAGGGAAGGAAAAGGTGAAAATAAGCAAGCCAAATTTCTTTCCTCGAGGACAACTCAGGAGTTTTCTTTGGGGACCCAGATGACACTGAGGAAAGGTCTTGAATGGAAGAGCCTGCTACCTGGTGCAAGAATCAGACAGAGAAAGTGTGGGGCTGGTGGCCGGACACACAGCTTGCGCTAAGGAGCAGACTGTCCTCACCGAGCTGATCCTACCCCCAGTCCTTCCCAAAGTCCTTCCTCGGCAGATGCCTAGCGCGTGAGCAAGCAGTACACAAACAGCTCTGTGGGGCTGGAGCTGGAACACACCACCTAGCCCTGGGGAGGCAGAGCCTCCAGCATTCTGTCGCTGACAGGACACACAACCAAACCCGGCAGGTGAGCCGCCCACCAGGCCCCACCCGCTCAGCTCACACCCAGCAGTGACTCAACAGCGGCAAAATGAGTCATTCACCTCAGCCTTTTCACTTCGGATTTTTAATCTGCTCGATGAAGAGCCTGCCCCCAAGAGAAGCAGAATAGCACAGAGGTGAAGGGCATGGGCTTTGGAACCAGACAGACCTGAGGCCAACTCCTAGCTGCCAGTTTCCAGATGTACGACTTTGAGACTCACTTCTCTCACCTGTAAAATGGGGGTAGTGATAGGACCGCTTCCTCAGGACAGACACATGGATTAAACAAACTCAAGGGTCAAAAACACAGGGTGAGAGCTCAGCAAGCAGCGTTACAATAAGCACCAGACGTGCACTCAGGAAAGAGCCCACCTCTGTGTTTGCTCATGTGCTGCCTGCCCTCACTGCATCTGGCTCAAGCACCCGAGCCTCGCACTGCCCCTGGCCCCCAGGCAGGCGGGCCTAGCCTGCTTTCTCCCGGTCAGCTCAGGACCTCCTCACAAGATGGGGCTCCCGGGGGGGGCAGCACGTGGCAGCCAGTGCCACGAGGACACGGAAGAGATCACAGCCGTTCCCATCAAAGGCCTTGGCAAACAGAACACAACAGGATGTCAGAGCTGGGAGGGACAGGTCAGTCAGGTAACCGTCCCCACTATACTGATGGCCTGGAAGATCTGGTGATTTGCCTGAGGTCACAGAAACAGGCAGGACTCCCTGCTCCACGTGCCTCCCACTGGGCAAGGCTGCCCTGTAGTCAGAGAGCCCCCCCCTCCAAGTTCTCCTCGCCCAGACACTGCTGCCCACCACAGGGGCTCCAAGGTGCTGCCAGGTTCCCTGGGTGCCAAGGGGATACAGTCTCCGAGCCCTCAGGAGCCCACAGCCCTGAACCCTCCCTCCCCACACCTCCTCTGGGGCTCTGTAAAGCCTCCACATCACCACGTCAAGGCAGGACATGGCTCCCCTCATCAGGGCTCCCCGGCCCAGCCCTCTGGGCAGTAGGTCTTGGCCACAGCGTCCCTGATCCTCAAAAAGGCACCTGTCGCACTCCTGAGGAACAGGAGACGCTGTGGACAGAGCCCCCTGCTGGCCTCAAGGCCCAACTCTCCAGGTGAACCTGTAAAACAGAAATTATCACACCCAAGCTCCCCCACCTCTCCACCTTGTACGGGGGCTGGGAAAGCATGTAAGACGCTGAGACGGTGCTGCAAGGGACTCTCAGAAGACAGGATTAAGTAAAGCTACAGCCCCGCTTGCCTTAGTACCTACCTGGCTTCCCACAGAGTGCAGATCTCCAGTCCCCAGGCCAGCAGGAGGAAGCAGGCAACTGAGAGCAGGCTTAGACCCACCCGCTGCCGGCTCCCTGCTGGCCCTGTTGGCCTGTGGCTGGCAGGCTCCGGAGGGGCCAGGGGCGGCCCCACCACAGCAGGCAGGGGCAGGGAGCCCCTCGGCACCCCCGACAGGGGAGGCAGGCCCTCCCTCAGCTTCCAGGCGAGGCAGCTGCTCCCCATGCACAGGCCCTGCGGGGTCCAGCTCCTGCTCCCTGCAGCTCCACCTCCCACAGGATGGGGCCTTCATGTCCGTGGCTGCCTCGGCCTCTGCCTTTTCTTCTCCCAGGGCCATTGAGATGTCCCCAAATCTGGATTCTGCTGAAGCTTCAGCTCCTACAAAATGGGAAAGGGAGAGAAACTTTCTGTGACCAAGAAACCCTGTTTTCTTTTTTTTAAAGATGAAGACAAACATTTTGGGGGCCGAAAGAACAAATGATGGCTATTTCCTCAAAGAGAAACAGAGGTCTGGCTTTTCCTCAGCTCCAGACCCTTCCAAAGGGGACACAGGAGCACGCCATTTTGTCCTCTGCTGTTATGTGACTTGGAGCAGCCCCAGCAACAGGTACCCAGGAGGGTCAATGCAGGTCCAAATCAGAGCCAAGGTCTGGTCCTGCCTAAAGTCACCTTTCTGTCCCCGTCCCTTTGGCCTAGCCCCACTGGGTAACAGCCCTGGCCTGGGCCCTCCCTGTGCCAGCCTTGCAGCAGTTGTTGTCACAACAGCCCCAGCAGCAGGTGGCCCCAGCCTGGCTCTGACATCTCTACTCCGGGCTGTGGCTGAGCCCAGGGGCTCCCACAGTGCCCGCTCTGCCGGCGGAGGAGTGGCAGCCGCAGAAACCACACCCTGGACTGTGCAGCAGGTGGGCACTTCTCATTCCAAGGGCAGCCAGTGACCAGAGAGAGAGCAGCAACTCTCCTCCGGCTGACCTGCATTATGATTAATTGGTAACTGAGGGAAGCCGTGGAAATTCAGGTGGGTGACAACGGTAACGGTCACACTGCAGCATGCAGGTGACAATGAGAGAGGAGCACACCAGGCAGGCGGCGGGCAGAACCAGGGTGAGCACTCAGGGCGAGAGAAGGAACCATCTGGGAGCTGGATCTGAAAACAGAACGGTTCCAACAGGAGCTTCAGGAACCACAGAGGGAGACCCTCTCAGCCTGAGTGTGCACATGGCTGGGAGCCCTGGCTGGATGGGGCCGGGACAAACAGTGGGCAGGAAGAGAACTCCGGGGGGCTCTGGACAGGGAGGAAGGGCAAGCGCAAGCGCCCAGGATTTGGGTGACCGCCTGAAATGCACTGGGCCAACCTCAAAGCTAAAACCTGGCCAGAAATAGCCTTGTTTCCTCAGAGCCGAGAAGGCAGGTGATGGCAAGAGGAGGTGCTGGTGGCAGCAGGGAAGCCTGAGAAGGTGGAGGAGGCCATCGATGTTGGCTCCTCCTGCTCGGCCCTCACGCTGGGAAACAGCACTGTGCCCGCAAAACAAGAGTGTCCTGCCCTGCTCGCCTGGTGAGGCTCCAGACAATCAGAGGCGAGCCTAGAGCAGAACACGCGTCACATGCACTCTCACCAACTCGTCCCGGCCACCATGTGCGCAGGGACTTATCAGAATGACTGTCTTGAAGTGGTCATGTATGGTCCAAATATAAAACACACTATGCATGTAAGTCTGCTTCCAACCTTGTCCCCAGTGCACGCGGGGCATGAGGACAACGCCTGTGCACACTGCACGCCGAATGTCAGCCAGTGTCATGGGCGGCGGGCAGAATCAGTGCAACAAGTCACCTTACGAGGAGCAAAGGAGTCCAACAGAGGAGGAAAAAGCTGCCAATTTTTTATATAAACCAAGGAAAACATTTACCACTAGATATTCCCACAAAAACAGGTAAACAACCTAATGTTGTATGTGTTTCTGATCTCTTGATGTATATGAGACAAACACAAAAATCGATTTCATCCTTCCCCCTTTTTACATGAAGTAGCAAACCACAGGACACGCTGTTCAGAAACTTGCTTTTCTCTTTTTTTTTTAAATGAAATATCTTCGAGATCTTTCCTTAGCAATACACAGACAACGCTCTCTCTTTTCTCACCACTGCCCAGCGCTGTACTCCACCGTAAGGATGCACGCTAGCTTATTCCACTGGTCCCCTACTGGCAGATATTTACGTTATTTCCAACCTTTTGCTACTGCAAAAAATGCTGTGATGAACAAGCACGTACACACAACACTGCTCAAGTACCAGCACACCCACAGCATCAAGAATCAGAAGGAGAACTGCTGAGGTGAAGGGGACCCGCACGTGTACTTCTGGCATGTGTTCCGGGTGGCATTAATTTACACTCCCACTGGTGGCCTGAGAGAGTGCCAGTTTCCCATGGGAGGCAGGTCCTCCTGTCCTCATTTTCACAAAGGGGGAAACGTCTCAGAGAGTGTCAAATCCAGGCCTGTGTGACTCCAGAACCCAAGCTCTTTATGAACCAACTGGGGAACAAGTTACAAAACAGACACATGAAGTAGAAGAAGGGAGAGGCTGATACAGGGACAGAGATGAGTGGTGACCAAGTCCTGCTGAGAACCATTTTCCTGGAGCCATACCCTCACCTACTGGCTATTTAAGAAACTGCACGTGAAAATGATTACTGGCAAACTGTGTTTATATGAATAAGCTGAGCCCACAAGCTGGAAAAATTAGGTGAAGGCTGAACCTAGCCTGCAGCCCCCGATTTCTACTTCTTACTTCATCTCTAGAGTTGGGCCATGATGAGTGACTAGTCCCCTGAAGCATGTGATCATAAGACAGGGGACTGGAATAAGATGATGCTTGGGCAAAACAGGGTGCAGATAAATGATCTCTGTTTTAATGATCTATTTTTGATCTGTCTTGTCTGGATCTCATTATTCAAAAAAAAAAGAGGTATCCATTCATTCTGGTGGTGAGTGATGAGATAGAATTATAAGGTATTCAGGAGACACCTCTAAGTAACTTTCAAGTATACATACAAACCTGAACTAGGTTAACAGTGCCGCCAGAGGCCCTTCAGCAACCAGGAAAGAAGGTCTGAAATTCAGCGATTTTGATGGAAATGGTACTTCTGAAAAGACAGATTATAGGTGGTTATTTTCTCAGTCTGGATATGCAGTCCCTTTACAATCTTACTTATTAATCTGCCTAACAAATCATGCTGGGAACTTCCCTGGTGGTCCAGTGGTTAAGAAACCCCCTTCCAATGCAGGGGACACAGGTTTGATCCCTAGTCAGGGAACTAAGATCCCATGTGCCATGGGGCAACTAAGCCCACACATCACAACTACTGAGCCCATGCACCACAACTAAAGAGAAGCCAACGCACCGTAACAACCCACGTGCTGCAACTAAGATCCGACGTAGACAAAAATAAATATTTTAAAAACCCCAAAAAACAAATCATGCTATATTTTCCCTGTGCCACACAAGTTTTCTTTAATGAGAATTCAGACAGATTCATGTGAAAGAAAAAAAGTCCATGAGTGTTCATTCCCAATTCTATGTAAAGTACTACAGAATGCAACAAAAAGGAGACACCAACTGTAATAGAGATAATCAGGGAAAACTCCCTGAAGTAACGACTGCTGAAGACATCAATTATGTCGAAGAAAACATCAGCCTAGCAAATGTGTAAGCTTTGGTTTTCTAGGGCTCAACTCCATCTGCATCTGTCAGGTGGGCACCTGTAATAATGCATGGAATTCCAGCCTTCATCTCCACAGACTCTAGATGTTACACACCATCATTCCTTCTAGCCCTCTGAGGGTGAGGCTGGAGATGGGGATTCTGCTTGAACCCTTCCAGTGAGAGACCGCTTACTCCTTTCCAAAACACCCAAGGGAATGCTCAGATGAAAACAACCTGCTATGTTGTCAGTAGCTTCAAACAACCTGCTACTCAGTGGGTCCTCTGTGCTCTCTAATCACACATTTTACAGTGTTTCTGGAAGCTAGCTAGCAGCTCCTTGGTGGGCAGAGGCCTCAGTCAGCTTCCTTCCTAACAGGGAAGCAACAGGAGGTTGGACACAGTGACTGTAGAGCTCTGAGCGCAGAAAATGAACAATGAATTCAAGCCTCCCATATGAGAAAGGTCTGCACATACCAGTTCAGCCCTGTGCTTGGCCAAACCAAGAAAGAACACACATAAGCTTCAGGATGTCCTAGGGACCACCTGGAGTTTGGTATTAAAATTCTCCATTAGTTTCCAGGACCTGCAGAGGCCGTATGACCTACCAGATATAATTAGGAGTGATGTAGGCTTGGCTAACTCTCGCCCTACAGTAAAAGTACAGGGTCACACTAACTGGGTAAGCCTGGACTCCTGACCCTTCCTGGTATCTGCTGCACCACCCTCGTGCAGGCCTGTTGCAGCTGCCAGGACCTCCTCCCACTTGTTCCTGTCCAGGATAAAGAACAGAGGACTGTGAAGTGTGTGTGTTGGGGGGGGGGGGGGGGGGAGGGCACGTGGAAGAGGTAATGTCCCTCTCTTAACTAAACCATTCAAATGTACAAATGATCAACGTATGAAGCAATCCTCCTCTGATCAAAAAGACTTTCCCCAGGATTCTTTAAATCGCAAGCTCCCCTTCCAAACAATCTGATTTTTACCAACTCGGCTCAGGAAGCTGGGTTCTGGTCAGGACCCCTCTCTGTACACAAGCACACAGACAGCACCTGTACCAGCCACGGAAGCCAGGTGCTGCCTGACAGAGCCAGCCCTACCAGTTCAGGGACCAAAGCCTTGGAGCTCCTTGCTGTTTCTGCAGGAGGCCACAGGTTCAAGTGGTCAATGCCAGGCACATAACGTGGCAGAATCTGGCCAGAGGAGCACACAGAGAGGCTCTCAGTGCTGCTTTTTCTCTGGGAACAAGAAGCTGCCCACACGGAAAGGGGGCCAGTGGGAAGGACCCAAAACTGTCAGGTTGCTGGAAGGCTTCTGGGGGAACTAGATGGATGGCAGAAAGGAGCTCAAAGGCAAAAGCCAGTCCAGGCGTGGGAGACAGCATGAAAGCAGGTAAAGACATATGTGGGGGAGGCCAACAAAACGGGCAGTCACAAGAGGCCCAGGCCCGCCTCAGAGTGGGGTGGGTGCCAGGGATGCTGTGGCAGGAGATTTGAGACTGGGAGGCCGATGGCTAAGAGCCACTGCCGTTTCACCTGCTCCTTCCTTGACTGTACAAGCCCTGCAGACCCTTAGTCCTCCACACCAGCCCTGTCTTTCCCTGAGGGGCAGGTCACCCTGAGTGCTCTGGCCCCCTCCTTTGCAACTGAAAGCAAGTAAAAAGGGAGAGCAGGCTCAAAGCTATGAAGGGGTAAATGTGCCTCCCACAGCTTGGCAACAGGTCGACACCACCTTCAGGATCCTTGGCCCCGGCAGCCCTTTTCCTTCCCACCCCTTAGGGCAGCTTCCTTACCTTTTGCTTAGCGTCAGAGCCCTCCAGGGCCCTAGGAGGTGCAGTGGGTCTCTCTAACCAAAGTGGCAGGAAGGTTGCCACCAGGCTACTCTCCCCTCCTTTCACACTCTCCCTCAACAGCTGGCTGACTGACTGGGGCCACAGAGAACCTCACAGCAAGGCGTTTTCTAACTTGTCATGAGATGTCTTTGGATGCCTTTGAAGAGATGCAACTGCCACATCTACAAGGATCTTAACTGAGCTTCCAGCCACCCCTCCCCTCCACCCCAAGCTCTCGGGCCTCCTCAGCAGTCAGGAGATTGTTGCCATCCAACAAAGCTCAAAGTATAAGGATGATGGGCACTGAACATGTCATTCAACTGGACACTCTGTTCCCACCAAAAAGCAAGGCCAAAAAACAGCCGCCCCGTTTTTAACAAAAATCATATCTACTGTCTGAAGAAGCTGGCCCTGGACCACTGGATGCAGTTCCACAAGCCATTGCTTTTGCTGTACTGACAGTTTTCTGTTGAGACTGTCGGGCTACATCGTATGAAGATTGATAAGAATCTTACTGAGTTTCTGGAGATGCTCTTAAGAACACTTCTCTTTGGAGGAGAATTCTCAGGTCTCAGTAATAGAAACAGCTGCTTCACTGAGCAGCCAGTTTGTTTTTACTTTATATAGGTACTGGCAAAAATGATTCTAAAAAACTTCTCCTCTCCGCTCTTGCTGCTTGTAAGCTCGGAACCGAATCAGCAGTCCCACCCAAGGAAAATGTACAGCACAGAGCGGCACTCACCTTGTGTACTTACCTTTGACTTCTCTTAATTTTCTTTTACCCTATCTGCCTCAGTCACTGTTATTTAAAATACTGTTACACTGAAACTATTCTGGAAAGATACTTCAAATCATTTTTGGAACAAAACAGAGGAACTGTTAAAAACAGGAGGGGGAGGCAGGGGGAGCTCCTAAACCCAAGACTTCATCCCAATAAAGAAAATAAAGCCTGTTTACGAGTACACCTAAAAAGCAAATGTAGATACCTATGTTAGTACCTTTCCACTCAAAGCGTTGTCCACGGAAGAGCAGCATCTACATCATCTCAGAGCTTGCTGGGAATGCAGATTCTCAGGCACCGCTCCAGAGCTCTGGGATCAGAATCTACAGTTTAGCGAGCTCCCCAGGTGTTTGGCAAGTACAGTAATGTTTCAGAACCACCAGGTTAGTCCGCCTGTTTCAGCACCCTGAAAGGGAACCAGAATGGCTCTACAACCATTCTACAAGTGCCTACTTATGCAAGGCATACAAAAGAAGGAAATTTAAGGAAGAAAACCTTAAGGTCTTTCCAACAGGACATTAGAAAAAGCTCACACCTTGTGGCAGGTTTTTTATGGCTAATTATAGAAGGTCACAACTGGAAGGGCATCTTCAGAAAGAACAGTATTCCCTAGAAAGGATTCAAGATTCATGTGGCTACACGAAAAGCAGAATGAGAGACCGGAATTCTCCTGAGAGAGTTAAAAGTGAGAAGAGGTATGGTCTTTGTTTTGGAGACTCCAAATAATTTAAGAGAAACTGACATGCCAAGGGGACCTACAGCTGGAAGGAAATGGACAATTTAGCCTGTTTCCTGTGACCAGAAAGTGGTACAGGAAAACCTGGAAGTGAGGCAACATCCCCCTAGTGAGGCAACACCACCTCTAGTGGGTGTATCTGCCACCTCAAGCTCTGGCAAATAGATATAGAGCTAACAGAAGACTTCTTCCACTGTTCACAATGTTTGGGAACAACTTTAAAGATAGGAGACAGTTTTTTCATGAGAACAGATTTAAGTTAAAAAGAGAGAAGCCACTTCAAGTCCACCTCCATCTGAACCAACTTTTTCTGTCAGCCACATCAGCCCCCATCTCCTCTGCTTTCACATGACCATTCTGAGTAACAGACCATATGAAGAGTGCGTGAAATACTACTGTAATACTTGGCCTAGCTGTTATCTGGCACTCTACCAATTTCCAGTGGGTGGTGGTCCTCTAAATGCATAAACAAGTAGTCTTCCATGCAATACCTTTACAGTGGGGGGAAAAATCTGTAATGGTTTAAGGGATTTTTAAAATCAAGGAACAGATAAGGACCAACAGGCAGACAGAACCTGAAGGCTCAAATGCTATACAGATATTTAGTATTAGTGAATCTGCTCAAGTATGTTTATTTTTATCCTAACAACTGCTAACAGCTACCGAACATTTTCTTTGTGCCAGGAACTATGCTAAGCACTTTATGTCAATATTTTATATAATCCTCAGAAATAATGGAGTAGGTCTACTGCCACTCCCATTTTACAGAGCAAATTGAGCCCTGCAGAAATTCAATAACTTGTCCAGAGTTAGTAACATGGCAGAGCTAAAGTCTGATTTGAGTTAAGAGCCAGAGCTCAACTGCCTCCCTCACCTGTAAGAATAACTGGCCCAACAAGTTAAAGGAATTAAAGTTTTTATTTTGTCAACTTGTGGCTACACCATTGATTTTCTGTGTTCTTTCTGGCTTCCTTCCATCACTGAGCGCCTTCTATGTTCCAAGCGTCGTGCTGGGGGCTAAGGAAACCACAATACAGTGTGATGCATAAAATCAGAGGCTACGGAAGGCAGTCCAAAGGAGGGAGTGATTATTAGTAGTGAGGTGAGGGAAGAGCATTAAAAAGTTTTCCAGAAGAGGTGAAAACTGAATTATTTGCTCTTTTCTGTACTGGGTGGCCCAGAACTGATTAACCCAGGTGGTGGAAGGAACAAGGATGAGCAGGGGTGACCTCTACCTCTCTTAACCAAACCCTGTACCGTTGACTTCTTGACCAAACACATTTTGTCATGCATTTTTAACATCCTTCACGCCCTAGGTCTAGGAACCTAAGGGTATTTATGAATGCCATTTATCTTCATGCCCACCTTCTCACACCCACTGCAATGAACTCTCAGTGACGTCCCAATTTGCTCTGGCACTGGCAGATTTCCGCTCATTTTTATTACAAACAATACACCGAACCCGACCTAATCATTATAAAGGGCCTGAAACAGGCTTCGGACTTGTGCCCCTGGGCTAAGAGCCGCTCCAGTGATGACAATTGGAAAGGGTGGCCCTTTCAGGCAAAAAAAAAAAAAGTGAGACATATTGCTTTTTCCCTCGGCAGCGGGGCTGCTGCATTCAAGGCGACCAGAAGGCACCGTTCGTCTCCATCTTAACAGAGGGAATGACCCTGAGCGGGTGAGAGAGGGTCCCCGCGGCAGCGGATCCGGGAGCAGCGCGGGCCCCCGACTCCCGGGGCACCTGGGCCTGGCGAGCGCGCGGGGTAAACAAGACACGCCCGGGGCAAGGCCCCGAGGGAAAGGGAGTCCCCAGCAGCCGGGGCAGCCCCGCGGTGCAGCTGCTCCAACCCGAGGATGCGCGGACACGCGCGCTCCCGCGGCCCGGCCTCGCGGCGCTCAGCCTCTACCAACGCCGGCCTCCCACCTCCGCGCCTCGCCTCCCCGCCGCTCACCTCACCCGCCGTTTCGCCTGCAAAATGGAGGCCCGGGCACCAGGCGCCCCCGCCCCCGCGAAGCCTCTGCGCCCTTCCAGGCGCGAGACGCGAGGCCCGGCCGCCCGCCCGGCCCGCCCCCGCAGACCGCAAGGCAGAGGGGGCCGGGCAGCAGCCCCCGGCGCCGCGGACCCCCGAGCCTCGCACCCGTGCGCTGGCCGCTACGTACCGCGCCTCGAACCCTTCGGACTCCTGGACCGGGCCGGCGGCTAAGGAAGCCGCGTGCGGCGGCCCCGAGGTGGGGGTCCCGGGTGGACACCGCGGCCCTCCCGCCGGAGCCCTGAACGCCTGAGGCGGGACCGAGCGCCGGCCACGCCCTTCGGCCCCGCCCTTCCATCGCGCGGAGGACGCCTTCGGAAAGGCGCGACCAATCCCCGCCCTCAGTCCGGAGGCTCGACCAATGCACGACCCGCTCCTGCAAGAAGAGCCCACCCCTGGCACCGTCTTGGCCTATGGGGGCCCGGACCTTCTTCGGTCGGCAGTCCTCTCTCGCCTTCCGCGCTCGCGGCTCCCTTTGCGCGTTCGCGACGAATGGGGTCGCGAGAGGGCGTGTAGTCCCGGGCAGCGAGGAGGGGTGGGTTCCCTGGGCCCCTTTCTTCTTGCTAGTGGGCCGCAGCGTTCGTTCGTTGGTTTTGCGCGGAGCGATGGGCAGTGTTCCTGGCGCGCAGCTGCCGGGGAGGCGGACCCGCAGTCTTTGTACGTCTGTTTACGTTCGCATCTAAACAACCAGGCGTGTGACCGAGGCCTGAACAGGTGCCACGGGGCACGAGCACCGGAGGAGGGCGTGCTCCCCAGGCCGGGTGGTTGGAGTCAGCTTTAGAGGGCAGGTGGGACTTAGGCAGGCTTGGAAAGGGTGGGAGGGGTGTGGTTAAATGAGCCAGGAGCTGCTTAGCGACTCTTGGAGCAGCCTGGTCCTCTGGGAAATCGGTGATGGAAGTTGAGGGGAAGTGGGATCCAGCTCTTGGGAGGCCGTGATGCACATCCCCTTCCACCACCTCCTTCTCCCCTCTGCTCCCGCCAGCATGAGGCCTGCGAGCCAAATGGCACAGCTCTTTAGCTTGTAGCGCTCAGGGGAATCGCACCATGCTGGGAGGGGAAAGGATCCCATGGTAACCAGTGTCACACCGTTCCTGCGTTCTGATGCTTTTGCCCAGCAGCACTTTCAGCCATCTGGCATACATTGAATGCCTCACCACTTCATCAGACAGGCCTGTGAATGTCTGAACCCCAGCTGTGGGCAACTTGAATTCCAGAGTGCAGATTCTTTACCATGGAGCTTTTGGATCTCAGACAGTTTAGGAGATACAGACTTAAGTTTTCCAGAACCTGTCATGATAGCTGGAGGTTTTGTGTAATCCAAGAGCTGCAGACTTTGACAGCAAGAGCAGAAACTAGTCCAAAGATGTTTTTATTTGGGCAGCACATTGATTTTATTTGCTTTTGTTTTTTAAATGAGAATTTAAATCCCACAAACACCACTGCTGTATTAAGTAACAGCCAGCCTCTTCACACATTTATTACCTGCCTGACATTGGAATATGTTTATGTTTGTGACCCCTGATCTCTGAATACCCAGAAGACTTCTGGGGGTGTCACCTAATTCCACTGGTTGAGACTTGGGTCTTTCCCAGCCAAGACAACCAGCTGGACAAAGAATGGGGCCAAGTCCAAATGAGTAACCAGGTCAAGCATAGAACCAGGGCACCAATTCCAAGTGAAGGGTACTTGAAAACAAAATCAAGGCCAAATGAATAAACTCTCAAAAAGCCAAGGAAGTTATGGGTGGTGGAATTTGAGTAAGCAGACTATGAGCAGAAAAGTAATTCTGAAGTTAGGAAAAAAAAAAAAAAAAAAACCCAAAACCAACACAGTACACCTCTGCATGTCCGGTCCCAGATCAAATCCCTCCCTGGTCTCCTCAACCAGATGTGCACTCTCCCTCCTTTGAACTCTGCAGCACTCTGTGTGTACCTTGCCCATAGCCTTTATAATTTTCTACCCTGTATGGTTTCCTTGTCTGTAAGAGGGCATAGGATGGGTGACTCCTGGGGTTCCTTTCAGCTATGACATTCTATACTTTTCTGTTGTGAGCATCTTTTGCTTTTGCCTGACAAGAAATCTTTCCTTTGAGGAATTGCCTGAAATCCCCTGAAAAGATTATTCTTTAGGGGGCATCACATTTCTCTGGACCCCCAAGGCAGGAAGGATGGAGAGCAAGGAGGCATGGAGCCCAGGCCTGGCCAACTATAGTCTCTTTTGTCTTCTCCACAAAGATGTGACCCAACCTGAGATGGTCTGAATCCTTGCCTGGAATTTTAAAGAATGAGGCTGGGAGAGAGTTTGTTTCTTTCCTATGGTGTCTCTAAGCTTAAGCAAAGTAAACTTAGAGCTGTGTGTGGTTATATTCCTTACATCAGA
Source organism: Hippopotamus amphibius kiboko (assembly GCF_030028045.1). NCBI lineage: Eukaryota > Metazoa > Chordata > Mammalia > Artiodactyla > Hippopotamidae > Hippopotamus > Hippopotamus amphibius. The sequence continues at coordinate 94,382,699 of NC_080192.1, forward strand.
AGAGCTAGGGGACCAGGTCTGGAAATGGTAGAAATCCAGGAAGGTCAGGCAGCAAGATACTCAGCAAAAGCCACGCTGCTCCAGCTGCTCTGGTTAGGGTGTATGCCCACACTTTTAGTGCCGCCGTGAATTGTTTTTCAACTCTTCTTTGATGTTAGTTATTCACTCAAGATTCAAGTTTTGGACAGGACCATTGACTTGTCTAACTGTAGGTCATGTTCCTGTGTTCTAACTGCCAACAGGCAAGAAGAGTTCTGGTTTCTACTGTGGCTTGTACTGGACCAGTTGGCTTCTAGGAGGCCCAGCCTCCTTCCAAGACTCAGAGTAGGGGAGCTCCCTCCAAATTAAAAGGATATTCAGGTGCTGGTAGCCAAAAGGACCTCCACTATATTCCATTTCTTAGGCTGTGCAATGCAACCATCTCTCCTATAACAACAAAAATGCACTCATGCCCTCCCCAATGGAGAACAGTTCAAAGTCTCACAGTTCTTGTATCTGGCCCCTAATCCAAGTCTGCAGGTGATGGTGCATTTGAGACAGGCTGGGACCTGGGACTTGGGACCCTTTACTGCAGAATGCAAAGAAACCATAAGGGACTAAAAATAACTGTATGAGCAGTTGGGGCAAATTATGAACAACAAGGTACAAAAAGGCCAAAACTCAACTGTCACCTCTGAGGTGCCAGGGGCAAAAGCAGGGAAAAGCAGGGTTCTATGCATGATCCCTGCACATAGCACCACCGGGGGGTGGGGGGCAGACCACTTAAGTCACCCCTCTGGCCCCCACTGATCCACCCCTACCTTCACCCCATTTAAGGAACCAAATGGAGTGAGGAAGGGAAATGTTTACTTGTTTTGCTCCCTCATGCTACAGCAGGAGTCCCAATAAAGCCTGGCCTGAACTCCTCATCTGTCCTCTTATCAATTTCTATTAATTAAAGAGTCCAAGAACCCAGGTTGGTAACACATTCTTCTTCTAAGTTTTCATTATCATCCTATCTCAATGTTGTAATATATAGACTAAATTTTGGAGTTAACTATCACTGATAAACTTTAAATACAATAATGAAGAGAAGGAAAATGAAAAATTAAAAAAAAAATAGGGAGCAACTACCACACAGCACTCAACATGAATTAAATATCATTTGGTAAGCAACTGCAGCTAAAAAGAACATAAAAAATTATATACTGAAAAGCTCAAAATAGAAATGGAGACAAAACGGAAAGCTGAGAAATGAGGACTGACTGATTCAGAAAAGAAAAAGAAGAAAAAATAATAATCTTGAGATATGAAAACTAAATTATATGGTGTCTAAGGGAAAATGGGTTAGACTAAGAATTCAATAAGGAACATTGAGAAAAAAATTAACACAGTCAGGAGAACCAAAAATAAATTTGGAAAAGAAGTAAACAATCAGAGAAAAAGTGAGAAACAGAATATAGACAAAGAAGAGCCAACATATGTATCATCAGAGTCCCCAAAGAAGAAAAAAAAACCCATGAAATGATAATACAAGACAATTTTCTGGAAATAAAATAAGACATGAATTCCTCAAAGGGACCAAAGGTATCTGGGGAAAAGTGGACTCAATATCATTAGCTCCAGGGAAATGCAAACCAAAATCACAATGAAATATCACTTCACATCCACTAGGTTAGCTATAGTAGAAAAGACAGGTAACAACAAGTGTTGGTGAGGATGTGAACAAATTGGAACTCTCATACATTGCTAGTAGAAATGTAAAATGGTGCAGCCAGTTTGGAAAACAGTCTGGCAGTTCCTCAAAAGGTTAAACATAGATTTACCATATGACCCACTCTTAGGTATATACTCAAGAGAGCTTGCAATATATTCACATAAACACTTGTACATGGATGTTCATAGCAGCATTATCCATAATAGTCAAAAAGTGGAAAGAACTCAAATGTCCATCAACTGATGAGTGGATAAATAAAATGTGGTATGTCCATAAAATGGAATGTTATCTGGCAATAAAAAGAATGAAGTACTGTTGTATGCGACACAACATGGATGAACATTGAAAACATAGGTGGAAGAAGCCAGTCACAAAAAAACACGTATTATATGATTCTGTTCATATGACATGTTCAGAGCAGGCAAATCTATAGAGGCAGAGAATAGATTAATAGTTGCCTAGAGCTAAAGAAATTGGGGGGAATGAGAAGTGACCACTAATGGCTAACAAGCTTCTTTGTGGAGTGGTGAAATATTCTAAAAGTGATCGTGGTGATGACTGCACAACTCCGTGAATAAACTAAAAACCATGGAAGTGTACATTGTAAATGGGTAAGCTGTATGGTAGGTGAATTATAGCTCAGTAAAGCTTAAAAAAATGGATACAGGAGTCATCCTCAAAGAGTTTGTCATTGGCCAAATTTGGGACAATTTGCACACTAGAAAGAATAATGTTAATCAATTATAATAATTTTAAAAATGAGTCCATTGTAATTCTCAAACAAACAAAACAAGAAAATGGGGAAGAAAAAGAAAAGTTCATCTTTACAGAGTGGTAAATATACAAGGAATAAGAAAATAGACAATCACCATCTGCAACCCCAAATGTAATAATTAACCAAGTCAAGGACTATTAGTAAATGCTAAAACTATTGGGAGAAAGGTTGTTGAGAAACAGGATATTCACACAGACTCCAAGCATCATCCCATGGATTACTTACTAATTACAAGAGGAAAGTTATGCAGTCATAAAGGGTAAATCGAGCTGTCATCATCATAACCAAGTGATCAAAATTACTAATAATGGGACTACCAAATGTGTGTCTCCGAAGAAGTATTTTTTCCAGAAATATTTAACCTAACTTCCCACTTACAGGAAATATAGTGGATACTCGGACAAGTTTAATACCACCATAAGGAAATAACTGTCTCCAGAATATGGGACTTTCTACAGAACAATTGGCCTAGACGCTCCAGAAATGTCAAAGATATGAAAAAATGGAAACAGATGGCATTGGAATGCACTGTTCTAAATTAAAAGAGATTAAATAGATAAAACAATATGGGAGCCTCAAATGGATACTGGAGCAGAAAGTAAAAAGAGCTATAAAAGATTTTGGGGGGAAGAGTTGGGGAGAGTTGAATTTGGGCTATTAGATGATATGATAGAACTATTATTAAATTTGGGGGAGTGATATAGCACTATTATTAACACTGTAGATATATATGAAAGTATCCTCCTTAGCAGACACATGCCGAAGTAATTAGAGGTGAAATGTCTTAATGTCGATAACTTATTTTTGGTTAACAAAAAAAGTCTATGTATGTACCTATATCTATATAAAGATAGTAAATTTAATAATCAATGAATCCGTGGTTGGTAGCCTTTAAGATGGTATGCAATGAACCCTATCCTTCCCCCTTCACCCTTGTGTAATCTCTTTCCTTGAGTATGAGCTAGATTTAGTGATTGGCTTCTGCTTGTGGCAGAAATGACAGGATGTCACTTCCGTGATTGGGTCACAAAAAGACTGCGGCTTCTGTCTTGGACTTTCTCCCTCCCTCACTGACTTGGATGGAAGCTAGCTAGCATGCTATGAACCAGTGGTCCCTAACCTTTTTTGGCACCAGGGACCAGTTTCGTGGAAGACAATTTTTCCATGAATGGGGGTGAGGTGGGGGCGGGGGGATGGTTCAGGCAGTAATGCAAGCGATGGGGAGCAGCGGATGAAGCTTTGCTTGACCGCCGCCTCTCCACTCACCTCCCGTTGTGGCCTGTTTCCTAACAGGCCGTGGACCGAGAGTGGTTCACGGCCCGGAGGTTGGGGGACCCCTGCTGTGAACCACACCATGGAGAAGTCCCTGTGATGAGGAACTTTGGGAGGCCTCCAGCCAACAGCCAGTGAGGACCTGTGAGACCCTCAGTCCAACAGCCTGTGAGGAACAGAATCCTGCCAGCAAGCACACGAGTGAGCTTGAATGCAATCCTTCCCCAGACCAGCCTTCACGTGAGTCTGAAGACCATGGTTTCAGGCTCATGAGAGACCCTGAGCCGGAGACTCCCAGCTAAGCAGTGCCTGGGGCCCTGACCCACAGAAACTGTGACATGATAAATATTTGTTCCTTTAAGAAGCTGTTTTGGAGTAATTTGTTTCACAGCGATAGAGAGCTAATTCACTACATAAAGGATCTATCCATTGCGCTCTTTCAATATTTCTGTGCATTTGCGGTTTTTCTCACCGCAGGGACAGTTTGGCCTGCACACGGCTGTTGGCACCATGGCGCTGCATATTGAATGCTGCCACTGCTGACATTTGATGCTGTGGCAGTAAATTATTTCTCAGCTGATTCACTAGCAGGATTGTCCTGTGCCCAAGCTCCAGCTTTCAGGTGTGGGGCCAGAAACTACCTGGCTTTCTCAGCTTCCACAGTGGAAACTGTGTTCCTGCCTTCTGCCAGGACTCATACAATGGGGGGGTTCCTCTCAAATAGGGACGTTATTCAGATGCTGGCTAGGCGAAAAAATAATAATGGGGGGGAGGAAGAAAAGGGGAAAAGGAAGAAAAGCAAAGGAGAAAGGAGGGGAAAAAGAAGATGGGTAGGGAGGGAGGAGAGAGAGAAGAGAATAGAAAACATCTCCTATACTTTCTTCTGCTCCCCAACTGTCTGGAAAGCTTACCTGCTGTAGGGGAGAATGAGATCCACGGAGAGTTAAGATGACAATTTAAATTCTTTGGTACTCATTGTAGACAAAGAATGTCGCCTGCCATTTCAGTAGACAAAGGATGTGGAGGCTATCAAGCCATCAGCTACCAGCTGTCCCTGTAGGTGTACCCTTAGGGGAATTCAGGATGGATAAAAACAGGTTGCCTGCCACCAAGCCATCAGCCTCTGCAGCCACCTCCAACAATGCACCCTGAGGGGATTCAGGATGGAGAAAAACAGGATACTAGCCCTAGGTAGTTAAGGTGCATATCAAAGGAATAACTTCAATAAGGCCGACTCTTGCATCTTCACATACTTAGAAAAGGGCTAAATCCAGTAACTCAAGAAGTCTGGTTTTCTTTAATTAGCAGTAATCTTTTGATGTTCTGACTACCTGGGGTTTTGTTTGTTTGTTTGTTTTGCAGAAACTTCTGTATACCCTGGCTCTTCCCTTATCTCTCCAGAGTAGTCCCTCAGAGCTATCTGAGAGGTTGTATCCCAGGCTCAACTCCTCAGGAAGTCCACTGAATAAAACATAATTCTTAACTTTTGGATTGTGTGTTTTTTTTTCAGTCAGCATCATTACGGTAGCTCGACTACTGCCTATCTTCATCTCTACTTTTACTCTCCTGCCAGAGTTAAGCTCATCTGTCTGTGTCTCTTTAAAGCCCCCCAGAGAGATAATCTGACTGCTTGGCTGGTATCACTACCTAATAGAAGGTGTTCTTGCTGCTCAGTGCTTTCACGTGACGCTACTTCAGCAGCACTAGATTGGCTACTAGCATACAATGCCCGTGGGACAGACATCCCTTGTGGGCTGAAAACAAAAAAAGCACAATGTAAGGTGTGAATTAAGTTTTATTTGGGGCAAAATGAGGACGATAGTCCAGGAAACAGCCTCTCAGATAGCTGTGAGGAATTGCTCTGAAGGTCAGTATGCATGTGATTTTAGTGACGGCGTTACCTGCACTCAAGCACACATTTTGGCAGAAGGTTGCTGCTAGTCGTGAGGAGCAGATGGTCTCTGTTAATGATTTTAGTGCTTTTCGAGATATGATGAGATGTAAGAAATTGGGCTCGTAAAATCTCCTCCTGAAAATATCTAACTATCTGAGGGTCTGTTCTGTCAGTGTTTCCCAGAGCACAGAGCACCTCATTCCTGATCTCCGCCCTGAACTCCCTTCAGGGTGTGCCGAAGGTCAGAGACTGAGGTGGCCAGTGACTTCTTTCTCACACAACCAGACGGCGAGTGACAATTTTTTTTTCTTTAAGAACTTTTATTGAGATACAATGGGCATACAATAAACTGCATATATTTAGTGTACAATTTGATATTTTTTTTCTTATTAGTAATGTATATATGGCAATCCCAATCTCCCAATTCATTCCCCCCAACCCCCCCCCCGCCCCACTTTCCCCACTTGGTGTCCATATGTTTGTTCTCTGCATCTGTGTCTTTATTTCTGCCTTGCAAACCGGTTGATTTGTACCATTTTTCTATATTTTGCATATATGTGTTAATATATGATATTTGTTTTTCTCTTTCTGACTCACGGCGAGTGACAATTTTTACTGGGCACCCTCCAGTCCATTCATTTGCCTCTGAAGTGGTACCAGACACTTTCCAGAAGAACCCCTGAACAGGAGGCTTCAGCAGGCATCTTGAGGCTTCTGGAAGGGCATAGTGTCCGGGAAGGAACTTTGCTTGGCCTATACACTCCATCTCGCTGACAGAAATAAGATATGCACAGAGAAAGCTGAGTTGGGGTAAAGGTTGACTTTGGACATAAAGTGAAAGTGAGATGTCTAGGTGGTGCTGATTTGTGGCCACTTGGAGAGACATGGAGCTGAAGTTGAGAAGTCAGGGCTGGAGGTGAAGATGAGATCGCTGGTCATATAGACATGTCAAAATTAATAAGCAGAAACCTCAATTAAATAGAGTTTGGAGACCAGAGTGGAGAGCTCTCATGCCCTTCAACCATATGAAGAAGAAAGACTCCTCTTCTTTCCTGGCAAGGAAAAGCCATGGACTCTGTTTAATGTAGTCCTTCCCACTTCCTTCCCCCCCCCCCCCCCCCCCCCATAAAAGTGTTCTCCTTCCCTTGCCTTGCACAGGGAACTTGCACAGCAGTTGCAGACCCTGACTTGAAAATTTTGGCTGATCCCAAATAAACCCATCTTTGCTGGAGAAGTATCTGGCAATCTATTTGTTTTAGATTAACAGACATGATATAGCAAAAGCTACAGACAGAAAAGAGATCTCTATAGGCATGCAAGAGATTGGAAAGCTGGAAGCACAGAGGGCCATTGCTGTAATAATATCTATTCCTTCAACCATTTTCACCTCTTCCTCTTTCTCAAGCAGGTAGCTGGCTCTATGTCTACTTCCCTCAGGGGAGGTTTGTGGCCAGAGGAAAGAAGTTGCTTACAAAACATTCCCTTCCTGGCTTTGTTTTCAAGAGTCTAACCCCGCTGAGGTGACTTAGTATACAGTGGGGCGAGGATACAGGAAATGGCTCTGAGGGAAACGTGAGTGGAGGCACTGGTGGGTTTTCTCCAAAATAAAGGCTGTCCTCCGGCTAGAGGAAGGGCCCAGGCTCCTGCGACAGCCAGCAGCTGTGCCCTGCTCCCTGACAGCACTCCAGGGGCTGGGAGACTTCAGAGGGAACAGTGAGGGGTTCCCAACCTCACCAAACCTCCACATGCCCCAAGGGTGACATGTAAGCTAGTGGCTTCGAGAACTGAGGGAACCAGGTAAACTGAGGCTGGGGACCTTGGCAGGGACCAGGGATGACCCATAACTTCAGGGTCATCCAAGGACCTCCCAAGGATGGCCTGAGACAGACTTTCCTGTTGTTTGGAATTGAAATTACTTGATTTATGTAATTTATTTCATAATGGAGTTTTTAAAAACTTGGAGGGGATGAATGTCCAACATCAATAATACTGCCCTGACCATCTTTGTGCACTTAGCTTTTCCTATCCATGGGGTTCTTTTTGAAAGGTAGAGTCACAGAAGTAAAAGAATTACTGATTGAAAGGGTACAGACATTTTTAAGGCTCTTGATACATATCACCTAAATGTCCTCTGGGTGGTCTGTGACTTTTCAGATTTAGATTTTAAAACTAGGACCTCTCCTCAGTGGGGTGGGGAGGGGAGAGACTGGAAACCTGTCAGGAGGCTACTGAAGTGTTTCACATGAGACATGAGGAAGGCCCAAAGTGAGATTATGGCAGTGGGCAGAGGGGAAGGGGAAAGAGGGAGGGACAAATTCCAGTGTCATTTAGGAGGTGACATCAGTAAACCATCTCTGCCTGTCGGTGAAGGAGAGAGAGTAACTAGGAACACCTTACTAATTAACAGTTTCAAAACCTGGGTAGATGAAAACCTTATCGATCAGGCAGCAGTGTGCTTTCGGGGAAAGAGCCTGTGTCATGCATCTAATTGACCTAGTTCAAATCCCAGCTGCCGACCCCCACTAATTAGCTGTGTGGCCTTGAGCAAGTTACTGAAACTCTCTGAGCCCACATGCCTAGATTTCCTCACTTGTGAAATGGCCATAGGAACATATGCCAGTCTCCTGGGTTATTGTAAGGATTAAATGTGAAAATGTTTTTAAAGCATCTGGTCTATTATGGCTTTGCAGAAATTAAAGAAAACTGATTATATGGCTAGAAGAGGATGTAGAGACTTGGAGAATAAAAAATATATGTGGTTTGAGAGAAACTGTGTTTAAGATGCCTGCATGAGAGTCCATGCAATAGACTTTATCTTGGTGTACTTTTTTAAGAGACCCAAATGTATGAGAAGGACTAGAAAAGAAGGGGTGGTGATCCTGCTGCCCTTGGGCAGTGTTGCAGTTCTCATGTGTGACCACAAGGTGAAGGCCATTTTGTGCAAAAAGCTTCTTAGACTGTTGACTGATGGGGTGGGAGCGCCATATTCATCTGCCAAACATCCATGGAGCATCTTCTCTGTACTGGACTCTGCCTTCCAAAAGCTTCCTGACTCATATACTGGGGGCTTAAGCTTGGTAGGAGGGCAGTGAGTTTTTCTTTTTACCACTGTAGGGTTTTAGACCTTGATCTAATCAGGAAAGTTTTTCTTCCAGGATGGTCACTGATACAACTGACCAGGTGCAGTCAACTGCAAAACTTAGTTCCCTAAGAGCCTGAATTACTTTTTTTGTTTCTAAAAATGCACTTAGAAAAAAGAAAACATTTAACAGAACTCAAGAGATTTCTTGGGGCTTTCTACCAAAGCTCTTCTCTCCCTTCCATTTCTTTAAAAAAAACAAAACAAAACAACAATAACAAAACGAGGACATTGACCTGTTTGAAAAGGGCAATTCTGACCGAAGGCACAGATCTTCCCAGTGGAGTGTTGGGGAACGGTAACCGTCTCCTATCTAGAGAAAATAAAATTCCTAGTAATAGGAAGTACACTGTTATCAGCATTATTAATCTAACTGTACGTTGAAGAAGATGGATTTATGAGTTATAATCCAAACAGCAAATTTAGTTTTAAATCCCATTATCCCTTTTGGGAGTGGGGGGCAAGTAATTTTTCCCCTTCGCCTGCATTAAACTCTGCATGCGCCAGTGTCATCCTCGTCACTTTAAGAAGAGGGCATCACTCTACATCATAAACAGTCTTGATTTAGCCATTGAGATGTCAGTCCAAAGAAATCAGAATTCCAAACATTGTTTTAAATCTTCTCCACTATCCCTACAAGGGTGTGCTACGCAGTATGTGTGGGGGGATGGAGCCATGTGTCTCCTGCTGCCCCCAGCTCCTGGCCCACGCTCTCCACTCCAACTTTCTAACTCTGCTTTTGGACCCTCAGGATTATAGGAGGTGGCAGGGGGCCAGGTACATTTTTACTCGACTGGTACTGCAGTAAGATGGCTTCCTGCTCTCCAGGTCTGGAGGTGTTTAAAGCTGATTTTCTCATGGGGTTCTCTTTCAAGAATCCTAACCCTGCTAGTTTCACTTGAGTTCCCTTGACCTGGGAATTCAGCAGTTGCTTTGCTCCGTCCACAGTCCCTGAGAATCCACGTCAATCTTCCTTTGGCTGAGGTTTCAATGTTCCTCTAGACAGCCCCATTGGGGGTTGTCCTACCCCAGGCGCGCGCTCTCTCTGTCTCTCTCTCTGCTACCAACAGGTCCACGAGACACACTTTCACTCTCCATGCATGGCCTGAGAAACTGGGCATGTAGGTCCATCCCAGGGCAGCGGCAACTCCTCTTCATTCTCCTCCCAAAGCAGCTCATCAGTCCACCTCTTGCTTCTAGATTTCCTGAGTGAGGGTGAGACGCTCATCCACGCTGTCTCCACAGCTGTCGGGGATACACATCCGGCTTCCCAAGGGCTCTGGTTGAAACCCCTGTCACTCAGACTGGCAAAGGCAGGCACTGCCCCACCCCATCAGTCAGGGTCCAGTCAGGAGTCAGAAACCACATCTGTTATTTTAATCGAGAGAATTTAACACAAAGAGTTGTTAAGGAGGTACTGAAAGACAGAAAAAGCAAAGGAGCGTGAAGATATCATGGAGGCAGCAACAGCAGGAAGCCACTACCACGCCTAAGGCCGGGAGCACAGCGAAGCCATTGGAATTATTCAGACGGAGAAGCTCGTTAGAGGGGCCGGCAGAGCTGAAACTCAGGCCGCTGAGGAGGGGGTGCCAGCCAGCTGGTGCTGAATGCCCAAGGGGGTGTGATTAGCTGGATCAGAGAGGTTGAAAAACTGTACATTGGAACCAACTGCTGCTACTGGAACGGACTGTTGCTGCCAAGATGAAAAAACATCGCTAGGGTGATGGAGACAGGAACAGTAAGCAGACCCAGGGGAAAAGCCCTTCCTCCTCCTCCAACCTTGTCAGCTCCTCTAACGCCCCCTATTGGCAGCGCCTGAAAGGAGCAACTGGCAAAGGAGAGTCCCCACCAGGAATCACAAAGCCTAGTGCAGAGGGTGGATTTGAAGCTGAGAGGCCATAGCTTAATGACTGCCACATCCTTTCTTTGTTACTCTAAAGAAATGCTCCAGAAATTCTCATTTCCAACCACCAGTACTCTTTGATACACTTGATCTGGGTAATTTGTCTAACAGATCTCAGCCCTCTATTTTGAAAATCCTACAGATTATTCTAACTCACAACTCACATTAGTATCCAAAATGTATTGTATTGTGGTGCCTCCATTGAAACTTCTAATGTAATGTCCATTACAATAATAATACCTAACATTTCATAGGCATCTACTAGGTACCAGGTAGCACTAAACAATTTACATATTAATAAATCTCATTTAATCACCAACAGTTTTATTATCATTAAATACTATTACTGATATTCATGTACTTTTTCACCCCCATTTTATAGATGAAGAAACTGAGGCTTGTAGAGATTAAGTAACTTGGCTAAGGCCATACAGTAAGTAAGTGATGCAGCCAAGGTTTGAACCCAAGGACTCTGGTTCCACAACCTGCAGTCTTAATCACTATGTTAATTAATTAATTAATTAATTTATTGGCTGTATTGGGTCTTCATTGCTGCACATGGGCTTTCTCTAGTTGCTGCGAGCGGGGGCTACTCTTAGTTGTGGTGCACAGGCTTCTCATTGCTGTGGCTTCTCTTGTTGCAGAGCACAGGCTCTAGGCATGCAGGCTTCAATAGTTGTGGCACACAGGCTCACAGGCTCTAGAGCACAAGCTCAATAGTTGTGGTGCAAGGGCTTAGTTGCTCCACAGCATGTGGGATCTTTCTGGAGCAGGGATCACACCCGTGTCCCCTGCATTGTCAAGCAAATTCCTAACCACTGCGCCACCAGGGAAGTCCCTTAATCACTATGTTAGATTGTATTGTAGACTAAATGTAATCTGCTCCCCCACCCACAATTCGTATGTTGAAGTCCTACCCCCACCCCACTGTGGCTGTATTTGGAGTAAGAAAGTAATAGTTGAATGGGATCATAAGGATGATCTGATAGGATTAATGTCCTTATAAGAACAGACACTGGCGCACCCTCTCCCTGTCCCTCTCTTTCTGGATGCACTAAGGAAGGACCAGATGAGCACATAGCTAGAAGGTGGCTGTCTACAAGCCAGAAAGAGAACTCTTACCAGAGACCAAATTGACCAGTACCTTGGTTTTGGACTTCCCAGTCTCCATAATCGGGAAAGTAAATTTCTGTTATTTGAGCCACTCAGCCTGTGGTATTTTGTTATAGCAGCCTGAGGAGGCTAATGTTGACCGATAGTTTTGTTATGGAACTTGAGTTTGTTGGTTCCTGAGGGAATACTTGTATGAGAAATAATGCATCATTAGTAGTCCCCAGCTAATTTCATTCCACTTGTATTTTGATGGTCCAACTGTTTCCTTCCACTCCTGGAAGTGAATAGCTGAGTCACTACCAGGAGGAAGGGAGTGTGAGGCAAGGCTATGTTCAAGCTCCTGTGACAGTCTGTTAGGAGCACCCAGCTTCCTCAGCACAAGGAGGAGCACGCGATGTGCTGCTCACCTTTGCAGCGACTATTACAGTCAGGTGGGCAACCATTGGGTTCTTCCTGGGAGGACACACTACGTGGGGATGGCTTACCCTGGGCAGGAGAGGGGCTTAGCAGGGTGCAGGCTCAGACTCCATGGCGGCCACAGTGCCCTCCACCTAGTTCTGCAGGTGAGCCCCATCTAGCCTTTCTCCTGCCTTGTGGTGACTGATTTTTCAAGCTATCGAGTTAATCACAATGACATGTACCAGCCTCAGTGACCCCCTCCCCACAGGACTCCAAAGAAACCATACAGAAAATAATTATAATAAGTTCATTTGAACTTTTCATGCCTCACCATTGCCAACTGCAGGAGCTCCCAGACCCTTGATCTGGAAGTTCTAGGACTTTCACTCTATAATCCCAACTGACCTTTCCAGTATCTTCTCCTAATACTTTTCTACTCGACCTATATGTTCTAGCCAACTGCCTACCCAAATATAGATCCCTAAACATGCTCCTCATTTTCCCACCTTTGTCTTGCTTAGCCTGTTCCCTATTTCTGGAAAGTTCTTCCCACATTTCTGCTTGTTGAAATCTTAATCATGCTCAAAGACTCATCACATCTGGGAGAGCTCTTTACATTTCAGGTGACACTCAAAAACAAAGGGAATCTATTGGCTAAAATAACTGAGAAATACAGAGGTATCGAGCTTCAGGTGATGCCTGATCCAGCAACTCAGCACCACAAATGACCTGGTTTTGCTCCTTCCTTCTTTTTGGCCTCTTGCAGGATAAGTTTGTCTTCATGCCCCTCTCTTCCCTGTTGGCTCCCTCTCCCCTCTCCTAGCAGTGGTAGGTGTGCTCCATGTCTTTGGATGCTGACCTGGATTACATTAATGGGCTCCTGTGCTCTCTGCCTTCCACTTGGGTTTGGCCAGTATGGAGTACCAGCGAGAGCTCAGAATATGGTTGGGGTGTTCACCAAACCTCTGTCTTTCGTGTGGCACACCACAGATAGCCATCACCCTTCCCTAATGAGCTGATGGTCTCCACACAGCACTCACTGTCTCTGCATTCCAGTAACCACCCTCTGTCGGTCAAGAGTAGTAATGGCCTGAGATACTCTACTATTCCTTGAGTTTCCCCTGCACCTTGCTCCTACCTTTGTAAATAGTCCATTAATTAATTGCTTCTCAAACTGCCCCCCATGAGTGTGCCTTCTGCTTCCTGCTGGGATCTTGACTGATACAGCAGGCTTTCCCCTTACATGGTAGCAAAATGGTTTGCAGCAGCCCCAAGTCACACATCTTCACCCTGCACCACTCATGGGAGGGAGCAGTTCTCATTTAGCTGCTTCATTAAAAGGAAGACGAAGCTTCTTGCTTGTAAGCCCAGCAAATAGCTTGATGTTCTTTGGCTTCCGTTGTACACTCACCCACTCCTGAGCCAATCACTATGGTGGAGTTGGTGATGGCGATGAGAACGGAAATGTGCTGATCCACCTAAATGACTAAGAGTCTTCCCTGGTGCTGAGGCTGGCGTCACTTCAACCCAAACCCTGTGACTGAAACAAATGAGGGGTGATTTCCTCAAAACAAAACCAAGGTGTGGCAGTCCCAGATGAAAAGAGGAGGGGATGCAGCACACTCCCCGCAAATGCCATCTCTTTCTCTGAAGCCTGTGATGGTAAAACTTACGTGTCAACTTGACTGGGCTGAGGGATGCCCAGATAGCTAGTAAAACTTATTTCTGAGTGTGTGTCTAGGAGGGTGTTTCTGGAAGAAATCAGCACTTGAATAGGGAGACTGAGTAATGCATGTTCTATATCTCCTATTGGTTCTGTTTCTCTGAAGGACTCTGACTAACGCAAAGCCTGTCCTTATCTCCCCAATAGGATATGACGTCATGGCCAGCATGATAGGTGTGGTTCTTGCCCTCATGGAGCTTACAGTGTAGTTAATGAGACAATTAAATACACAAATAAAAAATAATTATACAGTATGCTAAGTGCCAAGAAGGACACAAATGAGGTGCTGAGAGAAGAAAAATATGGATGACCTACTTTAGATCACATGGTCAGGGAAAGCTCCTTGGAGGAGGTGACATTAGCGGAGGCTGGGACTTTAGCAGAGGCTGGAGAGATGAGGACAACCAGGGCAGGGGGAAGGCAGGAATTCCAGGTATCCTGATGTGCACAGGCTTGTGAGAGGGTAAGTGCCAGGTGTGTGAGGACCCTACACAAGGCCAGGTGGCTGGAGTGAGGTGGACAAAGGGCACAGCCACCTGGATGAGGCAGGAGAGGTGGCGGGGCTTCCTGGATCAGGTTGTGGGTTCCATTCTGGGTGCAGAGAAGAGCCACTGAAGGATTTTAAGCAGGGGTGAGTCTTACTCCAATTCACATCTGAAGATCACTCGAGAAAAAGGGGCACTAATTTGGAGCTTGCTGCAATTGTCCAGGTGAGAGATGGCAGAGACCCAGACAGGGGCCAACTGTGGGATGGAGAAACCAAGCAAATCCGAGATCTATTTTAGAAGTAAAATCAGCGTGATTGGTTTACTGATGGGTGGGAAGGGGGTGGGTAGAAAGTGAAAGAAGAAGAGAGTAGAGGAATTCCTCAGTTGCTGGCCTGAATACTGAGTCGTGGTGCTGGGGGGTGGGAAGCAGGAGTGTCCAGCAAAGGCCAAACATCTCAGGTCCTAACCACAAAGTCCAACAAGAGTCTGATTGGCTCCCTTTGGGTCAAGTGCCCTGCCCTGGTCCATAGCTATGCTGAGATGGGGGAAGGTATACAGGAGTAAGTGTATGAGGGCCTGCCTAAATTACCTAACAATCTTTCAAAAAGCTGAAAATAGCATACAAATAATTAGGATACAAAGCATTGTAAGACTTGAGACAGACACCATTTGGGGTATCTTTTTACTCCACCAGCCATTCATTCCCCTTTCTCTACAGCCTGGCCCACCTGCCCTTGGGTAGGGGCCAGCTACACCTGATGGCAGAAAGAGACTCTCCTAAGAGAAAACAAACGAACAAAGAACAACAACAATAAAATGAAGAACAAGGTGGAGCATGTCTGTAGACATATCTCTGGCTTTGTGTCCAAGAACTGAAAATTACAAGATGAATTTTGTCTATTTTGATTTCTCACTGATTCTAAGTTACCTCATCATTCATATATATAATTAATCTACACAGTAGGTTGCTTTTTTTCACATGCCAGAATAACTTTTAAAAAATGGTTTTCAAGTTACTTTATGGATCTATTTAAATTGCCTGCCTGCTCGATAAGCCCTCTGCATGCATGGTAACTTCGCCATGAATCCTTGTTTACAAACCATTCAGGGTTTCTGAATACGCTGGGGCACTGATGTCTACAAATTCACTGGTATAAATGGTTTCTCTAGCTCTATGTATAAATAGAGAGAAAGAAATACATGTATAATGTAGGCCTAAAGTTTACCCATTTCCTGTTTCTATCCTAAAAGATTATTCACAGCTTTTCTTCTGGGTGACCTTGGATAAATCACTTAGCCTTTCATTTCTTGTTTGTAAAATGGCAATTGTAATAGTGCCAACCTCACTGGGTTGTTCTGAGGATTAAATGGGATAATATGTGTAAGCTACTTAGCACAGTCCTGGCACATGGTAAACCAAGCGCTCAATCACAGTTGGCAGCTATCCACGTGAAAGAAATAAAGAACATCTCTAAATGCTACCGTGGTGTGGTCTCCAGCATGTACTGTGAAGTGAGAAAAGCAAGGTAGAGAAAAGTGTACAGAGTACGCAACCATATTAAATATACAAAATACTAAACATATATAATTATATATTATGCATATGCTTATATTTAAAAACCAGGGACTTCCCTCGTGGCACAGTGGTTAAAAATCCGCCTGCCGATGCAGGAGACACGGGTTCAAGCCCTGATCTGGGAAGATCCCACATGCTGCAGAGCAACTAAGCCTGTGCACCACAACTACTGAGCCCGAGTGCCACAACTACTGAAGCCCACGTGCCTAGAGCCCGTGCTTCACAACAAGAGAAGCCATTGCAAAGAGTAGCCCCCACTTGCAACAACTAGAGAAAGCCTGCACATAGCAACGAAGACCCAATGCAGCCAATAAATAAATTAATTTTTTAAAAATTAAAAAAACAAAAACCAAATAATGGAAGAATAACCAATAAAATTAATAAATGTTTACCTACGGGGACAGAGGGAACAGGGTCTGTAGGAGGAGAAAGACATAGAAGGCAGGCTTCTCTGAACATAACTTCATTTGTAGATTTGACTTTGGAGCCATGTAAATAATTTACATAAATATAAAATAACATTCTAAAATTTTAAAGTCACCCCTAAAAGTAAAAAAATGAAACAAATCAGTTTTGGGAATAACTACCCAGAGAAGGAACTCTAGTAAGTATAAAACAGTAATTTAAATGTACCTCCCTGGTTGGATATACCCCGAGGACAAAAAAGAATGGCCAAGATAAAAGTATTAAGATGTGTAAAGTAATCCTGCTCTTGTTAGCAGAAGTGTGAGTCTGAGATCATTGTGTGTTTGTTGCAGTATGATAAAGCAATGCAATATGTGACACTGTAATTCTGTCACTCCCAGAGTACATGAGAGCCAGAATTCTCAGTGTGGGAGAAAGGTGATACGGGTATAAGGCAGAAGAGGTCAAGTAAAATCCCTATGGTCCTGATTTTGAATAGGAACTATCAGGATGAATTCAAAATGTATTTCTTAGCTCTGTCCATGGAAAAGACCTAAAAATAATGACCAACACTGTACCAATAAAGAGCACTCCTAGCCTCCAGATTGTGGCCTCATGTGTTAAAATGTACCCACAGGATATTAATTTAGGGAGGTGACTGAGTGATGACACAGAGAGGTAATGCTATTAAAAGAAGAATTTATTACTCACATTTTCCAAGGGCTGGGCCTGCCACACCATGCTAGGCCACCAGAAGCACCAGATTTCGTCAGAAGGCATAAGGAGTAAGGAGAGAGCATGGTCCAGAGACTTTACTGTGTTTTCTGTGGGGAAGGCAAGGCAGAGCAGGATAAACAGTTTAGGACTGGATAGTCTGAATAAGGTTGGTGGGCTCTGGGATGGTCTCTAGTTGTCTGGTACCCGTCCCTGGGTTGATTTGGCGCAGGGAATTATTGGCTTGGTATGTGAGAGTTAGATAAAGGAGGTGGTTGGGGGTATGGACTTAGGGTTGGTTGGTTTGCCTATGAAAGGTACACGTGCAGGTGAGTTTATTATTTTAGGAATTAGCTAGCCCTGGGAGAGGCAGTCTCCTCGCAGTCAGCAAGGCTCCCCAAGATGTCAAAACATCATAAAATTAAAACATGATTAATACATCTCAAAATACCATTTCCCACGGAAAGGAACCAGTCATCCTTGGAGAAATTGCTGGCTCCAGGAAATATATGAGATGAGCCTGGAAGGTCTTGTCATACCAGAAAGTAAGGAGGCTTTCAAAGATGACTTGGGTCATCCCAAAAGGACTCAATAGCCAACTTGAGAAGCCTCCCACTGGCCAAAGATGGGATGATTTCAGCATCAGTAAAGATAAAAACGGCAATGGATTAAAACACATCAAATATATTTAAAGCTACAAGTTAACAATGTTACTAAAAAGAAGTGTATTGTTCCTGATTGGAGGATGCCAGGAAGTCAACTCAGTGTTTTGAAAACCAGTAAATAAAGGAAAAGAATCAAGCATTTATCTTGTTTTTCTGAACTGTACCACTGGGTAACCAAATAGTAAATGAAGGGTGTTTTCTTTGTTTCAGTGCTGTGTAAAGAACGGTGGAATTAGACTCTCACCATTTGATAAGCCCTAATATATTAAAGGATCTAGGTATTGAGTGTCAACACCTCTCATCATAACAAAAAGAGACAGCAAGACAGCCTCCTGCTGGAATACACTACTACTTAGGAAGCTGTCTTACAAAAGCATTGAACCTGAATCTGAACGAGCCTATACTTCCAACAACCAATTTATAAGAAATTCAAAGGCGAGGTGAATCACAATACATGTTGCCACCATAGCGTTGTAATCAGCAAAATCCAGACTATGGGAAACTCTGCAGGCCATAAGCCCTGTCGTACTCAACAAATTCATTTCAGTGAGAAAGTCTTAAATGGGGCAGAGGTGAGGGGGGAAGAGGGACGTATGGACCTGTCAATCAATATCAGTGCAGACCTGATATAGATCCTAATTCAAATAAACCGTTCAAAAGTTATACTTTTATGAAACGATTGGAAATTTGATCTCTGAGTAGAAGTTTGATTATATTAAAGAATTATTATTAACTTTTTAGATACAATAATGTAATTTGGGGGATTTTTAAAAAGAGTCCTTACTTGTTAGATATATACTGAAACTTTTATGGCTAATTATATGATGTCTGGGATTTGCTTCAAAATAATGCAGGAGGGGGATGTGGGTAGGTAGAGATGAAATGGAATTGCTCAGTGGGTGATGAGTACATAAAAATTCTTTATCCTATTCTGTTACTTCTGTGTGTGTTTAAAATTTTCCATACTAAAAAGATTTTAAAGGAAAGAACGCAAGGTGACAACAAGAAATTGGCAGTTACCCTCTCTAGTCCCAGACCTACGCCTCTGGCTAGCCTGTAGCCCATTAATGTGAAAAGATCCAAAGATTAGCCATCTATTGATATTTAGCCAGTCAAAATTTCAGTTTTCAAGTTTTTCCTTAATAGAACTTTCTAGGCACATTTGTAATGACATCCTATTAATTCTTATGAAAATGAGATAGATTTAATTAATCATTCAGGCCACTAAAAAATAACCCCTTTATGTTAAATGCTAATTATTTTGATTATACTTTTTAAAAATGTCTTCTATCACTACCTGTCATAGGAAACTGAGTCACTAACAACTTTTTAAAAAAATTTTATAACAGACTCATAGTTAGGAAACCTCAGGCACTGAGCTGGCTGTAATCTAGCCTAAGGGGCTATTTAATTATCTGCTGCTACTCATATTAATTCAAAAGCCCTGAGACTTTGATTCTCTTCCAGATGGTGATCTTCCCGTTTCCTCCTCCTTGCTGCAGTCAGCACGTCTGCTCCCCACGCCCCCACCTTGTAATTGTAGTTTGTTCTTTATCCCATTTACACTCCTCATCGCAGCCTAATAGGGAGCCCTGTTCACAGTAAGCACCCAATAACCATTTACTGAATTGGATCAAACCTGGGAAGAATGGAAGGTTGCCAGAGGAAATCAAATAATTAAGCTTATTAAATCATTAACTTTAATTTTAGACACATCACTTAAGCTGCTGAGTGTAGTTTGGGAATTCATACCTGAGTTCCACGTGGTTGAGGTTGCCAGGAGTCTGGCTGCTGAATTAAACAGGGGTACGGCTCTATTATACATCAAAATGTGTGTTCGCAGGCACACATAATTGCTGCTAATTTGTACCGCAGGAAAAACAAAAGTAGCAAATTGAGGGAGGAGTTCTATTTCTACTTCTAATTTGAAGAATGGCCCTTGATTACCTGAAGCACAACCCCTAACTTCATTGTAGATACCAGTGTACGAAAGTATTATCTGAAATTCCAAGCTACTTGTTGAAATTAAAATATGTTTTTAGGGCTTCCCTGGTGGTTCAGTGGTTAAGAATCTGCCTGGCAATGCAGGGGACACGGGTTCAGCCCCTGGGTCAGGAAGATTCCACATGCCTCGGAACAACTAAGCCTGGGCACCACAACTACTGAGCCTGCGCTCTAGAGCCCGAGAGCCACAACTATTGAGCCCATGTGCCACAACTACCAAACCCTGCGTGCCCAAGCTCTGCAGCAAGAGAAGCCACCTCAATGAGAAGCCTGCACACAGCAACAAAGAGTAGCCCCCACTCTCTGCAACTACAGAAAGCCCATTCGCAGCAATGAAGACCCAACATAGTCAATAAATAAAATTATTTTAAAAATATATATATTTTTATAAAAGATGAAATATTTTGACTAAAACACAGAATTAGGTAAATTGCGCAAGGAAAAACAACCCATAACCTTTATTTAATTGATCTTTCCTCCTAAAACATTTGTTCTTTAACTGTGAGATGTATCTTAAGCGTATCTTTAGTAGGCACTTTATTTCTCACTAAACATAATTTTGTTCAGGCACAAAACCTTGGAGTCATCCTAAATTTCCCTTTGTCTCATCTCACATCCATTCTGTCTGTAAATCTTGCTGACCCTACCTTCAAAATCCATCCAGGACGGAGTCAACACCTCCACTGCTACAACTCCGTCCAAGTCACCATTCTCCCTCTCCTGAGCTTTGTTTTAGCTCCTTATCTGTCCCCTACTTCCACCACTGTCTGTTCTCTAGCCGTACGTGGAGTGATTGTTTATAAGAAGACAGTCTTATCTCTGCCCGGCTCTGTACTCTCCAGTGGCTCCTGTGACACACCACATCACATCACGGTCTACTGTCTACACAGCCAGCCCCTGTCCGCCTCCCTGAACTCATTTCTTCCACTCTCCCCCTCGGCCACTCTGCTCCAATCACGTGAACTTTCTTGCTGCTCTTTAAACATGCCATAAATCCGTGTTGAATGAATGAAATGCAATAGTTGCTGAATGAATTAGTGAATTAAATTCTATAATTATAAACAATATAACAGTTCATACAAGCGGTTATGCCAGCCCAGCCCAGGGAGAGGCTTTTCTTACCCAAGTGGTCGAAACGGGCGGTTCTCAGGCTTTACCTGGTATGAGAATCCCCTGAAGGGCTTGTTAAACCTCACGTGGTTGGCCGCACCCCCTGGAGGGTCAGAGTCAGCAGACCCGGGTGGGTCTAAAAATGGGCACTTCTAGGAAGTTCCCGGGTGATGCTGATGATTCTGACCCAGGCCCAGACTCTGACTTAAATTTTCCAGCCTGGAAGTGCAACCGAACATTCTGAGCAGAACTTGGGCAAATTTTGTCCTGGTGTTTGGGTGTGGGGAAAAAAAACCCTGGACCTCCTTTTTTTTTTTTTTCCCCCTTTGGACCTCATTTTTTGATGCTTAGCCACAGGATGGTCCCCTAGCTCCCGTAATGACTCCACTGGCCCCCAATTAAACCAACTTTTGTTATTTGGAGAAGTTCCCAACCTTTCCTTCCTCCCTCCCTCCCTCCTTCTCTCCCTTCCTTCCATCCTTCCCTCCTCTCTCTCTCTCTCTCTCTTTCTTTTCTTTAAGTGAATTTAGCTGTAGCGCCAGGAATTTGCTGTTCACAAAAGGATGGGGCGTGCTGGTGGCTTCCTCAGCCATGTAAGAGTCTGTGCTCTGTTAGAAATCACTACTGTCCTTCATGGAAATGACACAGGGGGAAATAGGTGTGAGAAGACACTATGTCAGAAGATGAAAGGAGATTTCGTCGTAGCCAACAAGGAAGCGAGCACACACAGGACAGACGTCCAGCTCTGTGGCGCCCTGCACACAGTAGACACCGCGCACGCTGATCAGCCTCTCACGCCCCTCATACCCCTCCAGTCCCCTCCTTACTGTGGCGAGGAGGGCGCCTTCCTTCAGCGGCCACCCGCCCTTCCCCGGCGTCTTCACCTCACTCCCAGTCAGCCAAGGGGGCCCAGGATCAGCAGAAGTCAGAGGAAAGGACGGAGAACTGAGAACTGGGCTCATCGCCTTCCTTGGTACCCCAGGGGCTCGGCTGGCAGCTGATGGGTCAAAGTGGAAAGTGCTGGGCGGGGCAGCACGCGCGGCCTCAGGGTAAGGCTCCTCCCTCTTCTCCCCTGCGCACCTGTTCTCTCGCTTCTCTTTCTTTGTAGACTGAAACATGCATACATTACATACATTCACGCAGCCTGGAAAATGCAGCCAAGTGATAACGCGCAGACGTTAAAAATAGCCTTCCACATTACAAGGGGGTTTCCATTCCCAGAAAGGACGTGTTCTTTCTATGTGATTAGGCAGTTGATATTGTGTGTCCCAATAAGGGTCTCATTGAGGCTATAGGTCGACCTCTTTGGGGACTACTGCTCATCTTTAGTCTTTGTTTCACTTTTATTAAATTTATGAGAACTATGTTTCTTACCACAAATATCATTACTCTCACTCATGTCTCTGTTTTCTACTCATTTGAGAGGAAAAAAGAACACAGGGAAGTACAACTTCAAATAGCTGTAAAACAGATATTGCTGAACAAAGATGGTGACGGCACAGAAACAGAGCCGCTGGCTAGTGGGCAGCAGCACGGCAAGAGGTTTTGAAGTGTCTGCTCACTTGCGAAAATCTGCACGTGTCATAATGCAGGCATTTAGGGGAATCCAGACCTTGTCCGAGCAGCGGGATATGTCCTGTCAAAGGGAGCTCTAGCAGACCGGGCGCACTGGCCCTTCAAGGCTCATTGTAACTCCCTCAGGTTAAAGCCTGAAAAAGTAGAAACCGCTTTCCCCGACTTCTTCGAAGCTCCGCCAGGCAGAGGCACTGGTGTGAAACTTAGAAGGTGCACCTGGGAAGGTGCAAGTGCGGAATACAGGGTAGCCGCGGTGCAGCAGCTGGGGACGGGGTTCTCCTGCCTGGTTCCCTGTGTCCAGGGTGTGGGGTGCTGGGCAGTGCCAGCAACAGAACTGGTAGAACAGATCTAGAACCCAGAGCTCTTAGCTACGTTGTTCCTGGCTCCTGGCTATTAGCAACCTGTTTCCCTGTCATTCTCAGAAATTTTGCTTCCGACGAATGCCCTGTAATCAGTGCTTTTCATAGCTAGAATGGATTCTGTTGTCTGTCACTTGGAACGCTTTACCAATAGGTTACTCCATCTAAATCAAAGCTATTCAGACCAGCTCAAGGAGTTGTGTTGTGACATCATTCTCTTTAAATCCCCTGAAGTTGTGACAAATTTCCTGTTACCTTTTCTTCTAGTTACTGTTCACAGTTTTGATCTCTTCCTCCCATGTGCTCTGATGCTTATCAGTCAGAGAGGTGCTGGTACTCCCTACCTGACTGCAGATTCTACCCTGTTTCCTCATCCAGTTCCTTGAAGGTGTTCATTTTGAAAGCCAGCTGACACTCTTCCTTGGCACTTTTGTGGCACCTCCAGCACTGTCACTTGGATGTTTTTTGACAGCTATGACCATGAGAACATAAACACCATGGAGAAGTGAACATGTTGACTTTAATGACAAATTAAAAAAACAAAGCACAAGTGCTTGTTGCTCAGGGCTTACAGTACAGGATGCGTGAGAGCTCTCAGCCGAGGGCGTAAAATACCCCATCTACTTGCTAATAGCTATTGTTAGCAAAAAATCTGTGTTAACCCTATTCTTCAATACTGTAATTCCTCACGTGAATGGCACTATCAGCTTTGCATAGAACAATGCTAAATGTAGTATACTTTCATTGTACAAAAAGACACATGGTAGGAAAATTGAATATAGGGACTGAAAGCCACCTAGAGATGCTCCATGTGAATAGCACTGACTAGACACTGAGAGAAGGCACCTGTGCTAAGAAAGGACTAAAATGGCTAGCTCCAACTTTTAACACCGAATCCAGTGTGCAGGTGGGAGGAGGGTTGCTTTTGTCACACTGCCAATCAATTCTGCAATACCATCTGAGTGCCCTAAACTTCAACTCAACTCTGACACTATCCACCAGGAGAGAACATCGGATCCCACAGGCTAAGGGTTCAGTCCCACAAGACTGCCTCCACTTCAGATGCCAACCGCAAGTCCAGGTTGTTACCTGTGCTTCTCACTGATCGGCTATAAATCAGGGGTCCCCACGGCCCCCTCCTTGGGTTTGATTAATTTGCTAGGGCTCACGGAAAATACTTACTAGATTACAGGTTTATTATAAAAGGATATAATTCAGGAACAGCCAGATGGAAGAGATGCATAGAGCAAGATATGTAGGAAGGGGCGTGGAACTTCCGTGCTCTCTGAATAAGCCATTTTCCCCCGAAATCTCCATGTGTTCACCAGTCTGGAAGCTCTATGAACCCTGTCCTTTTGGGGTTTTATGGGGGCTTCGTTACATAGGTATGGTTGATTAAATCACTGGCCACTGGTGATCAGTTCAACATCCAGCCCCTCTCACCTCCCTGAGGTCAGGGGGTGGGATTGAAAGTTCCAACCTCTAATTAAATGGTTGGTTCCCCTGGCAACCAGCTCCCAATGTTAGGTGCTTTCCAAAAGTCACCTTATCAACATACACCAAGTTGTGGTGGAAAGGGGCTGGTTATGAACCAGAGGACACTCATTACCCCTTTATGGCGCTGAAGCAATTTCAGGAACTGAGCATAAGAGATGAAATATGGTGACAAAGGATGCTGCCGTGCTCCTAGCGCTCAGGGAATTCCAAGTGTGTGGGGAGCTGTGAGCCAGGAACTGCAGATGAGGATCAACTCCACAAGAGAAGTATATTTTGATCACCTGAATGACTTTATTATTTATTATAATAAATATAATAAATGATTTATTATACTTATTATAAATCACTAGCTCCAGCAGGTTGCAGCCTTGGCTGCACACTAGAATCACCTGGGACTTTAAAAACGTAACTTATTCAGGTCCAAACCTAGACCAATCAAGTCAGACTCTTTGAGGGTGGGGCTCAAGCATCTACTAAGCTCAGGTGATTCTAATGAGAACCACAGTAGGACTTTCTGCTTTGCCTCATTTATTCTCACGAATGTGGCTTTTTCTCCTCTCACTATAGACATCTGAGCATTTAAGTTTTTCTAGTAAGTAGCATTTGTAGCTGGAGGCCAACTTCTGGTTCAAAGGCTCCTACACAGATGAGGCCCACTTGGTGTGGATGGGAGCTCCACCAGAGCATGAACACTTACAGGCAGGGGTCGCTGGGGCCATCTTGGAATCTCTCGGAGATACTTGTCTTAGTCTGCCTTCCAGCTAGTAAAACTTCCAACCAGCCAACCAACAAACCATACCAGTGGCAAATCGATCAGGAGAGAGGGAACATATTTTCTTTAGAGCAGGAGTTGACAACCTTTTTCCATAAAGAAGCAGATGGTAAGTTATTTAGGCTTTCTGGGACAAGGACCAAACAGAGGATCATGTAGGTTCTTATATAACAGAAGAGAAAATTCCTGCCCTGCTCCATCCTACCCCATTTGCCTGGGGTGGGCCATTCCCAGGAGTGGACACCTTGATGCCCAGGTGCCATCAGCTTAGAGACATTTTCAGGACAGAGCCACTGGCCTGGTGGGGAGGGGCTTGAGAGATGGGTGGGGGGCGGGGAGGGGAAGGGTTGGCTGCCACAGTCAGTTTCATTCTGCCAGTGTCACCTGAGCCTGGAGCATAAGTCCAGTAATCTCAGTTTGGGCCGCTGGCCAGAGGTGAGGCAATTCACCAAGTTGCCAACACCTGGACTGGGCTTCTACTGCCTGGTCCCCAGCATTTGCCAACAGCAAAGTCCCCAGCACGCAGATGGTGACCAGTGTGGACCCTGGGCAGGGGTAAGACGTGGCCACCAACCAGGGAGGCTGGTGCTGGGAGTGGAGGGCGGAACAGGGACTAGGGCCACATATGGACCTGTCACATGGACCCTTCTACCATAAGCACATATTAAAGATTATTAGAGATTATATTTTATAACTGTGATTATATTTTATAAACACAAATATAATCCAGGCTGGGCTATATGCTTTCCTTCTGATTTTAAAATAATCTCTGTGGACTTTTAAACATATTGTGGGCCCTAGGCGCTGTGCCTAATGGGTGAGCTGGCCCCAAGCCAGGTGCACAGGGCCACCCAAGCTTGGTCTCCATGGCTCACAGTGCTTGTCTGTTGGAGCAGTGCCCGAGGGCCACACAAAAGCAAGAAGCAGGCTGGATTTGACCTGGGGGCTATAACTGCCTGACCCCTGCTCTAGATGACCAAGATGCAATTAGTTGAGGGCATTTCCCATGGGCCACAGGACACCTGAGAAAAGACATGGTCACCCAAATTGACTGGGAACCACCACAGAGAGTTGGATTTCCTGCCAGGTCCTGCCCCCACCCCTATTATTTTTCCTGATGAAGTATTACTCACTTATGGAAAAATATATAAAATATGTAGTCAACTTACTTCATTATCCCACAGCAAACACTCATCCAGATCAAGAAACAGAACCTACCCAGCACTTCTGGAGGCCACTCTAGTCCCCTCCAATCACCAACCCCTCTCTCCATCCGAACAAGGCTACTCAACTGACTTCTAACTCTGTAGGTCAGTTTCGTTGCTGTCAATAGGATAATACTACACAGAGCATTGCACTCTTTGGTGTCTGGCTTCTTTCAGTCCTGTCCATTGTGTTTCTGGAAGGACTGAACAGAGTGGACCACCACTCACTAGATCCTCTTGTCGTGAGATTGCTTCTCTTACACAGGCTTGGCTGGAAGTGAGGTTGGCCTGTGAGCAGGCAGTCAGGCAGCCCAGTGTTCTGTGGCCTAGAAAGATAAAATGTATATTGATGCTACAAAGTGCCTGGCAACAAACCCTTGTGACAGGCACACTAACCGGAAAACCAACCTGACCAGGGAAGTTGATTAAGGAGGTTCCTCTTAACTTCAACCTCATTGCCTCTGAGACTCAGCCACTACTTATTAAAAAGAAAAGTAAAAATTTTTTACAAGGCAGACATATTCCACATGCTTTATATCTGAGTGTGAGTCAAATCATTTAACTGCAACTCACCTCCAGAGTTCAAGGCTGCCATATATAACCATGAAGTCTGCACACTCATAACTCCAGGGGGCATCATTTACACAGAACATGATGTGCACGGTGCTGGCACGGAACTGCACAGTGCAGCGAGCGGAATGTTAGCAGACTCATCGTAACTTAGCCTGTGGTCTAGATACCTAGACCTTCATCAGTTATACATGTTTGAGAAAAAGTTCTTCAAATTAGTTAAGTGTTCTGGTCAATCCATTATTAACCAGTAATCCACCCCCCCACCCCTTGTTTTTTTTTGCCCCAATAGGTGAAAATGATGGAATCTGTATTTGATGACCAACAACAAGATCTTACAGGCTCTCCTGTGGATGTGTGGGGAGAATGGAAGCAGTGGGAAGGTGAGCAGTAATCACATTTTGAACATCAATTCTCTATCTGCGATGTACCTATAAAAGAAAACATCTATATCTACGTATACAAAATGTCCAGAATAGGCAAATCCACAGAGACAGAAAGTAGATAAGTGGTTGTCAAAGGTCCTGGGTTTCTGTTTTGGGCTGATGAAAATCTTCTGGAATTAGATTATGGTGATGGTTACACAACTCTGTGAATATACTAAAAACCACTGAATTGTATACTTTAAAAGGTGAATTTTATGGCGTCTGGATTATACCTCAATAAAGGTATTATTTTTTACAAAAGTGAAGAGACACCGAATATCTGCTGACCTCAGGACACTCACTGAAATGATTTTTTCAAAGAAGGAACACTCCTGAGACCGATGCATGGTTTTCTTTTCCCCCTAAAGGTGCAGCTAGGGGACAGTTGTGCCCTAGGGCCTGGGGAAGTTCAGCTGTACAAACCACCCTAAGAATCCCAAGACTATCATCACAGGCTCATGTCTTGCTCCAAATAGTCCTAAATCTGCTAAAAAGAAAATATAGCCCAACACTTTTATATATTGCTCCTAGGAAATAATGCAGGTTTGAGACTCTGATTTGAAAAATTTTAGGACACTCATGAAAAACCAGGGACGATTCATGGCGGTCTTCCCTTGAGACAGGATGGTTTTCTTTCAAATGACTTAAGATTTCTGTGCTCACTCACTCACTGAGAACCCCAAGTAAGGTTGCCTGCAGGTCGAGGGCCCTGAGACTGGGAGGCAGACCAGAAGGCTGCCTTTGTCTTCCCTGAGCATGAGGGAAGGGGCTGAGCTTAGGCCGGGAGAGCAAATTCCTTCTCCTTTCAGAAGGCAGGGCGCTGCTGGGAGCAGCTGTCTGCATTCAGAGTTGCAACTTGGGAGGACAGAACTGAAGAAAGGAAAGCCTGAGTTTTCCAGAAGTGGGCTTCTGTTGTGAATAAAGAACATTCAAGTGCACCCTGACAATTGTTTATAAAGCCTGGTTCCCTTTAAAGTTATCCAAATATTTTTTGGACACATGTTCAGAATGGGTATGCTCTCTCATACCACACAGGCACGGATCAGCAGAGGGGCCCACGAGTTGAAACAGATCTTCCTGTCTCTCCAAGGGGAAAAGGGTCAAATAAGGACATGCCACGCGTTGGGCCTGATGCAAAGGGCCACAGACTGGTTGGGAAGCTCTCCTGACACTCTGTGACTGATTTGAGAGCCAGCACTGACAGAGGACCTTCCTTCTGAGCATTTTACGTATATCAGCTCCTCTACTCTCCACAAGCCTACATCATTGGTAGGATTATTATTCCCATTTTAAAGACGACAAGCCTGAGGCACAGAGAGGTTATCGCGCCCAGGGTCACACAGCAAGCAAGTAGCAGAGCTGGGACTGGACCCGGATGGTGTACACTCTTTCCGCTCCATCGTTTATGCCATTCAAGATGTTATCCGAAGTTCCTCTGGGCAGGCTCAGGTGACCCAACAAACAGATCAGTGCCCTTTCTGCTCCCCTGGGAATAGGTGGCTTGTGGAATTGCTCCTTTTGATTTGACTACATTGTAAAGCTGAATCACTGAGTACGAACCCCAGCCTCCAAACACTCTCCACAACAGAGAATCAAGGCAGCCACACTCCAAGGTGGGAATCTAAACTGTCATTAGTAACAGGCCCCATCAGGCCCTTGATCTGTGCAGACTCTCTCTGCATCCCTTTGGGCCTTGCCCAGAAAATAAAACTGGTTTCCATATTATATGAAGGGCTGGAAATGTCCAGGTGAGAACAGAGATCTCTTCCTTCACAGGCCCCAGGGTCTGGAAACTAAGGCTGCCAGTGGGAGCTTGTACAATTATCCTATTATCAGAGGCTTCTAAGTTCCCTAATTGTGCTGCAATGCAGTGTCGCTGAAAAGGAGATGATATAAGA
The DNA here is from genome assembly GCF_030028045.1 of Hippopotamus amphibius kiboko. Classification (NCBI taxonomy): domain Eukaryota; kingdom Metazoa; phylum Chordata; class Mammalia; order Artiodactyla; family Hippopotamidae; genus Hippopotamus; species Hippopotamus amphibius. Next base: position 94,411,876 of record NC_080192.1, read on the forward strand.
GAATGGGCTCGGTGTGGGGGCAAGGATGGTAGGCGTGGGCAACTGTTTCATGCAGGGACTTTCTCAGTAATTCTACAGACTGGAGCATTCTTCCAGCTTGGCTCTGGGCTTACAGTAGATGGTCAATTAAGCCCTGTCGACCTACCTGTCCTAACAAGACGTGACTTTACGGAGGTATGCGGCAAAACCACTCACTGTCTCAGAGCCCTGCTAGTGCTGAGTGCGAGGCGCCCAGGAGCCTGGATGCTCACCGCCGCCAAGTCACATCAGTGACTGTCCTGCAGCAGCTCTGCTATCAGAGCGGCCTGCCCCTCCTCGGGGGGTCACGCTGGCTAAACGCAGCTAGGAAAAAAAATCAACTCAGTCACCCGCAGCCCATGCCCTAGAAGAGCTCCACCAGTAAATGCCACTTCGAAACACAAAAAAGGAATAAAGGAACATGCAGATCCCAACAGAAGGCTGTATTCGTTTTTGAGGACTGCTATGTTTTAAGGCAAGTATCACACATACAAAACAGAGATGAACAGTATTTACGACAACATGTTAGAAGAGCGGGGGAGACATCTTCAGACAATGAGGAAGCGGCATGTTCCCCAGCCGGGTCACTCCTGGTCTGATTCCTCTCGTGGACAGAAAAACAGGGAGAAAGCCAAGGGAAGGGGAGCGATCACCTTCGGGTTTTACAAGGAAGCACGCTTCCCCAGGCCATGGCACTCCCCTCACCGCACTCCCAGGTCCAGGATACAGGATGCGCAGTCCCTGGGTCTGACTGTCCACCTCTACTGTCCATGTGTTGTGAAATTAACCTTTAGAAATGGGAAAATCAGGATGCCAAAGCCATACAGCCTGCAATTAGTCCACCTCTGTCCAAATTCAAACTTGCTTGGACTGGAGCTAAAATACACACACACACACAGATGTTACACACATGTATACCCCCTACATGCTACACATATGTGTGGGTACATACATAGCCATATATATGTGGAAGAAGGAAAGATTAGTGACACCTGAAAAATAGTGACTGACCCTCAGCAACAAGCCAGAGGGTCAAGGCGTCCAGGCACCTCACAGCCCAGCTCCTGGTCACTCCTGCTTCACAGGAGAAGGGAGTGGCTTAGCTGGTTTAAAGAGGGCTGGAGGGAGCGGGGCTTGCCCACAGGCCGGGTCTGCTCTGTGCCCCTTGGCTCTTCCCCATCCCTTTCACTCAGGCCCATGCCCCCCAATCTTAAAATAGGGGAGCTTCACTGTCTCTGTCCCTCCCCCCATTTTAGTTGTGATGGGACATGCATCATGACAGTGTGCTCCCCTTCTGCAGGGCCTGGATGACAGCAATGGGGAAAACAAGGGAATGAGTGAGGCTGAAAGTCTGGGAGCTTTAATGGCCAGTGGGCAGTGGCAAAGATGGTGCCTGGGTCTGGAAGTCACAGGGAGATTGGGTACCAGAAGTGTGCCGGGAGGTGGGATCGTTAACTCACAAAAAAAAGATGAAGGACATCAGGAAGAGGATGCATTTGATGCTAATGAGAAACTACCAAGAGAACAAGAGACGTGATAAAAGTTGCTTCTGCACACAGAACAAAGCCCTGCTCATGAAAGCTGTCCTCCCCAGGAGAAGCCTCCTGGAGAACTTAGGTATCACCTAGGTAACAGTAAAGAGCGCACAGGGTTAAGCGTTAGCACTTGATATTCAAGGAGCAAAATGTGAAATGGTTGTCTTTCATGGATTCACTCAGTTCGCCTCACCAAATCCCTCTGAGGTAGGTAAGAGGCAAGTGACATCAGCCCCATTTTGCTAATGGGGTAAAGTGAGGCCCCAGGACTTGCTGCAGATCACCCCACACATACACACCAACAGCCACAGGTCTTCCTTCCCTGCCCCTGGCAATGCTGGTTCTCTCTATAAAGCCCCCTCTCCTAGGTTCAACCCGATTCAGTAGGTATCAGGTGGACCATTTGGCTTATAATTTTAAACTTTGATGTACTGGAGGGAAAGGAAACCAAGCCTACGGAAATCAGCCAAAGCCAGGGCATCTGGGAACAGGTGTACCTCACCCCACTGAAGGGGTGTGTTTGTGGTTTTAAAAAAATTTTTGTTTTGTTTTTAGGGAAGGTCTAGTTGCATTAAAATCTATTGCTAGACCAACAAGGGTCCTGAATGTGACAACCACATCACACTTCCCCAGAAGAGGAGGCCCCTCTCTGGCCTGTTGCCAAATCAGATTGGACGGGGATAATGCCACAGTGTTGGCAGAGGTCCAGGTCACGAAAGCAGAAAACTTCCCCAAGGCTGGGGCAGGATGGGTGTGTGTGTGTGTATGGGTGTGTGTGTGTGTGTATGGGTGTGTGTGTGTGTGTGTGTGTCCCCTGACCTGATCAGGCTGACCTGATCAGGCTGCTTCCCTTCCCCGTGCGGCCTGTACTCACCCTCCTTTCTTTGACCTCAGAATGTAACTGTTTACTTAATGCCACTGACCAGAGACCCCAGCAGTGCTAATACCATGGAGTATTTCTAACTTGACAACGTGCAGCGCCCAGTGACCCAGAAGCCAGCCACGCCTAGTTGTAGACTCTCAACACCTGAGTCCCAGCTCAGCGAATTCCAGCCAAGGCTAAGAATTTGGGAATTTTTCCAATTACTATAGCTCACGAGGCAATGCGACAGAGGACTGCCACCCGCCCGTGTCTGCCCAGAAAGTACCCAATACCAAGCTTTCTTGGGTGCAATGCAGTAACGTGAATTTTCCAAGCTTTAACTGCCAGGTCCCCTGGGCCTGGCAGCTCGAGGGTGTGTTTCCAAACAGAGCCTGGGTACACACAGTTGCACCTGGACACGGTCAAGCCAAATGTCAGAGTGTCCCGGTCCTCGGGAACCAGTTCCCGCTGGGAAGCCCAATGCCTGTCCTGAGAAATAATCCTCAAACCGGTGACTGGGCCAAAGCATTGCTCGGGAGGCTAAAAGTCGGCGGGGGCGGTGCCCAGGTCTGGCGGTCAGACCGACAGGGCGGGCTTCCTCGGCAGGTGAGCTGGAAGCCCAGCCCCATCACAGAACCGACTCCTTGGACTCGGGGGTGCTGGCTGCAGGGCCAGCGGGGTTTGGGTGTGTCACCAGCGGCGACGTCTCCTCCTCCGACTTGCAGTTGGGGACGGCCTCCACTTTGACCTCGCTCAGCTCCTGCTCCCCTCTCTTCATCGCCTTCTGATTCAGGTGGTGGAGGATGCCGGCACCCAGGGCATCGCCCTCCACGTTCACTACGGTGGTGGTGCGGTCCCTGGGGGGAAGAGAACAGGCAGGCGTTAGAGCCGATGCCGCCTGGAGCCGCTAGGGGGCGGACACCACCGCCGGCTGAGCCACCAGGAGGCCGTGGCCCTGAGGGAGCAAGAGTTACTAAGGGCACAGGACCTCCCTTGATGCTGAAGTGATTTTCTCCCAATACTTTTCACTTTTATGAAACTAACAGACCCTCATTGTAGAAAACTTAGAAAAAGAAAAGTACAGAGAAAACAAAAGTCACCCCCCCACCCCCAACCAACCATACTCCACAACCCTGAGTGAACCAGTATTGACATCCGGATCCTTTTCCTCCCAGAAACCACTCTGTGTATGCATTTCACGTGTGAGAGACACCATCGTATAAAGTTACAGGCAGTTGGGATGACAGTACAGATTCGGTCCTGGGTCCAGCTTTCCTCCCACTCAACGGTTACGCCATGGGAACCTCCCTTCTCGGTCTCACTTTGACACTGCATCTCTACTGAACTGTAACCTTCACATGCTTTCCATGGCTGTGGGCCAACACCACCTCACAGAGACCAGCACTGGTCCTTTCCAGAAGCTTGTTGTCCCAGAGCCCAGGAACCAGCCCCCATCCCTGGGGCTCAGAGGAAGTACTGCGCCCATTCTGAAGAAAGCGGCAAGATGCGAGCTTGCCTGAGGCACTTGAGAAGCTGAAGGCTGTGGAATCAGAGGTCAAGGGTGGTGCAGAGCTCATGTGATTGTAGGTCTCACCTGGGCAGCCCGCCTGGCACCCGATCTCCCTCGTCCTGGCTAAGCGCCCCTTAGACACCTGTGTTCCCCACGTAGAGGAGGCAGCCAGGTGAGGAAGGAGGCGGGGTCTCTGAGATGCTGCTCTGGTCCTGTCCCACTCACCGTCGCAGGGACTGAGTTCCCTCCCGTATGCTGTCTGGACAATGCGGATCTCCAATGCACATGGCACATTTCACCCCCCGAGGAGCTGTAGGGATTCTGAGAAGCCCCTTCACGTTTTCAGGGCTTAAAAAAAAGGTCGGGAACCACCGTGGGTGGAGCCACGAGCCCAGGGCCCACCTGCAGCGTTTAGGATATCCCATGCCCGGGGTATCTGGCCAGCCTGGCCAGCACTGTCTTTCTCCCGCAGTGTTGACTGAATGCTCTTCCACGTGCCCAGAACTCCTCTACATGCTGTGTGTGTGCCAGCTCATTTAGTTTGCACCACCACTCTGGTGCAGGTTCTGTTCTTATCCCCATCCGACAGCCGGGCAGACCAAAGCACAGATGGTTCATAACACACAACTAGTAAATGGCAAAGCTGAGATCTGAACCCAGGTACCTGGGCTCCAGGGCTCATTTTCTTATTCACATGCTCTCCTGCCCAATATCAGAACCTCAGCTGACTTCCCTATAAAACAGGTATTGTTTGTATCTGAGAAAGGTATCACGGGACTCAAGGAAGCAACACTCAGAAACTGTTCTGTGTCTTTATGGGAGCCCTGGTGACGGTCATCTGCATCACAGCTCTTTCCTAACTCCGCCCCTGAGCCCAAGCCAAGGCACTCGCATTGGCTGGGCTCATCTTCTCTCCGCTTGCAGGAGTCACTCCTTGGACGGTGCCGGCCAAGGACAATCATTCCCGAAGGCTCACTGCTCCAACGGCTATGACTCCTATGCAGCCAACAGTCTCCACAGACCCTTGGACCCCTGGCTCTCCTGGATGTTCTCAGCAAGTTCTCAGCAATGACATGTCTTAAGTTTCTCTGCATGCCCCGGGCCAGCGGAGTGCCAAGCTCCTAGGGAGCTCAATACAGGCTTTCTTTTATTCGGTGCCCTCAGGACTTGCTACTTACACAATCCAGTCCACAGCCAGGATCAGAGAGAGGTCATGAGTGGGCAGCCCAATGGCCTCCAGGATAATGGCGATGGTGAGGACCCCTCCAGCTGGCACGCCTGCTGCTCCAACGCTGGACGCTGTGGCCGTCACTCTAGGGGATGGGACAGCAGGATCAGCCATCAGCCCAGAGCACTTAAGGGGCACAGACACATGCAGAGCATGGCAGCCGTGGCTTCGAAACTGAAGACCACACAACCCTAGAGTCTGTCGGCTGCGCCCTTGAGAGAGGATCCACTCTCTTCCAAGTAATGAATTCACGCTGTCCTCAGTTTACACGTGAGACATCCGAGTCACGGGGAGATTGGTATTCATGAGGTTTTTCAAAGGAAATCACAAGAAAGAAACCTTAAGTTTTGAACCGGGTCTAACGATGAAGGAAAGAATACAGAACTTACAGAATGGTGAAAATCTGCCCTGCTTTCAGCTGCACATTGTTGAGCTGGGCGATGAACACCGCGGCCACACACTGGAAGATGGCTGCGCCGTCCATGTTCACAGTGGCCCCGATGGGGAGGATGAACCGGCTGATCCTCTTGTCTACACCATTGTTTTCTTCAATGCACTTCATCATAGAGGGCAGGGTTGCTGAGCTGGAAATGCAAACACCCGATCATGAGAATGGTCCTTCCTGGCCAGGCGAACATACTCCTCAGCTCAGACCCGGGAACAGAGCAATTGGCACCATCCTAGTTTATGCCACTTCCCCCTTGAAATAAGAGACATAGCAGAATCGCTGCAGAGTTTCTGGCACACATGGGGTTTTGTCAGCCCCCAAAGTATTCAAAATCAGACTCCCTAGACTTACCTGCTCTTTTTTTGCCTGGAGACACCTATTCCAAACTTCTCAAGAACCAAACATTGTCTCATGGTGTAAAATGCTCCCAAGAGAACAAAGAACTATGTACTCTACAGGTGCATCTCCTCTCTTCAATGTGGCCTCCCCCGTCCTCCCTCAAAAAAAAAAGTAAAAGGCAAACTGATTTTTTTTTTCTTTTAGGCCAAGAAGCAGGAATGGCTCTGAGCGTTTGGAAGGAGTAACTGTGCTCCTAGATAATGAAGAATGAGACCCGCCCTCTCTAGCAGGCTCTGCGGATTCTGCCGTGTGTGGCTGCCACAGCTGAGAAGGCGGCTTGTTTCCACCTAAGCCGGAGAAACTTACCTCCTTCATTCTTCCCCCATCACCGCCTTGTCATATACACAGCCAGTGGGGACGGGAGGAAACACGCAAAGAGGCAAAAACTAAAAGTGTGGATGAAACGGTGTGCTGCCGTCCTCTGAAAGTTTTCTTTAACGTGTTTGGAAAGCCCAATGGTTTTTCTGAAGGATTTCCGATAATGACAAGTCCATGTTTCATGCTAAATTAGATAATCCCACAGTACTGTGGACTCCTAGGGAGCTGAGCACACATCCCTCACCAGGATGCCTTGGTCGTATTTCCTAATGCGCCCATCCAAAGGAAGAGTACGGCAGGTACCATTCTAGAAACGTCCCTGCAATGCGTTTGAAGTGGCTGCCTTCTTTTACTCAGGCAGAGGTCTAACGAGGGCGAGGACCCACAGCTGGGCTAAATAATGATCCGACTGACCTCTAATGATCAAGAAGGAGAAGGGAACGGGGCAATCCCTCATAGTGGCGACTCACATCCACCTGAAAATCCACTTCCGTAAGAGCTGTGGGGCTGGCAGCACAAAATAATCAGGTGAGACCAGCTCAGAGTCTTCAAGACATTCACATCGGTCAAGATGCTGGCTGTGCATCCACCACGGGCTCCTCTGATTCCATATTAGTACGGCTCAGAGCAGCCGAGGGCACCCGAAACCCACTCACCTGGAGCACGTGGCAAATGCTGTTGCAAATGGTGTGAGGAGGCCCAGGAGGAACCTGAATGGATTTCTTCTCGTGAAGACAAAATAAATAAGTGGCAGAACAATTCCTCCGTGAATAAAATGGCCCAGTATAGATGTGAAGATGTATTTCCCCAGGCTGGTCACCAGCACGATGATGTCCTTCATTTCCACAATCTTGCTTCCAACCAGGAACATGATGCCCACAGGTACGTACCTTGGACATGAGCACAGGGCATTAGTCAGTAAGGGTGGTGATGTTGGGGCCGAGAGATGCAGGCCCTTCCTGACACAGAATGCAGGGACTCTCAACTAGGTGGTCTTCATCTCTCCCTAGGATGACCCTGAGGAATAGAAAAGGATGAGGAGTGTATACCCTGCCCATTTTACAGGCCATGAAACTGAGTAAAATTAACATGATCGCTCATTGTGGGTGAGGGAGTCAGGACCCAGACTTCTTCCCCCTTGGATACTGTATGTTCTTAACAGCTGGATGCTACCAACCACATGGGCTCCCAAGTGGAAAAGCAAGGAACTCGTCAAGATCAAAGCCTTTGGGACTGTGAGCTTAACTTTCAGCTTTGCTCAGGCTTGTTCTTAGAACTGAGAAACACAAAAGACTAACACCGATGTTGCCGAATTGCTGTGATACAGAATCGAGCCAATGTTGAGACTTTTGTGAAGTTTTAAATTCTTTGTAGTTCAAAAAACATGATTCCGTGGGAAAAAAGTCATTAACAATGACCCTCTGGGAACACTCTTGGAGCGTGAAGATTTTTTTAATGGCAGGATGGGAAGAAGGAAGGCAAGAAATGGACTATGGGTGCTACAAAGAACAAAAGTCTGCTGTTTTGAGTTTAATATAAATTGAGGATGAATTTTATAACTATTGACTTTATTTGTAAACTTTAATTATATAGATAATAATGTCACACAGTTCAAATTTCAAAAGGTACAAAAGGATGAAGTCTACCTCCCACCTCTGTCCCCCAAGCACCCAGTTTCCTTCCAGGGAGACAGCTGATGTCACTAGTTTCTTGAGTTTTCTTCCCAGAGATATTCTAAGCAGTATTATTATTTTTAATCCCATAGTAATACATGAATACATCCTTCTTTCAAAAAATTAAAACATTATAGGGACTTCCCAGGTGGTCCAGTGGTTCAGACTCCACGCTCCCAATGCAGGGGGCCTGGGTTCAATCCCTGGTCAGGGAGCTAGATCCTGCATGCCGCAACAAAGAGCTCGCGTGCTGCAACTATGGCCCAGTGCAGCCAAATAAATAAATATCTTTTAAAAAAATTAAAAAATTTTAGATTAGGCCAAAATCTTTAGGCACCATTCTCAAGCCAGCCCTCTCCTCCTCTGATCACCGCTCCCACTGCCTATGCATTTAGATACCTAGTGCTTAAATCTGCACGTTTATTTTTAACTCCCCATTATGTCTTTGAGATTTTTCACATCAATACATAGACATCTACCTCATTCTGGTCTTTTTTTTTATTGTGGTAAAGTATGCATAACATAAAATTTACCATTTTAGCCATTTTAAGTGTACAGTTTGGTGACATTAAGTATATCCATGTTCTTTGCAACCGTCATCACTATCCATCTCCAGAACTTTTTCATCATCCCAAACAGAAACTTTGTATTCAATAAACAATAACCCCATATCACCCCCCACCCCACTCCCCACTGTTGGTGACCACTGTTCTATTTTTAGTCTCTATGAATTTGTCTATTCTAGGTACCCCCTTATAAATGGAATCATACAATTTTAGCCCTTTTGTGTCTGGCTTATTTCACTTAGCATAATGTCTTTAAGGTTCATCCATGTTGTAGCACTTTTCAGAATTTCATTCCTTCTTAAGGCTGAATAATATTCCATTGTACATACATCCCACATGCTGCGTATCCAGTCATTTGTCAATGGACATTTGGGTCGATTCTACCTTTACCTCCTTCTTTTAAAATATCGCTCTCAGCACTGTACTGTAGATTATTTTGCCACTGCCCTGCTGATGGGCATTTAAATTATTCTCAGGTTTTCATCACTATAAAGAACACTGCAAACAGGTCTCTTTGTGCCCAGGTGCCTATGTTCTCTAGGTAGAGGCACCCTGAAGTGGGACTGCTGAGTCATGCAGTGGGCACGTTTTAAATTTTAGTAGATGCCAACAAATTGTTCTCCAAAGTGGCTGTTCCGATTCACATTCCCAACAGCTTCTAGGAGAATAATCCTTTCCCCGCCCCACTGGTTCTCATCCAAGGATGATTTTGCCCCCAGGGGACATTAAGCAATATCTGGAGACAGTTTTGGTTGCCACAGCTTTGGCAGGGAAGTGCTACTGGCATCTTGGGGCCAGAGGCCAAGGATACTGCTAAACATACCACAGCGCACAAGACAGCCCCCACAACAAAGAACAATCCAGCCCCACATGTCAATAATGCTAATACAAGGGTATATTGTACGGCACGGGAAATATAGCCAATATTATATAATAACCACAAATGGAGTATAATCTATAGACATTGAATCACTATGCTGTACACCTGAAACTAATATAATATTGTAAATCAGTTACTGTATATCTCAATAAAAAAAAGCAACAGATTTTTATTGTAGGAAGCTGGAAATGCAAAAAAAGCAGGAAAATGAAAATAAAAATTCCAAACGGAGAAAAAAATAGTGCCGGACTTCCTAGGTGGCGCAGTGGTTAAGAATCTGCCTGCCAATGCAGGGGACACGGGTTCGAGCCCTGCTCCGGGAAGATCCCACATGCCATGGAGCAACTAAGCCCGTGCACCACAACTACTGAGCCTGTGCTCTAGAGCCCATGAGCCACAACTATTGAGCCTGTGTGCCGCAACTATTGAAGCCCACGCACCTAGAGCCTGTGCTCCACAACAAGAGAAGCCACTACAATGAGGACCCCGCACACCACAATGAAGAGTAGCCCCCACTAGCATCAGCTAGAGAAAGCACGTGTGCAGCAACAAAGACCCAACACAGCCAATAAAAAAAAAAAAAAAATAGTGCCACTGTTGAGAAATCCTATCCTCACCCTATCAACGTCTGATAAAACCAAGCTTTTCATTTCCCTGATTTCTAACAAGTTGGGCATCCCTTAATATGGTTATTGGTCATTCAGATTTCCTCTTCTATGAATTGGCTGCTCACCTACTTTGTCCATTTTCTAATAGTTTATTCAGTCTTTTTTTCTTTTTCAGTGTCAGGACTCTTCATATTAATGCCTTTCAAACTATCTTTGGTGAAAGACTGGTTCAACTCAGTTGGTCATGGACCAGTATTTTTAAAAAAGACAAAAAAAAAAAAAGAAAGAAAAATGATCATGGCTTGGAGGTTGAAACAATATGAAATTGTTACAAAAGTTTCTAAACACTTATTCTCAATTTCCCTATAAATTTCACTTCAGACAACTATTTTGTGAACTGGTACCAGTCCTTTCGATACTAATGCTTCCAGTGTGGGGGTGTGGGGGTGTGTGTGTATACATAGAGACTATATGTAAATATCTATCAATTTTTTCAATCAGTGTCTTGTCTTTTAACTTTGTCCAAGGTATCTTTTGCATGCAAACATTTTATATTTTAGGGTAGTCAAATTTAGCAGATTTTTATGGCTTCTTTCTGTGTTTTGTGTAGGAAGACTTTCTTAACCCTTGTATTTTCTTCTTACACTTTTAAAGGACTCCCTTCCCTCTTTCGTCCTTCCTCCCTGGATAGTTGAATGCATGGGTTGGCACCATGAGTTTTACTGGAACACAGCCATGCTCATTTGTTTATAAATTGTCTATTGTTGTTTCTATCCTATGATGGCAGCATTGGCAGTTACGACAGACACCATATGGCCTGCAAGGTTTGCTGACCCTGTGTATTCAATCCATTGAGAAGCTATTTCTGTGAACAGTGCAGGCTAGGCAGGTGCTTGATATTAGAGTAAGTAATTAGCAAAAGAAGGAAAGCAGAGAGAGCTACTACCAAGATCCCTCCCACACCTGGGGGAGACTCTTTAACCAATTAAAGCATTTTAAACCCCAGTTCTGTGTGGGATGCAGTTTCTGGGCAACAGATCTCCCAGTGCAGTTAAGACACTCAGCTGGGCCTGCCCTACCAAATATCTGCTTCTATAACTAATACATCACATCGAAAGAATGACTATAAATTGGTTTCCAAATTGAAAACAAATGTCTTAACATAGAAACATTACTTTCTTGCAGTTTCACTGAATCCAAATTTTGGGAGGATTTCAGACTAAAAAAATAAGCCAGGAAAAGAACTTGAGGTGATGAAAACACTTTTTCCTCTCTGAAAACATTTTCCTTCCCAAAACAACAGCAGTCATATGAAGTGTCATGTTTACAATACAGAGTCAGGCTCTGGAATTTTGGGTCGAGCAAGAAAATTTGGTTAGGCAAGACAAACACCACCCGTGGAGGCTCTGAACTTGGCTTTCCACCCAATTCCAAAATTTCCTACCAAATTCCAGGCTTCCCTCCTAAAATCAGTCCAACTGCCATCCCAATGCCATGTAAGAGAAAGACATGCTGGGATATTTAAGGGTTGACAATAAGGAAAACGCTTTGTGCATAAACTAGTTTCTCAGCAATGAGTGGGTAGAAGCTAAAACTCACCGAGTTTGGCTTGAGTAAAGCAGCAGGATAAAGCTTACGAGGGACTGGCACTGGAATCGCTGTGATTTCTGGGATGTTACTTTGAGAGATCGTGCCAAATTTTTCCTTGTTAGCCAGAAATCAATCTGATGGGTTTATTTTTTTTATTAAACAATTACCCTTTCATTGATATTACATAAAGAAACATTCATGTAAAAGAAAGACCAATCCAAGTTTACATATATGTATGGGGCAAAGCTGGATTTGCCCTCCATGTGGTAAAATACTATAGTAAGGGGCCCTTCTGAAGCTTGAAGTCTATCCTTTAAAGAGAAATGAGCCGTTGTATAACAAAGGGAGTTCAACTCGAGGATGGAAGATGCCTTAGAGGACTGGGACAGGGAGGGTGGGGGGGACTTGAGGGAGGGTGGGGGGGTGAGTCGAGGGAGGGAGGGAACACGGGGGTATGTGTATAAAAACAGATGATTGAACTTGGTGTACCCTCCCCCCAAAAAAATAATTAAAAAAAAAAAAAGACATTACTTTCAAAGGCACTGACTGACCACTGATTTTTTTCACTTCAAAAAAAATTAAAAAAAAAAAAGGACTCTATATGACTCTGCATTACAATATATTCAGTGCTAAAAGAAAATAACTGCCAACCTAGAATTTCATACCAAGCAAAAAAATATAAATAATCTTTAAGAACAAAGGTAAATAAAGATATTTTCAGACAAACAAAAAAAAAATGAAGAGAAATGAGCCTTATTTTATACAGCATATAGCAAACTTACGGAATTCATTGCTCCACAAGATGATATAGGCATCCCATGTGATATGGGATGATGGTAGGACTCATAGATAAATCACCAATGACAGAACCCCAGGGGTCACTGTGGGTGACAGGCAAGTGACTGGTAATCACGGCACACGCCTGCTTCTCTGAGGTCCTTCACCCCTTGTACCAAGACTGGCCTGTAGTACATCAACCACATACAGAGCACTGGGCCAGGTGGCCCCGTAAGGGTGACCTAGAACAGCTAAGTCAGGTTCTTTTCTGGATGGCAAGAGAAATGAGAGAGTAGATGGCAGAGTGACACTCACCACATAATCCATGACACCAGCACCATCGTCGCCTCATTGAAGGAATTGAAAAAACGAATGAGCTCTTCTCCTTCAGAGCCGAGTTTCTTCAAGGCCACTCCTAACACCAGGGCAAAAAGGACCAATCCTAAAATGTTCATCCCTTCAATTTCGGTGCCAATGGGGATCTGTAGGATCAGAGGGGACAGAGAGTCGAAGTTTACAACAGATAAGTGAGAACTAAAAAAATGCATTTGCTCGGTGTCTCTGCCAGACGGAAACACTGTGCCCGGAAGAAGGAAAGGCTTATATTTTCTTTAACCCTCAGTGATTTCACAACTCAAGGGGCAGGAAACTCAAGGGGAGATGGAGTCTGAGGATATGGAAAGTCAACAAACAAAATTTTCACCTAGTTGTTAACTCTGAAAGCTGTTCAAAATGGGTACAGGTTGAGGCAGAAAGTAGCGAGCTCTTCATCCTGGATATATTCAACTAGAGGCTGGACAATCACTTCAAAGGGTTGCTTGGAGAAGAACAGCTGATTGGTGAAAAGTTCCTTCAGATCAAGAGTCAATGACTGTAACTTTGCCTCCTAAATGTCAACAAATTCTTTGTTGCTAGGCTCTTAGGATAGTCTCCTCATTGGCAAATTGCAAAAAAGACGTTCGGAATCAACATGGATATTTTCAGGATATTCTTTTCTACATCACTGACTTAAAATGTATAGATACAATGTATTCTTTTTTTCCAGCAGTGCTAAATCTCACTACTGTGAGCATATGTTAGACAAACATTTTATTCCATTACAACACATTATGAAATTCTGAACAGGAAACGTTGCTATGGTAAAAACTGAAAGAGCATTTTTACCACCATTCTAGTCTGAGTCCTAGTCCCAGCTCTGATACTAAATAAGTTCTCTGAGCTTCAGGTGGTTCATCTGGAAGATGAAGTGAAATGGACTAAACTAGTAGCTTTCAACTTTTTTTAAAAGGTAAAACTTTTCCTTTAATCAAAGAAAGGCTGGTAGAACTCAGAGCCACTCAGCCCTGCGGAGGTGTATTGGGCGGTGAGGAAGGGCAAAGTCCCTCCTTCTCCCCATGGCAGCTCCATGGCTGGACTGAATAATCCTTGAGGTCCCTTGTCCTTCCAGCTAGAGCGTGAAGGCTGGGACTTAGCTCAGTGTCTGGTAAATAACAGGTACTCAAAAAATACTTGGTTATAGCTAGTTAAACAAAATTCTCTGTGCAGGGGTATGTTAAACCACCTATTAATTATATTTCAGAAGAGCAGAAGGGGTATTATAAACTTAGTTTTTTAAGAAAAGGGACAATTTGATGAAATGGATCCACTGAAGATGGCAAATGGCAAAGGAAGGAACCTACCCCATGTGATTCAAACAGCCCATCCAAACCCCAGAGGCTTCAGTCCTGCTGAGAAAAACATGCATCGTATTCGCTCCTTCGGTTAAGAAGCATTATCTGTGTTATAAGTATTTGCCGCAAGTGATCTCACAAAGAGCTTTACCTTTTCACGGGTTATGTTTCCAGCGCTCGTGTGGTGAGTCACCTCTCTGTAGTCGGTTGCATACTGTGAGCAAGAGAAAGAAAAACCCCTGTCAGTTCACAGTTGAACACCACCCGGAGGAACCGAGAGGACTGCTTGGGCCCCTTGCTACTCTGTCCTTCTCCACTCCAGGTCTCCTGGGCGTTCCTCACTCGGTTGGCCTGACAGGTGCCTCTGAGGACTGCACAAAAGTTACTTAAGACCAAGGCAGTGTGCATTCCCGGAGACCTCTGGTTATTCAGGGACCCAAGGAAATAGGGAGAATTCCCTGTGTGCCCTGGACACTGGTTTGGAGGTCGGCGCAATTTCAAGTTGAGAGTTTGATATCTCAAACAGCTGAGAGTCCATATTATTAGAGAAACTTGGTACTCGTTCCATAATGCCGAAGCTCACTTTTCCATGTCTTATTTTATTTTTATTCATTACTTTATGCTCCACTATGTTACAGAACTTATTTGAGCTTGACTGCTTTTTAGCATGTTTCTAATCTGCCTTCAGCCTCCACTCCCTAAAGCAAAGGGTGGAAGGCAAGATGGCGTTTTCTGGCTGAGTTTTCTGGGAGACCAGTCATCAGAGGTGAAACGTCCCTCCAACCCTGGTCCTGTGGTTGACTTCAGGCACTTCTGCCCGATGCACACAGGTGTCTCCCTGGGGCAGTACGCACCATCATCGAGGCGACTCTGTTGTAAGACGCCCTTCCTGACGCTTCTAAGGACACCTGGTTCTGAACTTTTAAGAGGAGCCCATTAGGGGGTTCAGACCCAGAGGCCTGCTTTGAACCTGGCTTTAAAGAGCTCTGGTCTCTCTCAGCTTCAACTTAGGAAGCGTTCAGACAGGTAGAGATACTCGGCTGTCCCGTGATCAAGGGTGGCAGGGGAAACAAAATCCACCCCACAACTTCTATGGCAGGCACTGAAAGCCCCACAAACCTTTTTTCTCCTAACTCACATTATAGATACAAGCCACAGCTGTGTTCATATGCAGGTTTGTTTGGTTTTTTGTGTTTTTTTTTTTTTTTCTTTTTTAAGAGAGAGGCTGTAAATAGAAACAGAAAAGTCTTTGATTGAAAAAGGCAATCGGTTTAGTCCATCTAACCTAGACCTTCATGTTCCTTCTCTGTGTAAAGCATGGCCACAGGGATGTTATTTGCAGGATTGCTAAAATTAGGGAAAAACTAGAAACAACCATCAACAAGGGACTGGTTGAGTAAAATTATGATACGCTCATACGGTGGAATATAGCCAATAACTTACGCAGAAGGATATTTACCGACGAGAAAATGTTCGTAATAACAGCACGTTACAGAACAGTATGTGTAGCATGTGAACATACTAACAACGCAGGCAATATAATTCTTTTGAATTTGTGTGTGTGCACAGGTATAGAAAAAATATACTGGAAGGATGTATACCGAAATGTTAATTAATGGGCAGCTCAAGGTAGTGATTATGGGTGATTTTTATTTTCTTCTACTTTTTTGCACTTTATTTTTAATTGTTTTTGCAAGGAGCATACATTATCTTTATAATCAGAAAAAAAAGATTAAAGTGTATTTTTAAAAAATTCTAGGGAATTCCTTGGTGGTCCAGTGGTTAGGACTTGGTGCTTTCACTGCCATGGCCTGGGTTCAATCCCTGGTCAGGAAACTAAGATCCCACAAGCCACACAGTGCGGCCAAAAAAATTAATAAATAAAATAAAACTTCTAAAATATTTAAGAGGTCCCCAAAATGTAATTTGAGAGTATTAGGTGATGTGAAAAGATGCTGGAACTAGAAAATCTTTTGGTTTCTTGTTGTTTTGTTTGTTTTCACTCCAGGGGCCCATCTATAAAACTTTAGGTCAATGATACTAAGTGTGGTTAACAACACAACCCTCCCTGTTCCACCTTACCTAACTTTACAGCAGTAATTTATATGTAACCCTCCTCCCCAAAGTTTCACATTTTTAGCAAAGCATCAAGCTTACCGTACGGAAAGCTGCAACCACAAGATTTGAGGGAAACAGGTTTCTGTTGGAAAAGAAAGCATTTTGTCAGTATTCTTAAAATTCGGCAAAGTGTCTGCTTTGAGATGCCTGTTCCTGACAGCCTAACACACAGGGTTCCCTCTCTCCCCACGCCCAGCAGTTACTGCCATCCTCTGCTTGATCCAAGCACCCAACTGTGCCTCGGCTGCGGGGCCACAGTAGCTGCTTTGAGTGATCTGATCTTTATCCTCTTCCCCTTGTGGTGCCCCTTGTTATTTCGGCTTAGTTGTATCCAAGCAAATCCAAATAACTGCATCACTTTTCTTTCCCCTAGAGGCTAAGCCCTGTTGCAGTGGTTTTCAACAGGAAGTGGCACTGCCCACTAGTGAAAACCAAGGGAGTGTTTTGTTGTTACAATAATTGGGGGGCATTCTTGGAACTGGGGGGAGTGTGTTCAGGGTGAAGTGCCAAGTTCCAGCCACTTGTTCTGCTAAGTGTGGCAAAATCCTGTATAATAAATGGTCTCAAGGCCCTCATTCTTTCCAATGTCCTGTATGACACACCTGTGGAGGAAAATCTTATTTATAAATTATTTGAGCTCACAACTAACTTCAAAACAAGGTACTTCTTATGCAGTTTGAACATACAACGAATTTTCTACGACTGAAAGTCCTGTGTAAAATGTGGGATGATTTTTGTTTTGTTTTGTTCAGAATGTTTCCAAGAGTCATTCACTTTCTGGAAAATCACATCACTAATGGAAAACTGTAGGATCTGAGTCCTTAGTTACACATACCTGTATCAAGTATCAGTCTGCATTTAAAGCTGTTTTATTAATGGTGACTCTAAACTCAGAAGCAAGTACCTAACCATTTTGTTTTAGAGCATTCACATTCTGAAACACATTATTTTATTATAAATTACTCTCCTTTAGCATTTTTCTTTTTAAAAAAATTTACAGCATGTGTTTATTTCTATTTAAAAAAATATATTATACCCCCTTCTACCTATTTCTCCCACTCTCCCCACCTCTGGCAACCACCAATCTAGTGGGTTTTTATATTACAGCCTTTTTTATTACAGTTACGTCATATTGATGTTTGACATTATGTGTGTAGGTAAATTCTATTTAAGGATTTCATTTCAGGATGAAGGATTTTATAAAATATTTGTTATAAAAGGAGAGTAATAGAATTCATCCAGTTAAACTAGATTTTGACATGAAAATCTATTCATGCAAACAGTTTTTACTGAGGGCTTCCTGTGAGTCAGATATTATACAGATGGGGGTCATGATATATAAGAAAATCCCACTGATGATTCATTTATTCTACCCACTTCATATAAGAATAAGTTTAGAAGAGTAGAAGATCATCCTTTACAATCTGTGCCAAACTTATCCACTAATTCTTACTTCTGTGGCTGAGCTGTTCATAGTACTAGACTCTCTAGGCAACCACTTGCATGTATTCGGTTTCAGGGGGAGGCAGGTCTGACTGCAGCCCACCTTGGCAAGCAGAGTCTGAGAGGCCTCCTGGTAGTCACACCTTTGTGTAATACCCTCCCCTCGCGTGTGTGTGTCATAAGGCGGCTATGACTTGCTTCCAGCCAACACAATACAGCAAAGGTGATGGGATGTCACTTTTGTGATTTGGTTACATAAACCTGTGGCTCTCTCTTACTAGAAAACAGTTTTTATTGCTTTCTGGGCTTATATATTTGATGAAATGAGCTACCATGTCAGAAAGGCCCATATGAGACACAGAGCGCAGCCTCTGGCCAATAGCTCAGTCTAAGCATCAAGGAAATGAATTTTGCCAACAACCATGTGACCTCAGAAGTGAATCCTTCCCCAGTCAGGCCTTCAGATGAGACCCCAGATGTGGCCAACACTTTGATTGCAGTCTTGTAAGAGACTCTGGATTCTTGACACCACAGATACTGTGGGATAATAAATATATGTGATTTCAAGCTGCAAAATTGGTGGTAATTTGTTATACAATAGATAATGAATACACCCACCAACAGGGTTAATGAGACACAAAAATGACTTCATTACAACACTCAGGACGCTTCCATAAGACAGCCAGCATCTAGAGATTGCAACTCAGCATTTCCCATCTTGCTCGTTTGCAAACATTGGATTGCTTTAAACATATTTAGAGATTACTCAAAAGTACTTGCCTGTATTTAAACAGACAAAATGTGATCTTCTGTTGAATTAACCACTTTAATTCAACAGAAGATCTGTAATTTGATTCCTATTACAAGCATATTTACTTTAAAAGAAAGGCAGAAACAGACTAGGCATTTGTATTGACTATTCTTTAGTGTATAGAAGAATAGCAACTTACATTTGCCTATTATTTCCATTACAAAGCACCTTTCTCAGTCTTGTGGGGGTATGTTTGGTACTATACTAGTTAGAAGCAGAAACAGGCCCTGAGTCAAGATTTTGCCCATTCTGCATCCACCACAGTAGTTCTCAGACTGAGCAGGCCACCTGCTTCTCTCCCTAAAAGAACAGGGAAGTTAAGGAAAGAGCTGGGTTAGAAGCCCTCTGTCTTCTCCACGGGAGACAATTTCCTCTGCAAATACTTCGCATCCTTCAGGAATGAGCTGTTTCCTTACTTGGTGCAAGCATAGCCTCTCCCATAGCATCGAAACACACTCTCTTCCAAGGGTCACACACTACTTGTTTAAACCCTTCTATCTGGCCTGCCTGGTGTCTTTAGCATAAGCAATAACCCAATACTGTATCACTCAGAACAGACCCTAACCCAGAACTTCTAGACCAAACAGCCACTGATCAACCTGTTTTCAGACAGTCTACAACATCTAGTCTACAAAATCCAATGGGAACACAGGGGTACATCCAATACTAGAGTCAAAATGGCAACTCTTGCCCCCAAAAAATCAAGTTCCTAAGAGGAACAGATGTGTTCTGGCAGTTTCTTATAAACATACACTTACCATATGACCCGGCAATTCTACTCCTAGATATTTACCCAAGAGAAATGAAAATATATGTCTGCAAAAAGGACCTGTAGGAACAACAGCATTATTCATAATAGCTCAAAACTGAAATGTTCATCAACTGATGAGTGGGCAAACAACATTATGATAAATCCATACAATGGAATTCTACCTGGCAATAAAAAGGAATCAACCACTATTATACACAGCGTGGATAATCTCAACAACATAGTGCTGAGCCAAAGAAGCCAGACAAAGAAAAGTACATGCTGAGTGATTCCACTGCCGCGAAACTCTAGAAAAAGCAAAACTAATCCATAGTGATAGAAAGCAAAACTTTCTATACAAAACTGCCTGGGGCCAGGGATGAAGAGTGGGAATTGCTGAGGAGGGTCATGGGAGACAAAAATGTTCGGTGTCTGGATTGTGGCAGTGGTTAAATGGTTCATCTATTTGTCAAAACTCATTGAACTGTACCCTGAAATGGGTGCATCTGTCTTATGTAAATCATATCTCAAAACTGCTTAAAATGTTAGGACAAAAGACACAGTGCTAACTGCAAAGGAGATCTGACAGCCAAAAAAATACATCCAATTCAATGGGATGACTGAACTCTTTTTAGATTACATAACTCAGCTGTCAAATATTAATCCCTTGGAAGGAATCGCCTGAGGGCAGTGAGTTGAACCCACAGAATCTCACACTTCTTTTCTTTAGTTACCCTGATTATCACAGGCCAGGAGAAGGAGCATTCCCACCCCACCCCCCCCCAATCGAGGGGCAAGGGTGTGAGGTGGCAGAAGTAAGGCGAAACATTTTTCTCTACTCGTCATGGATCGTGCCTTTGGTGTTGTATTTAAAAAGTCATTGCCAAAATGATAGTATAGTCACTCCTGTGATTGTTACATTATATAAGAATGTCTTTCAGACTGGAGGAAGAGATTCTCTTGCAGGACTTGAAGAAGTATGCTGCTATGTTGTAAGAAGGCCACGTGCGAAGCACTGTGTGAGACCTCTAGGAGCTAAAAGTTGACCCCGCTAATTGCCAGCAAGAAAATGAGGTCCTCAGTCCTATAACCTCATTGACCTGAATTCTTCCAACAATCACAGGAGCTTGAAAAAGGACCCCGAGTTCCAAAAAGAAATTCAGCCCACTTGGCAGTTTGATTGCAAGCATGTGAAGCCCTGAGAAAAGAACCTAAGTTGTATCTGAACTCCTAATCTATGGAAACTGTGAGACTATACAGGCATATTCTTCTAAGCCTCAAAAAAAAAAAAAAAAAGTCATTGCCTTACCAGAGGTCATCTTATGTTATCTTCCAGGAGTTTTACGTTTTGCATTTTACCTTTAGACCTGTGATCCATTTTGAGTTAATTTCTGTGAATGGTGCAAAGGCTGTATCTAGATTCGTTTTTTTTTCGCATGTGGACGTCCAGCTGTTCCCACACCATTTGTTGAAAAGATTATTCCTGTGCCATTGTATCGCCTTTACTCTTTCGTCAAAGATAAGTTGACCATATTTATGTGGATCTATTTCTGGGCGCTCTATTCTGTCCCATTGATGTATTTGTCTATTCTTTTGCCAACACCACAGTCTTCATTACTGTAGCTTTGTAGTCAGGTGTGTCAGTCCTCTGACTCTGTTCTTCTCTCTGCACTCTTCTTATCCCTTTTTTCTTTGGCTTTTAAACACAGATGCTGTTGTGAACTTGGGCTTTTTCTTATTCCTGAGCTCTCCTGTATTAAGGGATCAGCGGCTCATCACGCAAGCAGTCCCCCCCCGGCCCCCCCACCAAAGAGCTCTTTCTGCAGGCACTTTCCCCAGCTCCTCACACTGACAAAGCAAGCTTGTGGGCTTTCAAAACCAGGAACATCTCAGCTGGAAGAGATCTTGGAGGTGATCAAATTCAAGCCCTCCTTTGGTGTCCAGAGACATCAATTTGCTATATCTCCCATTCACGTTCCATATAGACCAGCACTGTCCAACAGAACTTTCTATATTTATGCTGTCCAGTGTGGTAGTTGTGTGGCTATCGAGTACTTGAAATATGGCTAATGCTACTGAGGGTCTGAATTTTTAACTTTATTTACATTTAAACTAGTTAAATTTAAATAGCCAATTGTGGCTACTGTCTATCATATTAGACAGTACAGATCCAGAGTTGTGAGATCCACAGTCTGGAAATCAGAAGGATCAAATTGTCTTCTCAAGCTTACCTCTGCACAGCACTCAATTTCACTGCGTTTAGGGTGCTTCTAACCACTGAGTTCCTCATTTTATTCAAATTCTCAAATATGTCCTTTTTCTGTTATTCGACCCTGAGAAACTTCTTTGAATTACATAATACCAGATACACATTAGATCAAAGTTTCTCAAACATTAGGAGGCCATGGAATCAATTTCCTGGCTCTAACCAGCATTTTATAAAAGATGTAATACATGAGAATAGGAAAGACCAGCATGCATCACACTTAAAATGTTCTGTGGAACTTGTGTTTCAGGTTGTATATGTGGGGGTGGGGGTGTCTATATGCAGATGCCATCATTTAAAATGTAGTGGGTCTAAATCAAAAACATCTGCAAAAATGCCAAGTCTGTACTACTAAATCAAGAGACCCACTTCAGACCGACTTGGGAGAGAATGAATGAATGAGTCTTTCTGGCGCTTTAGGAACCTTTGGACACATTACTTAAAGCAAACAGAAAAACTGGTATGAGCCAAAGGCTGAACTTTCGAAAGCAGAATTTCTGTTAGTGGTACTGTACAGACGTGCGCAGCTCACACCATGAAAGACTTCAGAAATGTTCCTTCTTTATACATCTGGTCCTGTTTTTTCTTCTGATCCTATTGTCAAGGGTGGTATGCGTTTCCCTGTTTCATATGAGAAAAATGTAAAACAATTTACTGTTGCTTAGGTATACATATTTTTTGTTCTAAAAGTATTTCCTTTCATTTAAGTTCAAAAATTCTTCACCGAATTTATGAAAATTTCAAAGACTCTTCAGAACAGGATACGACACTGTATGTACACCTGATAAATATTTATTATCCCTAGTGCTTATTATTACAGGGTCAGTAAACAGGGATGTACCCCTTCAGATCTTGGTACCCCCTACAAGGCTGGGAGCAGAGGAAGGGCTGGGGGTGATGGGCTCACACTATGGAGACAGTAGGGGAGTGGTGGAGTAACCTATCCTCTTTTTGAGGCCCAATCCAGTTTTAGATTCCAGCCGGAAAGGCTAATACCGGGCCCCTGGGGTGTGGGACATTTGAGGAAATAAGGCTAAGAGCAGCATTCATTCTCTGTATCAAGTAGCCCCTGGCTGTCCCTGAGAGGTTGGGACACATCAGAATATTAGCAACACACTCAAACATTAACTCTTTTAATCCTCATAACGAGTCTAGGCAGTAGCTACACTACTATTAGCCTCATTTTATAGACAAGGAAGCTGAGGTACAGAGAGGCTAAGTGGCTTGTCCATACAGCTCGCAAGTGGTAGAGCTGGATTCAAACCCGGGTAGCTGACTTCAGTGTCTGTTCATCACTATTCGCGCTGCCTCTGAACTATTCAGGCATGGTGTCAAGATAAAAAAAAAAAAAATTTATTACAAGCTGCCATTTTTAGTGACTAGTTAGGCTGAGGAATCTCTATTAATTTGGATCCATGTTAGCTTTGCTCAGAGTCTTCATCTTGCTTACAGAAGAGAGAGACGTAGGTCAGATGACCTGCCATGGTCAACATTTAACATAAAAGACTCACGATTCACTCCCTTGACCGTGATCTAGAGGCTCACAGTAGATCTCAGCTGCTGACAGGCTTCTTCGCACCTACTGAAGAAATGTGTTCTTCGCAGCCTGAGAGGCACCACATTCACCCAGTTCTCGGGGAGGAAAGTAAGTCCCTAGCACCTCCCTCTGTGAAGGGAAAGGTTCCCAGCACTGTCCACTGTTGAGAAAATGAGCATAAGAACAGCAATAAAGCCCAGAAAACTGGGCAACAGGCAAAATCTCAATTGTCTTTACCAGGCAGACGGCAGTCCCTGCTATGCTTCTGCCAGACAGTGACCCGGGGCATTCTTCCAGCTGCTAGTGCAGACAGTGCCCTGGGCCCAGGAGCTACCTGCTCCGTGGCAGATAAGCCTCTGGTTTTCCATTTGAAAACCACAAATAGAGGCTTCCCTGGTGGTCCAGTGGGTAAGACTCTGGGCTCCCAATGCAGGGGGCCCAGGTTCAGTCCCTGATCAGGGAACTAGATCCTGCACACGTGCTGCGACTAAGTCCGCAAGCTGCAACTAAGACCCGGCGCAGCCTAAAAAAAAAACAAACAAAAAATATTGAAGGAAAAAAAAGGAAACCACAAATATTACCACTCAAAGGAATGTTAGAGGTTGGTTGCCTCAATCCTTTCCACTGACAGGTGAAGAAAACTGAGGTCAACTTTGGAGACCAGACACATGTCATGCAGGGGAAAAAGAAACTGAGATGTCGGGGAAGACATGTGAGGATTTCTGCCCCATTTCAGAATGGAAGGCTCGTCTGTGTTTAGTTTTGATTTTCTCCCATTTTCCAAATTTCCCACAGTGTTGATTAGATTCGTCCAAAACATAGTCACTGTTCACCTCTTTTTCTCCAGGCTCCACATGGTTCCCGATGTACCTAAAGGCTACATTAGCTTCAAGTCATCTTGAGTTCCCAAACATCCTTTTCTTCCCACTCACTCTGATTTATTTCAGACTATGAAGAGGGAGCCATCCCCATTAGCTCATGTGAACCAGAAAAACACAATCACTCTGTAATCTTGCCCCATTTATAACACAAGCAAGCATGTACTGAGTCAGTCCTATTCTCAGAGTTTTACAGACATAATTCTCTCATCACAATCCTGTGAGGCAGGCACTCACATGATTCCCATTATAAAGATGAGGAAGCCAAGGCACAGACAATCGTGGACATGTCCTAGGACCCACAATCAGCAAGCGTTGTTAGGGACCAAGAAGTTCCACAACGACTGGGTTCCTGAAGACCTGCTTAATAGTCACTTTGGGTCACACCCAGTACTGAGTTCCGTGCTCTTCCAAGTTCTGAAGCATAGCGCTCCGGGCTGCTCAAGAAGAGACCGTGACTTTCCCACCTGCCAGCTGCTGTCCACTGTCCTTTTTCAGCTCTCAAATGGCCTGCTCTAGCCTCACCCCCACGCCCCAGTCTGCTATGCAATTTCTAATCCATTGTGTTGGGAAATCAAACCACTCGGCAATGGCATTCTGAACTTTCTAAAAGGCATAATCAGTATCTATTAGCTTCATTTCTCTCTGACTTGTAGTTCCATCTTGAAAAAATAAATTAGAAATCATGACAGAGAGTGGGAGTTCGGGGGCACTCCACCATCTGGAAAGGTCGCACACCTGAGCAAAGCCTTGGCCGCAGCTGCACTCAATCACCTAAGGCTTTCCTCACTCTTTTCAGGTGTTTAAGTTCTAGGCTGTTACCAGGGGTGGGTCCGCGGGATCGTTGAGGTGTTTGCCCACAGAGTCTCCTGTTCACTCACTTGCCCACAGGCAGAAAGGACTGTGCCCTGCCTTTGCTAGGGAACACGCCTAGAGTCACATAAAATTGGCATCCATGAGGTTTCTTCAAGGGAAGCAATTTTAAAATGTTTACCCAGAAAGTCCTCAGACCCAGGAAGCATTTCCGCATGGCTCAGGACTCCATTTCCTCCCACAAGCTGCTCATTGAGAAAGTCGAATCCAACCTGCACACTCGCTTTCCTTCACTAAAGGGGCTCAACTACTCTGCTTACAAGAAGTGAGTGTCACACCCTTACCTGGTTCCTCTTCTGGCCAACATCTGCATCAGAGCAAACATTTCTGAGACAGGAATTGACCAGCA